>NW_026535954.1:487500-1087500 GCF_028551555.1 Melozone crissalis
CGGAAGGTTGCGGGAAGGTTGCTGGAAGGTTGCGGGAAGGTTGCGGGAAGGGAATGTTGCGGGAAGGGAAGGGAAGGGAAGGGAAGGGAAGGGAAGGGAAGGTTAGGTTCCAGGACGGGAAGGGAAGGTTCCAGGACGGGAAGGGAAGGTTCCGGGAAATTTCCGGGAAGTGAAAGGTTAGAGTTTAAGCTTACCACTTCTGTGAAAAAAAATAGAGAATGTTTCTACAATTAAATTAATAACAAAACATGGGATACCGAGAACCTCTACTCTTTATTGGATGCAGCGGGGAATATAATAATTAAAGATAAGGAGAAAGCAGAGCTTCTTAACATCTTGTTTGTCTCCATTGTCAATATTAGGACAGGCTGTCCTCAGGACAAGTGCTCTCCTTAGCTGGTAGATGGGCACAGGGACCACAATAGCCCCCCTGGAATCCAGGAGTAAGCAGCTGGTGACCTGCTGAGCCACTCAGATGCTCACAGGTGAATGGGATTGGATGGGATCCATCTCAGGGGGATGAGGGAGCTCTTGGATGAGCTCCCCAAGCTGCTCTCCATCATTTACCATCAGTGCTAGCTCAGCAGGGAGGTCCCAGAGAATTGGAGGTGCCAGTGTTAGCCCATCCCCAAGAAGGGCTGGAAGGAGGAGCTGGGGAACTCCAGGCCTGTCAGCCTGACCTGGGTGCCCGGCAAAGTTATGGAATAGACCACCTTGAGTGCCATCACAGGGCACCCACAGGATGGCCGAGGGGTCAGAGCCAGCCAGCGTGGATTTCAATGTCTGCATGGAATGGTCTGGATGAGGGGATGTTGTCCAACATCAGCAAATCTGCAGATGACACCAAACTGGGTGTGAGTGTGGATCTGATGGAGGATGGAGGTAGGAGGGCTCTGCACAGGGCCCTGGACAGGCTGGATCCAGGACCCAAATCCAACAAGGTGAGGTTTAACAAGTCCAAGTGCCGGGTCCTGCACTTTGGCCACAACAACACCTGCAGCAATACAGCCTGGGGACAGAGCAGCTGGAGAGCAGCCAGGCAGAAAGGGACCTGCAGGGACTGATGGACAGCAGGCTGGACATGAGCCAGCAGTGTGCCCAGGCGGGCAAGAACACCAATGGCCTGGATCAGGAATGGTGTGGCCAGCAGGAGCAGGGCAGGGATTCTTCCCCTGTGCTCAGCACTGCTTGGGCAGCACCTCGAGTGCTGTGTCCAGTTCTGGGTCCCCTGAGGAGGGCAATTAGAAGAAATTTGTATCAGGAAGAGTAAAGAAAGCAAAGGTGAAGCCACGGAAATGCTCAGGGCAGTTTGGGGATGGCTGCCAGGCAGCCCTGGCTCTGAGCAACAGCGTCTGCACTGGGACAGGAAACTCCCAGCTGATGGGAACAAGCTTTCTGGCTGACTGCAGAGGCCAGGACAAAGCTGAGTGGTTTCCCTGGTGTTCCCCAGCCCTTGCTGTCCCCAGGGGCTGATGGCATTTGTTCTCCCTCAGATTCATGTCCCCACAGCAACAGCATGGGGGTGCTCTCCCTGCTGTGTGCAATGCAAACAGGGGCTGCTGAGCCAGTGCTGCCGTGTCTGTGCCTGCAAGGATGGGGCACCTGTGTGAGCTGGGGGAGAGGCCAGGGCTGCAGAGAGGGGATGTTGTTGGCAGCTCCATGAGGACGCTCTGGGACGCTGCCCTGGGCTGTCCAGCGCACTGGGGATGGATCAGCCCCCGCTCTGCTGCTCCTTCCCATCGCCCCCAGGGCCCTTGCAGAGCCCCAGCTATTGCTGCCCTCAGCTGCCATTGCAACCCTCAGGACAAAGCGGTGCCAGGGCTGTTCCAGGTACAATTGCAGTGACACTCGTTGGTGCCACCAGGTGCCATGGCAATGGCCATGGGGCCCGGTCATTGGTTTGGTGCCATGGCAACCAATGCCCAGCCCCGTTGTGATGGTTAGTGGCCATAGAAAGCTGCCCTGGCCCCTTGCTCAGGGCTGGTGTCAGTGCCCAGAGCCAGAGGGGATCCCTTGCTGGGGGCTGTGCCATGGCCACCTGTCCTGTGCTGCGCTGGCCGCTCAGGCACCAGGAACCAGCAGCCAACGGCACTGCCAGGGCCAAAGGCCAGGTCAGCCAGACAGAAAGGGGCAGGACGGGGCACTGTTTCCATGGCAATGGGCACTGGTGGGACACCTGGGTCACCTGGCCTGGCAGTTGCCATGGAAACCCCTGGCAGGGACTGAGGGCACAGCCCCTGGCACTGAGACACTGCTGGGCCGAGTGCAGAGCACAGGGCTGAGCACGCAGAGATGGTTTTGTTCTTCCTGAGCTGCAGCACAGCCAAGGCCTGTCCTGCCCCTCGTCCAGCCACGCTGGGGAGGGGCTGGGGCTGCGGGGCAGCTGGGCAGGGGACACAGCCAGGACAGGGGACCCCAACTGACCCCAGGGTACCCAGACCAGAGCACATCATGCTCAGTGTATGAAGGGGGAAACAGGGAGGAAGGGGGGAATTTGGGAGGGAGGGCTTTTGCCTTCCCAGGGAACACCTAGGCAAGAGGGGGCCCTGTTTCACCAGTGGGCAGGCTCACTACCAAAGACACAGACACCAACTGAAGGAATTGTGTCATCTATATCATGCACAGCTGCAAAGATTTACAAAAGGATAAGCTCAACAAAGCACATCATTATTAGCAAAGAATTACAAAAGAAGCTCAGCAATCCATCATAAGCCACCATTACATTTTGATGACCAATCCCTTGGTGAAACACTAGAGGTGTTTGTGGCAGACAAAGATTCTGGCTGACTATCAAGGTACACCTTACAGACATCAGCAGTACTTTTGTGACACCGTTCTTCATTCTTTTTTCTCAATCTCATTCCAATTAGGAACAAGAATTCTGTTGCCCATGGAGCTGGCACCTTTTTAATTCCAGAATAATGCCCCCAGGCCCTTTGCTGTTCAGCTTTACCATGCTGTCTGTGTCTAACAAGGCTTGGGGGGCCCTTTCCCCTCTGGCTGGAAAGGGGCCGGGTCCCAGTCCCTGAGGGGCACCCAGGCTCCTGGATGGAATTCCTGTGCAAGTCCCTCAGTGTCACAGCAGCCTTCACATGGAGCCCAGTGGATCAGAGCATTTCCCAAAGGGTCCCTTGGGGCAAACAGGGAGATCTGGTCTGGCAGGATGTGTAAAACAATATGCTGGCAGATCTACTTGTTCTCACACACAATACTTTGCTGCAGAGACACATTCCCATTGTTCCTGCCCAGGTTTCAGGACTCAGAGTTGTCTTTCCTAGGAGCTGCTCCTTCAGCTGCCTCGGGAGGGCCATTTGGCCTCCAACCCACACTCTGGCTCCATTATTAGGGCTGCTGGATCCAAACCCTTTATCTCCACAAATGGTGGTGACTGGAGCTGGATCTCCTTTTTTATCAATTGCTCTTAGAGTTGCAAGATCAATAATTGTGCTACCCTGTCATGGGGTTGAATAATCCAATCTTGTTCATTATTGTTTACAGAATTACTGTAATTTCTCCTGGATATTCTGCATCAATTCCTCCTGCCATGACAGGAACACTTTGCAAGGCCAAGCTCCAAGGGAGCAGTTACCAAAGCAAAGTGTCCTGGAGGAATCTGAATTCTTCTTTCAGAATTGATAGCTCTCATTTGCTTTGAATTTATCCTCATTAATTCCAATGCATGAAGGCCCAGCCCTGCAGCCTCTGGGCTGCCCCTGCCAGGGGCCATCACAGCCAGAACAATTTCCCAGGCAGCCCAAGTCTCACTGCCCATGGCTGGATTTGCAAATTGGGGGCAGCCGGGCACAACCAGGGGGTTTCATTTCCCCAGTGCACCATTGTGAAGGGCATGGAGCACATCTGGCAGATGGGTTCTCCATGGGCAAAGGTTCCCATCTCCTCATCTTTCCAACTGCTCTTTTAACAACCCCTTCACCCATGCAACCAATCCTGCAGCTTGTGCATAGTCTGGTACATGAAAAACCCTGCAGACAAAATCGCTGTATTTTTCACAGGAACAGACAAAACACCCTGCATCACAGTATCAGCACACCCTGTAAAAATAGCCAATTTCCTCCCTTCCTCCTTTTTCCATTGTATACAATCTCACAAAGTTGACCACTGACATTAGGGTCCTGGCCAATCCTGTTCTGTAGGGTATTTCGTGTTACATCCCTGAGCAGCCAAAGATACCAAATTAGTATTGTCAGCACTATTTCACATTATTATTATATGTACATATTTATATATAAATACAGATATAGACATGTAGATATAGACATATATACATTAAAAGCTATAAATATAAACATGAAGGTCTTATTATACTATAAATATGTATATAGTTATTTGTTATATTGATATTTCACTTGCACAAGGGCATCTGAGCTCAAGGTGAAAACCTTCTTCTGTTGCTCCATGTGGGAGCATTCCAACAATCATTGTTCCTTCTGAAGGTGCTGTTTCCTATGTACTCTCAACAAATTCATCTTTGTCTGCCCATATCCACAAGGTCTTTTCCTTTTCCATATACAATTTTTGGATGCATTTGAAGACATCCAGGGGTGCAGCTTCTTTTACCCGACTGCCCCACTGCTCCCACGGGGCTCCAACCTCAGCCCACTCCAGAGCCAGGGAACTCCAGGGAAGGGCTTCCCAGCTGGGAATTTCTGATGGCACTGATTCCTCACATTTACATTGAACAAGTGACATTTTGTTGGGATCTGGCCAGACTGTGCCAGTTTTGTTTTACCAGTGGGCAGGGTCAGCACCAAAGGCACAGACTCCAACTGAAGGAATCAGTGTCATTTCCTGCAGTTCAGAGCAGCAAAGAATCACAAAAGGAGCAGCTCAGCAATGCACCCAACCATCCCCACCAAAGATTGCCTGCAGTGATTAACAAAGATCCAGCAGCATTTACCCTCAGCCTTTACCATCCCCCAGACCCACACAGCAGCTGGGGAAGCTGTCACAGCCAAGGGCTGCAGAGCCACTCCTGGGCACTGGGAATTCCTGCAGGTGCCTCCAGCCCCAGGTGAGGCTCCAACCCCGCTGGGAGAGGGCCCAGCTCTGACAGTGCTGAAGGAACAAACTGACAGCACTGCTAGTGTGGCAACATCTGCTTTCATCCTCCTCTTGGGTCCCTCCCAAAGCCTGGCCAGGGATCAAGGAGGAACCAAGGGAGCTGACTTTGACCATACAGCCCCAAACAAGGCCAGATGTCAGATTTCATGGCCTTGTCTGGCTTCTAAATACACAAAGGTCAATACATGTTTCACTAAGGAGTGGCTGCATCTATCTCACTGCTAATGACCATGCATATTTCATCAGGGAGCACATACAAAGATAACCTTTGCTTGGAAGGTTCATCCAGAGGCCACCTTTGGCTCAGGGCCTGCTGTTCAGGCCTCACTCAGGGCTGGTGTCCAGGCCTTGGCGCTTCAGGGACGTGGTTTAGTGCTGGGCTTGGCACTGCTGGGTGAGCAGCTGCACTGGGTGAGCTCAGAGGGCTTTTCCAACAGAAACGATTCTGTGATTCCATGATTATATCCACTGCATCCAGCTGGGGCTATTTTAGCAGCATTACTTTGCTCCAAAAGTTCCCTCTTGCCCAGCTCCTGTGGCCTGAGGCTTCAGCTCCTTCAGCTCCTGGTGCTTAGTTGGTCGTGCTGAACGAGATGCCTTGGAGAGAAGAACACAGTCCATGCAATTCCTTCTGGGACACAGAGAGGGGAGGCTGTGCAAACAGGAGCATTGTTTGCTGTGGCCTCCTCTCTGCCCTTCACGCCTTTCAGCGCTTTGAACCAGTCAAGAGCTTTCTCCAAGAGTGCAATGGAGCAGCTGTTCCTGCTCCCGGGCCTGGCTCTCTCCAGTCTCTGCCCTTGCCTGCTTCTGTCCCTCGTGCTGTGCCCTCTGTTTCCCCAGGGCTCGCTGGCTGCTGCCCAGGACTGTGGCACTGGCACAGATCCAGTGCTCCAGAGCCTCCTTTCTGTGCCCTTGCAGCTGCCTGGGCACAGCAGCCTTTTCCATCTGGAAGCTCCCCATGGACAGGGAGTGCCCAGCTCCATTCCCTGCACAGCCTCCAGGAGCCCAGGGCTGCCATCTCCAGTCCCTGCTGGCACTGGGGGCTCCCAGGTGCCTCAGGCTGCTGTGACACCGCTGCACACGGCAGGGAAGAGGGGCAGGGGCTGTGCTCAAAGTCATCTCCATCTGCTGCTGCTGCTGCTGCTGCTTCTGTGGGGTCATTTGTGCAGCCCTGGCCCAGAGTCAGGGATCAGATCCTGCCAGTCTCTTCCAGCCCTGGCTGATCAGAGTTTGGGCCTTGGAGCCTCAGGTGGCCAAAGGCAGCTGCTGCTGGTCCCTCTGTGTGCCCGTGCTCAGCAGTGCTGCTCCATCAGTCTGTGCCCAGCAACGGGGAAAAGCCTCAGCCCTGCAGGGCCAGGAGCTGCCGGGCTCTGCCCGAGCAGCTCAGCCAGCAGGAAGGGAGCTGCTCCACACAGGAACCAGGAGCAAAGGATGTTCCTTTTGTAGGACATGTTTTCTATTGAAAGGAAAAAAAAGGAAAAAGGGGAAAATAGGTAAATGGTAAAAGATAAGAGTAAAATCCAAGTGTTAGTGAAAAAAACATAATGTTAGTGAAAAAAACCAAAATATAAAGGCAAAGTTAAATTCTGTGCATTAAGAGGTAAATGATCTTTTTAAAAAGATAACTCAGTTATTTACATTGTAAATGTGCTGATGGCATGCATCCATCTTACTGACCTCAAAAGCCTTTTAAAAGATTTTGGGCTTTGTTTCCAACATTGGTATTTGAAATTGTTCTTGAAGCAAGAGGAAATTGCTTTGTGCCCTTCCAGCTCCAAGCAGGACTGGGAGTGGAAACTCTGTCAAAGCCCAAATCCTTTAGAAGATGACCTTCCTTCTCAGCCTGGGAATGAGCTGCACATTCCCTTTGAAACTGTGTCTCTAAGAAATCCCTGACAAAGTCCCACTGACAGCTTTTTGCTCTGGTTTGGCAGTGCAGAAGGGCAATTCTCCATCCACCAGCTCCAGACTGCACTGCCTCAGGAGCACGGCCCACTTGCCAGCTTTGGCCCACTTGTGGCACTTCTAGAGGAGGAAGAACGTGCAATTGCACAATTCCAGCCAATAAAGAAGGAAGAATGGGACAGACAAAAGAGATCCAGGCATTCAGCTGGGACTGTGGAGAGTTTGGGTCCTTGCCAGTTGGATGTGTGTCCCCAGCTGCAATCTCTGGGCCTGCAGCAGAGTCTCACTCACCTGCCAAAGCAGAAAGCTCAGGCACTGTGCTCGCAAGGGGCTCGTCTGATGCAGAGTTGTCAGAGCAATGTGAGGGCAGAGCCAGCCCAGCTGGGCACAGGGCTGAGCCCAGCAGAGCCCTGGCAGAGCCCAGAGCAGCCTCAGCACCTGCAGAGCCCGGCTGCAAGGAGAGAAAGCAGAAAGTGCCCGTCAGCTGAGGGCTCCTGTGCCCTTGTGCCAAGGCCTGCGGTGCCCAGGCCATGCTGGCTGTGCCCAGAGCTGTGCCCAGAGCTGCCCATCCCTGCTGCCTTTGGCAGCAGAGCAGGAGGGCAGCACATGTGCCCAGCCTGCAGCCAGCCACGGCACATCCAGCCCTCAGTAGCTTCCTAGAGTCAAAAAGCAGCTGGGCAGCTGACTGAAGAATTTATTACATCTGCCCCAGCAAAGGGGGAACCTTTGGATCCTGGCCATGCCATGCCCAGATCAGGGAGCATCCCCCTGCCTGTGGATTCACCTGCAAATTGGGCCTGGAGCCTGGCTTTGAAGAAGGTGCCAGAATCCAAGTCCATCATCTTCAGCTGGCCAGGCTGGGAAGAGATTGTCATCCTTGAGGTTGTCCTCGGTGTCTCCAGCAGCAGCCCCACCTGGAACAGCTTCTCCAGGGGCTCCTTCTCCTGCCCTGGGGCCAGACTAGGCTGTCAGGGCTCTGCCCAGGGCCCCAGCCATCCATGAACAGGACAAACAAAACCAGGGGGATGGTGGCCACCAGTGCTTGCCACACCAGGTCTGCAGCTCAGCTCCAGCCCAAGAGCTGCATATTCCCTTCTGCTGACCCCTGCTCAAAGCTACAGGCAGGACAAAACCAGCCTGGTTTGCTTTGCCACTGATTGCCAAGAGATGTGTGGAGCTGGTACCTGCCAGGCCCCTGGATCCAAATGTGCACATGGATCTCTCCCATCTTCTAGGGCAGAGGAACACCCTTCACCCAAGGATGACAGAAAAGCTCTTCTAAGGATGGCCTGTCCAAGGGTTGCATGGACAAACACCTCTTAATGATATCCTGGCACTCTGGGGAGAGAAACCAGAAATCATCAGTCAATTGGAGAAGTTGCCCCCCTGTTCCCATGCCCAGGCCATGTTGGGTGTGCCCAGAGCTGGGCCTAAACTTCCCCATGGATGCTCAGTTTGGAGGACAGCAGGAGAGCAGGACATGTGCCACCTCCTCAGCAGCTGCCAGAGCGGGATGCCCATGAGCCTGCTCCTGTCTCCCAGCAATGGTACTGCCCCCGTGCCCAGAGATGAGGATCCACCTTGAGAGAGCCATCGTGGGAACAAGATCCGCCCCCGGATGATCTCCTGGCCCCTCCTGAACGGGTGCTTCCCCATGACCAGGTGGCACAGCAGGAGGCCCAGGGACCAGATTGTGGCTGCCTCGCCGTGGTAGCGTTGGTGCTGGATCCACTCTGGTGGGCTGTAGGACAGGGTTCCTGTGGAACACAGACAGAGATCAGCAGGGGGATGCTGCTGCTCCCAGAGCCTGGCCCCAGCATCCCTGGGCATGTGGGGGCTGCCCCAGAGGCACATGGAGTGAGAGCTGCCCTCTCACCAGCACCTGGGACTTGTGCACAAACTCGGGGCTGGAAAAGAAGCCACTGGTGCTGGAAGAGGGCAGCACAATCCCTGGGAAGGCCCAACCATGACACACAAAGAAGAAACCCACCCAGTAGTGGAGAAAACTCACTCTCCTCTCCACCTCCATGGCCCCCAAAAATGTTAATAAGCCAAGGCAAACAAGGAGAGCAGAGCAGTCCAGCCCTTCCTCGCCTGCACACCAAACCATCCGGGGCACGCGGTCAGGCCTCCCTCTCTGCTACCCCCATGGGGGTTTGTGTCGGGCTGGCTGCCCCAGCTCCAGCTCCAGCCCCAGCCCAGGCCACAGTGGGTGCTGAAGGCTGTCAGCAGGGCTGGGAGCTGCCCCCCCTCGCACCCCACCCAGAACAACTCGGCTCCAGCATCAATCCCATCCCAGCTGCAATAGGGGGAAGCCCCAGTGCTGCACCCAGGCTGGGCCACAAGATGCCCAGGAGCATCCCCTGCGAGGGCTCACCTGCAAACTGGGTGTAGGCTGTGTCTTGGAGGAAGGCGCCACAGCCAAAGTCGATCAGTTTCAGCTGCCCACTGGCCAGGTCGAGCAGGACATTCTCGGGCTTAATGTCCCGGTGCAGGACCCCGCAGCTGCTGCAGTCCCGCACGGCCTCCAGCACCTGGCGGAACAGCCCCCGCGCCTCCTCCTCGGGCAGGAATCCCCGCTCCGCCAGGACACCCGGGAGTTCCTGGCACCGCTCCGGACGCTCCAGCACCAGCAGGAAGCTGTCGGGGAGCTCAAGCCACTCCAGGAGCTGAATGACACCGCCACAGCCACGGGACACCTTGGCCAGCAGCACGATCTCCAGCGGGGCGCTGGTGCCGTCGGGCTGCGGGAGGAGCGCGGTGCCGTCAGTGGGGCCGAGGCCGTGCCGGAGCTCTGGGAGCCCTCAGCCAGCCCGGGATGCTCTGCACGCCCCGCTCAGCCCACGCCCGCTCTCCCCGCAGGGCTCCCGGCGGCTCCCACCCTGCCGGGCCCCGGCTCCTCGCCGCCTGGCACGGCCCGGCTGCTGCCGCTCACTCACCAGCTCGCCCCAGTGCCGGATGCGATCCCGCGGCACGCGTTTGATGGCCACCTGCGAGCGAGGGAGAGCAGCGGGCTGAGCTCGCCGCCCGTCCCGCCACGCCCCGACCTTCTCCTCCTCCTCCGCCCCTCCTCCTGCGCCCGCCGCCGGCCCTGTCGCTCACCGGGGCGCCGTCCGAGAGCCGCGTGGCCGCGAAGACGCTGCCGAAGCCGCCGCGCCCCAGCAGCAATCCCAGCCGGTACCGCTCCTGCAGGACCTCCTGCGCCTCACCTGCGGGCGGGACGCGGCTGTCAGCGCTCGGCTCGGGGCCAGCAACGACCCCCGAGCGCCCCTCACCCGCCCCGGGCCCGGCATCCCCACCCGCCCCGGGCCCCGGCGGCTTGGGGCTGGCGGCCGCGCTGCCGAGCGGCGGAGCTCGGGCCGGGGAAGCCGCAGCGGAGGTGGCGGGAGCGGCCGCGCCGCGTGTGTCCTCCGCGGGCCCCGGGAGGAGCCGGGACCGGGGCCGGGGCCGGGGCCGGGACTGGACCCTGCGTCGGATCCGGAGCCGGGCTCGGGCCAGGCGTAGCCGAAGGGCGGCGATGCCGCCCCCGCACCAGCCACTGATGCCCGCCCAGCAGCGCCACCGCCAGTACGGCCAGAGCCGAGCGGAGGCGAGACCGCGGCGGGACGGCCGGGGTCGGGGCGGCCGGGGTCGGGGCGGCCGGGGTCGGGGCGGCCGGGGTCGGGGCGGCCGGGGTCGGGGCGGCCGGGGTCGGGGCCGGGGGCGGGCCGGGAGCATGGCCCGGCCCGGCAGGGGAGAGGGAGGCGGGGAGAGGAGAGGGACGCCGGGCAAGGGACCCCGAGAGAAGGATGCCCGACAGCAGGAAAGGGAGAGAAAGAGAAAGAAAAAGAGAAATGGAAAGAGTGTTGAAAACTATCTGTTTGCTGCTGCTGCTGTCGCCGCTGCTGCTGCCGCTGCTGCTGCCGCTGCTGCTGCCGCTGCTGCAACTGAGGCATCGGGGCCCTTCGTCCCCGTGTCCGTTCCCCGCTCGCCCCACGAGCCCCACGTTCGAGCCCCGCGCGCCCCGGGGACAGCCCCTCCGTCTGTCCAAACACGGGAACTTTGCAGCCTTGAGCCCGGATGCAGAGCCCTGACTCCTGCGCACTGGCACAGCGATCCCCTCGCCTGCTGCTGTGCATTGTCCTTGCTGAGGGTCAAACACTTTCGGGGCACCTTCCCTTGGGGTAGGATTCCTACCTGAGCCCAGCACTGCACTTACATGTCCAGTGTTGCTTTCCAGTAAAAACAGGGGAAGGAAAACTGTGTGTGGCTCATGGTATTTTAGAACGCCTAAAAATCCCTAAGTCACTGATCTTAGAGGTGAGGTACATCTGGAATTACTGGGATGCAACATGGAAAAGGGGAGCATAGAAATAAATAGAGGAAAACATCTTGGATTGTTTCTTCCATTTTCATTTCACTTCTGGAAAGCTGTTTCAGTTTTCCAGGAATCTTCTCCTGTCTGCTCTTCCCAAGAATTTCTCATGGAGAACAAGGTCAAGCTTCTGTCACAAGATTTGCCACCAGGAAATTAGGCCACTGGTGAAGTTTTCATTGTGACTGTTTGTGCTGGCTTAGGGGAAATTTGGGGAGGAAACCTCCAAAAGGAATCCATCTAGAAAGCAAGTTCAAGCAGCCCCTACCCCTACTAGTTCAGGAAAAGACTTCCCTCGAGAAAAGTGAAAAAAACCCCAGTTTATTAAACAAGTAAAGTATTCACAAGCATGAAAAATGAATAATATTAAATAAAACCTCGGACAGTGCTGAAGAGATGGAAAATTCAGAAAGTCCTTTTTGTGGGTTGTAGTTGGCTCACTCGGTCTCTTCTAAGTCCCTCTGGTGCTGGAATGCAGCGTCCCAGAGCTCGGGGGGCCACAGGTGTGAGCTGCTGGTGTTTGTCTGGGTTTTCAGTCCAGAGCAGGTTTAAACAATTCCAAGAGAAAGGAAAGTCACAGTCCGAGGAACTTCTCTTCCTAAGCTAGCTAAAACCAAATTGCTGGACCTGGGCTGTGAAGGCATCAGGAAATTTCCAAATCTGTGCACTGGCGGTCTCAGCAAACACTAGATCTGGATGGTGCTGGAGTCAGAACCTTGAAATTTCCAAATTTTAGATTTCTGTGCCAGCAAATCACTGGACTTGGGCTGTGCGGGCACCAGGAAATTTCCAAATCTGGGTACTGGGGCAGCAAACACAAGACATGGGAGGTGCCAGACCCAGTAGCAGGAATTTGCCGGGTTTTGGATTTCTGTGCCAGCAAATTGCTGCACTTGGGCTGTGCCAGAATAGGGAAATTTTCAGGTCAAGGCACTGGCAGTGCCAGCAAACCCCACATTTCAGGAAGGATTGGATCTGGACCCTTCCCTTCCCTTCCCTTCCCTTCCCTTCCCTTCCCGCAACCTTCCCTTCCCTTCCCGCAACCTTCCCTTCCCTTCCCTTCCCTTCCCTTCCCGCAACCTTCCCGCAACCTTCCCGCAACCTTCCCGCAACCTTCCCTTCCCTTCCCTTCCTCAAGGTGCCAGAGGGGCTGGACAGCAGCCAGGCAGAAAGGGACCTGCAGGGACTGATGGACAGCAGGCTGGACATGAGCCAGCAGTGTGCCCAGGTGGCCAAGAAGGCCAATGGCTCCTGGCCTGGATCAGGAATGGTGTGGCCAGCAGGAGCAGGGCAGGGATTGTTCCCCTGTGCTCAGCAATGCTTGGGCAGCACCTCAAGTGCTGTTTGCAGTTCTGGAGCCCCCAATTATTAAGAAGGACATAGAGGGGCTGGAGCGTGTCCAGAGAAGGACAACAAGGCTGAGGATGGGTCTGGAGCACAAGAGCTTTGAGGAGTTGCTGAGGGAGCTGAGGTTGTTTATCCTGCAGAAGAGGAGGCTCAAGGGAGACAGGGCAGTGTCAGGGCACAGGTTGGACTTGATGATCTCCAAGGTCTTTTCCACCCTTGCTGATTCTGGGATTCTCTGGAACCACCCTTGGAGCAGTTGCACGATGAGCCCTGAGCCTCCTCTTGAGAAGCTCCAGCAGCCCAGGTCCCTCAGCTTCTCCTGCCAGCCCCAAAGCCCATCCTGTCAGTCCTGCAGAGCCTCTGCAGCTCCTCCTCACTGCCCAGAACAGGGAGCCCCAGAGCCAGACACAGCAGCCCAGATGTGCCCCCCTGGCCTGGGGTGCCTCTGGCAAGGGAGCAGCACCAGGCACTGCAGGAGCCTGCAGACAACTCCTGCAGCACTTGTAGGATGATCCTGCTGCCCAAGGGACGTTCCCATGGTGCCAAGTCAGGAACTGCAATGGGGAGTGGGGCCAGAGAGGAAAGGGCAAACAGGGATGGGCTGTTTGCAGGGGAGGGGACAGGGCTGGGCAATAGGAAGAAACTTGCAGCAGGAAGAGTGAAAAAAGCAAAGGTGAAGTCAAGGAAATGCTGAAGGCATTTTGGGGGTGGCTACCAGGCAGCCCTGGCTCTGAGCAACAGCGTCTGCACTGGGACAGGAAACTCTCAGCGGATGGGAACAAACTCTCTGCCTGACTGCAGAAGCCAAGAAAAAACTGAGTGGTTTCCCTGGTGTCCCCCAGCCCTTGCTGGCCCCAGGGGCTGATGGCATTTGTGCTCCCTCAGGTTCATGTCCCCACAGCACCAGCATGGGGGTGCTCCCGCCTGCTGTGTGCAATGCAAACAGGGGCTGCTGAGCCAGTGCTGCCGTGTCTGTGCCTGCAAGGATGGGGCACCTGTGTGAGCTGGGGGAGAGGCCAGGGCTGCAGAGGGGGGATGTCATTGGCAGCTCCATGAGAACGCTCTGGGACGCTGCCCTGGGCTGTGCAGTGCACTGGGGATGGATCAGCCCCTGCTCTGCTGCTCCTTCCCGTCTGCCCCAGGGCCCTTGCAGAGCCCCAGCCATGCTGTTTGCCCCCAGCCTGCCCACAGTCAGCCTGAGGCTACTCACGGGGGTTTCTGTGCAGAGCATTGGCCTGGGCGTGTTCTTGAGAGAGCCTGGGCAAGGAGCCTGGAGCCCCCAGGCCCTGGGCTGAGGCATCAGTGCCGCCCCAGCAGTGCCCATGGCCTGTCCCTGCTGCAGCCCCGGCACTGCCACACCCAGGGCTGTGCCCAGCCCCGAGAGCACTCAGGCCCTGCAGCAACACCAGGGCCACCAGGGCAGCGGGGCAGGGCCACGGCTGCAGCACTGGCAACACCAAGTGTGGCTGCTGCTGCTGGGCACAGCTGCTGGGCCAGCCCTGATCTGCCCCCAGCTCTGCACACAGACATTGCTGCTGCACCTCCAGAGAAGGCAACAAAAGGGCATCTCTGCAGAAAACTTGGCTGGGAGATCCTTTAGTTCCTTTAAAGCCACCAAGACTGCAGCCCCTGCTTGACACAGTCTGTGGCCACAGGAACTCTTGAGATACACAAAATGTGAAATGGAATGAACTGTGGCTTTTCTTTTTGAAAATATGGAAAAACTATAATCAAGGGGAAAAAAACCACCAGCAAGAAAACCAACAAGAGCTATCTAAGATGACTTTTATTACAAGTGATTTGCAAAAACTGTCATCTAATTTAGTCTTTCTGAATGCATCCAGCCATCAGTCTCCACACGGCAGCCTTGAGCTCCTGGTTCCTCAGGCTGTAGATGAGGGAGTTCAGGGCTGGAGTCACTACCGAGTACAGAACTGACAGGGTCAGATCCAGGATGGAGAGGACATGGAGGGGGGCTTTAGATAGGAAAATATACCAGTGCTGATAAACAGGGAGATCACAACCAGGTGAGGGAGACAGGTGGAAAAGGCTTTGTGCCGTCCCTGCTCAGAGGGGATCCTCAGCACAGCCCTCAAGATCTGCACATAGGAGAAAACAACGAACACAAAACAACCAAAAGCTAAGGAGGCAGTGAAAACAGAAACTCCAAGTTCCCTGATATAGGGTTTGGAGCAGGAGAGCTTGAGGATCTGGGGGATTTCACAGAAGAACTGGCCCAGGGCATTGCCATGGCACAGGGGCAGGGAAAATGTGTTGGCTGTGTGCATGAGAGCAGTTAGAAAGGCACTGGCCCAGGGAGTTGCTGCCATGTGGGCACAAGCTCTGCTGCCCAGGAGGGTCCCGTAGTGCAGAGGTTTGCAGAAGGACACGTAGCGGTCGTAGCACATGATGGTCAGGAGAGAAAACTCTGCTATGATAAAGAAGAGAAAGAAAAAGAGCTGAGCAGCACATCCTGTGTAGGAGATGTCCCTGGTGTCCCAGAGGAAATTGTGCATGGCTTTGGGGACAGTGGTGCAGATGAAGCCCAGGTCAGTGAGGGCCAGGTTGAGCAGGAAGAAGAACATGGGTGTGTGCAGGTGGTGGCCGCAGGCTACGGCGCTGATGATGAGGCCGTTGCCCAGGAGGGCAGCCAGGGAGATGCCCAGCAAGAGGCAGAAGTGCAGGAGCTGCAGCTGCCGTGTGTCTGCCAATGCCAGCAGGAAGAAGTGCCTGATGGAGCTGCTGTTGGACATTTGCTGATCCTTGGCATGTGGACCTGTTCATGGAGAAAAAGACAGTGTAGAGATAGAGGAGACACCCGTAAGCAAAATCAAAGCAATTTCCCATACACTGTCCCCTGTAAGTGACACAGACCTCCTTTTGTGTTCAAGTGTTCTGCAGTTTTCTTTTTAAGCTCCCTCCATGTCTGTCTTGGTATTCTTGGATATCATAAGCCCTCAGCATTTTTGCTGCCCCCCGGGAGAATAGAGTGATTTCTCTGAGACAAAGTGATGAGTGGAGACTAAGGGGAGGTGTTCTTTCATTCTGATCTGTTCAGATTTTGTCAGGGGTTTAAACTTTAGCAGGTGGAGGCTGATCAACTTCCCATGTTTTTTCCCAAAAATGCCTTAGGTACTGCTGAGAGCAGATGGATCCACCACAGCCCAGCTCCACATTTGTGGCCAAGGGCTCTCTTTGCTCATTTCACCAACCCAGCAGCATTTTCAGTGTAACAACACCGCTGCCTTTCCCCACCAATCTTATATCTCAGAGATACTCCAGGACAGGTTTGCGCCCTGGATTGAAGCTCCCAGCTTGGACTGAAATCTCAGGGACACTTCTAAGTGTCCTTATGATGGTATTGGATGAAGGGAGATGCAGCTCCTTCCCTGGCTGCACTGACAGCATTGCCCAGAGCCGGGCACTGGGGACAGCGTCACCCTGAGCCAGCTGTGCCCCCTGCCAGAGCCCCCAGGGTCGGGCAGCTGCTCCCAGCCCTGTGCTCTGCAGAGGGAACTGGGCCCGGGGCTGCAGAGCTGCCCCACGGCTCTGCTGCAGTTCTGCCTGCACAGGAGGGGCTGCACACCTTGGAGCCCCGGCCCTGAGGGCAAAGGCTTGGCTGGGGCACAGGAGGGAGGGGGCTTGTTCAGAGGGAGGGGCTGCACTGGAGGGGATCCTGTGGGCATCTCTAAACTCTCCCTGCCACAGCATTGCTGGGTTTTGTTTTCTTTCATTCCCTGATCTTCTCTCTGCTTCCTGCAGATTTCCCTGCTGCAGGTGTTTCCCTGTGCCTGATCTCTCTGTGCCAGCACTCACAGACCCCAAATCTCTGTGGACTCCTTGGTCCTACAGAACCCTGCCTGTTTGCAGGGCACTGGATGGGGCAGGTTCTGTTTGCAGCTTGGAGAAAGGACAGCTCAGACTGAGCCTGATGGGTCATGCAAAGGTGATGCTGGTGCTGTCCATGGGCAGAGGAGTGGCTGAAAGCACATTAGGAATCTCCTGTGAACCTATTGATCACTAAAAGTAACAGTTCAGATTTCTCAGGTACTTGTCAAAATTCATAATCATCTGTCGGAGGAAGGAGACCCAGACACCAGTTGGTTCATCCAAGTCCAATTTATTGATCGAATACGGTGGGTTAAATATAGTTCTTAATAAGCTTCATACATATTGCAAAAGTTGAGCTCAGGATTGGTTAGTTACATATCAACAACTACACCTACTTCTACATTCTTGTGCTTATTCTTCTGTTACATTCTGCAGATATTCAGGACTAATCTCACCTCCCTTTCCTCATGTTGCAGCAAGGCCATCCGGTTCTTGCCTGTCAGCAGTCACTGAATCAGAGACTGCTGACCTCCCTCTTTCAGCTTAACCAGTGGCATTATGTCAGTATGGCCTTTCTCAGCTAACCAACTCTTAATAAAATCCTCCACATTTCCCCCGTTTTCTTCTTGAGCAAGAAGACTAGTCTGCATTTTTGCTATCATACGACTGACCATGTTTTGAATTAAAGACACAAGGCAAAATAAGCAAAAACAGTAAAACTACACCCAGTAGTCCTATAGCATAGATCACAAGGTTCCTTAGCCATGGCCCAAGTCCTAAGTTTTTAAGCCATTCGTCAATTCCTAAACCTTCTTCTTCCTTGAGATTATGAAGTCCTTGTTGCAATTCTTTTATCTTAGGTGAATGGACACCGAATGATCAGACAGATTCATGCAACACATTCCTTCAAACTCTCCACATCCATGTCCTTGTGCCAAGAGCAAAAAATCTACAGCAGCTCTATTTTGCAAAACAGCATGGTTAACACTCTGCACATCTGCGGTTAACATGTCTAGAATTTGGGATGTCTTGTTCAGCTCATTTTTTGCCCAGCACCCTAATTGCTTTGCTAAATTTATAGCCTTATTGGCAGATCCTCCTGGTAAAATAGTTGAAACTACTACTTGCCTGAATGTACCCCAAAACTTTGGATCTCCTATCTGGCTGCAGTCCAAGTCATGTATACTACGCTTTTTCCTATTTGATGTTTGACTGAGCTGCATTAGCAAGGATACATTAGGGTGAAACAAGGACAATTTTCCCAAATAACAGGGTCCACCCTGTGGTTTAGCTGGTACACCATTCCACGCCCTGTCTCCACAAATTAAAAATATTCCTGTAGGTAATTTCATTGGTGCCATGATTTTTGTACTGTTACATTGACTGTAATACTGTGGAGAGAATTCACTCAAATTCAGGGATGAATCTAAGGTGGCCCATGTTTCTTTAGGTTGATTTAAATTTTGAACATCCAAGGGTTTGAAACTAAACTATCCTCCAGCTGTAGTGTTAGGCATACTGGCATTTGCACTTCCAAAAAGATCCAATTCCTCAGGAGGAGAATGCAAAGAGGTGTTAAGTGATTGGATTAGTAAGCATTGGCGATAGCCATCACTCTGACCTGCAGTATACCCTTGCTGCACTGGCAATGTGATGTTTGACATGTTAGACATACATAAGGTTTGATTATTTATCAAACCACAAAATTCTCCTGGAGACCACACCGGAAGTCCTACCAGGCATGTTCAAAATGGGTTAGTAATTCCTCCAAGACTAAGACAAAGCGATGATTGATTAATTTGATTAGCAAGTGTTACCCATAAATTCTCTCTTGGCTGACTAAAATGCGTTATTCCTACTGCTTCACTTGCTACAGCATTGAGCAATATAATAAAAACAAACCTCATTTTTCTTTCTGCTTTCTCTGTTTTTCCTTTCTTCGTTGTCTTTTCCCTAGTTTGTTAGAATGTCTATTGTAAGGCTGAGTCAATTTTTGAATGCACTGGTCTAATTCCAAATCAGCATCTTTGCTTACAGGTATAACATGTGGTAGATTTAAAGGCGAAGGCAAATCAGCTTTACAGCGAGCTGTTATGATGCGTGAGGATGTAGAATTTCAAGCTCTCTAAGTACTTGCTGTAATTCCCACCTTATATATGCTATGGCCACTTGTTCTGCACTCTCATAAAGTTGTAATCCTGACCTTCCTGGTAGACCAGTACTTTGTTCAAGAGCTCTATACCAGGAAGAATATCGAATCCACTTCCCAAAACAAGGGTGACACCATAAAATTCCTACTGTCCTCTGTGAATACCAATAAACCTTATTGCAATCAGCACAATGCAAAGCTACCCAAGCATAGCACTTATCATTATCCTTTTTGCAAACATAACAAGGAAGTGTATATAGGAAAGGATCAGTATTAAAATTTGTCTGTGTGATCCAATCCAACCAGTTCGATGGTGGTGATTGCAAAGCCTCTTCAGCTTTCTTACTATATATAGCTACCAATTCAAGCTCCTTCTTTCAAAATGTATCTTATCTCGTAATCGCTGTTCTTATTCTTCAACACCTATAGCATGCCACGAAGCAGGGTCCCATGGAGCTACAGCATCCCACAAGGCAGAGTCCCATAGATGTGAAATTGCCCTAATCATAGAAAACTAATTAGCAATCACTAATAGCCTTATTTAGATGAGGTTGTTCCCTATCTTACCTTCTTTTTCTTATCTGTTTTCAGTTTTGCTGCTCCTAACTTTACTGGTCCTGTTACTTGCAAACTTAACTTTTCAATGCAGCAGTCTAGTGCTCTTTCAGGATTCCCCCTGAAGGGTCCTACAATAGAACGTTGTGTTAAAGGTACGAATTTTCTACACCTTACAGAGACTATACGTGATTTACTTTGAACCTCAATTCTATTTACAACACATTGTACTTCCCATTGATAATAAGCAAGAATTTTTTGTTCAGGAGACTCATAAAGATTTAAAGCTACATATGCATTTAGCCCCGTTTGTCTTCTTAATTCATCTTGCCAGTTTTTACCCCACGTGTGCTCGTGCTCACAAGTATGACACCATAAATCCCGTAATAATGATTGTTCTATCCAAAAAGTATTATCACAACCCCCACAACGTAGAGCTATCCAGGCAGCACAATGTGGATCGTGACAGTCAAGGCAATGTTCCTTTGCTGGATTTGTTAAACGAAAAGGTGATAATGAGTCAATAAAACCAATCAGCTCCTGGGCCGTCCGACAGTGACGTGTCAGTGCTTTGTCCAACACTTTCAAGTGTCCCTTCAACTGTAACAGTAGTGGTCGTAGGACTAGAAACAGTTTCTTCCCCAGTCACTCCCTGTCCTCTTCCGTGAGGTGGTCCACCAGAGGCTGCATCAAAAACAGGTTTAGTCCACTTAGCAGGCACCCACAAAGGTCCTGTAGGTGAGGAAACACAAAGATATCCCCGACCCTAGTATAATACTTTTGCAGGTTTTTCCCATAATCCTGTAGTCAGGTTTTAATTTCCTGACCTGACCTCGGATGATGTTTAATTGCAGGAGGGATATCGTCTTCCCCAAAAATACATAAATGATTGATAACATACAGAACCTTAGCTAAGCATGATTGTGGGTCTGTTAAATCTTGATGCTTCTCAATATACTGCTTAAGGGTACCATTTTCTCTTTCCACTATTGCCTATCCAGTAGGAGAGTGTGGAATACCTGTCACATGCTTAACAGACCACTGATTCAAGAATTTCTGGACCCTAGCACTCACATAAGCTTGACCATTATCCGTTCTGATACTCTTTGGGACTCCCATGACAGCAAAGCAACTTAACAGGTGCCTGATAACATGTGTAGCTTTTTCCCCGGCCTAAGCCGTAGCCCATATGTAATGACTATATGTATCTATAGTGACATGCACGCACTTAACTTTACCAAATCTAGCTATATGTGTAACATCCATTTGCCATTTCTCATTTATTTCTAAACCTCGAGGATTAACTCCCATGCCTAAACCTATTCCACCATTATGATAACTACATGTTGGACATGCTCTAACAATAGCCTTAGCTTCTGACAAACTCAGCTCAAAGTGCTTTGCTAATCCCTTTGCATTTTGATGATATTTACTATGTGCTTCTCTGGCCAATGTATGCTTATCAACAGGACAAGAGTTATCAATGGGTAAGGTAACCAATTTATCTGCACGTTCATTCCCTTCTCCTAAACCTTCAGACCATTTATGACTCCCAATATGAATCACAGAATACACTGCATTTCTCTCTCGTAAAGCTTTCCTTAATTGTATAAATAACTCATACAATCGTTTATTATTCACTTCCTTAATTGCTGCTTCCTCTATTCGTCTGACTACTCCTGCAACATACATAGAATCTGTGACCACATTTAAAGGCTCCTGTAAGTTAGACACTGCCCATACTACTGCTAACAATTCCAAAGTTTGCAAGCTATCTGCAGGGTCTGCTGTGAGAAGTTGATGCTACCATTGTCCTTTTTCTTGCCAGGTGACAGCAGCACGCCTTGATTTCTTTCCTGCATCTGTAAAAGCTGTAATAGCTCCTGTATCCAATAATCCATAAAGGGTTATGCTTTGATGCCCATGGGTAATTTCCACTTTTTGTTTTGGTCTATTTTGTAAATCCACAGTTAAAAGTGTAACACCAGTAGAGCCAAAACCCTTTTCATCCCGCGTTTGTCCAGTAAATGATGGTATACCAGATGTCATTTGTGATAGTGGTATTAATTGTGCAATGCGTTGTCCTTTTGTTATTCTAATAGGAGGATAAAGGGTGTAAACCATAATTTGTATTTCCCCTGTATAATCCTCATCGATAACACCAGGTAATACAAATAATCCCAGCATAGTTATTGAAGAACGTCCTAATAACAATGCTCCACATCTTTATCCATTTAATATAAGAGGACCCTTTACTCCAGTTTGTATCCTCTCAGGCCGGTTCGTCATTAGTGTGACGTCTACTGCTGCTGATAAATCCAAATCGAGGCTCCCTGCTGTTGCTGGTTGCAGACAGGAGGTGACAGCGATGTTGCGTCGGCAGCTGGTGTCTCCGATGTCACGGCGGCTACTTGTGTCTGGGCGCGTATGTCCCTCATTGCCGCATCGGTAGCACTTGATGAATGGTCTCGAGCTCTGCGTGTCCGCCAGTGAGCCGCTTCGGAGAGGAGCAAGAGCAGCTAACACCTGATTCTGAGCAGCTAACACCTGATTTTGAGTAGACTCTGCTTGCTTTTGTAACCCTAATCCTAATTCCTTTAAAGTTTCTGCTATAAATGCCTGTGAAGCTGTTGGCATTAATGCCATTCGCTCTAAAGCTTCCTCAATAGTCCAATTTGCCCCTAAAGTAGCTAACACTATTGCATTTGCCTAACAGGTTCACTTTTTACTCCAAACTAACCATAGAACGTAACTGGGCTAACAACTTCCAATCTAAGGGAGTATATTCCGCTATATTATGTGTAAGGTTCCCCTGTGCATCATACTGTGGTGTGTATGTGACCGGACATGCAAGATTAGAAGCTACTTCCACCACCTCGCCATCCCCCATTTGCATTACTTCTTTTGCCACAGCAGCCCAAGCTTCCCTTTTCTGTTTAGCCATCTCCCCCCATAGGTCACTGTGTGCCCCCGGGATAGGATCTGGCCCTTTAAGGGTGCTATGCTGCTGGCACTTCGGTACCGAGACCGAGCTCTCGCACGGGGAAGGCGGTGGAGCAGGAGCTGACTCGCGCGGGGGAAGCGGCCCCCCCACTGCTGGAGCTGACAGTGAAACCGGAGACGACTCGCGCTGGGGAAGTGGCCCCCCCGGGAGCCGGCCCGCTCGGGGGAAGCGGCGGAGGCAAAGGTGGCGGCGGAGGCGAAGCTGGCTTGCTCCCACCCCCACCATCCGACCCGCCTGAAGCTGGCGGCGGAGGCGAAGCTGGCTTGCTCTTACCTCCACCATCCAACTCGCCCTCCCCCTCTGACAGGAAGGGTGCAGATGGTTCCACTGTATCTAAGGGAGAATTTTCCACACCATTTTGCTGGGGACCCTTAGGCATAAGTATCTGAGTTACAGAAGGTGCTAAGGGATCATCCTCACGACCATACCCTATATTCTTCTTATAAGCTTCTGTCGCCCTTTCTGCTGCCTTTCTCTCAGAGACCTGCTGAAGTAATGTATTATACACCACCCGCCATAACTTGCCAAATTTCTTTGCTGACTTATCATCATCTAACACTGTATCCCACAGGATATCCCCAAACTTTTTCCACTCTACTATCTCATGAACTGTATGTGAATTAGCAAAAATTCCTTTAGAATAACCATAAGCTAATAACCCTGGTAATTCCTTTTTTAAATCTATCCCTTTTACTCCTCGCCTTTCTAAATGTGAGGAGAAGGGATCGTATGTCGCTTGCCTATCCATACCTATATATCAGCGCGTGCTGTTGCAGCCCTTCCAGGCTCCTGCGACACGTAGAGACTTGAGATACCTTTTGTGATCCTCAAGGGTGCTTTTAAAATTCGGCACCGTCCTGGCTGCAAGGACTCTCACCCAACTTCCTCGACCGTGGCGAATTTATAATCCAAGAAAGCGAACCTTCAGAGTGCCTTTGCCCGCATTCTCCACCATTTGTCGGAGGAAGGAGACCCAGACACCAGTTGGTTCATCCAAGTCCAATTTATTGATCGAATATGGCGGGTTAAATATAGTTCTTAATAAGCTTCATACATATTGCAAAAGTTGAGCTCAGGATTGGTTAGTTACATATCAACAACTACACCTACTTCTACATTCTTGTGCTTATTCTTCTGTTACATTCTGCAGATATTCAGGACTAATCTCACCTCCCTTTCCTCATGTTGCAGCAAGGCCATCCGGTTCTTGCCTGTCAGCAGTCACTGAATCAGAGACTGCTGACCTCCCTCTTTCAGCTTAACCAGTGGCATTATGTCAGTATGGCCTTTCTCAGCTAACCAACTCTTAATAAAATCCTCCACAATCATCCCTTAATATTTATACCCCCTCCCCGTCATCCTCCAATAGTAGGAAACTGAATACAGTCATAGGAATTTTCCTCATTTTTATCAAAATCCTTGTCTTGGAAATATTCTGTGACTGATCAGAACCCCTCAGTACATCAGAGCTTCATGAGCATTTCACCTCCCCTGCACCAGAAATACCCAGAGTTGTACTCACAGAGTCTATAGGCATTGGGATGGTCCAGCAGCAGGAGATGGCTCCAGGAGCTGCAGCTGCATTGTCCTGCAGCTAGAGGTTCCTGTGCCAAGGGCTGGCAGTGATTCTGCCCCAGGCACTTCTCAGCACCTTCCCAGCCCTGACTGATTGAAGCTCTCTGTGCCTCTGTGCTGTGCCTGGGCTGGCTGCAGGCAGTGCCCCAGCCCTGCTGGGCTGGCAGAGGAGCTGCTCATCAGGAGAAATGTGCTTTTGAAGCTCTTCTTGGTTACCAGGAGCTGCATCTGTACCAGGAGCCCAGCCCAGCTCAGCAGCACAGATACAGGACTAGGACTTTAATGAGCCTCTGGGCTTTGTGCTCAGGCCCTGAACATCAGTCCCTGAGAAGGAGCTGAAGAAACCTCTCCAGAACTCCAAGTCAGAATCCAACTCCAAAGTTTCTTGGATTTGTAATGGGTCCCACTGAGGGACACGACTGAAAAAGTGTCCCCAGATCCCAGGCAGAGCAGAGAACTGGAGGCAGTGATGAAAGGTGGGGACAAAGAGAAGCCAAGTCTTGGTGCCCTGGGGCACAGCAGGGTCTGTGCCACCAAGGGCTGTGAGGAGACACCTTGTCCTGAGGCCCTGGGGCCACCTGGCACAGCCCCAGCCAGGCTGGGCACTGGCAGCCCCTTGTCCTGCCCTCAGCATCCCCCCGTAGCCCACATCCCAGGGGCCTCAAGGATCTGCTGGAAGGAGTCCCTGGGGAGCCTTGCTCAGGAATGGGGACTCCTGAATGCTCCCTGCAGGGATTGCAGGTTTTTCAAAGGACTTTGGGTTTGGCTTTTGCCTTGGAGTCTCTGAGAGCTTTGTGCAATCATGGCCTCCACTTATCTGCTGTAATTAGTCCCTGGAGAGGCTTTGTCAGTAACAACACTCACTGGGGCTCATTAATGCTTCAAGGTACTTCAGTTCTTTTAAGGTACTTGGTGTTTCTGTTTTGATACAGACTCTGTGAGAGGTTTGTGCAATCATGACCCCAGTTATCTACTTTAACAAGTCCCTTGGGAGCTTTGTACTGACACTCAGTGGGGCTCATTAATACTTTGAGATACTCAAGGTTTTTAAGGTACTTTGGATTTTCCTTTCCACGCTGAGTCTCTGCGAGGTTTTTGTGCCATTCTGGCCTTCAATTCTGTCCTCCAATGAGGACACGAGGAGCCTGTGTTGGGGATGGACCTCAGTGGGAGCCATGAATGCCTTGAGACACTTTGCGGTTTTCTTCTGACTTTGACTCCTGGAAAGGTTTGTGCAATCTCCTCTCAGGCCCTAAGGTTCAAGGGCTCAGCTCCAAATGCACAGTGAGGCGCATGAGGATCAAGCAAATCCTGACAAACCATGGCTCTGCCTTGATTTCCCTCTGCTCTCATGGAGCTCATCAGGAAGCTGTCTGTAGTGGTTTTTGTTCACTAATTTGAGATTTCTTGGAGAATGCAGCAATGATTGTGATGGGTTCAGTGTTGGCTATATACCAGTACACTCACTAGATTATACGTACTTATTTCCTGCTGTGAGGTAGGATTAGGAGAAAGGCAAAGTAGCCTCAAAACTTTAAAAGGGTATAAAGAAAAGTTTATTACCAGTAACTAGAAGAAAGAGTAATATGAATGCAAAAAAAACTTTTGGAACACTTCTCCTCTCCCTGCAAGCTTTTCTTTCTTACTGAAAATGAAAGAGACAAAACCTAAAATTTTCAGTCACTTTGCCACCTCTAGAGTAGTTTTTCTTCAATTCACGTAGGGAAAGGAGTCTCTCTTTCATGCTATGGAAGCTTTACAAGAAAACATATTTCTCGTGGCTCTCAATTCCCATGAATATCAGCCTCCCAGAAAATCTGCAATCGTGAAGTCCCTCCCATTTTTTCACATCTTTTGCCACATCTGTGTTTATGGGCATGTTAGTTTATGGGGTATTAGTTTAAAGATGAGCTGCTTAGGAACAAAAGTTCTCTTCATCTATTTCTGAAATCATCTTCATATCTACAAACAGAGGTCTTCTTCTCTTCATGAGGCACAGGGTCTCATCACTAGTCTCTCTTTCTCTGTTCAAATTTCTCATGGGATCATAGCTACTTCAAGGTTTGCTTACTTTAGCATGGAGGTTTTTGCTGAACAAGTCATCTTCCCATGCTTTTCAATGCCTTATAGGGAAAAAGAGAGTCTGATGTATCAATGACATCCTTCTCCATTGCTTTACAAGAGGATTTCAGCTCCAAGATCAAGACATCTCCTCATCCCTCCTATCTGGGACTCAGCTTCCACTTCACTGACCTCCATGTCTTTGTGCTGCTCATGTATGTATCTGCACTTTGTCCTTTTCTCTCCCTCGAGGGTGGATGGAAGCACTGAAAGAGTTCATATCTCACCCGGGGCCTGCAGATGGTTCTGTGACCCCAGCCGGGCTCGGTGCTTGTGGCCGGAGCTGTTTTATGATGGAGGTTTCTGCAGCAGCTGCGCTGGGGCTGTGTCAGGATGGGCCGCGCTGGGGCAGGGCCAGGATCTCAGCAGCCAGGCCAGACCACAGCAGCAGCATGGCCGGGGCCAATGGCTTCTCCTCCCCCTGCCTGGGGCTTGCGGCTGAACCCCAACGGTGGCAGAATCTTGGCCAAGCCGGCTCGGCCCGGGGCTGCTCCTGGGGCCCGGTGGATCATGGCTCAGCCTGGGCTGGCGGTGGGGCAGGGCTCAGCAGAGCCCAAATGGTCACAACTGCAGCCATGGCCCGGGCTGGCGGTGGGGCAGGGCTCAGCAGAGCCCAAATGGTCACAACTGCAGCCATGGCCCGGGCTGGCGGTGGGGCAGGGCTCAGCAGAGCCCAAATGGTCACAACTGCAGCCATGGCCCGGCCGGGCCTCGGCCCCGCGGCCTCCCCTGCCCTGCCCAGCAGCCGATGGGGCCTGGCGGGGTCCCTGGGAATGGGCCCGGCCCCACGGCAGGAGCCGCCTGGCCCGGCCTGGCTGAGATGGGGGCCGGGTCAGCCTTGTTACCTCTTTGCCAGCCAGAAGGGAAAGAGACCCTCTGTCCTGGTTTGAAAAGCAAGTGAGTTTTTTGGGATGCTGTAGTTAAACCAATAGGTGCCCAGATTTGAATATTGGCACGTGGTGTGACCACTGAGGACATGGATACGCCTCTGAGAACACAGGGGGTTAAAAGCAGAGAACTGCCAAGAAAATTTTCTTTTGGTTCTGGTGGGTGAAAGAAACCTATGTTGTTAGCTTTTTCTGCTATTTGAAATATTCCTGATTGTTGGATCCAAATTATTCCTAATTGCTGTAAGTTTCTTGTTCACTGCATGTATTATTTTGCTATGATGTTTCATCATACTTATAAAAAAAGACATGCATCTCATTCTTAAAAAACAAAAAAGAAGAGGAATGAACGCCTTATGAACATTCAAGTAATGCAGTATGTACATGAGAAATTTGGACAACTAATCATTTTGAATAATGCAATATTTACATGAGAAATTTGGAAAAAAGATCATCACATCTAAATCCCAATAGGCTCTATCACAGTGAAGCCTAATTAGTTCATTAATTTCAGGAGAAGATGTGCCTGTGTTTTATCATCAGCAGTTCAAAGCAGTCACCTGTTCATTCCATCAGATACTGATCAGTTCTGAAAAAATGAGGCCCAGTGAAAGGAGAAATAACCTCATCACCTTGCAGCCTTTGTGGCCAGAGCAGGAGCAGAAGGAGCACTGCCAAGACATGGCTGTGGCTGGAAACTGACAGAGGCAATTTGCCAACAAAAGCCTCATGGCATCCTCATGGTACAGTGCTCCTATGAACCTTCTGCAGTTATTCCCTGTTCCAGTGCCCAGGAGGACATTCAGTGGTGTCAAAGATCAGCATTTCCAGCTCACAGACTTTCTCATCCTTCTCAACTAATTGGAAACAATGGTCATTTCTTTTCATTTCCCTAAGAGACATTGGACATTTTTCTTTTGTTTTCTCATGCTGCAAAACCCTGTGTCAATGACTTGATAGAATTTGGTAAGTTTTGTTGATTGTAATTGGTCATTTATCTATCTTATCCCATATCTAATAGATAACCAGTGACAACTGTGATGAGATAATACCCTCACAAGAGTGAGCTGTTTCAACATCAGAACATAGGAGCCTTTTTTAAATGAACGAAAAGGGGGAGATGTCATAGACCAGTAGAATAATGATAAAAGAAAGGCCTTTTGAAATCAGGCCTTCTTCTGCCATATTAATAGCTGGCCTGTCATCTCTTCTGAGTGCAGCTAAGCAGTTACAAGTTCCCATGTGAAGCTATTTGGAGAATGAGACTTTGTGAACAATCTATTCTGAGGGTGAAAAACAAACGCACCTGCAACAACAAGGGATTTGTCCCATGAGAATCAGTGAAGAGGTAAACAATACAATAGAGAGATTTGATGCACAAGTAAAATCTAATTTATTAACCAATAACAGAAGAACTGCTAAGAAATCTATGAACTAACTAATGTTGCACACGAGGTCTGTCAAACTGTGTAAAATGAGTTTTGTGAATAAAGACTAAAGAGTTCTCCAGCTCAGCTGGGTCTTCTGGGATTGCAGTTCCCCCCTTCTTTAGGGCTTTGGTTTCGCTCTTCTCTGGAGCTTTGGGTTCCTTCTTCTTTAGGGCTTTGGTTTCCTTCTTTTCTGGCGCTCTGGTTTCCTTCTCTGGGATTTTGGTTTCCTTCCTCTCTGGGAATTTGGTTTCCTTCTTTTCTGGGATTTTGCTTTCCTTCTTCTCTGGGATTCTGCTTTCCTTCCTCTCTGATGCTTTCGCATGGGCTTCTTTCTTCTCCCGGGTCTTGGTTTTCCCCTTCGCTGGTTTTGGAGCTTGCTTCCCAACAGAGACACTCTTCTTTTCCTTCTTCTGCCTCTCTTCCTCCTTCCCCCTGTCTTCCTCCTCTAAGGCTTTTGCCTCCTCCTCGACCTTTTGAGCTGGCTCCTTCAGCTCCCTTCTGCAGACAAAACAGAAAACATGGCTGAGAGTCCCACCAGAAACTTGGGCTCCCTAGTCCTGGCTGGCCCTGCACTTCATTCCTTGACCCTGAGGCCATTTCCATGAATTCTCCTCAACCCACATAGGTTGGGAACATCCCAAGTGAGGGCATGGGTGGAAGGGGACCTCCAGGACCAGCCAAACCTGAGATTTGCCATCATAAGGTGTTGGCTGTGCAAGCTCCCTCTGAAGGCACAGCCAGACCCCTCCAGCCCCTGCCAAAGGCTGATCCAGCAGCTCTCTGCGCTGGTGCCTGGAAACGCCCTTTGTCTCTTGGCTTCCCAGTTTAAAGCAGAGCACAGATTGCTGACATCTGCTTAGCTCTCCTACAGTTCTTACTCAGCTCATTCAGCCCCCTTCTCCCTGGGCATAGCTGAAGCATGATTTTAAAGAGTTCAGATTTCAGCTGAGGGTTAGAAGCAATTCCCATTGATCAGGATGTAGGTTAGATAGGCAGACCATAGGTTAATGATTATGAGATGCTTAAGCTGGAGCTGATTGTTCTATTGTTTACCATTAGGAGCTTCTTTCTAGAGGGAAGTGGAGGAAGTGAACTGTTATAAGAACATCTTGAAACCAGTAGAACAATGGTTAGCACCTGGGCTTGATGTCAATCAATCACTAAGCAGGGGACCTTGGATGGTGCCAGAGGGTCACAGAGATCTGATGAAGACATTCCTGACTTCATCCCTTAAGACCACTGACCCAATTCGAGACCATTGACCCAATGCAAGGGAAGAATTGCACAGGAGTGAAGGACCAATGACCTCATTTGAATACAGAGCAGGGATGGGAGGTGCTGGGGTTGTGCAGATGTATTGTATGTAAGATCTTGGGAAATAAAGAGAGGGCAAAGAACCTTGGACACACGGTCACGCCTTTTAGGGATGTCTCTGGTGCCGCCCGCCGGTGTTAATAAACATCCCACAATCTAACTTTAATTAGTTAGAGAGTCTCTGCCCGTGATCTTCGGTTTTAACGACTCCTAGCCTGCTCCTTCATGAGAACAATCCTATCAGTCAGAAAGCAAAGGCTGCAGGAACCCCTCTCCTGCAAGACAGGCTCTTGTCAGGCAGATTTCCTGCTGGAACCCGGCTGGGACCAAGCAAACCAGTGCTGGCTGCCATGGAAACCATTGGAAGCAGCCTCATCCATCTCCTCCCCATGAAACCAACTTCAGCCTGGCCTGAAGAAGTCCTGATGCACAGGCTTGCTTTAAGCAGCCTCCACTCCCAGCTCCACACTTGGCCTGTGTGTCCTGAGCTGGGCTGCCTTGCTGGAGCTGAGCTTCTCCTGTGCTTGCCTATGGCTGCAGCTGCAGGGGAGCCTAAAGGACAGGAGCTTTTCTGGCTGCTGCGCCACCATAAGGAGAACCCTGGCAAATCAGCAGTGCAAGGACTTCATCTGTGGCAGGAGCAGGACCTAAAGCAAGGTTTGCTCTGTGCCCCACGCCTGCCCATACCACAATCCCACTGTTCTGGTGAAGAAGGCAGATGATGAAGAAGATGCCACTCAACACCATGGACTTCAAGACACCTCCAGAGGTGGTGCCAAGGCAAGCCCAGAGCCCAGCTCCCTGCAGGCAGCAGCTACGCCAGCAGGGCTCAGAACTCAAATAGAGAAGAGGTTCTGTCTCAACAGAAGAAGGTCCTTCCTCTCTTGGCAGCCAGGGAGCTCAGAGTGGCCATCCCTGTGTTGCTGCTGGCCTTTGCTCTGCAGCTCCTCTGAGCTCACAGGCCTTGGAGCAGGGAAGCCCTGCAGGGACAATAACCCATGGCAGAGCAGGAACCCACGGAAGGCTGACTCACCTGTCCCTGAGAGGGGCCTGAGAGCGACAGTTGACCTCCTGGGGGCTCAGGGAGGAGCTGACACGTGAGGCCGCCCTGGGCACCAGCACCTCGGAGGTGGAGCCTCCCTCCATGTGGCACAGCTCCAGGACATTGCAGGTGGTGTTTAGGTTGCCAGAGAAGGTGGAGGAGACCTGCTGGCTCTCTCCTGGCTGCAGCACACCTGGCAGTGGCAGGATACTGAAAGCCTGGACGGAAGACAGGAGAGATTGAGGTGTTGAGCATGGAAATGGAGGCAGAAGAGCATCTTGGAGCAAACTGCCGCTGTAGCCAGAGGGGCCTATTCCCCAAACACTGCCAGAATCACCCTCACCTCATCCTGAATCCATGACACTGACCAGTGCAGGGACCATGGGGAAATCTTCTCCCATACTCACAGCTCAATGCATTAATTAGTACATTACATGAAAGTGAACTAGGATGGCTCCTGGCAGTAGAAATTCTCTCTGATGCCCAACTTGCCTTTAAAAAGTTTTAAAACTTCCTGCTTGTAGAAAAGGAGGAGACTCAGAGTGAGAGCTCTTGGAGCTGAGGGAAGGAGTCCAGCCCAGCTCATCTGACTCCTGAGGCTCTTCCCCTCTCTCTCTTATTTAAATGCTTCTTTCTCAAGGTGCTACAGCAAAAGCTCCTGCAAAAATTTCCTATGGAGCACCTGAGGAGTTCCAGGGGGAGCAGTGCCCTCCACAGGTGCCGCACAGCGTCCTTGGACAGCCCTGCAACGTGTCCTGCACAGCCTCTCCAACAAGCAGCTGCTCCAGCAGCACTTTGTGATGGGCCTGCAGGGATGGGAGGCCCCTCTGTGGCCAATGCTGAGGGCCCCCAGTGACACTGGCAGCTCCAGTCCTGCTTGCCACACTTACAATGGGCACGGGAAACAGATTCCCTCTTGCCTTCTCCGCTCCCAGGGGAGTGTGCGCCACGTCCAGGGAGCACCTGAATCCCTCCAAGCCTCGAGGGAGGTGAGGGTGCTCAGCAGTTGGTGCTGGCACCCAAAAAACAAGCCATTTTCTATGCTGGGAGGAAGAGACAGCCCCTCTGCAAAGTCTCCCTTTGTCAGACAGCTCCAGGGCCAGCAGTGCAATAGCAGCTCTGGGTGAAAGCAGAGCCCTGCAAACAGGGAGTCTGGCTGCCTTGGGAAGAGGCTCCATGGAGATCAGGATCACCCCAGCTTGCTCTGAGAGGGAAGCTGGAAGTGTTACCATTATGATGCAGAGAAAAGCATCATCTTACATTGGGAAGGAAACAAGGCAAAAAATCCCACACTCAGCACAGGCCTGTAGGATCTGAGCCAGCTTCTCCAAGGAAAACTCTCCTATTTCTCCCTCCCCCTCAGCCCATGTCCAGCCACAGGCCCTGCTGCCCAGCCCACTGTCAGGGCACAGCACAGCAGGGCAGCAAAAAGGGAGCTCAGCATGAGCAGGACTTGGTGCTGGCAGGCTGGGGAGGCAAAGCAAGCAGTAGGTGCACAAGAAAATCCACCTCTGCTCCTGAAGATTGGCTAAAATCCTGCACTTCTTTCAGGGCTCTGGCTGCCTCCTCCTGTCCAGTCCTGAAGTGCCTCCATCGAGTTGCTGCACAATCCAGACTGGTTCTCCTCTCTTTCGGTGGCTGGGGTTTGAATTTAGGTGGGTGGAGCTCATCTCTGGAAAATAAATAACTATGAACAGGGACCTGCAGTGGGAGGGAGGGAGGGACACCTGCACGAGCAGCTCCTGGCCAGGATGCAGCCCCTGGCTGAGTGCTGGCACGTTGAACTGAGAAATGGTTTGATCCAGCCCTTCCCAATCCAGGCTGGGGCAGGTCTGTTCTAAAGGCAGCCCAGGGATGACACTGAGGTGCTGCAGCAGCTGCAACTGCTTGCATTGAGCAACTACAGAGGACAGGCATTAACACCTGGTGGGGATGCAAAAAGCACAGTGGGAGAGGAAAAGACAGAGAAGGCAGCAAAAAGGTGAGATTTGAGACACCGAGGGGCAGACCCAGCCAGTGCCCAGCCAGCACAGCCCCCCCAGTGCCCAAGGCCAGAAACTCTGCAGCTCCACCTGGGATTTATCAGGAATGTTCCCCTGACACCGCTGGGGGGTTGGTTGATGTTGCGGTGTGTCTTAAGCTTCTGGGTCCCTTTCCCAGGTGTGCCTATATGCCTCTCCCTTCCCCCTCGCCCCCTTGCTTAGTGTGTTGTGTCAATCAGGCTTAACATTCCAGCAAGGCATCGTGTGATTGGTCAAGTTCAAAAGATGCCCCTATGCCCTGGGGTCATTGGCCTATGTCTAGGTGTCCCTCGTCCCTTGAGACCCCGCCCCTTTCACCTGGTTGGTGTTCACCTGTCCCCCCCCCTCCCCCTGCCCCAGGAGCTTAAAAGGTGATCAGGCCATGTGCTCGTTATTCTGCTGGAGCAGCTGCTCCCGTCCAGACCTCTGTAACCATGGAATAAACTTCTGGACATTAAACCTTCCAGCGGAATCCTCTCCTTTTTCTCTTCACCATCGCCAGAAGCTCTCTCTCCTGAGGTAAACGGAGTTCCTGACAAGCCTGGACTTGCTCAATGCCCAGCTGCAATCTCCAGCAGCCAAGGTATCTCTGGGGTGATTTACACCACAGTTGCTGCCTTTGGCCCAGCAGCGAGGGTCAGATTGGCCCAGGCACCATCTAACTGATAATATTGGGATTCATATTCCAATAGGTTGACATTTTACAACACTCCCAGGTGACTCAGGTCGCATTCCCCATCCATCCATCCTTCCATCCATACATACACAGGCTGTGGTGCTGGGATCCTGCCAAGCTCTGCCAGCCTTGGGCTTGGGGAGATTTCTGCCAGCTGTCCTGAGCTCCGTAATTGTGCTCTCTGTTCCAGGAAGCAAGCAAGAAAGATTTTAAAAAACCCAAAACAAACCACAACAGAGAAACCTAAAAAACCTTCAATAGCTCAACCCTGCTCAAGTTATTTCTTTAGGGACAGCTACCACTCTCCAGCTGAAATGCTGGGCTTTTGGGGAAAAAGAAAATGACATGTTCACCTCCAAATCAAAAAGGATTAAGGTAAGAGAACCTTTCAAACTAAAAATTTTTGGCCCGAAGCTTTAATCTTTGCAAGAAATCTCTAGGTAAGACCAGCCTGACAGTTAAACAACCGGTTCTTCTGGTGGGGAGAAACCCTCCTCTTTAAGGGAAGCAGCCTGATAGTTAAAAGCAACTGTTTGGTCAAACTTCAGGCTCCCTGGCACAGCCTGCATTGCCTTTCCTTCCTGTTCACTGATTTACAGGCAGTGCCACGATGGCCCGGGTTCAGATGTTTGGTGCCATCCAAGGAATTTGGCATTGCCATTTCCATATGTTTTAATCGAAGTTTCAATCCTTTCAACCAGTCTTCAAATGCCAGCTTTCCTTTCTTTTACAGAAAGCTCAAGGTTCCTAGAAGACTTTTGACATCCTCTTTTGTGCTCAGAGAGATGACATTTTCAAACAGATGTTTCCAAAGTTAACAGCATTTGAAAGAATAATGAACTCAAATCCCCCTGGATTCCAGCTTCGCCCAACTCCATTCTGTGTCAGACACTGAGATTCCCACCTCTAAGGCAGGAGCTGTTTGTGCCCCCCATCCCTCCTGTCCTTGTCCCCAGCAGCCCGTGCCTGTTTTCCCCGGCACAATCCCTGTCCCTGTGCACCCTGCCAGGAGCAGCTGCACACAGGCTCACATCTCCCCTTGCCCTCACCAGGGGGTTTCTCTCATCCCCGAACACGCTGATGAGAACGTTGCTGCGATGAGTGCCCAGGGCCTGCACTGCCACCACAACTGGGATCTCTGCTGTGCTCTGGGGCTGCACAATCCCACAGGGCTTGGGGCTGGAGTAGAGCACAGCAGAGTCCTCCTTGCGTTTCTGGAAGGGACACAATGAAATGCAGATTCAGAGGGACCTCTCAAGAAACTTTAGGCTCCTTAACATCCACCACAACAGCAACTTACACACACCTTTAAAACTCCCCAGGACAAAGGTCAAAGGCACAAACAAGATGCCAGAATTGTAGGGTTAGTACTCCCAGGGCATCCTGCAAGGAGGCTGCCAGCACAGGCACTGGTGTCTGTGGGTGCAGCAGCTTTTCACAACCCTCTAAGATCTCCCACAGGAAAACACTCTGAGGACTAGAACATCAACTGTTTCCTCAGGAGCTTAAACTGCCTCCTCAAGTTTACAGTTGGGTAGGATCCTATTCTCAGCAGATCTTTAGGACTGATTAGAAACCAGCAAGGTCTTATCCAAACCCTTTTTTCCCCTAATAATCTCCTCAGGAATATTTGATAGGAGGAGGTGGATGTGATGCCAAACCTGGGGAATAAGCCCGTAGCAGCCAGGAAGGTGGCTGGGATTCCTAATGAGGATCTTCCTCTCATAGGGCACCTTCAGGTGGCACTCATCACACAGCAGCACTTGGGGGGACACTTGGAGCTCAGGAACGAGACATCTGGGCAAAGAGATGACCCCAGGACAATCAGAGATACTGAGAGAATGGAGAATGCCTACCCCCAAAGATTGCGAAATGGAGCAGAACACATTGGTCACTGTCAAATGCACATTGAAGAGCTCTACAATAAATTGCCTTCTACCTCTTCCCACTCCAACATGTCTTGTCAAGGAGGGGCAAACCCTGAGAGGCAGCACCCAGAGGCTGCCAAGTGCCCCAGGCAGAGCGCTTTGCCCCACAGCTGCCTCAGCCCCTCCTTTACCCAGGAAGGCTGGCAAGGACTCCTGGAAGAGTCCCAGTGACCCACGAGCTCTGGGGGAGCCTTCCCAACAAGGATCAGTGCTCCCTAAGGCTCAAGGAACACACAGCTCCAGGGTCTCAGTAAAAATGACTCCCTTCTCTGCCATGGTGCTGTTGCCCTGCCTGAGAACTCAGCTCTTTGCCCCAGCCCTGGAGGGCACGAGACAGCAGCTGCCCCACAGAGGGGCTGATCAGCCCCTGCCAGGCCCTGTAGCTCCCTGGCTCCTTCACTGCACAGCTCCAGGCACTGCCTGGCCCCAGCTCCACCTGCTGTACACAATGGCAGCCCAGGCACTGCCTGGATGGCTCTGCCTGGCACAGGGAACAGCACCAGGGAGCTGCATCCCTCTGGGCATCACACTGACACCCACAGCAGCACAGCAGCATGGAATTCTGCTGCAGCAACAACGACTTTTGGTCTCAACTCTGACAACATTAAAGCTCAAAATGGGAAGCAGAGGGAAGGACAAAAACTGGAGCTGACCTGCCACATCAAGGGCTGCTTTCCCCTTGTCAGACCTTGCCCTCCCCACTCTTGCTGGGAGCCACTTCCCCCCTGCCATGTGCCCCCACGGACAGAGCCAGAGCTTGACTCTCAGCAGCTGCTTGGTGTGGCCCAAACCAGTGCACGGTGCTCACAACCAGCACAACTCCACCTCTTGCAGCCAGGAGGAGAGGAGACCCTTGGGAAATTTGTTCCACCTCAAGCACCAAAAACAAGGCCAATCAATGATATCATTCCTGGTGCCTTTAGAAGAGGGCCCAGGACCGTGCTGGGCTGTGAGCAAACGTGCTTTTCACCACGGGCTGCTGCCCAAGCACTGCTGTTCTCGTGTCCAGCTGGCACAACATGAGGGCATTCAGCAGCACTTCTCCTTGGCAGCTGCAGCCAGCACAGCCTGGGCAAGGCAGTGCCTGGGGGAGGCCAGGCAAGGGCTGGTACCTGGCTGTGATGATCAGGGCTGCCACTCCCTTGCCAATACCCTCCAGGTCCACCAGCAATCTCCGGTAGAACTCCATCACCATGTTGGAGCACAGGGTCACCTGGTGGAAGAGAAGAACAGTCAATTCTTCCTTCCAAAAGCTCATTATCCACGGGTGATATCCTCCAGTTCCTGAGGGAGGATTTGCCCTTAATTCTTCTGCTGCTCCATGTGTAGAGCACAGTCTCAGAGTAAAAAAAGCCTTCTGGCAATACCAGATTTGTTAAACACACCTTGCTATCAGAGGACAGGTCAGCTACATTAAAACATTAGACTACAGCTCCATGCACCACTGCATTCAAATTAAGGGGCCAATTGCTCATCTGACTACAAAGACATCCATGCAGAGGAAATCTGACTTGACCACAATGAGTTCAGCTTTACAGCAGGAGGCTGAGGGCAAAGTGTGGCCCAGCAGGTGCTGGGCAGTTCATGGCTGCCCTGGGACCCCGAGCCCGGGCTGGCTCTGAGAACTCCAGCCCCAAGCCAGGAGTGGGGAACTGTGCTGGGGTGGGCATTGACCAGAGGCAGAATCCTCAGAACTGCCCCAGGGTGGGCATTGACCACAGGCAGAACCCTCAGAACTGCCCCAGGCTGGGCACTGACCACAGGCAGAACCCTCAGAGCCTCTTGCTCAACACCACAAGAGACAAGCCACCAAAGAGACCAGGCAGTGGAGAAAGGAGAAGGATCTCTGTCTTGAAGTTCCACAAGGAAGGGTTTATTCCAAGCAAAAGGATCAGAGCCAAAAGAGCCCTGCACACTCCTGTGCAAGGAATTTTGTACAGACACAAAGCAGGGGGTGGATACAAACAGCAAACCAAAAGAGAATCCTCAGGGGAGCACTGAGGGGATTACATCAAGTGTCTGGGGCCACTTTGGATAGGAGGGTGGGGAGGATGGCTCACATGGGCCAATGGGGCCTCCAGGAATAGGGGAATTCCAAAGGGGTGTTGCAGACAGGGATTGGCTCCAGGTTAAATTGGCAAAGAAGGTTGGGGAACAAAAGAAGCTGGGTTTGACAGGCAGGGAAAGAGCTGGAACAAGGGGCAGGGAATGGCATGAGGGACAGCTTTGTGGGAGGGTAAAACCCAGGGGTAAACCAACTCTGGGAGAACACGGGATGCAACAGAACCAACCACTTAACAAGGAATCAATACAATAAATTTGAACTGCTACACATGGCTGCAGATTTTTTGTCTCCACTGGAGCTTCCTGCAGTGAACACAAATCATTCTGCTCCCCAGGAGGGGGGAAATGAGACCAATGACATCTCTCTAACAGCCACCTTCTGCCCTCATCCTTGATCTGCCCCCTTGCAATCAAATCAATCGCTCTCAAAAACACAAGAATGGTTTCAGGCCTTGGCCATAAGGTCTGTGAGCTCAGCATATGATTTTGGAAAGCAAACAGTGCTCCCTGAGGAACATCCCGAGTAAGCCAGCTAGCAGAGGCCTCCCAGCAGTGCAGATCTCTCAGTGCCAGGATGCTCCAAGCTGGCACCAGAGCTAAAGCCCTCCCACCCTGCAGTGCAGCTCCAGCCCTGGTGCTGCAGCATCAATGGCTGGGCTCTTGCCGTACCTCGATGTCCTGGTGTCCCTGGGGGAGGATGGTGCCTTGGCTGGGATTCAGGGTGAACTCCCTGGGCTCCACATGGAAATGGATTCCCTTGCTCCAGGCCGGGTCGGTGTCCCTGCGGATCTGATCCACGCTGTCCACAGCCGGCTGCGTGCCATCGTCCGACATGCGGAGCTGGAACGCCAGGGGGGGCACCGCGGAGCTGTTGGTGAGGCGGCAGCGCTGCGTGTAGGGAAAGCCTGGGCAAGGACACAAATATCCATTCAGGCACCCAGCAGGGCATGATCCTGGGGGCAAGATACTACAGCTCACCTAGAAGCTGCATGAGGAATTAATCGTCACTTAGTTCCCTTTGACACAGATTCCAGACTGCAGCCTTGAAAATGCCCACTCCTAGCCCTGCTGAACACTGCAAGCTTCTCTCTTTGGGATGGGGACCAGCTCCCTCACCTGCCCCAAACCAGCACCAGTTCTCTCTCAGTGATGAGTGTGCACCCAGACCCAGCATTTACTCTGAGAATTCAAGCTGTCCAATTCCCTGCTCAGCCTGCCAACACTCCCACCTTTTTCAAGACATATAAACAGTGAGTTGTCAGTGAGAAGAAGCTACAGCAAAAGAAAGTGAGGATGGAATCAGGAACTAGAACGTGATGCAAAGCACCCTAATGCAGCTTCTCTCTGCAGGACCCTTAAGGCATCTCTTGCTTTGGGCCAAACAGCTGAGCACCTGACAGCTCAGAGCCCACTCAACTGGGGACACAGCCAAGCCTTGCTTTGAGATTAGCAATTAGGAACCAGGTCCCACCTCACCCAACAGACGGGGACATCACAGCCATGCTGCTCACTGAGAGTGCTGCCTGCAAGGCTTCACCCCACCTTGGCTCTGAGATTTGCTTTCCATCCTGCAAAGCCAGAGATACAGCCACTCATGGTGGGGATGTCCTGCAGAGCGCACAGAGCAGCCACAGCCTGCTCTGCACTGCACATCTGTCTGGGCAAGCCAGCTCTGTGGGGAGGAGACTTCTCCCCAGGCCTGCTCACCAAGAGCATCTGGGACACAGATGGGGAGAAAAAAACAACTGCAGCTGCAGCCCAGAGCTTCTCTGTGCCCATCCAAGTGACCACTGCCAGCTCCAGCAGGGACTCCAGCAGGGAGGCAAGAGAGGCACAAAAAGGACAAACCCAGATGTCAAAACCTGCAACGAGACTGAGGCCAGCACATGAAGACAACAGTCAACAGTTACAAAGAAGCAGAGATACAACAGCTGCCTTCAGCCAACGAGCCCTTAGGAATGAAATTGGATTCAGCAGGATCTGAATCTCCTGCTTCAGACCCATATTTCCATCTCTTGCCTTTCGTGTTTCATTCCTTCCAAAGGCAACTTGACAAGCGACTCCGTGGTGATGCAGGCTGGGGAAGAAGCAGCTCAAAAAAGGCAATGAGTTTCCTTCAGAAGTTCATGAACTTCATTGTTCTGGGTTTAGGCTTGGCAGTGAATGTTGCCCTTGGTCTGGGAAGGGGGATAGGGGTTCTGGGGGGTTCTGGGGGGGTTTGGCCCTAGGCTGGGCTTTTCCCTTGGGGTTTTTTGGGAGTTGTGGCGTGATGCCGTGGGCGGCTGTGCAGTGGGAGCTGAGGCTGGGCAGGGAGCGGAGCTTCCCTTCCTCCCGCTCGGGGATCGCAGCTCGGCCACTGCTGCTGCGGGAGGTTTGTGCTTGGCCCGGGGCTGCCCTGGCTGCAGCTCAGGGCTGGCACCGACCCTGCCTGCCTGCTGCTGCTGCTGGGCACTGCCCACATCCCCCTGCCCTCTGAGGCTTTGCAAAAGGAGCATTTCCTCCTTCCCTTCCCTTCCCTTCCCTTCCCTTCCCTTCCCTTCCCTTCCCTTCCCTTCCCTTCCCGGAAACTTCCCTTCCCGGAAACTTCCCTTCCCTTCCCTTCCTTTCCCTTCCCGCACCGGCTGGGGGGGGACCACTGCCCTGCCAGAGCCCACAGCTCCTCCTGCTGTGACCAGAACTCCACCAAAGGGGAAAAACAGGACTTGGCATCTGGGAAATGTCTGTTCTTGTCTTGTCTGTGCTCTCCTGAGATAGTCTAGCAAAGAACTGTTATTCCTTTTCCCACAGTTTTGCCTGGGAGCCCTGTCATTTCAAAGGGATAATCATTTGGAGGGAGGGGCTCATCTTTCCATTGCAGCAAGATTCCCACCTTCCTTGGCAGACATCTGTCTTTTAAAGCAGCACAGAGACACCAGAAAATACTGCCTTTCTATTCCTTGCTTCCATTGGATCTCACAATGGCAAAATGCCCCCTGAGGCAGCAGCAGCAGCCGCAGCCCTGCAGTTCACAGCCTGAAGAGGCTGCTGGGGCAGGGCAGGAGTGAGGGATGCTTTTCTGTTGGAAGGCACAGATCCCTGAGGCTGTGTCCCAGCCCAGGGAACACTCACCAAAGGAGATGTCCCCGAAGTCGAGCTCAGCGAGGTCGAAGTGTAAACTCGGTGCAGTGACGCTGCCCCTGCAGGCCGAGGACAGAGCAGGCAATGGCTCGGTTAAAGGCACAAGACTCTGTGCTTTGATGCTCAGGGACAGCTCAGGGGAAATGTGCTTCTGCCCAGCAGCTGCTGGGCTTTGTGCCCTTCTACAGCCCCAGTGAGGAAACAAAAGTTCCTGGCCCTGGTGCTTTGTTGCTGGTCAATCTGTCACTTCAAATGTGTTCTGGGGACTTTGCTGATGAATGCATCACACACAAAAACAAAGAGAACATCTGCCAAGCTGAACTTTGTTCATGTCAGTAGTAACAGCTGATGAACTCGCTTCAGGTTCTGCTCATTAAGGACCTCTTGCTGTAATTATGGGCTGACCTGTTCCCATTGCCACTGGTGAGAACATCACTGCTGGCTGATGGAGAAGCCTTGGGCCAGCAATGTTCATGTGCTGGACGTGAGACTTTGGAGGGAGGGGAGGAAAGACAAGGCCCCAGCAGCCCCACAGCCAGATCAGTGCTCGTGCTCCTGCATCTGCCTCGGGGCTGATGCCAGCACGGCTGCAGCTCTGCTGGGGCTGGGGGGATCAGGGCCTGCTGGGGGCAAGGCACAGCATTCTGTTCTTAGTCTTTGGCCAGAAATTTCACCACAATAGAGAAGCTGCCAGTTAGGGGAATCCCTGGCCACGCTTCAGCACTACCTTCCATTCCATTCCCTTCCCACTCCTGCCCCATGTTACATGCTCCTGCCTTCAGGTGGCAGGATGGGAATAACATTCCAGGGATGACTTCAGGGCTTGCCTGAGAAAGAAGGTGTCTTCTTCTTTTCAAATTATCAGGAGAAGAGGATCCAGCCAAGTTCAGGACTCAGCTGTCAGCACTGAAAAACTGAGTGCAAATCAGCCCCCGCATCTCTTCAATCCCTGGGCGGTACCCACCAGACTCCTCTGTTCCTGCTGTAGCAGTCATCTCTCACACACACCTGGCTCCCCAAGACCCAAAGACACAAGCTCTACAAGTCTACAGCTAAATGTAACTCCTCTGAATTTCAGCCAACACCACTAAATTGTTCCCTGAGCCCACAGCTAGAAGAGCTGTGAAAGAGACATCCCTGACACTGTAAGAACCAAAGGAAAATCACTGCCAAGAGATAGGCCAGGAAAGCTAAATTTTGGGCTTTGTTAATTTTGTTAATGGGCTTTGTGAGCTGCTCCTTAAGACACTTCCCATCCTGTTAGATCCATCCTCTCAATGAATCACTGCTGCACCTGACAGGCAGAAAAGATAAGGTATGGAGGGGTTTTAAAAAGGTTGTTTTCTTCTGCTTTTATAACTAGGTCCATTGATATGTTTGTTTTCTTGTATGGCATCTAAAGACAGGTCCATGTCTCCCAATGGCACCTTGCAACCCCCAGACACTGCTCTTGCTTTGAGCAGTGTGTTTGCTCAGATGATTTCCAGAGGCCCCCTCCAGGACCACTGCAAAGCCACGTGCCTGTGGCCTCCCAGAGAATGGCTCTGTTTGGCTGACAGTGCTGAGGAAGCATTTCAGAAGCTGCTTGTGCTCAGCAGGGTGCAAGCCAGCTCCCAACATGTTCCAGCAGCCTCCAGGGAATCTGGGACAGAGAAAGCTCCAAGGCCACTGAAAGCAAGAGCAGATGCCTTCCATCCTGCTCACTTCCAGCCAGGCTGCAGGGCAGCAGATATCCGATGCTTGGTTCCTTCTGTAGCTCTTTCCCAACTCTGCTCTCATCCAAAGGTGTTTGCACAGCGACAGATGAGCTGCCTCACCTCTGGGTGCTCAGCTGGTACCGAGCTGCCCGGGCACCGACATTGCGCACCAGCCGAGTCTGCTGGGTGCTGACCTTGACTGGACACTTGGAGAAGTCCAGCTGGGCAGGGAAGTCCAGCACAGCTCGGGCACCAATGGCCCAAATTGGCACAATGATCCTTTTCCTTGCAGTGACGCACACCAGCTCGTGGCAATAATCCTGCAGGAAAAGAAACTGGCTCAGCACAGGACATTTAGTGCCATCCCCACGGCAGAAGAAAAACCATTTCCTATATCCCTTCAAGAGCATCCATTTACCTATTGCACCCTCAAATGAACACTAAGTTCTACTACTATGTCACATTTTAAAGGCACCAGTGCACTTTGCAAAATCTGTCTCAGTGGCATTCAGCTCTTGTGTCACTTGGCTCATACAGATAACAGCCCTAGGCCACCATCATTCCTACTCTAAACTTTAATGATGTTAAAGAATTCCTAAGCCCCTTCTAAGCAACATGGAGCTGGGGAACACAGGACATTGCTCTTTAGGCTTCTATATTCCCACTGTCTGAGAATAGGACAAAGTGTTCAACTGACTCTAAGCAGCAAAAGGAAGAGGAGAAAACAGCTGCACCCAAAGACATCCTGCACCTCTGGCCTGGTGCAGAAACATCAGTTGGCTCACAACTCCCCTCTAACTTTGCCTGTCCAACCAAGTCAGGAGAAGAACAGTGCTAAGAGGTAGCAGGATGCTGTTGGAAAGGGCCTCTCTTTGTTTCCCTGCAAGGCTTCCTCCCTTCCATGCATGCCCTCAACCCTTCTGTATGAACAAGCCTCCAGATCAGAACATGAACCCTCCAGATCCCAGCACTGAGATCAGACTTGCCAGGGCCTCAGCACTGCCGTTCAAACCTCCCCACAAAAGCACCTTTGGCACGGAATGGGTGCCAGCTGACAGAGCAAGCACAGGGACAGGCATGAAGACAGAGCCCCAGCAGTGTCACTGCCACGGGCTCTGGGCTCACAGCTCTGCCTGCAGCTTGTACCTGCCCTACACCAGCTCCTGCAGGCAGGTGTCCAAGTCCCCTGCAGCTCAGCAACCTCCTGCTGACCAAGGGCACCCAGAGCCCAGTGTGCCTGTGCCAGCCCGGGCTCACGGGCACAGCACATCCTCTGCCCTGGCCCTGCAGCTGTGCCATGCTCACTTGTGCTCTGGGACAGCACAGCTGCAAGGCTGCACAACAGAGAGAGTGAAAAAGCACCGGCTTTGCTCCAGCCCAGGGGCAGGCAGGGAAGCTGTTGGCAGTCCAGGAAGGAGGAAAGCTCTCTGACCTCTTTGTTCCTCTGGTGTTTTCCATCAGAATGAAACCCCCTCCACTGGACCTAGAGATGGCCCAACATCCATCAACAGCCCTCTGTCATTTTCATCCTGTTCCCTGTGCATCTTCCCTTGGCAATGCTCAGCAATGTGCACGGAGGGGAAGCAGAGCCTCTCAGGCCTGGCTGCAGTGCCTGCCAGCAGTGCCAAGGTGTGACTGGCTGCAGGCTGCCTGCCCACGCCTGGAGCCCAGCTCACAGCATGCAATGGGCTGGAGCCAGAGTGCAGGGAAAAATATGGCTGTGGAGATCATTGTGTGCTTTGGCTCCTCCAGCCTCACCTGGTTCTTGCTGGGGGTGAAGCGGATGCGCACAGGGGCAGAGGCGCCCGGCGGCACGGCACGGTACGCATCGCTGGAGCTCACCAGCTGGAAGTAAGGTGAGCTCTCCATGGAGACCTTCACCACGTGAAGAAACTGCAGCAAAGACATGAAATTATCATTTTGCCACTTGTGGAAACAGGACGAGAGGAGACCTGTCCATGCCCTGCTAACATCCCTCCCTTGCCCCTTTTCCAAAGCACTTTCAGCTGAGCAGGCACAGGCACATCATTCACAAGACTGAACTTGAATCCCTTCTCTCTGGCTCCAGCGTTTTGGCCAGGGGCAGTAGGGCAGTGCCTGCTGGGAAGGAAGGGCCGAGCAGGTCAGCACCAGCAGGATGGAGACACAGCACCTGAACCAAGTCACCTGCGTATTCAACAAGGCCAAAAAACCTGCTGGCTTCTGCCTGCACACAGCCATGAAGTTGTCATGTTCCAGAGGGGGAATGTGCTACCTAAAAGCAAACCACCACATTACTGTGGGGCAAGGAAGATATTCCCTTCCAGCAGATCAGGTTTGGGTAGGGACCTTCTGGGGATACAGTCAGGCAGGCAGAGCAGCAAGACAGGAGACCAAACACTGTGGTCTTACTGGGAATAAAAGCAAACCTGAAAAGCAAAAGAAGGAATGAACACAGCAAGACAATCCCTAAAACAAGGAGATGGCAAAGAGAATTTAAATGGGCAGTAAAGCAGCAAGGAAGAATCATAAAACCATGAGAGCAACCAGCTTGCCAACAATGACAGAAACAGAGACAGGCGGTGTCTATTGACCATGGGGCTTCAGAGGCATTTTCTGCCTGGAGAAACAGGACCAGCACTGACTGACAGTGTGGTTCCAGTATGAAAAGCCAATCTTGGCTCTCCAGGGCTTCCTGCTGCCTGTGAAGGCAAGTTGGGCTGCTGGGCATTCCTGCCTGCAGCCAGCAGGCCAGGTTCTGCCCTCTGGGGTTCACAGACACAGCACACATGCATTTTCTAGCACACTGATATCATCAACCCCTGAGCACCAAAATGCTCTCCAAAAGTCTAAACCAGATGATTTGGACTCCCTCCTGTCTCCTCCCACCAGCCCACTCTTGGAACAAGCCTCACTTGAGAAAATGTTTCCCTGATTGAAATTCAAATGGTCTCAAGTTTTCCTCTTTACAGTGGAACACAACTGACATTTTTCAACTTTTCCCCTCTCAGCTCTCTTGGGAAACTGCAAAACAATCCCAATTTCTTCAGCTGAAGGTGGAAACCTCCAGGAGCACATGGCTTTGGATGTGCTGTGCTTCTGCAAAGGGAAAGCAGAGCACCGTGTTGCTTTTGGAAAAGCTGAGCAGAGCTGGATGAAGCTGAGCAGGAGCTTCAAGTGGCACCTAAAGGCCTCTCACTGCTTCTGCTCCATCACTCTGATTGCAGGGCTCTTGCTGAACACGGTTCCTGCAGGGCCAATGCCATTAATGAGAAGTGATTCCAGCATAAAGTGCAGAAGGCTCAGCCCCTGAGCTTTGGCTGTGAGCTGCATAAAGGGAGCCAAACTGGCTGAGAGAGGCAGAGATTCCTACCAGGAGCCAAGGTTAACCAAGGAGACACAGTGTTGTGGTATAGACCCAAGGCAAAGCATGAGAGCAGGTAAGAACTGTACAGCCCTCAACATTCCTGTCAATCCAGAGCTTTCAAGAGAAGGAAACTCCTTTGGGATAGACACCATCAATGCCTGGCCAAAATCTTGGCACAATTCCCAGCACAGGAAGATTTCCACCATCTTGCAGAAGAAGGTGCTGAGACATTTTCTTCTGCATGTGCTGCAGCAGATAACTTGCTTTGCTGTCCACTGAGGGAATGACAGCACTCTCCTCTTCCAGCACAGTGTTAAAGCTCTGGGTGCCAGCACTTACCTTGTCCTTATTCATGAGAGACAGCACCATTTCAGAGACCTCCCGAGCGACGAAGTTCTGAAATACCAGCTCTGGTGGGGAAACCCCAAACCAGCTCTGTTTCGGGGCAGCTGACGGCAGCTGGAGAGGAGAGAGAGCAGGGAGAGCTTCGGCTGCTGGGAGGAAGGTTCATGCAGGAGAATCTTCCACTGATCCCCAGTGAAGTACAGACTCTGGGGGAGCACATCTGCCCAGCCCACACTGGGCAAACAGTGGCTCAGCCACCTCTGCTCTGAGCTGATCCACAGCTGCTGGGCCACACAGAGCAGGCTCAAGCCAAGCTGCTCTTCTGGCATGGATTTCTCCAGGTTTCTTTCTCCAGAATGCCAGACAGCACTTTCCTAAAACACAGCCCTGTGCCCACGTCGTCACAGAGCTCTGGGGCACTGACTGAGCACTCATGGAGTAAGTAAAACACATGAATTTACAGGAGACTCCATGGGAAAGGATTTGGGATGTCTTTTACTCTGAGACAGGGAAAGTGAGGCCCACACAACTGCAAATATCTTTTCTGCTCTACAACTTAGACATCAGTAAGAAGAGCACAGGACCAGAGGAGGTGTGAGAGATGAGGTGACACTTGGCTGAAGCCAAAAACGAAAGTTTTGTTATTAAGCAAAAGAATGGAATTTGTTGGTTCTGTGTGTTATTTTTGGTTTGCATTTGTTCAGGTTGGTTTGTTGAGTGTCACAGTGAGAGGGGCAGGGTTGAAGACCTGACCAAAAGGAAGGAGGACGAGAAGGGAGGGCACAGAAAAGTTGGTGCTCAGTAGAGAATGGAAGCCCCTGAGTACCCATCCAATGGCAAAGGGCACAGGGACCGCCCCAGCCGGGTACAAAGGGGATACAAAGATGGCCATTTTCTCAGAGGGTGTGTGTGTGTGCTTGGCTCTCAGGGAGGGAGACATCCCCAGCTCAGCTGAATCCTTACTGAGATACACTTTTCTTTTGCTTTGATGATTTTGTTCCTTTCCATTGTATTTAAAAGTTAGTGTGTTCCCAAGAGAGGAAAAGGCAAAAATAAAAAGACAAATGAGCTGAAAATAAAAAGACAAGTGAGGTGAATGCTGAATGAGGATAAGTTTCAGTTATTTTCTCAGCAACTTGGGTAAAAGTAGAGTTGGTATCTCCTTTTTCAGTGGCCTTTAAATGGGTGCTTTCTTGTCATTACTGCGATCTTATTTCATGCCATTCTAGAGGCACGTCTGGAATGACACAACAGCAGCAAATGCTTCTGGAGCAGAGACATTGCTTGGAGAAAACTCTGCCCTGCTTTGTCTGCCTTCTCCAGCCACACTGCTGTCACTGCAGAGACACAAGCAGGTCTCCTCTGTGACTTCACAGCAGACACATTACGCTGAAGGGAGTGGCTGCAGCACACTGTCCCTTAGCTGTGCCCTTCCCTGAGGTGTTCCCAAGGCCCCTCTCCAGGACAATCCTTTACCTGGATTGTGTCCCATGTCTCTTGCTTACAATTTCCTACTCTACAGCCCACCTCAGTCACCTACCCGTTTGGACTGTGCTTTATACCAAGCTAGTCCTGCCAGAAAAGCAGCTTTAAACACACCTCTGAGAAGGCACTGATCTAGACAAAGCACATCCATTCCCCTCTGCCCAGGGCCAGTCCCCTGTACATCTGGCAGCCTACAAAATCTAACACCCCGTCAGGGTCCAACACATTGTTCCAGCCCAAAGCAGAAATGCAATTTGTTTTGTTCAGTTTGAAGTAATTCCTGCAGATCCTTGGCCTTCAAAGGCCAACACTGCCACTCTGCAGCGAATCCTGTGACCCTGAGCATTTGATGGTGACCACACCAAAGCAAGAGGTGGCTCCTTCAGCAGGAGAATGGCAAAGGGCAATTTTGGGTCTCTGTGTCCCCAGCCTTCCTCCCATTGTCTTAGCAATGGCAGCTGCACTCCAGCACACCCCAGCAGCTTCAGCAGACGGTATTTGTGTTGCCTTAGTGCAGATCAGCACTCCCAGTCCACCACTCCCAGCACTTTGCAATGACAGCAGGACCTGGACACTGAGGTATTTTGCTGGAGGCAAGCCTGTCACAAACACACACCCTCTTCAAACTTCATGTGAAACAGAAAGGAAAAGAGCAGGAAAAGGCTACCTTTGGGCGAGTCTCACTCCTGTCTAGAAATGGGCCAATTCTGGGCAGAATACTCCCCCCAGTGCTGGCCTCCTTCTTCCTGCTGAGAAACTTCTCCCTCTGGAACTTAGAGGGAAGCAGCTGAAAGGCAAAAGTAAACCAGCTAGAGCCTCAGAGTTGTGCTTGTTCAGAAAGGCTTTTCTTGAACAAGTGGCACTGGTGAATAACTTGTGATCACAGCCACTAGGACATTCCTGGAAGCCCTGGGGGTTTCCAGCTGAAATACTTAGCATCAGTGAATTAATAATACAGAGTGGAACACACATACTCCAGCCATATGGCTCTGTCCCATTGCCTTCTCCATGATTGCATGGGACATGGTTGGGGATTTCTGCTCTTTGGGCATTTGTTTCCTCTTACGTTTCATTGGACTGAGGCAGTGACCTTTCCAGAGAATGGGGAGGAGCTCTCCAGAACTGCCTGAACTCCATCCCTGCACAACGCTCAGAACTCACAGCAAGGAGATATCGCTGCTGGATGAGTCCAAGAGATGCAAGAAGGGAACACTGTACCAAGAGTGAGGTGCACAGGAATGTGTCCAGGTTTTAGTTCTCCCTGTTAATTGTTTTCTCTGTCTGGGCTGACAGAGCCCTCCACAGAAGAAAACAGAGGCATCTCCTTGACAGAGCCTCAGCAGTGGGACATCTTCAGCCAAGTGAGCTGCAGACAGCAAGGGACCTTTGTGGCCCTGGCTCCAGCGCTGCCTGCAGGGCTGCATCTGTGCCCACACAGGAGCTGGGAGAGAACAGCTGCTTTGGAAGCTCTTCCAGCTGGGACCAGCCGTGGCTCTCAAGGCTTTGGGCAGAGTTTGAGCTTCCCCCCGCCACATGCCCAGGTGCCCAAGGGCAGGATGGTCAGAGCAGCACAGGTGAGTGCCCAGCCTGACAGAAGGAATTCCTGTGGCAAAGGGAAAGGGACAGAACACATGCTCAGGCCTTCAGCTGTACATTGGTTTCACTTGGCTCTGCTGGCACAGACAGGCAAGACACAGCTGAAGCATCCCACAGTGCTCCCTATTGCACCAGGACATCCCCAGCAACAGCAGCACAGCACAAAGGGCTGGGCAGGGGCTCTGCAGCTTCACAGCACTGCTGGACAACAGGGGCAGGGAGAGCAGGGACACCAGGGCAGTGCCAGCCTTAACACAGCCCCAGTGGGTACTCACAGTATGAGGCTTCAGCCCTTCCCTGGACAAAAGACGAGGTGTTGGTGTCTTCTTTGGCAATCCAGACGCCATTTCCAAGGGACGATGTCGCAGGCGACGATGCCTCAACAAAACTGGAGGGAGCAACAATGGAACTCTGAAAATCCACAACCCAATTCATGGCAGCTTCAAGGCATATTCTGGTGCTAAAAATGATACATTACTTGAAAGTAGCTAAGTGCTTGTTTGGTGTAAGCAGCTAGCTAGTATAGTTAGGCCTCTAGTTGGACTTTATTTGAACTATATGGCTACCTTGTGCAATTCAAAGATGGATCATACTGAAACCTGGAGCTAAAAATCTGAACATTAATAACAGTTCAAAGAGACAAAACTGTAGCCTAAATATTACTCAAAAATAGCTAGAGTGGGCCTCCTCTTCTTTAGGTTAAAGCACCCTTGCTCTCTCAGCTGCTCCTCACAGCTGAGACACTAAGGAGAGACTGGAATGTTACGGCTAATGGCTTAAATATCATTATAAAGCACTTTCTGTCCATTGTGACAAAACTGTATAAAGAAGCTGCGACCACCCAAGCCCACCCCTCCCTGAAAATGCCTCCTGACTGGAACTTGGCACTGTGAGTTAAGCTGCCTAAGGGAACTTGAGACAAGATCAAGGTGACACTATTGTCCCATTACCTCAGGTCTGGGGAGAAGTAAACAAAGCTGAGGAGAAAAACCTATCCACAACAAAGCCAAACCCAGCAGCTGTCCTGAAAATCAGCTCTGTCTGGGTTCAGGCTGGGGAAGTCATAGCCACAGACTCTTCTGCTGAGGCCAGGTTTGCACACAAACCTCCCAGCTAAGACCTCCACAGTGCCTCCAGACCCATTCCTGAGGCCTTGCACCAGACGACTGCAGGGCATGCAAAGCAACACAACAAATCTGAAAATCCAGAACCCAACTCATGGCAGACTCAAAGGATATATGGGTGCTAAAGATTTTATATTATTTGAAAGAAGCAAGAGACAGAGTCCAACTTGCCCCACCCCTGGGAGGTACCTGGGCAAGGTATCACCTTGCCCAAATCTGCATTAATCCATTGGAGTCTTACATTTTGCCAGACCTTACCACAGAGAAGACCAGAAGAGGATTTAATGGTAGGCCAATGGGATCCATGGAATGGTGATATTTTCTACTAAATCTCTCTCTGTCACTCTCTTTCTCCTCCCCCCCTTCCCAACCTCCATCCCCCTCCCACTTTTTCTTTTCTTTCTCTCTCTTTCTCCCTCACATTTACTGTTCCATAAAATCCAGACCATTGACTTTGGCATATGGTCTCGTCTGCACCTCAATACAGAGGCATCTCCCTAAAAATTTTAAAACCCAGATGATAAAAACCCACTGAAACTTGAACAGAACTCATTCACATTTAAGCAGTTTAAGCAGTTACTATAGGGAAAAAATTTATAGACTACTATCTTTAGAAAATGTTGCACTTCTTCAGTAAAAAAAGCACAATCAGTAGTCCATTTATTGTTCATCCTCTCAGGTGTACATGTCACTGAACTACTGCGCCAGAAGACTGGCATGATCACATCCTCTATTTCCCTTTGGCATTCTCTTTCAGAGCACAGATGAAACAAAACCAAAAAGTTCAACTTTAGTCGGTCTTTACCTTCAAATGAAATTCAGGACTCCCTAGCAGACACCAGTGTTCTGCACGCTGCGGAGCTTTTCGCAGAGGCCAATGCTCTGCACCTTTAGCAATTCTCCACGCCGACAATTCACCTGGCTAATGGCCCGGTGCAGTCGCCTGCAGGAGCCCAGGCTGCGCACACCCAGCCAGGGCCGCGCTCTCAGGCAACTGAGGCCGCGCCGCTGTCACAGACGCTGAGGGCCCGGGCGCGGTTACCGGGCAACCGCGGCACCGAGTGCGGGGCCGGGCGGGGCCGGGCCGGGCCGCAGGGATTTGCAAAGGAGATTGGCACTGCAGCGACCGACTGCAGTTTGGGGCTTCCCAAGAGTCTTTCTGTAACTAATGAAAGGTTAAAATGTGGTGACGAAGGCACCTATGCCAGGTCTGTACATTGCTCTTTGCAGCACTAGTATCCGACCCTGGCTGGAACAGCAGGAGGGGCTGAGGCAGCAGGGAAGGGGGCTCAGCCTGGAGGAAAGGAGGCTCAGGGGGGACCTTCTGGCTCTGCGCAACTCCCTGACAGGAGGGGACAAGAGGCTGCTGCAAGTTCAGGCAGCGCCGGAGCCGCCTGGCCCCCCCTCTCCTCCCCCGCTCCGCCTCTTCCTCCCTCCCTCCTCCTCCTCCTCCGCTCCCGCAGCCCTCGCAGCCCCCGGGAGGGGCGGGGATGGAGCCGGGACAGGTCGGAACGCAGAGAGGCCTGGGGGAATGCCAGGACTGGGAGTGACTGGGCTGTACTGGGATCATCCTGGGAGCAGCTCCTGGGTGACTGAGTTCTACTGGGATCATCCTGGGATCACACTGGCAGTGAGGAGGAGCAGCGCGATGGCTCCAGCCCTGGGGCTGAGGGTGCTCCTGGGGGGCCAGGGGCGAGTGGGACCCCCGGCACCGGGACCCTGAACCGCCACTGCCAGCACCGGGACCCCCCTGCTCCCCTTAGCCTGCACAGGGGCCCCCTGAATCCCCCTGTTGTGGACATCAGGACCCTCTGCTCCCCTTTTCCCGGGCATCCCATGGCTCCCAGGCTCCAGGCTTGGCGTAGGCTTGACTCTGGGACAACCTGGAGCGCCTTGGTCTCCCATTCCTGCCTTTCCCAGGCACACCTTTCTGCAAAAACAGAGACCCCCTGAACTCCCCCTTTCCGAACATCCCGGGTGTCCCCACTCTGGTCCCCACTTTTTGGGAAACCCTGGACTCCCCTTTCCTGGGCTCAAGGACCCCGTGGAACTCCCTTCTACCTCTCCACGTCCCTGCCAACCCCCCCCCCCCCCCATTCCCATAACCCTGAGACCCCCCTGGCACCCCCATTCCTGAGAACCCAGACCCCCCTGCATCTCTTCATCGAGCACCACACCAACGTTTTCCTCGCCCCCCACCTCTCCCAGCCCCCAGCCCCACCCTTCTCTCTTCCCACAAGTGCAATTTACTGAAAACAAATGTGACAGAAAGGAATAATTTTGCACCTTTTATTTACTATTGAAATACAATTTCCTCCCTTTCTCACAAATCTCCTCCCTGTGTCATTCAGCAGGGCTGTCAGAAAGTCCTTAATTCTGAGTGGGTGTTCCAAGCTGCTGCCACAAGGAAACAGGGAATGGGGATTTTCCTGCTCCTGGGAAGTTTGACATCCTCAGCTGAGGAGAGGAGAGTCACCGGAAGGAAAGGGCAGCTGGGCTTCCTCTTTCCACAGGGAAGAGGGGGGGAAAATCTCTCATCCTGTCTGCATCTTCTCCCACAGGGATATGAGGGCTGATCCCAGAGCCCTAAGGGTCACAGTCAGGGCTGCCCTCAGGGAATGCTTGCCTGGTATGGAGGGGCAGTATGCGAGCACCTGGATCTTGGGGCACCCAGCTGCCCCTCATGTTTGGAGGTGCCTGAGGAGGGCTGGGATGATGCCAGGGACATCCTGCAGTGACATCCCCTCTGTCCCGCTCTGGATGAGCTCAGTCCCAAACCTGACCCTGATCCTGGTCTCAATCTCACTCCACGTTTACACACACACAGTTCTGTATTTAATCACATCCCAATTCCAAACTTGTCTAGCCCCAGACCACAACCCAACCCCAGCCCAAAGCCAATCCCATGTCTAGCCTTAACCCCAATCCCAGCTCTAATCCAAATCTCAGCCCTAACTCCAACCCAGCCCCAATTCCAGCCCCTTCCTAAATCCTCAGCCCCAAACCAAATCCCAGGTTCTGCCGTTCTGGGGGTTTGCGGGTGTCTCTGTCCCTTTGACCCCGATGATGTTTGGGTGGGGTCACACCAGGGCTGAGAGGGACAGAGACTGCCCCGACCTCCGCAGGTGTGAGAAGGTCAGAGAGCCCCCCCAGCCCCAAGCACCCTCATCTGTGAGCAGCACCCCTGCCGTGTCCTTTCTCCGGTGACAGCACAGACATTCCTCTGTGCCCGGGTCCGTGCCAGTCCCGCACACGGCGCTGCTCTGCGGCAATGGGGACACGGGAAACGGTGCCCGTCGTGTGTCCCCTTTGTGTTGCTTTGTGTCCCCCCATGTCCGGCTGTGTTCCCCCGGCCAGGTAGCTGCTCTGGCCCGGGATGGCCGGGCCCAGCCGCCGGGCCTCGCCGGCGGCGGGCAGGAGCCGGCCCGGGCTGCGGGACACGGCGGGGCTGCCCAGCTGGAAAGCAGCTCTGCCTCCCGCCAGGGAGCTGTGGGCAAGGGGCTGCCGGCTGTGCGGGAGGAAAGCAGCTGGGCCGGCCCCTAACGCTGCCCCGCAGAAAGGAAGGGGAGGAGGGAGCTGACAAATGAGCTCCGAATGTGGCAGTGCAGAGATGAAGGGACAAGTGCCCTTGGGGGCCGCGGGTCGGGGCCAGCCCTCGGACACGGCTCTGAGCGTCTCCTGAGCCGGCATGAGGGCTGCCTGTAAGGATTGCAGGCGGCAGCCGAGAGCAGCAGCGCCGGCAGTGCCAGCCGGGCCCCATGGCCATCTGCCCGTGCCTTCGCAGCCCGTGAGGGCCGCGGGCTCTGCAGCGCGGCTCCTGCTCCCACAGCCGGCCTGGAGCCTCAGGGCTGCCCCGCAGGCGGCGCGGGAGCAGCAGCGGCCTCAGGGCCTGGCCCGGGGCTCGATCTGCTCAGCCCGGGGGCAGAGCCACAGCAGGAGGGAAGGAGCTGAAGGAGCACCAGGGAGCCTGGGGAGAGACAGGCTGTGAGACAAGGCTCTGCCCGTAATTTTAACAGTTTTTATTAACCTAATAACTATATACAACTAACTTAGTTATTATATACAAGTAAAAAGTCAAGTTCCTTATGACAGTTGTCACAGGTGTTTCTCGCTTTGGACAAGATGTCCCAGGCCGAGCATTGGGTGCTGAGTCCTTTCCAGCTGGCCGGGGGCTGTTGATGTCTGGCGGGGCTGGAGAGGCTGCTCGAGCCCTGGGGCCCATGAGAGCTGTCGAGGAGCTGTGCCTGGCCAGTGCTCTCCTGAGGCGGCAGGGCCTGGGCGGTGAAGGACAAGGGTGAGCCGCCACAGGTGCTGGCCCCAGCGCACCAGGACTCAAGGTCTTGTCCCACAGTGGGCATGGCCATTCTCCCACGTAACTCCAGCTCCAAGCTCAGTTGCCCCATGTGCCAGTTCTCCTGCTCCATTCTGCCCCTTCCTTCTTACCCCAGACGCAAAATACCCATGCCACATTATCCAGCTCACTACACAGAGCCCCACTCATCCACCAGCTAGCACCCTGCAGATAATCAGCCCCCTGTCGTCACTGACCCCCTCGCCCTGACAGGGCCATATCTGACGCATCCTGTGTCCTGATCACCGTGCGATGCTGGTCATTACGGCCCCTCGAGATGTGTCCATCACCGTGCAGCAGGGTCACACTAGGCTGAGGAGGAGAGGGCAGCTGGCTGCAATGCAGGGCCCAATCCAGCACCCCCCAATAATCCTCCCAACCCAGGTCTCCCTGGGGACTGAAGGCACAGATTCCTCCTGGATAGTCAGCAATGCTTAAAGCCTCAGTCACCATTCTGTGTCTCTACCTTCATCACACCTGCCTTGTTGTGGTGTACCAGGAGACGCTGCAGCTGTGTACTTGTATGTGGGGAAGTCTTGATGTTCTGCATCGTGAAACTGCTGCTTTGATGGTCCCCAGAGATCTGAGGCATACGGGGGACACTGGCACAGACCAGTGGCCTCCTGTGGGATGGGACAGAGGAGGCTCAGTGCCCAGCCCAGTGGCATGCAGGGCATCAACCTGCTGTGCCAGGGAGGGCACTAACAGTGCTGCTTGCAGGGGCATGTCCCTGCCAGCTCCTGTCCACCTGCTGCAGGAGCCCCAAGCCCATCCCACCAGGCTTGATCTGCTGGCTATGTCCCCACAACAAGGTGTGCTGGCCATGGCCATGGCAGGTCCCTGTGCACAGGACACCAGCTGGCAGGAGCTGCGCTGTCCCAGCTGCAGGGATTGGTTTTGGGAACTCCTTTCACAGGAGGCACACAACTCCCCACCAAGCCTGAGCTCAGACTGAAAACAGACACAGCTCATCAGATGTGCTTTCAGCAACCTTGGGACAGAGAGGTGGGCCGGACAGGGCAGTGCAAGGCAAGGAATGCAAAAGCCCCCAGCCCTGGGGCAAGCACTGGCCCTCCACAGCTGCCTTCTGCTCCCCTACGCTGCCCCGTCCCCCCAGGCTCCTCTGCCCCAGCCCAGGTGCAGAGCCCTTTTTGCTGTGTCAGGGCTACCCTGCACCCCAGGCGCGGGGAATGTGTCCTCAGAGCCCTTACCTTTGGCTGGGCAGTGGCTCCTTGCTAGGGGGCATTGGCTGCAAATACAGGAGTTTTTCGGGGTACCTGGGGAGGGCAGGGGTCACAGCTGTGTGGCAGGGGACAACGAACCTGTTCCTGTTGGAGGCAGCACCCCCGAAGCCATGGGATTGTAGCCCATGGCATCTCGCTGCCTGTAGCCCTTGGGATGAGCCCCCACAGGCCCTGCTGATGGGCAGGGCTGCACAGGGGCTCCCCACATCAGCCCCTCCCAAGCAGACACCGTCACCCCTGTGCCCAGCACAGCGGGTCACTGCTGGCACCCATCTCCCCCCATGCCAGCCCTGCTGCCCCCGATGCACTGGTGCTACTCACTGGCCAGGAACCTGCACGCTGAGCATGCGGTCACACGACAGACACTTGAAAGGGACTGGCAGCTGCCTATGGAGGGTGAGGGAAGAGGGCCAGCTGAGCTCTTGGGGCCACAGGCCTGCAGCACACAGGCAGCAGCTCCCTGCAGCAGCCAGCTGCAGGGCAGGTCACTGCACAGGGTCACGGCCATTGCAGGGTGAACCGTGGGCTGTTGAGCCTGTTTCTCCCCATCCCCAAGGTGCTGGCTGATGCCAGGTGAAGGGCACAGGCACCCATGCCACCATCTCAAGCAGCCCCTGCAGCGCTTTCAGCCCCTCTCTGGCACCAAAGTCCCCCCATGTGCATGGCCAGGAGGGCAGGGCATGGCCCAGCTCAGGGGCATAGTGTGTGACAGCCCTGCCTGGGAGGAGCAGTTCCCATCTCCATTCCCAAAGCCCTCAGAATCTCCATTGCACTCACTTCTTAATCCCAGCGGCGTTTTCACGCAACAGCCTATCCTCGAGTTCCTCCATGCTCCTGTTCCAGGAGTCTTCCAGGTGTTTACGGAAAGTCTTCAGCTCCAGGCGATCCAGCTGTGAACAGGTGCACAGCCTCAGCCAGCTGCTCCAGGATGTGACATGGAGCTCTCCAGGGAAAAGCCTGGAGGGGGATCCTCAGAGGGATGCTGCCGCAGGCTGTCAAGTCCCAAAGGTGCCAGTTCCTCATGGTGGGGACGAAATACCCCTCACCTTGTCTTCAATTGCATTGCTGAACTGCTGCTGCATGTTGTTCCAGTGCTGCTCCTGGCCTGAAATCTGGCTCTGCAACTCCTGCATCCTCTCATCCAGCTCCTCCATGTTCTCTTCAAACTGGCTGCAATCGACTTTGCTGTCCAAGGCAGCTTTGTCCGCCTTCTAGCAGAGGGGAACGGCAGGAGAGCGGCGGGGAAAGGGATGAGGAATGCCAGGCAGGGCCAGCGTGTGAGGGGCAGAGGGAAGAGTGCTTCCTCCAGGCCATCATGCCCCTTTCAGGCTGCTGTGGCCCCTTTTGCCCCATCACCCTGGTGAGCTTGGTCCCACCATGTGAAGGGTGAGAGACCCCATGAGCTCAGGAAATTCCCCCTCTCAAGGGGACAATTTCTGCCACCCAGCCACCAAGGGACAAGGGGCATTTGTCACCCTGCCTGGGAAGCCCTGGGCTGGCACAGAGGCCCCTTAGACTGTACCATGTCCATGGCAGCCATCATGTCCTGCTGATCTGCTTTCTCCTTCTGCAGCTTCTCCAGAGGCTGGGACAGCATCTTTCAGCACAGAAAGGAACCCATGACACCACAGCAAGGTTGGGGCACACCCCAGAATGTAGGAGCACACTCCTCTCCCCCTGTCTGCACACACTCTGTCCCTGATTTGTCACAAGCCTTCTGCCCAGTTGGGTCTGTCAGAGACGAGCAAAATGGACGACAAACAGGGTGAACAAAAGGGTTGATAGAAGCAATAAGCAAAGCAATGATAAAAAGGACGAGCAGCCAGCAGGCTCCTTCTCCTTCCAAATCCCTTGCAGGACTGAGGCCCTCCTCAACACAACTCCTGTTGCCAGGCAACGCACCCCACTCCACTCCTGGGAGCCAGTGGGTCCCATGAAGTCATAGATTAATGGAGTCTTGGGATGGCGTGGGCTGGAAGGGACCTAAAAGATCATCTCGTTTCACCCCCTGTCAGGGACAGGTAAAGGAACATTTTCCACTTGACCTGGTTGCGGCAAAATTCCATCTAAGCTGCTCTTGGACACTTCCAGGAATGGGGCAGGCTCTGTTAAGGCATCACCATGCTCACAGGGAAGAATTTCTTCCCAATATCCCACCTATCTCTCCCCTCTGTCATTGTGACGCCATTTCCATGCCAAGCCCTTGTACAAAGTCCACCTCCAGCCCTTTTATAGTCCTTTTAATTCCCATAAAGTGCTCAAAGTTCTTCCAGGAGAGTACAGCCTCATTGTTTTTCTTTTGATCAGTTTAAGATGTGCGTCACATCTGAGCCAGTTCCCCCACTGCTGCAAACCCTCAGCCTGGTTTGGAGCATCCATTGGGATCAGCCTTTGCCAGGGGGGCTGTGCATGAGCCTCTGGCTGAGCTATGGGGTTGTTGGGGCACAGACTCCTTTCTTCTCAGGAGTTCAGGGCAAAAAGTCTCTGTGGGTGAAGCCTTTGGACATTTTCCTCCAAGTCCTCAGCTTGACAGTCCATAAAGAAGACAATGACATAATTGCTCCTGCCAATGTCCCCAAGACTGTTGGGGAAGACAGATCAAGTTCTTCCCTTCAATACCTGCCATTTACTATATGTTCTACTTTAGGTGTACACAGAGCCCCATAATTACCTTGGGCTGCCTTGATTTGTTACTGAGCTCTCAAGGTAGCGCTGACTGTTCCATTAACTGCCACTTTTGCAAAATTTGCTACAGTTTCAGTGAGGTTTCATTGTCCCCTGGGGAATGGCCTGGGGTGACAGGGACAGGGACAACCCTCCCAAGCCCCTCCCAAGCATCCCCCAGGGCAAGAGGCACAGAGACCCCTTGAGCATCTCCTGGGAACTGGACAAAATAAACTTGGCAGGAATCAAACTTAACTCTGCATAAATCACTTTGAAGAATATTTGCTCTTCCCACAAGTAACTTGTGATGGAAATGCAAACAAATCCCAAATATGAATAAACCGACAATCCAAGCATTGATGTGGCAATTCCAAGTTTCATTGGTTCCTGCACAGCTCCAGCTCAGCTGCTGGCAGCTTCTGATAGAAGAAAAGAGAAAATTTGGCCCAATACAGATTATTAAAAGGAAGGGGAAGTTCTGTGTAGCTGCCACAAAGGTAACAGGGATCAAGAGAAAAATGATTCATTCTCACATTTGGCAAAGAACCCAAGCCTGGGAATTCAGGAGATATTCGGGAATTTAGGTACTTGAGCTGGGCTTCTTGTAGGACTTTCAGCAGCCTTGTGTTCCTCACCGTGGGGTGAATGAACCTTGTCAGTCTCGCTGGTAACATTTGCTCCCTTTCCTCCAATGATTTTAACACACTTTTCAAGGAAGGACAACAAAATATTTTCTTTTCACTGGCCACCCACAACAGCCATTTTCCTCATCAGTTCTCCCGTAAGTTGCTCAGAGGAAGCTGCATCCAAGTTTCCAAGAGTTCCTCCAGAGAGAACCACAACCTCCTCAGAGGACGGGAACCATGCTGTTGTCAAAGGCACTTGGGGACAGACAACAGTGCCCTGAACTCACTGTGCCAAAATCATGTCGCAATCTGGTTAAGAAAATTGTTAGAGAGATGCCTCAGCCCCAATTAAGGCGCTAACAAGACCAAATCCAAAGTGGATTTTATTGAACAGTAAATGTGAGGTAGAGAGAGAGATGGAAAGAGAAAAGGGGAGGAGAGCAAGGGAGTGACAGGGACAGAGACCTCCCCTTGAGCAGGTGTAAGAGTCTGTCTGAATTTTCCCTCATCTGCCTCGCGATCATCATTTGAGGACCACTGAAGAGAAGATCCCCCCGTCTCCTCTGTAGGAGAAAGTCATATGCCACAAGGCCCTGAGACCTGAGAGCATTGCTAAGCTACTGTTTCCACAGGTGTTGTTTGCTGTATGCTACACTGAGCCCAATGACAAGAAGGGGGCACCGTGCCCTTTTTGCATCAACAGCCTTGGAGGCTGCCCCACCTCTCGGTTTGGCTGGACTTCTCCTGAGTGGTGGAACCCTGCAGAAGACCCCTCTCACTCATTTGCAACCACCGTGACACACAGACTGAGATGTAAGAAGCCTCTTCATCAAGAGACCGAGACATCAAACTCCCATGTGAGAAAGCCCCCTCTTATACTTTCCAAGGACTGGGACTGAGACCCCCAACCCGGGGGAGGTGTGTGGGGGGAGGCAAGCTGACCAAAGCGAGATGGATGTTGCAGGTGTGAGCATTGGACCACAAAAACAATGGCTCACACCCACTGCCGAACATGGACTGTGTGTACCCTTTCGAAACACCACTCTTTCCCCAAAACTACCTTTGATTCAGTTGCAAAATTCATTCTCCCTTCCCCCATTGAAAAAGAGTATAATTGGGGTCCAGATGAACTGTGCCTCTGAGATCTCCCCGACGTAACAGGCGGATCCTCAACTGGACTGGACCAAAGGACTTCATATTTACGTTTGGTAGCTATATCCCTCTCTCTCTCTCTCTTTTCTCTCTCTTTCTCTGTATTTTTCTCTCCCTTAATCCCTCTATCGCATTTTGCTGTGGTCATTCAATAAAGGTGCATTTGTTTTGATTATTACTGCAAATCCCCCTGTACTGTGTCGGTTTTTTGCACCCTGAGATCAATCCATGAACAATCACGAAACCCGTTCATAAGGATGGATTGTGACACTGGGGTTACTGGGAGCTACCAGGCCCATGCTGGGAGCTCTCTGTGCACACAGTGGGAGGAACTGGGAGCAACTGGGAATGACAGGATGCATGCTAGTGACAACTGGGATGTCCTGGCAGTGACTGGGATAAAACTGGGGGCAGCTGAACCATGCTGATGTAACTGGGAGTGCCTGGCAATGACTACGAGAATGTTCAGGGCAGCTGGGATATACTGGGAGTGCCTGAGACCATGCAGGCAATGACTGGGACCGGACTAGGAGCGACTGGGAGCCACTGGGAGCGTGCTGCAGGGAACTGGGACCCTGCTGGGGGCAACTGGGGGCAAGTGTGAATGACTGCGGCCCTGCTGGGAGAGACTGGCATCATACTGGGAGTTACTTGGGGCTACACTAGGGGCAACTGGGAGAACTGGGAACACACTGGATCAAAGGGGGAGCAACTGAGACCAACTGGAACTGTGCCAGGGGCAAATTGCATCATAATAAAGAATGACTGGGAGCAACTGGGATCATACTAGGAGCAGCTCCTGGGTGACTGAGTTCTACTGGGATCATCCTGGGATCACACTGGCAGTGAGGAGGAGCAGCGCGATGGCTCCAGCCCTGGGGCTGAGGGCGCTCCTGGGGGGGCCAGGGGGGAGTGGGACCCCCGGCACCAGGACCCCCCTGCTCCTCTTATCCTGCACAGGGACCCCCTGAATCCCCCATTCTGGACATCAGGACCCCCTTCTCCCCTTTTCCTGGCCATCCCATGGCTCCCAGCCTCCAGACTTGCCATGGAGCGTCACCCTAGGATGCCCTGGAGCACCTTGGATCCCCCTTCCTGCCTTTCCCAGCCCCCAGCCCCACCTTTCTGCAAAAACAGAGACCCCCTGAACTCCCTCTTCCCGAACATCCCGAGTGTTCCCACGCTGGTTCCCCTTTTTTGGGAAACCCTGGACTCCCATTTCCTGGGCTCAAGGACCCCATGGAACTCCCTTCTACCTCTCCACGTCCCTGCCCCTGTCTCCTGTCCCTCAGCTGTCCCCTGTCCCTCGGCTCTGTGGGGCCAGGGACAGCAGCAGGACGCAGGGCAGCCCAGGGGGAGAACAACCCTCAGCCCCAGCTGGGCCAGTTCCCCCAGTTCCCCCTGGTCACTCCCAGCATGGGCCCTGTGGCTCCCAGTCACCCCCAGGATGGTCCCAGTCACTTCCAGTTACACTCAGTCTGATCCCAGTATCATCCCAGTCACTCCCAGCATGATCCCAGTATGATCCCAGCTCGGTCCCAGCACAGTCCCAGCTGTTCCCATTCACCCCTACCATAGTTCCAGGCACTCCCAGTATGGTTCCAGTCCTTCCCAGTATGATTCCAATATGAACCCAGTCACTCTCAGTACAGTGCCATTTGCCCCCAGTATGATTCCAGTCACTCCCAGATACTCCCAGTATTATTCCAGTAACTTTAAGTTTCCTCTGTGATCCCAGTCACTCCTGGTCTCCCCCAGTATATCCCAGTTGTCCTTAATGTGTTTCCACTCACTCCCAATTGCTCCCAGTAGTTTCTAGCATTATTCCAATTGCTCATAACCACTCCCAGTAACCTCCAACATGATTCCTGTCACTTCCTGTATATCCCAGTTGCCCCAGCATGGTCCCAGTTGCCCTCAGCCTGCTCCAAATCACTTCCAGTATGATTCCAGAAGGATCCCAGTCACCCTCAGTGTGGTGCCAGTTGCTCCCAGTATGATCCCATTGGTCCCCAGCATGTCCCCATTTCCTCCCAGTGTGATCCCAGTTGCCTCTAGCACAGACCCAGTCCCTCTCAGTATGATCCTTCTCTGATGCCATGATGATCCCAGTTGCTCCTAGTATGGTCCTGGTTGCTCCCAGCTGCTCCCAGTCTGATCCCAGTTGCTCCCAGCGGCCCTGTGTTATGCTTTGGAGTGGGAGGAAATTTAGGGAAGTGATGCAAAGTTTTTTGTGTATCTGACAGTCTGTTGAGCTACTGAAAGCTAGACACGCTTTTGTGAAACACACATGGTAAAGATGAAAAAATTCAGAAACTTTTTTTCTTTGTTGGTTGGCAGGGAGCTGCTGGGTTTTGGGTTCTGCTCTGTGTCTGGGCTGGGCTGGGCTGGGCAGTCTTGCTGCAGGCTGGGCTTCTTTTCTGTTTTCTGGGTTGCTTGCTGGCTTCTCTCTCCATGGGCTCTGGTTGGCCGGGCTGGGCTTCAGCAGCTGCTGGGCAAGGAGACAGGGGAGGCTGCGGAGCTTTAGCCAGAGCAGGGCTGGCTGTGGCTGTGAAGATCTCGCTGTCAGGCTGCTTCTTCTTCTTCTTAGCGTGGCTGAGACCAGAGACTTCTGTGGCTGGTGTAGAAAACTAAACACTAACTATAAAGCTGATCTGAACACAACTGAGCCACAGCTTTCTGTTAGTAGTAATTGGTGGGTTAGGTAGGCCTCATGCGTGATGTTAAGTTTTTCAGTACTTCAGTCTTCTTCTGAGTGAGAGAAAAGAACAAAATGCAAGTATATAAAAAACAACATGAAGACACTAAAGTCAATAAAGAAGAAGTTAAGTCTTAAATGAGAGGGCTGAGAAGATGCTTTGTTTTTAGAGCTGAAATCTTCTTGTAAGCTGTAAAGGAGAGGAATAGTGGATTTGTTTTTACTAACAATCTGTGGGTCTGCTCATAGATAAAACCAGCTCTGGAAGATAAAAGAAACAATGGGAAGGATTCCACTGATCGATGATTGGAAAAAGATATTTGCTTTTACAAATACACTTTAGGTTTGCAGATAAACGAAATAAGCCATTGAGAAATGAAAGAAACCATGGGGAAGAAAAACCCCTAAACTCCGTAAGAATTAAAAACTAAAAGGGAGGGTTATACTTTAGAGGGAAATCTTTGGGAAATCTTCGGTGTCAGGCGTATCAGGGCATCTGTACCTCTCAAGCACCTCAGCCAAGGGGAAAGAGAGAAGGGAAATGTGGCCGGGAAATTAGGATAAAAAGAAGGTTGCATCCTCCAAAAATTCAAGAGATCCCAGGGGAATGCCCCATGGCCTCTCCCTTTATTGGAATAAAGCCAGAAAGGACTCCTCTGTCTCCTTTGTGAACATAAACCTCTGGTGTTTCTGGATTAATTTTCCTAACAACAAGAAAATACTCTTTTTCTTCATAACGCATAAAACTATAAGGAGATTAAAGTGTTCAAATTGATATCAAATAAAGGCTTCGATGTTAAAATAAGCAGATGTTAAAATAGCTGTAATCCCATGAGAAGTTCGAACAGAGAAAGCGTAGTCTTGTGCTTCTAAAAAATGAAGAAGGGGCTGGGAAAAGGTTGAGTCGGTGCCGGATAAAGGGGTGTAGGGGGGTCTCAGTACTGAGCAAAGGGGTAAAAGGGCATCTGGGTTCTCAGGAATGGGGGTGCCAGGGGGGTCTCAGGGTCATGGGAATGGGGGGGGGGGGGGGGGGGTTGGCAGGGACGTGGAGAGGTAGAAGGGAGTTCCACGGGGTCCTTGAGCCCAGGAAAGGGGAGTCCAGGGTTTCCCAAAAAGTGGGGACCAGAGTGGGGACACCCGGGATGTTCGGAAAGGGGGAGTTCAGGGGGTCTCTGTTTTTGCAGAAAGGTGTGCCTGGGAAAGGCAGGAATGGGAGACCAAGGCGCTCCAGGTTGTCCCAGAGTCAAGCCTACGCCAAGTCTGGAGCCTGGGAGCCATGGGATGCCCGGGAAAAGGGGAGCAGCGGGTCCTGATGTCCACAACAGGGGGATTCAGGGGGCCCCTGTGCAGGCTAAGGGGAGCAGGGGGGTCCCGGTGCTGGCAGTGGCGGTTCAGGGTCCCGGTGCCGGGGGTCCCACTCGCCCCTGGCCCCCCAGGAGCACCCTCAGCCCCAGGGCTGGAGCCATCGCGCTGCTCCTCCTCACTGCCAGTGTGATCCCAGGATGATCCCAGTAGAACTCAGTCACCCAGGAGCTGCTCCCAGGATGATCCCAGTACAGCCCAGTCACTCCCAGTCCTGGCATTCCCCCAGGCCTCTCTGCGTTCCGACCTGTCCCGGCTCCATCCCCGCCCCTCCCGGGGGCTGCGAGGGCTGCGGGAGCGGAGGAGGAGGAGGAGGGAGGGAGGAAGAGGCGGAGCGGGGGAGGAGAGGGGGGGCCAGGCGGCTCCGGCGCTGCCTGAACTTGCAGCAGCCTCTTGTCCCCTCCTGTCAGGGAGTTGCGCAGAGCCAGAAGGTCCCCCCTGAGCCTCCTTTCCTCCAGGCTGAGCCCCCTTCCCTGCTGCCTCAGCCCCTCCTGCTGTTCCAGCCAGGGTCGGATACTAGTGCTGCAAAGAGCAATGTACAGACCTGGCATAGGTGCCTTCGTCACCACATTTTAATCTTTCATTAGTTACAGAAAGACTCTTGGGAAGCCCCAAACTGCAGTCGGTCGCTGCAGTGCCAATCTCCTTTGCAAATCCCTGCGGCCCGGCCCGGCCCCGCCCGGCCCCGCACTCGGTGCCGCGGTTGCCCGGTAACCGCGCCCGGGCCCTCAGCGTCTGTGACAGCGGCGCGGCCTCAGTTGCCTGAGAGCGCGGCCCTGGCTGGGTGTGCGCAGCCTGGGCTCCTGCAGGCGGCTGCACCGGGCCATTAGCCAGGTGAATTGTCGGCGTGGAGAATTGCTAAAGGTGCAGAGCATTGGCCTCTGCGAAAAGCTCCGCAGCGTGCAGAACACTGGTGTCTGCTAGGGAGTCCTGAATTTCATTTGAAGGTAAAGACCGACTAAAGTTGAACTTTTTGGTTTTGTTTCATCTGTGCTCTGAAAGAGAATGCCAAAGGGAAATAGAGGATGTGATCATGCCAGTCTTCTGGCGCAGTAGTTCAGTGACATGTACACCTGAGAGGATGAACAATAAATGGACTACTGATTGTGCTTTTTTTACTGAAGAAGTGCAACATTTTCTAAAGATAGTAGTCTATAAATTTTTTCCCTATAGTAACTGCTTAAACTGCTTAAATGTGAATGAGTTCTGTTCAAGTTTCAGTGGGTTTTTATCATCTGGGTTTTAAAATTTTTAGGGAGATGCCTCTGTATTGAGGTGCAGACGAGACCATATGCCAAAGTCAATGGTCTGGATTTTATGGAACAGTAAATGTGAGGGAGAAAGAGAGAGAAAGAAAAGAAAAAGTGGGAGGGGGATGGAGGTTGGGAAGGGGGGGAGGAGAAAGAGAGTGACAGAGAGAGATTTAGTAGAAAATATCACCATTCCATGGATCCCATTGGCCTACCATTAAATCCTCTTCTGGTCTTCTCTGTGGTAAGGTCTGGCAAAATGTAAGACTCCAATGGATTAATGCAGATTTGGGCAAGGTGATACCTTGCCCAGGTACCTCCCAGGGGTGGGGCAAGTTGGACTCTGTCTCTTGCTTCTTTCAAATAATATAAAATCTTTAGCACCCATATATCCTTTGAGTCTGCCATGAGTTGGGTTCTGGATTTTCAGATTTGTTGTGTTGCTTTGCATGCCCTGCAGTCGTCTGGTGCAAGGCCTCAGGAATGGGTCCGGAGGCACTGTGGAGGTCTTAGCTGGGAGGTTTGTGTGCAAACCTGGCCTCAGCAGAAGAGTCTGTGGCTATGACTTCCCCAGCCTGAACCCAGACAGAGCTGATTTTCAGGACAGCTGCTGGGTTTGGCTTTGTTGTGGATAGGTTTTTCTCCTCAGCTTTGTTTACTTCTCCCCAGACCTGAGGTAATGGGACAATAGTGTCACCTTGATCTTGTCTCAAGTTCCCTTAGGCAGCTTAACTCACAGTGCCAAGTTCCAGTCAGGAGGCATTTTCAGGGAGGGGTGGGCTTGGGTGGTCACAGCTTCTTTATACAGTTTTGTCACAATGGACAGAAAGTGCTTTATAATGATATTTAAGCCATTAGCCGTAACATTCCAGTCTCTCCCTAGTGTCTCAGCTGTGAGGAGCACCTGAGAGAGCAAGGGTGCTTTAACCTAAAGAAGAGGAGGCCCACTCTAGCTATTTTTGAGTAATATTTAGGCTACAGTTTTGTCTCTTCGAACTGTTATGAATGTTCAGATTTTTAGCTCCAGCTTTCAGTATGATCTAACTTTGAATTGCACAAGGTAGCCATATAGTTCAAATAAAGTCCAACTAGAGGCCTAACGATACTAGCTAGCTGCTTACACCAAACAAGCACTTAGCTACTTTCAAGTAATGTATCATTTTTAGCACCAGAATATGCCTTGAAGCTGCCATGAATTGGGTTGTGGATTTTCAGAGTTCCATTGTTGCTCCTTCCAGTTTTGTTGAGGCATTGTCGCTGACCTGCGACATCGTCCCTTGGAAATGGCATCTGGATTGCCAAAGAAGACACCAACACCTCGTCTTTTGTCCAGGGAAGGGCTGAAGCCTCATACTGTGAGTACCCACTGGGGCTGTGTTAAGGCTGGCACTGCCCTGGTGTCCCTGCTCTCCCTGCCCCTGTTGTCCAGCAGTGCTGTGAAGCTGCAGAGCCCCTGCCCAGCCCTTTGTGCTGTGCTGCTGTTGCTGGGGATGTCCTGGTGCAATAGGGAGCACTGTGGGATGCTTCAGCTGTGTCTTGCCTGTCTGTGCCAGCAGAGCCAAGTGAAACCAATGCACAGCTGAAGGCCTGAGCATGTGTTCTGTCCCTTTCCCTTTGCCACAGGAATTCCTTCTGTCAGGCTGGGCACTCACCTGTGCTGCTCTGACCATCCTGCCCTTGGGCACCTGGGCATGTGGCGGGGGGAAGCTCAAACTCTGCCCAAAGCCTTGAGAGCCACGGCTGGTCCCAGCTGGAAGAGCTTCCAAAGCAGCTGTTCTCTCCCAGCTCCTGTGTGGGCACAGATGCAGCCCTGCAGGCAGCGCTGGAGCCAGGGCCACAAAGGTCCCTTGCTGTCTGCAGCTCACTTGGCTGAAGATGTCCCACTGCTGAGGCTCTGTCAAGGAGATGCCTCTGTTTTCTTCTGTGGAGGGCTCTGTCAGCCCAGACAGAGAAAACAATTAACAGGGAGAACTAAAACCTGGACACATTCCTGTGCACCTCACTCTTGGTACAGTGTTCCCTTCTTGCATCTCTTGGACTCATCCAGCAGCGATATCTCCTTGCTGTGAGTTCTGAGCGTTGTGCAGGGATGGAGTTCAGGCAGTTCTGGAGAGCTCCTCCCCATTCTCTGGAAAGGTCACTGCCTCAATCCAGTGAAACGTAAGAGGAAACAAATGCCCAAAGAGCAGAAATCCCCAACCATGTCCCATGCAATCATGGAGAAGGCAATGGGACAGAGCCATATGGCTGGAGTATGTGTGTTCCACTCTGTATTATTAATTCACTGATGCTAAGTATTTCAGCTGGAAACCCCCAGGGCTTCCAGGAATGTCCTAGTGGCTGTGATCACAAGTTATTCACCAGTGCCACTTGTTCAAGAAAAGCCTTTCTGAACAAGCACAACTCTGAGGCTCTAGCTGGTTTACTTTTGCCTTTCAGCTGCTTCCCTCTAAGTTCCAGAGGGAGAAGTTTCTCAGCAGGAAGAAGGAAGCCAGCACTGGGGGGAGTATTCTGCCCAGAATTGGCCCATTTCTAGACAGGAGTGAGACTCGCCCAAAGGTAGCCTTTTCCTGCTCTTTTCCTTTCTGTTTCACATGAAGTTTGAAGAGGGTGTGTGTTTGTGACAGGCTTGCCTCCAGCAAAATACCTCAGTGTCCAGGTCCTGCTGTCATTGCAAAGTGCTGGGAGTGGTGGACTGGGAGTGCTGATCTGCACTAAGGCAACACAAATACCGTCTGCTGAAGCTGCTGGGGTGTGCTGGAGTGCAGCTGCCATTGCTAAGACAATGGGAGGAAGGCTGGGGACACAGAGACCCAAAATTGCCCTTTGCCATTCTCCTGCTGAAGGAGCCACCTCTTGCTTTGGTGTGGTCACCATCAAATGCTCGGGGTCACAGGATTCGCTGCAGAGTGGCAGCGTTGGCCTTTGAAGGCCAAGGATCTGCAGGAATTACTTCAGATTGAACAAAACAAATTGCATTTCTGCTTTGGGCTGGAACAATGTGTTGGACCCTGACAGGGTGTTAGATTTTGCAGGCTGCCAGATGTACAGGGGACTGGCCCTGGGCAGAGGGGAATGGATGTGCTTTGTCTCGATCAGTGCCTACTCAGAGGTGTGTTTAAAGCTGCTTTTCTGGCAGGACTAGCTTGGTATAAAGCACAGTCCAAACGGGTAGGTGACTGAGGTGGGCTGTTGAGTAGGAAATTGGAAGCAAGAGACATGGAACACAATCCAGGTAAAGGATTGTCCTGGAGAGGGGCCTTGGGAACACCTCAGGGAAGGGCACAGCTAAGGGACAGTGTGCTGCAGCCACTCCCTTCAGCGGAATGTGTCTGCTGTGAAGTCACAGAGGAGACCTGCTTGTGTCTCTGCAGTGACAGCAGTGTGGCTGGAGAAGGCAGACAAAGCAGGGCAGAGTTTTCTCCAAGCAATGTCTCTGCTCCAGAAGCATTTTCTGTTGTTGTGTCATTCCAGACGTGCCTCTAGAATGGCATGAAATAAGATCGCAGTAATGACAAGAAAGCACCCATTTAAAGGCCACTGAAAAAGGAGATACCAACTCTACTTTTACCCGAGTTGCTGAGAAAATAACTGAAACTTATCCTCATTCAGCATTCACCTCACTTGTCTTTTTATTTTCAGCTCATTTGTCTTTTTATTTTTGCCTTTTCCTCTCTTTGGAAAACACTAACTTTTAAATACAATGAAAAGGAACAAAATCATCAAAGCAAAAGAAAAGTGTATCTTAGTAAGGATTCAGCTGAGCTGGGGATGTCTCCCTCCCTGAGAGCCAAGCACACACACACACCCTCTGAGAAAATGGCCATCTTTGTATCCCCTTTGTACCCGGCTGGGGCGGTCCCTGTGCCCTTTGCCATTGGATGGGTACTCAGGGGCTTCCATTCTCTACTGAGCACCAACTTTTCTGTGCCCTCCCTTCTCGTCCTCCTTCCTTTTGGTCAGGTCTTCAACCCTGCCCCTCTCACTGTGACACTCAACAAACCAACCTGAACAAATGCAAACCAAAAATAACACACAGAACCAACAAATTCCATTCTTTTGCTTAATAACCTTTTGGCTTCAGCCAAATGTCACCTCATCTCTCAAACCTCCTCTGGTCCTGTGCTCTTCTTACTGATTTCTAAGTTCTAGAGCAAAAAAGATATTTGCAGTTGTGTGGGCCTCACTTTCCCTGTCTCAGAGTAAAAGACATCCCAAATCCTTTCCCATGGAGTCTCCTGTAAATTCATGGGTTTTACTTACTCCATGAGTGCTCAGTCAATGCCCCAGAGCTCTGTGACTGCATGGGCACAGGGCTGTATTTTAGGAAAGTGCTGCCTGGCATTCTGGAGAAAGAAACCTGGAGAAATCCATGCCAGGAGAGCAGCTTGGCTTGAGCCTGCTCTGTGTGGCCCAGCAGCTGTGGATCAGCTCAGAGCAGAGGTGGCTGAGCCACTGTTTGCCCAGTGTGGGCTGGGCAGATGTGCTCCCCCAGAGTCTGTACTTCACTGGGGATCAGTGGAAGATTCTCCTGCATGAACCTTCCTCCCAGCAGCTGAAGCTCTCCCTGTTCTCTCTCCTCTCCAGCTGCCGTCAGCTGCCCCGAAACAGAGCTGGTTTGGGGTTTCCCCACCAGAGCCGGTATTTCAGAACTTCGTCGCTCGGGAGGTCTCTGAAATGGTGCTGTCTCTCATGAATAAGGACAAGGTAAGTGCTGGCACCCAGAGCTTTAACACTGTGCTGGAAGAGGAGAGTGCTGTCATTCCCTCAGTGGACAGCAAAGCAAGTTATCTGCTGCAGCACATGCAGAAGAAAATGTCTCAGCACCTTCTTCTGCAAGATGGTGGAAATCTTCCTGTGCTGGGAATTGTGCCCAGATTTTGGCCAGGCATTGATGGTGTCTATCCCAAAGGAGTTTCCTTCTCTTGAAAGCTCTGGATTGACAGGAATGTTGAGGGCTGTACAGTTCTTACCTGCTCTCATGCTTTGCCTTGGGTCTATAGCACACCCTGTGTGTCCTTGGTTAATCTTGGCTCCTGGTAGGAATCTCTGCCTCTCTCAGCCAGTTTGGCTCCCTTTATGCAGCTCACAGCCAAAGCTCAGGGGCTGAGCCTCCTGCACTTTATGCTGGAATCACTTCTCATTAATGGCATTGGCCCTGCAGGAACCGTGTTCTGCAAGAGCCCTGCAATCAGAGTGATGGAGCAGAAGCAGTGAGAGGCCTTTAGGTGCCACTTGAGGCTCCTGCTCAGCTTCATCCAGCTCTGCTCAGCTTTTCCAAAAGCAACACGGTGCTCTGCTTTCCCTTTGCAGAAGCACAGCACATCCAAAGCCACGTGCTCCTGGAGGTTTCCACCTTCAGCTGAAGAAATTGGGATTGTTTTGCAGTTTCCCAAGAGAGCTGAGAGAGGAAAAGTTAAAAAATGTCAGTTGTGTTCCACTGTAAAGAGGAAAACTTGAGACCATTTGAATTTCAATCAGGGAAACATTTTCTCAAGTGAGGCTTGTTCCAAGAGTGGGCTGGTGGGAGGAGACAGGAGGGAGTCCAAATCATCTGGTTTAGACTTTTGGAGAGCATTTTGGTGCTCAGGGGTTGATGATATCAGTGTGCTAGAAAATGCATGTGTGCTGTGCATGGGTACCCCAGAGGGCAGAACCTGGCCTGCTGGCTGCAGGCAGGAATGCCCAGCAGCCCAACTTGCCTTCACAGGCAGCAGAAAGCCCTGGAGAGCCAAGATTGGCTTTGCATACTGGAACCACACTGTCAGTCAGCGCTGGTCCTGTTTCTCCAGGCAGAAAATGCCTCTGAAGCCCCATGGTCAATAGACACCGCCTGTCTCTGTTTCTGTCATTGTTGGCAAGCTGGTTGCTCTCATGGTTTTATGATTCTTCCTTGCTGCTTTACTTCCCATTTAAATTCTCTTTGCCATCTCCTTGTTTTAGGGATTGTCTTGCTGTGTTCATTCCTTCTTTTGCTTTTCAGGTTTGCTTTTATTCCCAGTAAGACCACAGTGTTTGGTCTCCTGTCTTGCTGCTCTGCCTGCCTGACTGTATCCCCAGAAGGTCCCTACCCAAACCTGATCTGCTGGAAGGGAATATCTTCCTTGCCCCACAGTAATGTGGTGGTTTGCTTTTAGGTAGCACATTCCCCCTCTGGAACATGACAACTTCATGGCTGTGTGCAGGCAGAAGCCAGCAGGTTTTTTGGCCTTGTTGAATACGCAGGTGACTTGGTTCAGGTGCTGTGTCTCCATCCTGCTGGTGCTGACCTGCTCGGCCCTTCCTTCCCAGCAGGCACTGCCCTACTGCCCCTGGCCAAAACGCTGGAGCCAGAGAGAAGGGATTCAAGTTCAGTCTTGTGAATGATGTGCCTGTGCCTGCTCAGCTGAAAGTGCTTTGGAAAAGGGGCAAGGGAGGGATGTTAGCAGGGCATGGACAGGTCTCCTCTCGTCCTGTTTCCACAAGTGGCAAAATGATAATTTCATGTCTTTGCTGCAGTTTCTTCACGTGGTGAAGGTCTCCATGGAGAGCTCACCTTACTTCCAGCTGGTGAGCTCCAGCGATGCGTACCGTGCCGTGCCGCCGGGCGCCTCTGCCCCTGTGCGCATCCGCTTCACCCCCAGCAAGAACCAGGTGAGGCTGGAGGAGCCAAAGCACACAATGATCTCCACAGCCATTGTTTTCCCTGCACTCTGGCTCCAGCCCATTGCATGCTGTGAGCTGGGCTCCAGGCGTGGGCAGGCAGCCTGCAGCCAGTCACACCTTGGCACTGCTGGCAGGCACTGCAGCCAGGCCTGAGAGGCTCTGCTTCCCCTCCGTGCACATTGCTGAGCATTGCCAAGGGAAGATGCACAGGAACGAGAATGAAAATGACAGAGGGCTGTTGATGGATGTTGGGCCATCTCTAGGTCCAGTGGAAGGGGTTTCATTCTGATGGAAAACACCAGAGGAACAAAGAGGTCAGAGAGCTTTCCTCCTTCCTGGACTGCCAACAGCTTCCCTGCCTGCCCCTGGGCTGGAGCAAAGCCGGTGCTTTTTCACTCTCTCTGTTGTGCAGCCTTGCAGCTGTGCTGTCCCAGAGCACAAGTGAGCATGGCACAGCTGCAGGGCCAGGGCAGAGGATGTGCTGTGCCCGTGAGCCCGGGCTGGCACAGGCACACTGGGCTCTGGGTGCCCTTGGTCAGCAGGAGGTTGCTGAGCTGCAGGGGACTTGGACACCTGCCTGCAGGAGCTGGTGTAGGGCAGGTACAAGCTGCAGGCAGAGCTGTGAGCCCAGAGCCCGTGGCAGTGACACTGCTGGGGCTCTGTCTTCATGCCTGTCCCTGTGCTTGCTCTGTCAGCTGGCACCCATTCCGTGCCAAAGGTGCTTTTGTGGGGAGGTTTGAATGGCAGTGCTGAGGCCCTGGCAAGTCTGATCTCAGTGCTGGGATCTGGAGGGTTCATGTTCTGATCTGGAGGCTTGTTCATACAGAAGGGTTGAGGGCATGGCATGGAAGGGAGGAAGCCTTGCAGGGAAACCAAGAGAGGCCCTTTCCAACAGCATCCTGCTACCTCTTAGCACTGTTCTTCTCCTGACTTGGTTGGACAGGCAAAGTTAGAGGGGAGTTGTGAGCTACCTGATGTTTCTGCACCAGGCCAGAGGTGCAGGATGTCTTTGGGTGCAGCTGTTTTCTCCTCTTCCTTTTGCTGCTTAGAGTCAGTTGAACACTTTGTCCTATTCTCAGACAGTGGGAATATAGAAGCCTAAAGAGCAATGTCCTGTGTTCCCCAGCTCCATGTTGCTTAGAAGGGGCTTAGGAATTCTTTAACATCATTAAAGTTTAGAGTAGGAATGATGGTGGCCTAGGGCTGTTATCTGTATGAGCCAAGTGACACAAGAGCTGAATGCCACTGAGACAGATTTTGCAAAGTGCACTGGTGCCTTTAAAATGTGACATAGTAGTAGAACTTAGTGTTCATTTGAGGGTGCAATAGGTAAATGGATGCTCTTGAAGGGATATAGGAAATGGTTTTTCTTCTGCCATGGGGATGGCACTAAATGTCCTGTGCTGAGCCAGTTTCTTTTCCTGCAGGATTGTTGCCACGAGCTGGTGTGCCTCACTGCAAGGGAAAGGCTCGTTGTGCCAATTCGGGCCATTGGTGCCCGAGCTGTGCTGGACTTCCCTGCCCAGCTGGACTTCTCCAAGTGTCCAGTCAAGGTCAGCACCCAGCAGACTTGGCTGGTGCGCAATGTCGGTGCCCGGGCAGCTCGGTACCAGCTGAGCACCCAGAGGTGAGGCAGCTCATCTGTCGCTGTGCAAACACCTTTGGATGAGAGCAGAGTTGGGAAAGAGCTACAGAAGGAACCAAGCATCGGATCTGCTGCCCTGCAGCCTGGCTGGAAGTGAGCAGGATGGAAGGCATCTGCTCTTGCTTTCAGTGGCCTTGGAGCTTTCTCTGTCCCAGATTCCCTGGAAGCTGCTGGATCATGTTGGGAGCTGGCTTGCACCCTGCTGAGCACAAGCAGCTTCTGAAATGCTTCCTCAGCACTGTCAGCCAAACAGAGCCATTCTCTGGGAGGCCACAGGCACATGGCTTTGCAGTGGTCCTGGAGGGGGCCTCTGGAAATCATCTGAGCAAACACACTGCTCAGAGCAAGAGCAGTGTCTGGGGGTTGCAAGGTGCCATTGGGAGACATGGACCTGTCTTTAGATGCCATACAAGAAAACAAACATGTCAATGGACCTAGTTATAAAAGCAGAAGAAAACAACCTTTTAAAACTCCTCCATACCTTATCTTTTCTGCCTGTCAGGTGCAGTAGTGATTCATTGAGAGGATGGATCTAACAGGATGAGAAGTGTCTGAAGGAGCAGCTCACAATTAACAGAGAAAAGCCCAAAATATAGCTTTCCAGGCCTATCTCTTGGCAGTGATTTTCCTTTGGTTCTTACAGTGTCAGGGATGTCTCCTTCACAGCTCTTCTAGCTGTGGGCTCAGGGAACAGTTTGGTGGTGTTGGCTGAAATTCAGAGGAGTTACGTTTAGCTGTAGACTTGTAGAGCTTGTGTCTTTGGGTCTTGGGGAGCCAGGTGTGTGTGAGAGATGACTGCTACAGCAGGAACAGAGGAGTCTGGTGGGTACCGCCCAGGGATTGAAGAGATGCGGGGGCTGATTTGCACTCAGTTTTTCAGTGCTGACAGCTGAGTCCTGAACTTGGCTGGATCCTCTTCTCCTGATAATTTGAAAAGAAGAAGACACCTTCTTTCTCAGGCAAGCCCTGAAGTCATCCCTGGAATGTTATTCCCATCCTGCCACCTGAAGGCAGGAGCATGTAACATGGGGCAGGAGTGGGAAGGGAATGGAATGGAAGGTAGTGCTGAAGCGTGGCCAGGGATTCCCCTAACTGGCAGCTTCTCTATTGTGGTGAAATTTCTGGCCAAAGACTAAGAACAGAATGCTGTGCCTTGCCCCCAGCAGGCCCTGATCCCCCCAGCCCCAGCAGAGCTGCAGCCGTGCTGGCATCAGCCCCGAGGCAGATGCAGGAGCACGAGCACTGATCTGGCTGTGGGGCTGCTGGGGCCTTGTCTTTCCTCCCCTCCCTCCAAAGTCTCACGTCCAGCACATGAACATTGCTGGCCCAAGGCTTCTCCATCAGCCAGCAGTGATGTTCTCACCAGTGGCAATGGGAACAGGTCAGCCCATAATTACAGCAAGAGGTCCTTAATGAGCAGAACCTGAAGCGAGTTCATCAGCTGTTACTACTGACATGAACAAAGTTCAGCTTGGCAGATGTTCTCTTTGTTTTTGTGTGTGATGCATTCATCAGCAAAGTCCCCAGAACACATTTGAAGTGACAGATTGACCAGCAACAAAGCACCAGGGCCAGGAACTTTTGTTTCCTCACTGGGGCTGTAGAAGGGCACAAAGCCCAGCAGCTGCTGGGCAGAAGCACATTTCCCCTGAGCTGTCCCTGAGCATCAAAGCACAGAGTCTTGTGCCTTTAACCGAGCCATTGCCTGCTCTGTCCTCGGCCTGCAGGGGCAGCGTCACTGCACCGAGTTTACACTTCGACCTCGCTGAGCTCGACTTCGGGGACATCTCCTTTGGTGAGTGTTCCCTGGGCTGGGACACAGCCTCAGGGATCTGTGCCTTCCAACAGAAAAGCATCCCTCACTCCTGCCCTGCCCCAGCAGCCTCTTCAGGCTGTGAACTGCAGGGCTGCGGCTGCTGCTGCTGCCTCAGGGGGCATTTTGCCATTGTGAGATCCAATGGAAGCAAGGAATAGAAAGGCAGTATTTTCTGGTGTCTCTGTGCTGCTTTAAAAGACAGATGTCTGCCAAGGAAGGTGGGAATCTTGCTGCAATGGAAAGATGAGCCCCTCCCTCCAAATGATTATCCCTTTGAAATGACAGGGCTCCCAGGCAAAACTGTGGGAAAAGGAATAACAGTTCTTTGCTAGACTATCTCAGGAGAGCACAGACAAGACAAGAACAGACATTTCCCAGATGCCAAGTCCTGTTTTTCCCCTTTGGTGGAGTTCTGGTCACAGCAGGAGGAGCTGTGGGCTCTGGCAGGGCAGTGGTCCCCCCCCAGCCGGTGCGGGAAGGGAAGGGAAGGGAAGGGAAGGAGGAAATGCTCCTTTTGCAAAGCCCCAGAGGGCAGGGGGATGTGGGCAGTGCCCAGCAGCAGCAGCAGGCAGGCAGGGTCGGTGCCAGCGCTGAGCTGCGGCCAGGGCAGTCCCGGGCCAAGCACAAACCTCCCGCAGCAGCAGCGGCCGAGCTGCGACCCCCGAGCGGGAGGAAGGGAAGCTCCGCTCCCTGCCCAGCCTCAGCTCCCACTGCACAGCCGCCCACGGCATCACGCCACAACTCCCAAAAACCCCCAAGAGAAAAGCCCAGCCCAGGGCCAAAACCCCCCAGAACCCCCCAGAACCCCTATCCCCCTTCCCAGACCAAGGGCAACATTCACTGCCAAGCCTAAACCCAGAACAATGAAGTTCATGAACTTCTGAAGGAAACTCATTGCCTTTTTTGAGCTGCTTCTTCCCCAGCCTGCTTTACCATGGAGGCGCTTGTCAAGTTACCTTTGGAAGGAATGAAACACGAAAGGCAAGAGATGGAAATTTGGGTCTGAAGCAGGAGATTCAGATCCTGCTGAATCCAATTTCATTCCTAAGGGCTCGTTGGCTGAAGGCAGCTGTTGTATCTCTGCTTCTTTGTAACTGTTGACTGTTGTCTTCATGTGCTGGCCTCAGTCTCGTTGCAGGTTTTGACATCTGGGTTTGTCCTTTTTGTGCCTCTCTTGCCTCCCTACTGGAGTCCCTGCTGGAGCTGGCAGTGGTCACTTGGATGGGCACAGAGAAGCTCTGGGCTGCAGCTGCAGTTGTTTTTTCTCCCCATCTGTGTCCCAGATGCTCTTGGTGAGCAGGCCTGGGGAGAAGTCTCCTCCCCACAGAGCTGGCTTGCCCAGACAGATGTGCAGTGCAGAGCAGGCTGTGGCTGCTCTGTGCGCTCTGCAGGACATCCCCACCATGAGTGGCTGTATCTCTGGCTTTGCAGGATGGAAAGCAAATCTCAGAGCCAAGGTGGGGTGAAGCCTTGCAGGCAGCACTCTCAGTGAGCATCATGGCTGTGATGTCCCCGTCTGTTGGGTGAGGTGGGACCTGGTTCCTAATTGCTAATCTCAAAGCAAGGCTTGGCTGTGCCCCCAGTTGAGTGGGCTCTGAGCTGTCAGGTGCTCAGCTGTTTGGCCCAAAGCAAGAGATGCCTTAAGGGTCCTGCAGAGAGAAGCTGCATTAGGGTGCTTTGCATCACGTTCTAGTTCCTGATTCCATCCTCACTTTCTTTTGCTGTAGCTTCTTCTCACTGACAACTCACTGTTTATATGTCTTGAAAAAGGTGGCAGTGTTGGCAGGCTGAGCAGGGAATTGGACAGCTTGAATTCTCAGAGTAAATGCTGGGTCTGGGTGCACACTCATCACTGAGAGAGAACTGGTGCCTGAATGGATATTTGTGTCCTTGTCCAGGCTTTCCCTACACGCAGCGCTGCCGCCTCACCAACAGCTCCGCGGTGCCCCTGACGTTCCAGCTCCGCATGTCGGATGATGGCACGCAGCCGGCTGTGGACAGCGTGGATCAGATCCGCAGGGACACCGACCCGGCCTGAAGCAAGGGAATCCATTTCCATGTGGAGCCCAGGGAGTTCACCCTGAATCCCAGCCAAGGCACCATCCTCCCCCAGGGACACCAGGACATCGAGGTACAGCAAGAGCCCAGCCACAGCCGCTGCAGCACCAGGGCTGGAGCTGCACTGCAGGGTGGGAGGGCTTTAGCTCTGGTGCCAGCTTGGAGCATCCTGGCACTGAGAGATCTGCACTGCTGGGGGCCTCTGCTAGCTGGCTTACTCGGGATGTTCCTCAGGGAGCACTGTTTGCTTTCCAAAATCATATGCTGAGCTCACAGACCTTATGGCCAAGGCCTGAAACCATTCTTGTGTTTTTGAGAGCGATTGATTTGATTGCAACGGGGCAGAGCAAGGATGAGGGCAGAAGGTGGCTGTTAGAGATATGTCATTGTATCAAGCAGTGAGCTTTTCTTCGTGGTGTCATTTCCCCCCTCCTGGGGAGCAGAACGATTTGTGTTCACTGCAGGAAGCTCCAGTGGAGACAAAAAAATCTGCAGCCATGTGTAGCGGTTCAAATTTATTGTATTGATTCCTTCTTAAGTGGTTTGTTCTGTGGTACCCCGTGTTCTCCCCGAGTTGGTTTACCCCTGGGTTTTACCCTCCCACAAAGCTGTCCCTCATGCCATTCCCTGCCCCTTGTTCCAGCTCTTTCCCTGCCTGTCAAACCCAGCCCCTTTTGTTCCCCAACCTTCTTTGCCAATTTAACCTGGAGCCAATCCCTGTCTGCAATGCCCCTTTGGAATTCCCCTATTCCTGGAGGCCCCATTGGCCCATGTGAGCCATCCTCCCCACCCTCCTACCCAAAGTGGCCCCAGACACTTGATGTAATCCCCTCAGTGCTCCCCTGAGGATTCTCTTTTGGTTTGCTGTTTGTATTCACCCCCTGATTTGTATCTGTACAAAATTCCTTGTGCAGGAGTGTGCAGGGCTCTTTTGGCTTTGATCCTTTTGCTTGGAATAAACCCTTTCTTGTGGAATTTCAAGACAGAGATCCTCCTCCTTTCTCCTCTGCCTGGTCCCGTTGGTGGCTTGTCTCTTGCGGTGTTGAGCAAGAGGCTCTGAGGGTTCTGCCTGTGGTCAATGCCCAGCCTGGGGCAGTTCTGAGGGTTCTGCCTGTGGTCAATGCCCACCCTGGGGCAGTTCTGAGGGTTCTGCCTGTGGTCAATGCTCACCCTGGGGAAGTTCTGGCTCTGAGGGTTCTGCCTCTGGTCAATGCCCACCCTGGCGCAACTCCCCACTCCTGGCTTGGGGCTGGAGTTCTCAGAGCCAGCCTGGGCTCGGGCTCCCAGGGCAGCCATGAACTGCTCAGCACCTGCTGGGCCACACTTTGCCCTCAGCCTCCTGCTGCAAAGCTGAACTCATTGTGGTCAAGTCAGATTTCCTCTGCATGGATGTCTTTGTAGTCAGATGAGCAATTGGCCCCTTAATTTGAATGCAGTGGTGCATGGAGCTGTAGTCTAATGTTTTAATGTAGCTGTCCTGTGCCCTGATAGCAAGGTGTGTTTAACAAATCTGGTATTGCCAGAAGGCTTTTGTTACTCTGAGACTGTGCTCTACACATGGAGCAGCAGAAGAATGAAGGCCAAATCCTCCCTCAGGAACTGGAGGATATCACCCGTGGGTAATGAGCTTTTGGAAGGAAGAATTGACTGTTCTTCTCTTCCACCAGGTGACCCTGTGCTCCAACACGGTGATGGAGTTCTACCGGAGATTGCTGGTGGACCTGGAGGGTATTGGCAAGGGAGTGGCAGCCCTGATCATCACAGCCAGGTACCAGCCCTTGCCTGGCCTCCCCCAGGCACTGCCTTGCCCAGGCTGTGCTGGCTGCAGCTGCCAAGGAGAAGTGCTGCTGAATGCCCTCATGTTGTGCCAGCTGGACACGAGAACAGCAGTGCTTGGGCAGCAGCCCGTGGTGAAAAGCACGTTTGTTCACAGCCCAGCACGGTTCTGGCCCTCTTCTAAAGGCACCAGGAATGATATCATTGATTGGCCTTGTTTTTGGTGCTTGAGGTGGAACAAATTTCCTGAGGGCCTCCTCTCCTCCTGGCTGCAAGAGGTGGGGTTGTGCTGGTTGTGAGCACCGTGCACTGGTTTGGGCCACACCAAGCAGCTGCTGAGAGTCAAGCTCTGGCTCTGTCCATGAGGGCACATGGCAGGGGGGAAGTGGCTCCCAGCAAGAGTGGGGAGGGCAAGGTCTGACAAGGGGAAAGCAGCCCTTGATGTGGCAGGTCAGCTCCAGTTTTTGTCCTTCCCTCTGCTTCCCATTTTGAGCTTTAATGTTGTCAGAGTTGAGACCAAAAGTCGTTGTTGCTGCAGCAGAATTCCATGCTGCTGTGCTGCTGTGGGTGTCAGTGTGATGCCCAGAGGGATGCAGCTCCCTGGTGCTGTTCCCTGTGCCAGGCAGAGCCATCCAGGCAGTGCCTGGGCTGCCATTGTGTACAGCAGGTGGAGCTGGGGCCAGGCAGTGCCTGGAGCTGTGCAGTGAAGGAGCCAGGGAGCTACAGGGCCTGGCAGGGGCTGATCAGCCCCTCTGTGGGGCAGCTGCTGTCTCGTGCCCTCCAGGGCTGGGGCAAAGAGCTGAGTTCTCAGGCAGGGCAACAGCACCATGGCAGAGAAGGGAGTCATTTTTACTGAGACCCTGGAGCTGTGTGTTCCTTGAGCCTTAGGGAGCACTGATCCTTGTTGGGAAGGCTCCCCCAGAGCTCGTGGGTCACTGGGACTCTTCCAGGAGTCCTTGCCAGCCTTCCTGGGTAAAGGAGGGGCTGAGGCAGCTGTGGGGCAAAGCGCTCTGCCTGGGGCACTTGGCAGCCTCTGGGTGCTGCCTCTCAGGGTTTGCCCCTCCTTGACAAGACATGTTGGAGTGGGAAGAGGTAGAAGGCAATTTATCCCTGTAGAGCTCTTCAATGTGCATTTGACAGTGACCAGTGTGTTCTGCTCCATTTCACAATCTTTGGGGGTAGGCATTCTCCATTCTCTCAGTATCTCTGATTGTTCTGGGGTCATCTCTTTGCCCAGATGTCTCGTTCCTGAGCTCCAAGTGTCCCCCCAAGTGCTGCTGTGTGGTGAGTGCCACCTGAAGGTGCCCTATGAGAGGAAGATCCTCATTAGAAATCCCAGCCACCTTCCTGGCTGCTACGGGCTTATTCCCCAGGTTTGGCATCACATCCACCTCCTCCTGTCAAATAATCCTGAGGAGATTATTAGGGGAAAAAAGGGTTTGGATAAGACCTTGCTGGTTTCCTATCAGTCCTAAAGATCTGCTGAGAACAGGATCCTACCCAACTGTAAACTTGAGGAGGCAGTTTAAGCTCCTGAAAAAACAGTTGATGTTCTAGTCCTCAGAGTGTTTTCCTGTGGGAGATCTTAGAGGGTTGTGAAAAGCTGCTGCACCCACAGACACCAGTGCCTGTGCTGGCAGCTTCCTTGGAGGATGCCCTGGGAGTGCTAAACCTACAATTCTTGCATCTTGTTTGTGCCTTTGACCTTTGTCCTGGGGAGTTTTAAAGGTGTGTGTAAGTTGCTGTTGTGGTGGATGTTAAGGAGCCTAAAGTTTCTTGAGAGGTCCCTCTGAATCTGCATTTCATTGTGTCCCTTCCAGAAACGCAAGGAGGACTCTGCTGTGCTCTACTCCAGCCCCAAGCCCTGTGGGATTGTGCAGCCCCAGAGCACAGCAGAGATCCCAGTTGTGGTGGCAGTGCAGGCCCTGGGCACTCATCGCACCAACGTTCTCATCGGCGTGTTCGGGGATGAGAGAAACCCCCTGGTGAGGGCAAGGGGAGATGTGAGCCTGTGTGCAGCTGCTCCTGGCAGGGTGCACAGGGACAGGGATTGTGCCGGGGAAAACAGGCACGGGCTGCTGGGGAGAAGGACAGGAGGGATGGGGGGCACAAACAGCTCCTGCCTTAGAGGTGGGAATCTCAGTGTCTGACACAGAATGGAGTTGGGCGAAGCTGGAATCCAGGGGGATTTGAGTTCATTATTCTTTCAAATGCTGTTAACTTTGGAAACATCTGTTTGAAAATATCATCTCTCTGAGCACAAAAGAGGATGTCAAAAGTCTTCTAGGAACCTTGAGCTTTCTGTAAAAGAAAGGAAAGCTGGCATTTGAAGAGTGTTTGCAAGGATTGAAACTTCGATTAAAACATATGGAAATGGCAATGCCAAATTCCCTGGATGGCACCAAACATCTGAACCCGGGCCATCGTGGCACTGCCTGTAAATCAGTGAACAGGAAGGAAAGGCAATGCAGGCTGTGCCAGGGAGCCTGAAGTTTGACCAAACAGTTGCTTTTAACTATCAGGCTGCTTCCCTTAAAGAGGAGGGTTTCTCCCCACCAGAAGAACCAGTTGTTTAACTGTCAGGCTGGTCTTAATTAGAGATTTCTTGGAAAGATAAAAGCTTTGGGCCAATAATTTTTAGTTGGAAAGGTTCTCTTACCTTAATCCTTTTCAATTTGGAGGTGAACATGTCATTTTCTTTTTCCCCAAAAGCCCAGCATTTCAGCTGGAGAGTGGTAGCTGTCCCTAAAGAAAAAACTTGAACAGGGTTGAGCTGTTGAAGCTTTTTTAGGTTTGTCTGTTGTGGTTTGTTTTGGGTTTTTTAAAATCTTTCTTGCTTGCTTCCTGGAACAGAGGGCACAATTATGGAGCTCAGGACGGCTGGCAGAAATCTCCCCAAGCCCAAGGCTGGCAGAGCTTGGCAGGGTCCCCGCACCACAGCCTGTGTATGTATGGATGGAAGGATGGATGGATGGGGAATGCGACCTGAGTCACCTGGGAGTGTTGTAAAATGTCAACCAACCCCCCAGCAGTGTCAGGGGCATATTCCTGATAAATCCCAGGTGGAGCTGCAGAGTTTCTGGCCTTGGGCACTGGGTGGGCTGTGCTGGCTTGGCACTGGCTGGGTCTGCCCCTTGGTGTCTCAAATCTCACCTTTTTGCTGCCTTCTCTGTCTTTTCCGCTCCCACTGTGCTTTTTGCATCCCCACCAGGTGTTAATGCCTGTCCTCTGTAGTTACTCAATGCAAGCAGTTGCAGCTGCTGCAGCACCTCAGTGTCATCCCTGGGCTGCCTTTAGAACAGACCTGCCCCAGCCTGGATTGGGAAGGGCTGGATCAAACCATTTCTCAGTTCAACGTGCCAGCACTCAGCCAGGGGCTGCATCCTGGCCAGGAGCTGCTCGTGCAGGTGTCCCTCCCTCCCTCCCACTGCAGGTCCCTGTTCATAGTTATTTATTTTCCAGAGATGAGCTCCACCCACCTAAATTCAAACCCCAGCCACCGAAAGAGAGGAGAACCAGTCTGGATTGTGCAGCAACTCAATGGAGGCACTTCAGGACTGGAAAGGAGGAGGCAGCCAGAGCCCTGAAAGAAGTGCAGGATTTTAGCCAATCTTCAGGAGCAGAGGTGGATTTTCTTGTGCACCTACTGCTTGCTTTGCCTCCCCAGCCTGCCAGCACCAAGTCCTGCTCATGCTGAGCTCCCTTTTTGCTGCCCTGCTGTGCTGTGCCCTGACAGTGGGCTGGGCAGCAGGGCCTGTGGCTGGACATGGGCTGAGGGGGAGGGAGAAATAGGAGAGTTTTCCTTGGAGAAGCTGACTCAGATCCTACAGGCCTGTGCTGAGTGTGGGATTTTTTGCCTTGTTTCCTTCCCAATGTAAGATGAGGCTTTTCTCTGCATTATAATGGTAACACCTCCAGCTTCCCTCTCAGAGCAAGCTGGGGTGATCCTGATCTCCATGGAACCTCTTCCCAAGGCAGCCAGACTCCCTGTTTGCAGGGCTTTGCTTTCACCCAGAGCTGCTATTGCACTGCTGGCCCTGGAGCTGTCTGACAAAGGGAGACTTTGCAGAGGGGCTGTCTCTTCCTCCCAGCATAGAAAATGGCTTGTTTTTTGGGTGCCAGCACCAACTGCTGAGCACCCTCACCTCCCTCGAGGCTTGGAGGGATTCAGGTGCTCCCTGGACGTGGCGCACACTCCCCTGGGAGCGGAGAAGGCAAGAGGGAATCTGTCTCCCTTGCCCATTGTCAGTGTGGCAAGCAGGGCTGGAGCTGCCAGTGCCACTGGGGGCCCTCAGCATTGGCCACAGAGGGGCCTCCCATCCCTGCAGGCCCATCACAAAGTGCTGCTGGAGCAGCTGCTTGTTGGAGAGGCCGTGCAGGACACGTTGCAGGGCTGTCCAAGGACGCTGTGCGGCACCTGTGGAGGGCACTGCTCCCCCTGGAACTCCTCAGGTGCTCCATAGGAAATTTTTGCAGGAGCTTTTGCTGTAGCACCTTGAGAAAGAAGCATTTAAATAAGAGAGAGAGGGGAAGAGCCTCAGGAGTCAGATAAGCTGGGCTGGACTCCTTCCCTCAGCTCCAAGAGCTCTCACTCTGAGTCTCCTCCTTTTCTACAAGCAGGAAGTTTTGAAACTTTTTAAAGGCAAGTTGGGCATCAGAGAGAATTTCTACTGCCAGGAGCCATCCCAGTTCACTTTCATGTCATGTACTAATTAATGCATTGACCCATGAGTATGGGAGAAGATTTTCCCCATGGTCCCTGCACTGGTCAATGGCATGGATGCAGGATGAGGTGAGGGTGATTCTAGCAGTGTTTGGGGAATAGGCCCCTCTGGCTACAGCTGCACTTTGCTCCAAGATGCTCCATTGGATCCATTTCCATGCTCAACACCTCAATCTCTCCTGTCTTCCATCCAGGCTTTCAGTATCCTGCCACTGCCAGGTGTGCTGCAGCCAGGAGAGAGCCAGCAGGTCTCCTCCACCTTCTCTGGCAACCTAAACACCACCTGCAATGTCCCGGAGCTGTGCCACATGGAGGGAGGCTCCACCTCCGAGGTGCTGGTGCCCAGGGCGGCCTCACGTGTCAGCTCCTCCCTGAGCCCCCAGGAGGTCAACTGTCGCTCTCAGGTCCCTCTCAGGGACAGGTGAGTCAGCCTTCCGTGGATTCCTGCTCTGCCATGGGTTATTGTCCCTGTAGGGCTTCCCTGCTCCAAGGCCTCTGAGCTCAGAAGAGCTGCAGAGCAAAGGCCAGCAGCAACACAGGGATGGCCACTCTGAGCTCCCTGGCTGCCAAGAGAGGAAGGACCTTCTTCTGTTGAGACAGAACCTCTTCTTCTCTTTTTGAGTTCTGAGCCCTGCTGGCGTAGCTGCTGCCTGCAGGGAGCTGGGCTCTGGGCTTGCCTTGGCACCACCTCTAGAGGTGTCTTGAAGTCCATGGTGTTGAGTGGCATCTTCTTCATCATCTGCCTTCTTCACCAGAACAGTGGGATTGTGGTATGGGCAGGCATGTGCCACAGAGCAAACCTTGCTTTAGGTCCTGCTCCTGCCACAGATGAAGTCCTTGCACTGCTGATCTGCCAGGGTTCTCCTTATGGTGGCGCAGCAGCCAGAAAAGCTCCTGTCCTTTAGGCTCCCCTGCAGCTGCAGCCGTAGGCAAGCACAGGAGAAGCTCAGCTCCAGCAAGGCAGCCCAGCTCAGGACACACAGGCCAAGTGTGGAGCTGGGAGTGAAGGTGCTTAAAGCAAGCCTGTGCATCAGGACTTCTTCAGGCCAGGCTGAAGTTGGTTTCATGGGGAGGAGATGGATGAGGCTGCTTCCAATGGTTTCCATGGCAGCCAGCACTGGTTTGCTTGGTCCCAGCTGGGTTCCAGCAGGAAATCTGCCTGACACGAGCCTGTCTTGCAGGAGAGGGGTTCCTGCAGCCTTTGCTTTCTGACTGATAGGATTGTTCTCATGAAGGAGCAGGCTAGGAGTCGTTAAAACCGAAGATCACGGGCAGAGACTCTCTAACTAATTAAAGTTAGATTGTGGGATGTTTAATAACACCGGCGGGCGGCACCAGAGCCGTCCCTAAAAGGCGTGACCGTGTGTCCAAGGTTCTTTGCCCTCTCCTTATTTCCCAAGATCTTAGATACAATACATCTGCACAACCCCAGCACCTCCCATCCCTGCTCTGTATTCAAATGAGGTCATTGGTCCTTCACTCCTGTGCAATTCTTCCCTTGAATTGGGTCAATGGTCTCGAATTGGGTCAGTGGTCTTAAGGGATGAAGTCAGGAATATCTTCATCAGATCTCTGTGACCCTCTGGCACCATCCAAGGTCCCCTGCTTAGTGATTGATTGACATCAAGCCCAGGTGCTAACCATTGTTCTACTGGTTTCAAGATGTTCTTATAACAGTTCACTTCCTCCACTTCCCTCTAGAAAGAAGCTCCTAATGGTAAACAATAGCACAATCAGCTCCAGCTTAAGCATCTCATAATCATTAACCTATGGTCTGCCTATCTAACCTACATCCTGATCAATGGGAATTGCTTCTAACCCTCAGCTGAAATCTGAACTCTTTAAAATCATGCTTCAGCTATGCCCAGGGAGAAGGGGGCTGAATGAGCTGAGTAAGAACTGTAGGAGAGCTAAGCAGATGTCAGCAATCTGTGCTCTGCTTTAAACTGGGAAGCCAAGAGACAAAGGGCGTTTCCAGGCACCAGCGCAGAGAGCTGCTGGATCAGCCTTTGGCAGGGGCTGGAGGGGTCTGGCTGTGCCTTCAGAGGGAGCTTGCACAGCCAACACCTTATGATGGCAAATCTCAGGTTTGGCTGGTCCTGGAGGTCCCCTTCCACCCATGCCCTCACTTGGGATGTTCCCAACCTATGTGGGTTGAGGAGAATTCATGGAAATGGCCTCAGGGTCAAGGAATGAAGTGCAGGGCCAGCCAGGACTAGGGAGCCCAAGTTTCTGGTGGGACTCTCAGCCATGTTTTCTGTTTTGTCTGCAGAAGGGAGCTGAAGGAGCCAGCTCAAAAGGTCGAGGAGGAGGCAAAAGCCTTAGAGGAGGAAGACAGGGGGAAGGAGGAAGAGAGGCAGAAGAAGGAAAAGAAGAGTGTCTCTGTTGGGAAGCAAGCTCCAAAACCAGCGAAGGGGAAAACCAAGACCCGGGAGAAGAAAGAAGCCCATGCGAAAGCATCAGAGAGGAAGGAAAGCAGAATCCCAGAGAAGAAGGAAAGCAAAATCCCAGAAAAGAAGGAAACCAAATTCCCAGAGAGGAAGGAAACCAAAATCCCAGAGAAGGAAACCAGAGCGCCAGAAAAGAAGGAAACCAAAGCCCTAAAGAAGAAGGAACCCAAAGCTCCAGAGAAGAGCGAAACCAAAGCCCTAAGGAGTGCGAAAGCAAGGCCCTAAAGAAGGGAGGAACTGCAATCCCAGAAGACCCAGCTGAGCTGGAGAACTCTTTACTCTTTATTCACAAAATTCGTTTTACACAGTTTGACAGACCTCGTGTGCAACATTAGTTAGTTCATAGATTTCCTAGCAGTTCTTCTGTTATTGGTTAATAAATTAGATTTTACTTGTGCATCAAATCTCTCTATTGTATTGTTTACCTGTTCTCTTCACCAAGTTTCATGGGACTAATCCCTTGTTGTTGCAGGTGCATTTTTGCAGTTTTTCACCCTCAGAATAGATTGTTCACAAAGTCTCATTCTCCAAATAGCTTCACATGGGAACTTGTAACTGCTTAGCTGCACTCAGAAGAGATGACAGGCCAGCTATTAATATGGCAGAAGAAGGCCTGATTTCAAAAGGCCTTTCTTTTATCATTATTCTACTGGTCTATGACATCTCCCCCTTTTCGTTCATTTAAAAAAGGCTCCTATGTTCTGATGTTGAAACAGCTCACTCTTGTGAGGGTATTATCTCATCACAGTTGTCACTGGTTATCTATTAGATATGGGATAAGATAGATAAATGACCAATTACAATCAACAAAACTTACCAAATTCTATCAAGTCATTGACACAGGGTTTTGCAGCATGAGAAAACAAAAGAAAAATGTCCAATGTCTCTTAGGGAAATGAAAAGAAATGACCATTGTTTCCAATTAGTTGAGAAGGATGAGAAAGTCTGTGAGCTGGAAATGCTGATCTTTGACACCACTGAATGTCCTCCTGGGCACTGGAACAGGGAATAACTGCAGAAGGTTCATAGGAGCACTGTACCATGAGGATGCCATGAGGCTTTTGTTGGCAAATTGCCTCTGTCAGTTTCCAGCCACAGCCATGTCTTGGCAGTGCTCCTTCTGCTCCTGCTCTGGCCACAAAGGCTGCAAGGTGATGAGGTTATTTCTCCTTTCACTGGGCCTCATTTTTTCAGAACTGATCAGTATCTGATGGAATGAACAGGTGACTGCTTTGAACTGCTGATGATAAAACACAGGCACATCTTCTCCTGAAGTTAATGAATTAATTAGGCTTCACTGTGATAGAGCCTATTGGGATTTAGATGTGATGATCTTTTTTCCAAATTTCTCATGTAAATATTGCATTATTCAAAATGATTAGTTGTCCAAATTTCTCATGTACATACTGCATTACTTGAATGTTCATAAGGCATTCATTCCTCTTCTTTTTTGTTTTTTAAGAATGAGATGCATGTCTTTTTTTATAAGTATGATGAAACATCATAGCAAAATAATACATGCAGTGAACAAGAAACTTACAGCAATTAGGAATAATTTGGATCCAACAATCAGGAATATTTCAAATAGCAGGAAAAGCTAACAACATAGGTTTCTTTCACCCACCAGAACCAAAAGAAAGTTTTCTTGGCAGTTCTCTGCTTTTAACCCCCTGTGTTCTCAGAGGCGTACCCATGTCCTCAGTGGCTACACCACGTGCCAATATTCAAATCTGGGCACCTATTGGTTTAACTACAGCATCCCAAAAAACTCACTTGCTTTTCAAACCAGGACAGAGGGTCTCTTTCCATTCTGGCTGGCAAAGAGGTAACAAGGCCGACCCGGCCCCCATCTCAGCCAGGCCGGGCCGGGCGGCTCCTGCCGTGGGGCCGGGCCCATTCCCAGGGACCCCGCCAGGCCCCATCGGCTGCTGGGCAGGGAAGGGGAGGCCGCGGGGCCGAGGCCCGGCCGGGCCATGGCTGCAGTTGTGACCATTTGGGCTCTGCTGAGCCCTGCCCCACTGCCAGCCCGGGCCATGGCTGCAGTTGTGACCATTTGGGCTCTGCTGAGCCCTGCCCCGCCGCCAGCCCAGGCTGAGCCATGATCCACCGGGCCCCAGGAGCAGCCCCGGGCCGGGCCGGCTCGGCCAAGATTCTGCCACCGTTGGGGTTCAGCCGCAAGCCCCAGGCAGGGGGAGGAGAAGCCATTGGCCCCGGCCATGCTGCTGCTGTGGTCTGGCCTGGCTGCTGAGATCCTGGCCCTGCCCCAGCGCGGCCCATCCTGACACAGCCCCAGCGCAGCTGCTGCAGAAACCTCCATCATAAAACAGCTCCGGCCACAAGCACCGAGCCCGGCTGGGGTCACAGAACCATCTGCAGGCCCCGGGTGAGATATGAACTCTTTCAGTGCTTCCATCCACCCTCGAGGGAGAGAAAAGGACAAAGTGCAGATACATACATGAGCAGCACAAAGACATGGAGGTCAGTGAAGTGGAAGCTGAGTCCCAGATAGGAGGGATGAGGAGATGTCTTGATCTTGGAGCTGAAATCCTCTTGTAAAGCAATGGAGAAGGATGTCATTGATACATCAGACTCTCTTTTTCCCTATAAGGCATTGAAAAGCATGGGAAGATGACTTGTTCAGCAAAAACCTCCATGCTAAAGTAAGCAAACCTTGAAGTAGCTATGATCCCATGAGAAATTTGAACAGAGAAAGAGAGACGAGTGATGAGACCCTGTGCCTCATGAAGAGAAGACCTCTGTTTGTAGATATGAAGATGATTTCAGATATAGATGAAGAGAACCTTTGTTCCTAAACAGCTTATCTTTAAACTAATACCCCATAAACTAACATGGCCCATAAACACAGATGTGGAAAAAGATGTGAAAAAATGGGAGGGATTTCACGATTGCAGATTTTCTGGGAGGCTGATATTCATGGGAATTGAGAGCCACGAGAAATATGTTTTCTTGTAAAGCTTCCATAACATGAAAGAGAGACTCCTTTCCCTACATGAATTGAAGGAAAACTATTCTAGAGGTGGCAAAGTGACTGAAAATTTTAGGTTTTGTCTCTTTGCATTGTCAGTAAGAAAGAAAAGCTTGCAGGGAGAGGAGAAGTGTTCCAAAAGTTTTTTTCGCATTCATATTACTCTTTCTTCTAGTTACTGGTAATAAATTTTTTTTATACCCTTTTAAAGTTTTGAGGCTACTTTGCCTTTCTCCTAATCCTACCTCACAGCAGGAAATAAGTACGTATAATCTAGTGAGTGTACTGGTATATAGCCAACACTGAACCCATCACAATCATTGCTGCATTCTCCAAGAAATCTCAAATTAGTGAACAAAAACCACTACAGACAGCTTCCTGATGAGCTCCATGAGAGCAGAGGGAAATCAAGGCAGAGCCATGGTTTGTCAGGATTTGCTTGATCCTCATGCGCCTCACTGTGCATTTGGAGCTGAGCCCTTGAACCTTAGGGCCTGAGAGGAGATTGCACAAACCTTTCCAGGAGTCAAAGTCAGAAGAAAACCGCAAAGTGTCTCAAGGCATTCATGGCTCCCACTGAGGTCCATCCCCAACACAGGCTCCTCGTGGACTCCTTGGAGGACAGAATTGAAGGCCAGAATGGCACAAAAACCTCTCAGAGACTCAGTGTGGAAAGGAAATTCCAAAGTACCTTAAAAACCTTGAGTATCTCAAAGTATTAATGAGCCCCACTGAGTGTCAGTACAAAGCTCCCAAGGGACTTGTTAAAGTAGATAACTGGGGCCATGATTGCACAAACCTCTCACAGAGTCTGTATCAAAACAGAAACACCAAGTACCTTAAAAGAACTGAAGTACCTTGAAGCATTAATGAGCCCCACTGAGTGTTGTTACTGACAAAGCCTCTCCAGGGACTAATTACAGCAGATAAGTGGAGGCCATGATTGCACAAAGCTCTCAGAGCCTCCAAGGCAAAAGCCAAACCCAAAGTCCTTTGAAAAACCTGCAATCCCTGCAGGGAGCATTCAGGAGTCCCCATTCCTGAGCAAGGCTCCCCAGGGACTCCTTCCAGCAGATCCTTGAGGCCACTGGGATGTGGGCTAGGGGGGGATGCTGAGGGCAGGACAAGGGGCTGCCAGTGCCCAGCCTGGCTGGGGCTGTGCCAGGTGGCCCCAGGGCCTCAGGACAAGGTGTCTCCTCACAGCCCTTGGTGGCACAGACCCTGCTCCTGTGCCCCAGGGCACCAAGACTTGGCTTCTCTTTGTCCCCACCTTTCATCACTGCCTCCAGTTCTCTGCTCTGCCTGGGGCCTGGGGACACTTTCTCAGTCGTGTCCCTCAGTAGGACCCATTACAAGTCCAAGAAACTTTGGAGTTGGATTCTGACTTGGAGTTCTGGAGAAGTTTCTTCTGCTCCCTCTCAGGGACTGATGTTCAGGGCCTGAGCACAAAGCCCTAGACGCTCATTAAAGTCCTTGTGCTGTGTCTGTGCTGCTGAGCTGGGCTGGGCTCCTGGCACAGAGGCAGCTCCTGGTAACCAAGAAGAGCTTCAAAAGCACATTTCTCTTGATGAGCACTCTTCTGCCAGCCCAGCAGGGCTGGGGCACTGCCTGCAGCCAGCCCAGGCACAGTACAGAGGCACAGAGAGCTTCAATCAGTCAGGGCTGGGAAGGTGCTGAGAAGTGCCTGGGGAAGAGTCACTGCCAGCCCTTGGCCCAGGAACCTCTGGCTGCAGGACAATGCAGCTGCAGCACCTGGAGCCATGTCCTAAAGCTGGAACATCCCAATGCCTACAGACCCTGTGAGTACATTCTCTGATTGTCTCTTGTGCAGAGCAGGCAGGGGTGCCCAGGGCTGTCGTGCAGAGCAGGGTCCTGCAGCCCAGGTCGCTGTGCTGGGGCAGGGACTCTGCTGCCTGCCAGGGACAGCTCTCAGCCAGCCCTGGCAGCTGCTTCCAGCACTGGGGGACAAGGTCTGGGTTGGGGGAGACAGCTAGTAAGGCTTGGAAATGTTCTCCTTGTGTGGAGAGGATGCTGCATTGTTCAGGACTGCTCCCAGCATGGCATTTAACTGCACAGTATTTCTGAGTTCATTATACAGGGAGCACAACAAGGCCAGGGGCTTCATAAAAGGGAAAATCATGCTTTTTTAGTTTACTGCTCTAGGTTGCCTGAATGGGAAATTGCACATAGATATTCATTTTTCAATTCAGTTGGAGCAAAAAAAAAAAAAAAAAATCTCTTAAACCTAAATAAACCAGGCTGTGACAGTAATCACCACAGGACCCCTTGGAGGCAGCATCAGTGTCACTTTTCCAGCCTCCTCAGGGTTGCTCTGACTTTGCCATCAGAGCTTGAAGAGCTAGAGCTGTCCCTGGGCAGTGCCAGGGCTGGGAGGGGTCTGCAGTGCTGATCTGAGCCCCCAGGGCTGGGCTGAGCTCTGTCAGCACTGGCAGGGCCCAGCCCTAGGCACAGGGAAGCAACTGCTGGCAGGGACAGCTCCAGGCAGCAGAGCTTTGGGCAGGCAGGGGAAAAGTGCGCCCAAGCTGTGCTGGGATGTTTAAAGTCCTCTCCAAACACAACTATTCCATGATTACTTTTTTTACAGATCCCCTAGCTAAGGCAGCACAAATGTCCAACAGCAGCTCCATCAGGCACTTCCTGCTGCTGGCATTGGCAGACACGCAGCAGCTGCAGCTCCTGCATTTCTGCCTCTTGCTGGGCATCTCCCTGGCTGCCCTCCTGGGCAACGGCCTCATCATCAGCGCCGTAGCCTGCGGCCACCACCTGCACACGCCCAAGTTCTTCTTCCTGCTCAACCTGGCCCTCACTGACCTGGGCTCCATCTGCACCACTGTCCCCAAAGCCATGCACAATTCCCTCTGAGAAACCAGGAACATCTCCTACAAAGGATGTGCTGCACAGGTCTTCTTTTTTGTTTTCTGCACGACTACAGAGTTTTTCCTCCTGACCATCATGTACTATGACCGCTACGTGTCCATCTGCAAACCCCTGCACTACGGGACCCTCCTTGGCAGCAGAGCTTGTGCCTACATGGCAGCAGCTGCCTGGGCCAGTGGCTTTCTCTATTCACTGCTGCACACAACCAATACATTTTCCCTGCTCCTGTGCCATGGCAATGTCTTGGGCCAGTTCTTCTGTGAAATCCCACAGATCCTCAAGCTCTCCTGCTCAAATTCCTACCTCAGGGAACATGGGCTAATTGCTGTTAGTGCCTGTTTGCTATTTGTTTTCTTTTTGTCATTTTCTCCTATGTGCACATCTTCAGGGCTGTGCTGGGGATCCTCTCTGAGCAGGGACGGCACAAAGCCTTTTCCACCTGCCTCCCTCACCTGGCCGTGGTCTCCTTGTTTATCAGCACTGGCACATTTGCACACCTGAAACCCCCCTTCATCTCCTCCCCATCCCTAGATCTGGTCCTGTCAATTCTGTACTCAGTGATGCCTCCAGCCCTGAACCCCCTCATCTACAGCCTGAGGAACCAGGAGCTCAAGGCTGCAGTGTGGAGAGTGATGACTGGATGGTTTCAGAAGCATTAAACTGCTGGTCAGGGTTTGCAAATCACATGCAATAAGACTCATCTTTCATACTTCTTTTTGATTTCATCTTTGAAGGTCTTGTTTTTGGTTTAACTTTTTTCATATTGTCCATAAAAAAATATCATTGTTTGTGCCATTTCTCATTGTGTTTCTCTCCACCTTCCCTGTGGCCACAGACTGTGTCCATGAGGAGCTGTGCTCTTGGTGGCTTTAAAGGAACAAAAGCATCTCCCAGCAGTTTTCTGCAGAGATACCCTTTTGTTGCCTTCTCTGGAGCTGCAGCAGCAATGTCTGTGTGCAGAGCTGGGGGCAGATCAGTGCTGGCCCGGCAGCTGTGCCCAGCAGCAGCAGCAGCACTTTGTGCTGCCAGTGCTGCTGCCGTGGCCCTGCCCCGCTGCCCTGGTGGCCCTGATGTTGCTGTAGGGCCTGAGTGCTCTCGGGGCCGGGCACAGCCCTGGGGGTGGCAGTGCCAGGGCTGCAGCAGGGACAGGCCAGGTAATATAAATCAGCTTTGGTAATTCTTTTGGGTTTGGTTGTGGATTTGTTCTTTTTTACCCGGTGTTTCAGTTTTTTAATATTGTCCACAAAAATAAGCCATCGGTTTTGCCTTTTCTCATTTTGTTTCTCTCAATCTTCCCTTTGGCCACAGAATGTGTCTGTGAGGGGCTGTGCTTTTGGTGGCTTTAAAAGAACTAAGGGATCTCCCAGCAAAGTTTTTTCCAGAGATCCCCTTGTGTTCCCTTCTCTGAAGCTGCAGCAGCAATGTCCATGTGCAGAGCTGTGGGGCAGATCAGTGCTGGCACACTAGAAGCTCTGCTCCTGCTGGCCACACCATTCCGGATCCAGGCCAGGAGCCATTGGCCTCCTTGTCCACCTGGGCCCACTGCTGCCTCATGTCCACTTGCTGTCCATCAGTCCCTGCAGGTCCCTTTCTGCATGGCTTCTGTCCAGCCACTCGTCCCCAGCCTGTAGTGCTGCAGGGGTTGTTGTGGCCAAAGTGCAGGACACGGTACTTGGACTTGTTAAACCTTGTTGGATTTGGGCCCTGGATCCAGCCTGCCCAGGGCCCTGTGCAGGGCCCTCCTACCCTGCAGCAGATCAACACTCCCAGCCAACTTGGTGTCACCATGGTTCCATGAGGCCTCAGAGTTTCCCAATTGTCTCCATGATTGCATGAGGCCTCCCAGTGTCACAATGTCCCTTTGGTTCCATGGGACCCCTGGGTGTCACAAAGTCCCTGGGATCCTTGGGCCCTGCAGTGTCACAATGGCCCCTTGGTCCCCCAAGGCCCTGCAGTGTCACAGTGAATCCTTGATTCCGTGAGGTCTGGCAGTGCAGCAATGCTCTCCTTGGTTCCACAGTGTCACAATGGCCTCTTGGTCTCAAGGGCCACCATGGTGTCAAACATGTTTCCTTCATTCCAGGAGTCCCTGAGGAGCAGCACTGGCCCCTTGGTTCCATGGGGCCCTGCAGTGTCACAATGGCCCCATCATGACACCAGGTCCTGCTCTGTCACAATGCTCTGCATGGTCCCACAAGGCCCTGCAGGGTCACAGTGGCTTCTGTGGTTCCATGAGGCCTCAGATTACCACAATGAATTCCTTGGTGCTGCAGTGTCACAATGCAGCCCTGGTGACACAAGATCTGACCGTGTCACCAGGGACCCTTGGTTCCATGGGGCACCACAGTGTCACAATTGTTCCCTCAGTTCCCAAAGTCCTTGCAATGGAGCAATGGCCCCTTGATTCCACTGTCCCCAGGCTCTCCCAAGGGTCTCCTTGGTTCCACAGCAGCGCAATGGCCCCTTGGTTCCACAAGGCCCCACAGTGTCACAGTGGCCTCTGTGGTTGCAGCAGGACCCAGACTGTCACCATGGACTCCTTGCTTCCATTCAGCCCCACAGTGTCACAATGGCCCCTTGGCTCTGTGCTGCCATGTCATACACAGTGTCACCATGGTCCTCTTAGTGCCATCAGGCCCCACAGTGTCACAACGGCCCCTTGCTTCCCCAGGGCCCTGCAGTGTCACAATCATCAGAGAATCAACCAGGCTGGAAAAGATCTTGGAGAGCATCAAGGCCAACCTGGGACCCAACACCACCTTGTCACCCAGACCATGGCACTCAGTGCCACATCCAGTCTTTCCTTAAACACTTCCAGGGATGGTGACTCACCCACCTCCCTGAGCAGCCCTTTCCAATGCCCAATCACCCTTAGTGTGAAGAATATTTCTTAATGTCCAGCCTAAATATCCCCTGGTGCAGCTGAAGGCTGTGTCCTGCTGTCCTGTCCCAGTTCCCTGGGAAAAGAGCTGGACCCCCACATGGCTGCACACTCCTGTCAGGGAGTTGTAGAGAGTGATGAGGTCTCCCCTGAGCCTCCTCTTCTCCAGGATAAACAATCCCAGCTCCCTCAGCCACTCCTCACAGGACTTGTGCTCTAGAGTCCGCCCCAGCCTTGTTGCCCTTCTCTGAAGATGCTGCAGCCTCTCCATGTCCTTCCGAAATTGGGGGGCCCAGAAGTGGACACAGCACTCGAGGTGCTGCCCAACCAGTGCCCAGCACAGGGGAAGAATCACAGCCCTGGTCCTGCTGGTGACACCATTCCTGATCCATAGGAGAGCCAGGGGTTGGATGAGGGAAATGGTGGGGAGGGAGTGGGGACAAAGTGTGATTGATTGTCAGCTGTGAAGGGTCTTGATTTTCATATCTGTTCAGACTGCATTAAAAGGAATTGGGGGTCAATATCAATTGGACATTGCTGATAACCTTCAATAACAGGAAAACAAAACAGGACAAAACAGTTCTCTCTGCATTGTTTTCAATACAATATATTCACATTAAATAAACTACTGAAATCTCTTCAATTAACCAGCGAAGAATTGAACATTTAAATTATTCCCAGGGGTTTTTTTTTGCTCAGGTATTTTGAACACATATATATGAGCCTTTTTCAGTGAATTCCTGAACTGAATAGCTCCAGAAAGAATAGGCCTCTGGAATAGTAAAATTCATCAGCAACCTCCAAGAGGCTGAGGATTCAGCCCCATCAGAGCAGCAATGAACAGAAATGGGCACAGCTATGTGACTGTCCAGCTTTGGCATGGGCCCTGGGCCTGGAGCAGGAGCAGCTCTTGAGGGCCCCAAGGCCACGGCTCCTGTGCTGCCCTGGGCAGATGGGATGGCAGCAGGGGCTGCAGAGCTCTCATCACCTCAGGCAGAGGGCAGCAGGGCAGCCAGGGAGCCTCCTTTGGCCTTGGCCAAGCACCTTCCCCCATGCTGGGGCTGAGTCCTGTGGCAGCTGCAGCTGCTGCTGTGCCCTTGACAGGGGCTGAGGCTGTGGGGCAGTGCCCAGAGCAGCCTGGCCTGAGCAGAGCTGTGGGGCCAGAGCTGGCTGGGCTGGGCTGGGGAGAGGCCCTTGGTACTGCCCAGAGCTCAGGCAGCTGGCAGAGCTTGCAGGGAGCTGGGCTGGGCTCAGAGAGCCTGGCCCAGAAACCATCAGTGTCCATCTCAGCCTGGCTGAGTGTGCAGGGGCAGGACTCAGGCCAGGCCTTGTGGGGCAGGGCCAGCGCCTGTGCAAGGCATTGCAAATAGGCAAGTGGCCCAGAGAGAAGGCTGCTCTGTGCCCTTGGTGGCGTGGACAGAGCAGGGAGGGGGCCCAGGACATTTGTCAGCGCCAGTCTCTGTGCCCAGCCCTTGGCAGCCCTGGCTGCTGAGCCCAGCTTTGGCCTGGGCTGAGTTTGGCTGTGGCCCAGCTCCATCCTCCTGCGGGGCTCAGGGCCTGTTTCCAGCCATGGCCAGCCCTGGCTGCCTCTCTGCTGGCCCAGAGGCAGGCAGAGCCCAGGGCAGGGCTGTCTGTGCAGCCCCACAGGTGCCACAGGCTCTGCAGGAGCTGGCAGAGGCTTCCCAGCAGGGAGGCCATGTGGCACAGCGCCCCAAGGCTGCCATGGGCACCACGGCACAGGGGCCGTTCCCAGCCCCAGTGCGCCTGGCCTGGGCTGGGCCTGCACAGGGGCTGGGCCACCATGGCTGGGCCAGCACAGGGCCACAAAGGGGCCACACAGCCGCTGCCGGGGCTGACAGCAAGGCCAGGGTCACACAAGACATTGCTGAGCATGGCCTGCGCTGGCCAGGCCTGACTGTGCCAAAGGCAGAGCTCAGCTGCCCTTGGGGGCTGCAGCAACAGTCCTGAGCCCCAAGAGCCTCCATGGCTGTGCTGGAGACTAAGGCTGCAGGAGGGAAATGCAGGGCTGCTGCGCGATGACGAGGGCATTGAATTCCAACACACACCTCAACTCTCTGATGATCCTGGCACCATGCTGGGCCCTGTTTCAGACTGGAGCAGAGCAGATGTTGATGGGACAGGAGCCCTGCATGGCTGGCTGGGACCTGCAGCTTGCAAGGTGCTCTGCCCTCACTCAGGTGCTCTTGGAGAGATCCAATCCCAGCTGGGCACCTGAGGGCACAAGTGGCACTGCCTGTTCATGGGCACACAACTGATGTCTGCCTTGACAGGGGGAAAGGTTTTAGTGCCTGTTAGTTTCATAATATACATTTTATTATATGGGTCATTTGAGTACTTTTAAGAAATTACAGAATTTTCTGACTTGGAATGGGGATATCCTGAAGATCTACTACATTCTTATGCTGATGGCAGAAGAAATAATGATCTTCCTTTCTGCCTTTGCCACCAACACTTAGTCTAATATTTCATTATCTTCTTCCTTTGGGTGTTTCCAGCTCTCCTGTTTAAATGGCCATGTCTAAGGATGTCTCTTCATTTAGAGCAGCTGGATCTATGTCCTTGCTGCTGCTCCCAGATTTCCTTCTGCAGCTGTTCTCTGATCATTCCAATGCATCTCCCTTAACAGGCTTCATGCTTTGAGCATCAGGGAGTTGCCCAATCTTTCAGAAGTTTAAATAACTCCTTAGTCAGCACCTTTGTTGTAGTTTTATTTTTATATCACCTCTTTTTTCGTCTGTGCCAAAATCCTTCCTGTATGGCAATCACTTGTGGATGGTGGACATGTCAGATGTTGCTGAGATGTTACAAGCAGCTCAGAGAAGTGTTTTGATGTTTATTAAAATTTATCATGTTCACATTTTTTATGCTGGCCATGAAGAGAATCCTTTCTGTGCCTCTGAGTCTCAGCAGTTCCTGGTCCCTCAAAGGACACAAACCAGATGAGTTGTGGTTCCCACTACAGTGGATGCACTTGGACTTCCCTCCATAGCCAGAGCAGTGCTCCCTTGTCCCACAAAGTCTCTGGCAAAGGAGGGATGAAGGAAACAAGACAGGCTGTGGGGATCAGAGGCAGGGCAGAGCCAGGGAGAAGAATGACTTTTGCATTTGATGGAGCTGTGCCTTCCCTTGGCTTTGTTGGCTGACAAGAAACGAACATCCCTCTGTGTCTCGGGCAGCTCCTTCTCCAAGGAAAGCAGGTGGGAGTTGGAGCCAAGGAGCTGAAAGCTGCAGGTGCAGCCTGGGCTGGAGGGAGCTCAGATTTGCACAAGGCTGCTCTGAGTGCCAGGCCTTGGATGGGGGAAATGGTGGGGTGGGGGTAGGGACAGAGTCTGATTGATTGTCAGCCATGAAGAATCTTGATTTTCATGTCTATTCAAACTGCATGAGGAGGTACTTGGATTCAGTGTCAATAGGAGATTGCACATAGCAATGAATTAACAGGAAAACAAAACTAAACAGGACCAAAAAATCTTTTCTGGCTGTCTTTTTAAATATCATGTATTCACTTTGAATACACTACTGAGATCTAATTAAACGCAAAGGATTTGAAAATTAAAATCAAATTATTCCCAGAGGCTTGACTTGTTCAGGTGTTCTGAATGTTAATGAGCCCTGGGACACTGAATTCCTGCACTGAAGAGCTGAAGGCTGAACAAGCCTCTGGAGCAGGAAAATTCAGCAGCAGCCTCCAAGATGCTGAGGATGTCAGCAGCCCCCACTGAGGCCATCCCTGCCCAGAGACCGTGGGGGAATGGGCAGACAAGGAGAGCGTCCCTGGGGCTGGGGCAGCACAACTCAGAGGCACCAGAGGCTCCAGCTGGGCAATGGAGTGTGGAATGTGGCTGGGAAAGCCCTGCCTGGGCTGTGCCAAGCAGGACACACAAGCCCTGACTCCCATCTCCCAGACAACTCTCTCGAAGAGAGATTTAAAAGGAATTACAATTGTTTGTGTACTCTGAGTTGGACTCCCTGGAAAATAACAACAAGAGATTCTCAGGCACTCAAAACAACCAAACAGCCTTTACTGGCAACTTTAGAAATTCAGAGAAACTTTGGCAAAATATTTATTACAATATTGTAGTGGTTTTGGTTTGTTAATTTAAGATTTTTCTAATCTTGAGATTTCTTAACTAATGTATTGATGAGTGTTGTGGGTTTTAGTGTCAATTAATTATTTCTGTATTTATTTTATTGTGAGACAGGATTACGAGAAAGGTAAAGTAGTCTTAAAATTTTAAAAGGGTATAAAGAAAATTTTATTAAAAATAAATTAAAAAAGAAGAAAGTAGTAAGGAATTAAAATAAACTCTTTAGTACACTTTTTTTCTTCCAAATTTTTCTGACAATGTGAAGTAACTAAATTTAAAATTTCTAGTTAGTTTACTCTTTCCAGAATAGTCTTTTTTTTTGAACACTTTGGGAGAGAAATTTTTCATGTTAAACTTATGGAGTTTTTTTACAGGAGGAAAAAATAGTTTTTTTGTGGTTCTTAATTTTGTCATGAATACAGTTGTCTGGGGAACTTGAGTATTGTGAAGTTCCTTTTATTGCTATAAGCCATTTTACTGCTTGTTGATGGGCCATGCTGACTTACGAGGTATTGTTTTAAAGATGAGTTTTTTAAAGGTAAAAGGTTTTATTATTTACTTTTAATATTATTTTTATCTTCCGGAATAGAGTTCTTCTCTTGAAGGTATTGGATTATGGGTTTTTTTCTTTTACTTTGTAAACTTTTAATAAAATTACAGTAATTTTAACATTTGTTTATTTTAGTATGTAGGTTTTTGTTTGATAATTATTTGAATATTTTTTTATAATTTTATGTGCTATAAAAAAGAGGGTTTTTTCATACTTTATAGGAGGATTTAAGATTTAAGAATAAGGTATTTTTTCTTTTTTTTTATTTGGGATTGCATTTCTTTTTTACTGACTTTGAGGAGTGTTTTTTAATATGTTTGCATTTTGTTTTTTCTTTTACTCAATGGAGGATTGATGTATTGAAAGGATTAACACCTGACCTGCCAGTAACTTGTGGTGGGAGTTGGTTTTGGGTTGTGTTAGGATTGGTTTTATGGTTGGGGTTTTGGGGGTTTTTTTGTGTTTAATTTTAGTTGTAGGGTTATTTTTTATGAGTTACAGGTTGTAGGGGTTTTTGGTTTGAGTTGTGTTGGGAGGGGGGGGACAACGACTTGATGATAAGATTTTAATAGCTGTGGCTGGCTTTGTTCTGTTTGGGGTTTTGTAGCCACTTTTGTTTTCCTGTTTGGTAGTTGTTGGGGTTTGGTTTGGTTAGAATGGATCTGATGGGGAGGGGCAGCCTGGGGAGGGGGGAGGGGCTCAGCCCATGCCAGGGCTGCTTGGTTTGGTTTGGTTTGGTTTGGTTTGGTTTGGTTTGGTTTGGTTGAGATGGGGCCTTGGGCAGGGGCCCACTGCTTCTTTGTTGACTGGAAAAGAAAGAGGAGGTTCCTGGGCTTTTTCATCTTTAACATTTGTGTTTCACAGAAATGTGTTCAGTCTCTTAGTGGTTTAACAGATTGTCAGTTACACAAAAAGTTTTGTATTACTTTTTAAAATTCTTCTCATGTCAAACGATGACAGATATTCAGTCAACAAAAAACACTTCTCAAAGTGTTGACTTGGCCCATTCAACCTCACAAACTCTAAGTCTGTTCAATTTTAAGTTAATCAAAATTTGCAGGAGCACAGAAACTGAAGAAAAAGACATAGAAAGCAAGAAAGACATAAAAGATACAGAGAATAACACACAGCTACCAACTCCTGGATTCCAGCAGTGTTCAGATAGAAATTCCAACAGGAGGTAGGGTCAAGATGTGTGCTTGCCTTGTGGTCAGCCTTAAATACCCCTTGGTCTCCCTGGGCCCTTCCCCGAGGTGGGACTTGGGCTCATTTGGTCCCTCAGGAGCTGGGCTGGGGGCTGCAGAGGTGGCTGTGGAGCATTGCCTGTGCTGTGCCAGGGACTGGCTGACACTGCTGGGCTGGGATAGAGGCTCTGGGGGGATTGGGGTTACTGGGCAGGGCAAGGCTGGACCTGCCTTTTCATCCCCCACACACGAAATGTTTTCAGCCAACAGTCTCCTCCAGTCTCTCACAAAAGGCAATGTTGGAGGTCAAATCCCAATTCTGGCCATGGGCACCTGGAGGAGAAGACAGTTCTTTTCCATAGCAAGGAAATCACAGAGCCCCAGTGTTTCAGCAGCAGATGAGAAGAGACCCTCAATATGCCATGGTCAGCTGGACCAGTGAGGGGGCAGAGGAGGTCAAACCAGCCAGACCTGTTCCACGTTCCCTTGGTTTTATGGTGCCCTATAGTGTCACAACGACACCTTGGTTCCATGAGGCCTTGCAGTGTCACAATGGTCTGTTGTTCCCCAGGCCCCACAATGCAGCTCCTCTGTTACATGAGGCCTGCAATGCCACAATGGACCTTTGGACCCTGGAGGTTTGCAGTGCTACAATGATCTCCTTTGGCTCCACAGTGTCACAATGGACCATTGATGACAGGAAGCCCCTCTCTGTCACAATAGACCTTTGGTTCCATGCAGCCCTGCAGTGTCACAAAGGCCTCTTGGTTTCACAAGGCCCCACAGTATCACAATGGTCCTCTTGGTTCTGTGGGGACCTCCAGGGTCACAGTGGTCTCACTGGTTCCATGAGGCCTCACAGTGTCACAATGCTTTGCTTGTTCCATGGGGCCTCATAGTGTCACAATGATCTCCATGATTCCATGAGTTCCCTCAGTGTCAAATTGGTCACCATGATTCCATGGTGCCCCACAGTGTGACAAAGGCCCCTTGGTTCCATGAGGCTGTGATATGTATCTTAATAGTCTGTCCATGGTTCCATGAGGCCTTGCAATGTCACAATGTATTGAAGTGAAGGGAGAAACGACCATCCTGGTAATGCATCAAACTCCGATTTATTGATCAACCCATCACCTTAAAGAACAGTGTTAACGAACTTCATGAATATTCTGTAATCCAGATTCATGATAGGCTAACAGAGAAACCTCTAACCACTCCTTTTGTTTTAGAATACCTACAATTGTTTATTAAAAACAGAACCAGTGTTCCCAAAACTTCTACATCTGTTCTCAGGGTGCCAGTTTTTCCCAGAGACGGTGTTCTGCTTGTTATGGGAAGACAGTCTGAGAACTTTATTGTTTATAAAGAGAGTCTAATTGTTTATAGAAATCAGAAGGCTGAGAACTGCTTTACTTTTCCCTTATACTTTTCTCTCAATTGTATGTCTCATGGCCTTTTCTTTAAATCATTCTCCAACAACAATGGACCTTTGGCTCCATGGGGTCTCACAGTGTCACAATGGTCCCTTGGTTCCATGACACCCCAAAGTGTCACAATGGTCTCCACAGTCCTCTGCAGCTCATCACAAACACTGTCTGCTCCAGCCACTGCTGCTGCCCAACCAGCTCCTGGTTCCTGTAGGAGCAGCCCTGGGAACTGTTTTTGTTCCCTCAGTGGCACAACATCCCTGTTCTCACACTGCCAAAGAAAGCTGTTGATGCCAAGTGTGGCCAGGATGAACCATTGCTGGGACTGAAGCCCCTCTCTTGGGGCCCGGCAAACAGCGCTCCAAAAGGAGCCCTTGGAGCTCTCCTGAGCCAGCGACTCCCTCTGAGTGGGGCCTCTCCCAGCCGGGAACTCTCCCGTTCTCTGCACTCGGGGATCCCCGAACAACGACGGAGCCTGGGCCGATCCCCCCACTCCTCCAGGCTCAACCCTTCACCCACTGGGGAAATGCCAACGGATCCACAGGGAGCATTTTCTGCCTTCAGGGGAATTTCTCCCAGGTGCCTTGCACTGACTCTTTGTGTGCACACAGGAGTGCCTGTGCTGGGGAAATGTGGCAGAAATTCTGCTCTCTGAGGGGTTGGAGTGCCTTGGATAGCTGAGTCAGTCAGATATCCAGATAGCTGTAAGTAATGTAAAGTCATGAGGTCTAAGCTAACTTCAATTCTATTAAGAGTTGTTCTTTTGCAAAATTTTTATGTTTAATTTAAGTTGTTAGCTAAATTAAATATTGTTAGGTGTTATTCCTCTGTTAAATTGCTAAGTCATAGGCTATAAGTAAAGTTAAATACTGTTTAGTGCTGTTGTTTTGCTAAACTTTGATGTTTAAGGTATCGGTTACATTTAAGGTGTAAGTTAAGTCCTGTTAAGCGTGAGGCCTGTTAAGCTTTAGGCTATATTCCTTTTATCCTTGCCCTCACTGTGCATGTGTCATACACACACACAGGGACAGTTCTCAGTTCATTTCTGGTTTGATTGCCTGGATTTTGTTTCCCTGGTGTGCCTCAAGTTTCCAGTCAGGAGCAGAGTGACTCTTGCCAAGGAACTTTGTGCTACTGTCCCTTAATATTAAATCTGGTTTTTGCTGATCCCTTGCCATAGATTTTTTCAGCGCTCTCAAGGCCTCGTTGGTAGCAGGGTGAAGGAGCCCTGGCCCAGGCTCTTGCCCTGGGGGACACGGGGACGCTGCCAGGGGGTCCCTGTCCCCCTGTGCCACCCCCAGGGCCCCGTCCCCCATCCCCGCGTCAGGCTCTGGGGTCGATCTCGTGGAACATCCTCTGGGGGAGGTTGCGGGGCCGGGGGCAAGGGGACCCAGGGCACAGGGGACCCTGCTGTGCACAAGCAGGGTTGGACTGCTCTGGGGGGAACTGTGAGGGGGGCTGGGGCAGAGTGACCTTCCCAGTGACCTCACACAGCCCCTGTGATGTCACACAGCCCCCGTGATGTCAAACTGCTCCTGGTGATGTCACACAGCCCCTGTGATGTCACAAAGCCATCTGTGATGTCACACAGCCCCCGTGATGTCAAACTGCTCCTGGTGATGTCACACAGCCCCTGTGATGTCACAAAGCCATCTGTGATGTCACAAAGCCATCTGTGATGTCACACAGCCCCTGTGGTGTCACAGATCCCCCAGTGATGTCACACAGCTTTTTTTGTGATGTCACACAGCCACCTGTGATGTCACAGCCCACTCTAGCATGTCACACGTCACCCTTGTGCTGTCACAGAGCCAACTCTAGGATGTCAGCCTGGAATGTCATGCAGTTGCACTGTGATGTCACAAAAGACTCTGTGATGTCAGAAAGCCACAATGTGATGTCAGAATCTGTTCTGTGATGTCACAACCTGCTCTATGATGTTACACAGCCAGCCAGTGATGTCACAACCCATTCTCTGGTGTCACAGAGCCACCCTCTATGATGGCAGCATATCCTATATGGCCACACACCCTACTCTATGATGTCACAGAAGCTGTATGATGTCACAACTCCCTCAGTGATGTCCCAAAACCCTCTCTGTGATGTCATACTGTTATGAGTGGAGAAGTTGCCCATTTTATTGAAAGGTTGCAGAGTTCATAGGTTGGGCCAGTTGCTGCCAGGGTGGAGTTCTAACTGTTTGTTGTTGTAATCACCTGCTGTTAATAATTTTTCGTTCATTACCTGTTTTTGATGGTTGGGAATTCCCCTTTTTGTTGAGGGGCACCCTGCTGCGTCCTGGAGGATGGCACCTGGGACAGGGAAGAGGAGGGGACAACCAAGTTGGCATGGAAATGACATCGGGGTTGGCATGCAAATGAGGAAGCCCCTCACCAAACCTAGCCAAAAACCCCTAAAAACAACAAACCAACATGGAATTGAGGGATCAAAGTGATGTCTAGACGTGAAGAACAGAATCCAGTGTCCGCTAAGACCCTTTTTACCCCTCACCCTAACCTAAAAACATGTTGGCTGGAAAAAGGACCTCGAATGTCAAACCAAAATACTGGGAATCACCTGGTGCTCTCGTGAGGAAGGAACCCCCAGCTCTGCCTGCAGACCAGTGGACACAACTGCACTTTTCCTTCTCCTCCTCTGTGCCACTTCTGGGGGCAGCGGCAGTGTGAGACCCATCGGATCACCCCACCTGATCTGATTTTTATAAAAACATTAAAAAGGATAAAGATCTCCTGCCCTATTTATTTCATTTATATTAAAAAACCAACACATTTCTAGGAACGAAAAAAATCATTGGTCGCTGGTTCTAAGTAACACAATTCCCTTCATTCATTCGTTAATCTCCATTGGCTATTTATTTATTCCTCTTTATGGTAACTAGAAATATTTGAATCTTTTTGTAATCTTTTTTATCATCTTTTTCTCAGAAAGGGTCAAGGGAGGCATTTTGGGCTCCCTGGTGACATTTCTGGGGCACATTTAAGCAGTTTTGGGTCTGGGGAGGAAATCCAATGAGAAATTGAGGGTCTGGAGGACACTTGGGGGAGCCGGGTGGGCACTTGGAGCGGCACTCAGTGATTCCGAGGGACAGTTCGGGGTCCGGGGCAGCACTTGGGGGTCCAGGGGGGCCCTTGGAGGTCAGTGAGGGGAATTTGGGGGCCTTCGGGTCTGGGCGGGCCCTTGGGGAGCTCTGACAGGGCTCTCTGGGGCGTGGGGGGGTGATGGGAGTTGAAGGCGTGGGTGTAATACTGTTAAACGGGGCCGTGGAGCATCACGGGAGTTCGAGGCGCAGCTGCAATGGCTCTCGGTGGGGCACGGGGCATGACAGGAGATAAAGTCCCGGCTGGAAGAGCACTGGACGTGTGCCGCGGAGCATGATGGGAGCCGTAGTCCAGGAAGTGGCTCCAACGCTTTGTTTGGGGGTCCGGGAAGGCTCTCGGGTGACACTTCTGTGTCCGAGCCGAAACTTGAGATCCTCGGGGGAACGTAAACAGTTCGGGAACACTTGCAGGGAGCTCGGGGAGCTCTAACCGGGTTACTTTAGGGCGGGGGCACGGCAGGAGTTTTATGCGCAGGACTGTTCTGAGGGGCTCTGGGGCCGCAGGGGATGAGAGGAGATGAATTCCCTGAAGTGGTTGTACCGGGCATCTGTGGGGTCAGGAGCACTCAGGGGGTCCGAGGACACTTTTGTGAAGTCCCGAATGGGCACTAAGGGGGCACTGAGGGATCCTGGAGGGTCTAGGGGACACTTAAGGGACAAAGGGGGGGCGGATCCTGGGGTTCTGTGGAGCACGGGGCATTACGGGCGTTGTAGTCCCAGTTCCAATGGGTCTAAATCGGGCCAAGGGGCATGACGGGAGTTGTAGGCAAAAAAAAGATGGTGCCAGTATCAGGCACCGCTTCTGAGGTACTAAACCAGGCGCTGATTGGCTTTGGGTGCTGATGGGCGGGAGTCTCGGCAAATGGGATGCGGCAGAGGCGGGAACAGCCAATTCAACTTCTCCAGTCCCTCCTGGTACATCCCCACTACACACCAGTATAACCCCAGTAGAGCCCAGTTCGTCCCAGTTCACCCAGGGCCCCTCCAGTCCCTCCCAGTACACACCAGTATAACCCCAGTACAGACCAGTACAACCCCAGTACAGCCCAATTCATCCCAAGTAGAACCCAGTACAAGCCCAGTGCCCCTCCAGTCCCTCCCAGTACAGCCCAGTCCCTCCCAATACACCTGAGTCCATTCCCCGTCCCTCCCACTTCCTCCCAGTGTCATCCACAGGATGCCCCAGTATACCTAGTCTTCTCTGCAATGGCCCCAGTGTCCCCAGTTTGTCCCAGTAACCCCTAGTGTCACTCCCAGTATGTTCCAGTGTCTCCCACAGCATTCCCAGTGTTCTCCAGTATGTCCCAGTCCTCCCCAGTGTTTCCAAGGACAGTTTCATTTCTCTTGGTGGCCGTGGCAGCCAAACGCAGCAGTGGGGTCAGTGCAGTGCCCATGGCCACAGCCCCTTGCAGTGGCCCAGTGCAGCTTGGGCTGATGATCCACCCTCGCAGCTGGCCCAGGGCAGCTCTGGAGTGGCTTTGGTGGCACCTGGGGCTGGCACACACCTGAGCAGTGTGTCTGTTTGCACTGGGGAAACTCAGCAGTTTGAGATTGCTGCAAAATGTACAGAAGGGAAAACCCCTCTGAGGCTGGGTGCAGCCAGCTCTGCAAGCACAGCAGGGCCCAGGGCAGTGAGGACAGACAGGATGGGGCTGGGCAATGTGGAGCAAGGTTGTCCACACTGGGTCAGAGCTCCAGGCACAGCTTCTGTGAGCAGGCCAGAGCTGCTGAGGAGAGACCTTGGGTCAATATCAATCACAGAATGCTGCAATCACCTCTGCTCTAAAGAGAAATTTAATAAAAGACACCCTTTAAAAATAGGAATGTATATTTTATTACTGCTCTTTGAAATCTTTCTCCATAACTGGACTAGGAAAACTTTAATGACCCTCTCAGGGCTTTGCTGTTGTTTACATCAGACTCAGTCCCAGAGAGAGTGTTTTGAAAAAACTTCTCAAGAACTCAAAGTTAAATTTAAACTCCAAATTTTCTTGAAGTTTTAATGGGTCTCACTGAGGGACACAACTGAGAAAGTTTCCCCAGGTTCCAGTTAGAGCAGAACACTGGAAGCAGTGATGACAGCTGGTGACAAACAAGGCAAAGGTGTCTCTGGTGCTGAGCACACCTGGATGTGTTTCAGGAATGCAAGGGGCCAAGGCCTGAGCCCCAGCCCCTGGCCAGGCAGATCCTGTCCCTCCCTCCTTGCTCAGGGCTCTTCCTGGGATGGGCACTGGCATGTGGGGATGTGCAATGCCAAGGGCAGGAGCATGGGGCAGCCCCTGCCAGGCTGCTGAGCAGGGACAAGGAGGCAATGAGGCCCCAGGCCTGCAAGGGTCCCTTGTCCCCTCGTGGCCTCAGGCCCAGGCCCAGCAGCCATGGCCAAAGTGCTGCCCAAGTTGGCTCTGGCAGGGCTGTCTTGCAGCTGCTGCCCATCCCTGTGCCCTGTGCAGCCCAGGCTGTCCCACGGTGTCCCTGCCCTGTGCCTCTGTCCCTGCAGGCTGTTGTCCCTGGCACAGCACAGGCAATGCTCCACAGCTACCTCTGCAGCCCCAGCCCAGCTCCTGAGGGACCAAATGAGCCCAAGTCTCACCTGGGGGAAGGGCCCAGGGAGACCAAGGGGTATTTAAGGCTGACCACAAGGCAAGCACACATCTTGGCCCTACCTCCTCTTGGAATTTCCATGGGAACGCTGCTGGAATCCAGGAGTTGGTAGATGTGTGTGTGCCTCTCTGTATCTTTTTTGTCTTTCTTTCTGTGTCTTCTGTTTCTGTGCTCCCGCAAATTTTGATTTACATTAAATTGAACAGGCTTAGAGTTTGTGAAGTCGAATGGGCCAAGTCAATGCTCTGAGAAGTGTTTTTTGTTGATTGAATGTCTGTTGTAGTTTGACATTAGAAGAATTTTAAAAGGTCATACAAAACTTTTTGTGTAACTGACAATCTGTTAAACCACTAAGAGACTGAACACATTTCTGTGAAACACATATGTTAAAGACAAAAAACTCAGGAACCTCCTCTTTCTTTTCCAGTCAACAATGAAGCAGCAGGCCCTGGCCCCAGCCCCCATCTCAACCAAACCAAACCAAACCAAACCAAACCAAACCAAGCAACCCTGCCGTGGGCTGAGCCCCTTCCCCCCACCCCCTCCAGGCTGCCCCCCCCCCCCACCCCCCAGCACTGGCCCCATTCTTACCAAACCAAACCCCAACAACTACTAAACAGGAAAACAAAACTGTCTACAAAACCCTAACCAGAACAAAGTTAGCCACACCTATTAAAACTTACCATCAAGTCCCCTTCCCCCAACACCATTCAAACCTATACAACCTGTAACCCATCCAAAATAACCCTACAACTAAAATTAAACACAGAAAAACCCAAAAACAAACCATAAAACCAATCCTAACACAACCCAACCACAACTTCCACCACAAGTTAGTGGCAGGTGAGGTATTAGTCCTTTCTCTTTTAAATTTATTTTTAATGAAATTTTCCTTTATACCCTTTTAAATTTTTCGGCATACTTTACCTTTCTTGTAATCCAATCTCACAATAAAATAATACATAAATAATTACCTGACTATAAAACCCACCACACTCATCAATACATTAATTAGGAAATCTCACAATTAGAAAAATCATAAATTAACAAACCAAAACCACTACAATGTCGTAATAAACATTTTGCCGAAGTTTCATTGAATTTCTAAAGTTGCCAGTAAAGGCTGTTTGGTTGTTTTGAGCACCTGAGGACCTCTTGTTGGTATTTTCCAGGGAGTCCAACTAAGAGGACACAAACAATTGTAATTCCTTTAAATGTCTCCTTGAAAGAATTGTTTGGGGGATGGCAGTCAGGGCTTGTGTGTCCTGCTGGGCACAGCCCAGGCAGGGCTTTCCCAGCCACATTCCACACTCCATTGCCCAGCTGGAGCCTCTGGTGCCTCTGAGTTGTGCTGCCCCAGCCCCAGGGACGCTCTCCTTGTCTGCCCATTCCCCCACGGTCTCTGGGCAGGGATGGCCTCAGTGGGGGCTGCTGACATCCTCAGCACCTTGGAGGCTGCTGCTGAATTTTCCTGCTCCAGAGGCTTGTTCAGCCTTCAGCTCTTCAGTGCAGGAATTCAGTGTCCCAGGGCTCATTAACATTCAGAACACCTGAAAAAGCCAACCCTCTGGGAATTGTTTAAGTTTTCAAATAATTTGCAAATTTTAGTAGTGCATTCAAACTGAATATATTCTATATAAAAAACAGTGAAAAAACCATTTTTTTGGGCGCTGTGTAGGTTTTTTCCCATTAATAAACTATTATGTGCAATCTCCAATTGACACTGAATCCAAGTACCTCCTCATGCAGTTTGAATAGACATGAAAATCAAGACCCTCCATGGCTGACGATCAATCAGACTCTGTCCCTACCCCCACCCCACCATTTCCCCCATCCAAGGCCTGGCACTCAGAGCAGCCTTGTGCAAATCTGAGCTGCCTCCAGCCCAGGCTGCACCTGCAGCTTTCAGCTCCTTGGTTCCAGCTCCCACCTGCTTTTCTTGGAGAAGGAGCTGCCCGAGACACAGAGGGATGTTCATTCATTGTCAGCCAGCAAAGCCAAGGGAAGGCACAGCTTTGTCAAATGCAAAACTCATTCATTTCCCTGGCTCGGCTCTGCCCTGCCTCTGATTCCCACAGCCTGTCCTGTTTCTTTCATCCCTGCATTGCCAGGGACTTTCTGGGACAAGGGAGCTCTGCTCTGAATATGGAGGGAGGTCCAAGTGCCATGAATGGAGTGGGAACCACAACTCAACAGGTTTGTGTCCTTTGGAGGTCAGGAACTGGTGAGACTCAGAGGCACAGAAAGTTTCTCTTCATGGCCAACAGACCACAGTTGAACAGGACACAATTTAATAAAAATCACACTCTTCCCTGAGCTATGTGCATGGTCCCCGCAGCATCTGATGAGTCCAACATCCACAAGTGATTTCCATAGCAAAAGTAATTTCAGACAAACATCGTTCTGTGATAGATATAAACACAATTAAGTTTTTGTATCAGGATGCTCGTCCTGGAGTGGGGGAAAAACAGCTTGAACAATTCCTGTTTTGCAAAGCTGTCAGTGGTGGATGGAGACGGGGATCAGGCTGCTCTTGGTGGTGAGGAAATGCTAAAATCAGCCTGACTTATTTCATCTCCTCATGCCCTGGCTGATCTCCCCTCTTTCCCCTTCCACCCATTGGCTTTTGTCTCTCCCCAGTCCCCTGGTGAAGAGCCTGGCTCTGTTCTCCATCCCCTCCTCACTGGCACTGCCAGGCTGGGATGAGGAGCCCCTCAGCCTTCCCTGCTCCAGGCTGGACAAGCCCAGCTCCCTCAGCCTCTGCTCACAGCCCAGGGGCTCCAGCCCCACCTTGGAGGTCGTTCCCAGACCCTGCTCCAGCTGCCAGACATCTTTCCTGCCCTGGGCAACCCAACCCAGGCCACAGTGACCTGGATAATCCCCGTGCTTGATGTCCTGGTCACACAGCCCTGGCCCCTTGTCCCCATGTCAGTCTCTGGGGTGGATTCTGTGGAACATCCTTTGGTGGAGGCTGTGGCTCCAGGTGGGCTGGGGGGGATCCCGGGGGACAGGGACCCTGCTGGGCATGAACAGCATTGGACTTGTTGGGAGAAACTGTGAGGGGGAGCTGGGGCAGAGTGACCAACCCAGTGACCTGACACAGCCCTGCTGGGATGTCACACAGCCCCTCTGTGATGTCACAGCCTGCTCTGTGATGTCACAGCCCATTCTCTAATGTCACTCACCTGGCTCTCTGATGTCACAGAGGCAGTCTATAATGCCATAGCTGCTCAAGGACCTCACATAACCCACTCTGTGATGTCACAGCCCACTCTGTGACCTCATGTTACCAGATGATAAATTGTCTCCACCAGCTGAGCTCACACCTGGAGCTTGTTCTCTACAGCCCCAGGCCTATGAAAACCACACAATGCCCATTGTGTTGGAAGGGGAACTGGAAGCTCACCAGCCTCAGTGTCCTGCCAGCTCAGCCAGGCCCATGGGAACATTGGGATCCACGATCACCAGGGACCACCAGAGAGACCTCCAGGAGAGAAGAACACATGCATGAGGGGAGGGGAAATATGTTAATGATTTTGAGGAAATGATTATCACATATGTGAAAAAGAATAGATAATCACTAAATTTGCAGATGACACCAAGCTAGGTGTGAGTGTGGATCTGCTGGAGGTAGGAGGGCTCTGCAGAGGGCCCTGGACAGGCTGGATCCAGGGGCCAAATCCAGCAAGCTGAGGTTTAACAAGTCCAAATGCCAGGTCCTGCACTTTGGCCACAACAAACCCTGCAGCTCTACAGGCTGGGAAAGCAGCCAGGCAGAAAGGGACCTGCAGGGACTGATGGACAGCAGGCTGGGCATGAGCCAGCAGTGTGCCCAGGTGGCCAAGAAGGCCAATGGCTCCTGGCCTGGATCAGGAATGGAGTGACCAGCAGGAGCAGGGCAGGGATTCTTCTCCTGTGCTCAGCACTGTTTGGGCAGCACCTCAAGTGCTGTTTGCAGTTCTGGGCCCCCAAATTTAGGAAGGACATGGAGGGGCTGGAGCGTGTCCAGAGATGGGCAACAAGGCTGGGGGGCGTCTGGAGCACAAGTGCTGTGAGGAGTGGCTGAGAGAGCTGGGGTTGTTTATCCTGGAGGAGGCTCAGGGGAGACAAGACAGTGTCAGGGCACAGGCTGGACTTGATGATCTCCATGGCCTGTTCCACCCTTGCTGATTCCGGAATTCTCTGAAACCACCCTTGGAGCAGTTGCAGGATGAGCCCTGGGCCTCCTCTTCAGCAGCTCCAGCAGCCCAGGCCCCTCAGCTTCTCCTGCCAGCCCCAAAGCCCATCCTGTCAGTCCTGCAGAGCCTCTGCAGCTCCTCCTCACTGCCCAGAACAGGGAGCCCCAGAGCCAGACACAGCAGCCCAGATGTGCCCCCCTGCAAGGGAGCAGCACCAGGCACTGCAGGAGCCTGCAGACAATTCCTGCAGCACTTCTAGGATGATCCTGCTCCCCAAGGGACGTTCCCGTGGTGCCAAGTCAGGAACTGCAGTGGGGAGTTGGGTCAGAAAGGAAAGGGCAAACAGGGATGGGCTGTCGGCAGGGGAGGGAACAGGGGTGGGCAATGGGAAGAAATTTGTATCAGGTAGAGGAAAGAAAGCAAAGGTGAAGCCCAGAAAATGCTCAGAGCGGTTTGGGGGTGACTGCCAGGCAGCCCTGGCTCTGAGCAACAGCATCTGCAGTGGGACAGGAAACTCCCAGCTGATGGGAACAAACTTTCTGGCTGACTGCAGAGGCCAGGACAAAGCTGAGTTGTTTCCCTGGTGTTCCCCAGCCCTTGCTGGCCCCAGGGGCTGATGGCATTTGTGCTCCCTCAGGTTCATGTCCCCACACCAACATCATGGGGGTGCTCCCCCTGCTCTGTGCAATGCAAACAGGGGCTGCTGAGCCAGTGCTGCCATGTCTGTGCCTGCAAGGATGGGGCACCTGTGTGAGCTGGGGGAGAGGCCAGGGCTGCAGAGAGGGGATGTTGTTGGCAGCTCCATGAGGATGCTCTGGGAATCTGCCCTGGGCTGTGCAGCACACTGGGGATGGATCAGCCCCTGCTCTGCTGCTCCTTCCCGTCTGCCCCAGGGCCCTTGCAGAGCCCCAGCTGTTGCTGCCCTCAGCTGCCATGGCAACCCTCAGGAAAAAGCCGTGCCAGGGCTGTTCCAGGTACAATTGCAGTGACACTCGTTGGTTCCACCAGGTGCCATGGCATCAGCCACAGGGCCCGTTCCTTGGTTTGGTGCCATGGCAACCAATGCCTGGAGCCGTTGTGAAGGTTGGTGGCCATGCAAAGCTGCCCTAGCCCCTTGCTCAGGGCTGGTGTCAGTGCCCAGAGCCAGAGGGGATCCCTTGCTGGGGGCTGTGCCATGGCCACCTGCCCTGTGCCGCGCTGGCCGCTCAGGCACCAGGAACCAGCAGCCAATGGCACTGCCAGGGCCAAAGGCCAGGTCAGCCAGACAGAAAGGGGCGGGGCTGGGCACTGTTTCCATGGCAACCGGCACTGGGGGGACACCTGGGTCACCTGTCCTGGCAGTTGCCATGGAAACCCCTGGCAGGGACTGAGGGCACAGCCCCTGGCACTGAGACACTGCTGGGCCGGGTGCTGAGCACAGGGCTGAGCACGCAGAGATGGTTTTGTTCTTCCTGAGCTGCAGCACAGCCAAGGCCTGTCCTGCCCCTCGTCCAGTCACGCTGGGGAGGGGCTGGGGCTGCGGGGGAGCTGGGCAGGGGACACAGCCAGGACAGGGGACCCCAACTGACCCCGGGACAGCCCAGACCAGAGCACATCATGCTCAGTGTATGAAGGGGGGAAAAAAGGGAGGGAGGGGGGAATTTTGGAGTGAGGGGTTTTGCCTTTCCAGGGAATACCTAGGCAAGAGGGGGCCCTGTTTCACCAGTGGGCAGGGTCACTACCAAAGACACAGACACCAACTGAAGGAATTGTGTCATTTATATAGAGCACAGCTGCAAAGATTTACAAAAGGATAAGCTCAGCAAAGCACATCATCATTAGCAGAGAATTACAAAAGAAGCTCAGCAATCCATCAAAACCCATCATTACATTTTGATGACCAATCCCTTGGTGAAACACTAGAGGTGTTTGTGGCAGACAAAGATTCTGGCTGACTATCAAGGTACACCTTACAGACATCAGTAGTACTTTAGTGATACCGTTCTTCATTCTTTTTTCTCAATCATTTGAATTAGGAACAAGAATTCTGTTGTCCATGGAGCTGGCACCTTTTTAATTCCAGAATAATGCCCCCAGGCCCTTTGCTGTTCAGCTTTACCATGCTGTCTGTGTCTAACAAGGCTTGGGGGGCCCTTTCCCCTCTGGCTGGAAAGGGGCCGGGTCCCAGTCCCTGAGGGGCACCCAGGCTCCTGGATGGAATTCCTGTGCAAGTCCCTCAGTGTCACAGCAGCCTTCACATGGAGCCCCGTGGATCAGAGCATTTTCCACAGGGGCCCTTGGGGCAAAAGGAGAAGATCTGGATTGGCAGGATGTGTAAGACAATATCCTGTCAGATCTCCTTGTTCTCACACAGAATCCTTGGATGCAGGGACACATTCCCATTGTTCCTGCCCAGGTTTCAGGACTCAGAGTTGTCTTTCCCAGGAGCTGCTCCTTCAGCTGCCTTGGGAGGGCCATTTGGCCTCCGGACCCACACTCTGGCTCCATTATTAGGGCTGCTGGATCCAAACCCTTTATCTCCACAAAAGGTGGTGATTGGAGCTGGATCTCCTTTTTTCACAATCGTTCTTAAAATTGCAAGATCAATAATTGTGCTACCCTGTCATGGGGTTGAATAATCCAGTCTTGTTCATTATTGTTTACAGAATTACTGTAATTTCTCCTGGATATTCTGCATCATTTCATCCTGCCATGACAGGAACACTTTGCAAGGCCAAGCTCCAAGGGAGCAGTTACCAAAGCAAAGTGTCCTGAAGGAATCTGAATTCCTGTTTCAGTATTGACAGCTCTCATTTGCTTTGAATTTATCCTAATGAATTCCAATGCATGAAGGCCCAGCCCTGCAGCCTCTGGGCTGGCCCTGCCAGGGGCCATCACAGCCAGAACAATTTCCCAGGCAGCCCAAGTCTCACTGCCCATGGTTGGATTTGCAAATTGGGGGCAGCCGTGCACAGCCAGGGGGTTTCATTTCCCCCATGGGCCATTGTGAAGGGCATGGAGCACATCTGGCAGATGGGTTGTCCTTGGGAAAGTTCCCATCTCCTCATTTTTCCAACTGCTCTTTTAACAACCCCTTCACCCATGCAACCAATCCTGCATCTTGTGCATAGTCTGGTACATGAAAAACCCTGCAGACAAAATCACTGTATTTTTCACAGGAACAGACAAAGCATTCTGCATCACAGTATCAGCAAACCCTGTAAAAATAGCCAATTTCCTCCCTTCCTCCTTTTTCCATTGTATACAATCTCACAAAGTTGACTGCTGACATTAGGGTCCTGGCCAATCCTGTTCTGTAGGGTATTTAGTGTTACATCCCTGAGCAGCCAAAGAAACCAAATTAGTATTGTCAGCACTATTTCACATTATTATTATTTTATATGTACATATTGATATGAAAATATAGATATAGATAGATATAGATATAGACATATCTACATAAATCTATAAATATAAATATTAAGGTCTTATTATCCTATAAATATATATATAGTTATTTATTATATTGATATTTCACTTGCACAAGTGCATCTGAGCTCAAGATTAAAACCTTCTTCTCTTGCTCCATGTGGGAGCATTCCAACAATAATTGTTCCTTCTGAAGGTGCTGTTTCCTATGTACTCTTAACAAATTCATCTTTGTCTGCTAAAACCCACAAGGTCTTTTCCTTTTCCATATGCAATTTTTGGATGCATTTGAAGCCATCCAGGGGTGCAGCTTCTTTTACCCGACTGCCCCACTGCTCCCACAGGGCTCCAACCTCAGCCCACTTCAGAGCCAGGGAACTCCAGGGAAGGGCTTCCCAGCTGGGAATTTCTGCTGGCACTGATTCCTCACATTTACACTGAACAAGTGACATTTTGTTGGGATCTGGCCAGACTGTGCCAGTTTTGTTTTACCAGTGGGCAGGGTCAGCACCAAAGACACAGACTCCAACTTGAAGGAATCAGTGTCATTTCCTGCAGTTCAGAGCAGCAAAGAATCACAAAAGGAGCAGCTCAGCAATGCACCCAACCATCCCCACCAAAGACTACCTGCAGTGATTAACAAAGATCCAGCAGCATTTACCCTCAGCCTTTACCATCCCCCAGAGGCACACAGCAGCTGGGGAAGCTGTCACAGCCAAGGGCTGCAGAGCCACTCCTGGGCACTGGGAATTCCTGCAGGTGCCTCCAGCCCCAGGTGAGGCTCCAACCCCGCTGGGAGAGGGCCCAGCTCTGACAGTGCTGAATGAAAAAACTGACAGCACAGCTAGTGTGGCAACATCTGCTTTCATCCTCCTCTTGAGTTGCTCCCAATGCCTGGCCAGGATTCAAGGAGGAACCAAGGGAGGTGACTTTGACCATACAGCCCCAAACAAGGCCAGATGTCAGATTTCATGGCCTTGTCTGGCTTCTAAATACACAAAGGTCAATACATGTCTCACTTAGGAGTGACTACATCTATTACAGGGCTAATGACCATGCATATTTCATTAGGGAGCAGATACAAAGATAAACTTTGCTTGGAAGGTTCATCCAGAGGCCACCTTTGGCTCAGGGCCTGCTGTCCAGGCCTCACTCAGGGCTGGTGTCCAGGCCTTGGCACTGCAGGGATGTGGTTTAGTGCTGGGCTTGGCACTGCTGGGTGCCCGGCTGCACTGGGTGAGCTCAGAGGGCTTTTCCAACAGAAACGATTCTGTGATTCCATGATTCTATCTACTGCATTCAGCTGGGGCTATTTTAGCAGCATTACTTTGCTCCAAAAGTTCCCTCTTGCCCAGCTCCTGTGGCCTGAGGCTTCAGCTCCTTCAGCTCCTGGTGCTGAGCTGCTCATGCTCAATGTGACGACTCGGAGAGAAGAACACAGTCCATGCAATTCCTTCTGGGACACGGAGAGGGGAGGCTGTGCAAACAGGAGCATTGTTTGGTGGGGCCTCCTCTCTGCCCTTCACGCCTTTCAGCACTTTGAACCAGCCAAGAGCTTTCTCCAAGAGTGCAATGGAGCAGCTGCTCCTGCTCCCAGGCCTGGCTCTCTCCAGTCTCTGCCCTTGCCTGGTTCTGTCCCTCTTGCTGTGCCCTCTGTTCCCCCAGGGCTCGCTGGCTGCTGCCCAGGACTGTGGCACTGGCACAGATCCAGTGCTCCAGAGCCTCCTTTCTGTGCCCTTGCAGCTGCCTGGGCACAGCAGCCTTTTCCATCTGGAAGCTCCCCATGGACAGGGAGTGCCCAGCTCCGTTCCCTGCACAGCCTCCAGGAGCCCAGGGCTGCCATCTCCAGTCCCTGCTGGCACTGGGGGCTCCCAGGTGCCTCAGGCTGCTGTGACACCGCTGCACACGGCAGGGAAGAGGGGCAGGGGCTGTGCTCAAAGTCAGCTCCATCTGCTGCTGCTGCTGCTGCTGCTGCTGCTGCTGCTGCTGCTGCTGTGAGGTCATTTGTGCAGCCCTGGCCGAGATCCAGGGATCAGATCCTGCCAGTCTCTTCCAGCCCTGGCTGCTCAGAGTTTGGGCCTTGGAGCCTCAGGTGGCCAAAGGCAGCTGCTGCTGGTCCCTCCGTGTGCCCGTGTTCAGCAGTGCTGCTCCATCAGTCTGTGCCCAGCAACGGGGAAAAGCCTCAGCCCTGCAGGGCCAGGAGCTGCCGGGCTCTGCCTGAGCAGCTCAGCCAGCAGGAAGGGAGCTGCTCCACACGGGAATCAGGAGCAAAGGACATTCCTTTGATAGGACATGTTTTCTATTGAAAGGAAAAAAAAAAGGAAAAAGGAAAAAAATTGATAAATTGTAAAAGATAAGAATAAAATCCAAGTGTTAGTGAAAAAACATAACATACAGTTAATGAGAAAAAAAAACCAAAACATAAATGCAAAGTTACATTCTTTGCATTAAGAGGTAAATGATCTTTTTAAAAAAACAACTCAGTTATTTACATTTTAAATGTGCTGATGGCATGGATCCATCTTTGTCACCGCAGTAGCCTCTTAAAAGATTTTGGGCTTTGTTTCCAACACTGGTATTTGAAATTTTGGTTGAAGCAAGAGGAAATTGCTTTGTGCCCTTCCAGCTCCAAGCAGGACTGGGAATGGAAACTCTGTCAAAGCCCAAATCCTTTAGAAGATGACCTTCCTTCTCAGCCTGGAAATGAGCTGCACATTCCCTTTGAAACTGTCAGGGATTTAACAGAGACACAAAGTCCCACTTACAGCTTTTTGCTCGGGTTTGGAAGTGCAGAAGGGCAATTCTCCATCCACCAGCTCCAGACTGCACTGCCTCAGGAGCACGGCCCACTCGCCAGCTTTGGCCCACTCGTGGCACTTCTAGAGGAGGAAGAAAGTGCAATTGCACAATTCCAGCCAATAAAGAAGGAAAAATGGGACAGACAAAACACCCTGTACAGATCCAGGCATTCAGCTGGGACTGTGGAGAGTTTGGGTCCTTGCCAGTTGGATGTGTGTCCCCAGCTGCAATCTCTGGGCCTGCAGCAGAGTCTCACTCACCTGCCAAAGCAGAAAGCTCAGGCACTGTGCTCGCAAAGGGCTCGTCTGATGCAGAGTTGTCAGAGCAATGTGAGGGCAGAGCCAGCCCAGCTGGGCCCAGGGCTGAGCCCAGCAGAGCCCTGGCAGAGCCCAGAGCAGCCTCAGCACCCACAGAGCCCGGCTGCAAGGAGAGAAAGCAGAAAGTGCCCGTCAGCTGAGGGCTCCTGTGCCCTTGTGCCAAGACCTGCGGTGCCCAGGCCATGCTGGCTGTGCCCAGAGCTGTGCCCAGAGCTGCCCATCCCTGCTGCCTTTGGCAGCAGAGCAGGAGGGCAGCACATGTGCCCAGCCTGCAGCCAGCCACGGCACATCCAGCCCTCAGCAGCTGCCCAGAGCAGGATGCTCCTGTGCTCGCTGCCAGCTCCCAAAAGCTCTGATCCCACCCTGCCAAGCACACAGGGACCCACCTCACACCAGCCATGGCTGCAAGAAAAGCTGCCCCTAAACCATGGCCTCAGCCTTCTCCAAGGGCATGGCCCATCCACGCCACAGCTGCTCCAAAGCACTTCCCTATTCACACTGGACCACCTCCAACGCTTTCTCTGGAAAAACAAACAACATATTATTGAAAAGAAATTAGAGACAAAAAAAGGGAAAACAAGAATAACGGTAAAAACTCCCATCTCTGTCAGGGTCTTGAGGAAGGCCCAACTGCTACATGGTAGGGAAAAACCCAGCCATGGCTGAGGGAAGCCCACACTTTCTCTCTTCCCCCCTGCACTGGCCCCCAAAAATCACTGTGACCCCAAAGCAAACAAGGGCAGTGGAGCAGCCCAAGCCGTTCCTTGCCTGCACAGCAAAGCAGCTGTGCTCAGGTTCGGGAGTCCCACCTCTGCTCCCACCATGGGGCTTTGTTTGTGTCGGGCTGGCTGCCCCAGCCCCAGCCCCAGCCCCAGCCCGGGGCACGGTGGGTGCTGGGGGCTGTTGGCAGGGCCAGGAGCCCACTCCCATTTCGTACCCACCCCAGCCCATCCTCCAGCCCTGCCAAAAGCAGCTGGGCAGCCACTGAAGAATGAGTTGCATCTGCTCCAGCAAAGGGGGAACCTTTGGTTCCCTGCCACGCTGGGTCATGCCCAAATCTGGCAGAATTTCCCCAGGTAAAAATTCCCTGTAGAGTTTGGCTTTGAAGAAGGTGCCAGAATCAAAGTCCATCACCTTCAGCCTCCAGTGGCCAGGCTGAGGAAGAGCTTGTCATCCTTGATGTCACCCTCACTGTCTCCAGCAGCAGCAGCAGCAACAGCAGCAGCAGCAGCAGCATCCCCACCCAGTACAGCTTCTCCAGGGGCTCCTTCTCCTTCCCTGGGGGCAGACCAGGCTCTCAGGGCTCTGCCCAGGACCCCAGCTGTCAGGGAACCAGGACAAGCAAAACCAGCTTGGATGGCGGCCACCAGTGCTGGGCAGAGCAGCTCAGCTCCAGCACAAGGGCTGCGTGTTCCCACCCCATGACCCTGGTGCAGTGACAGAGGCAGCACAAAAAGGGCTGGGTTCCTTTGCTTCTCATTGCCACAGCATGTGTGGAGCCGGAACTACCCAGGGCCCTGGATATTTCAGGGACCTGGAGAATCATTCCCAGCAACTGGGAAAATCCTAGGTGCTCCATCCACCCATAGATGAGGTCTCCAAAATTTCCCTGAAATTGGGTCCAACTTTTAGAGGCCAAAAAAAGCAAGTCCAAGTGACTTGATAGTTGTAGCCCAGAAAGCCCTGCAGCTGATGGCACACTTCACAATCAGCAGGGGACACAGCTAGGCCAAAGCCCAGACCTCTGCTGGGAGCCTTTCTCCTCAAATACCCTTCAGACAAACCTCCATGCAAGTCAGTTGGGGAAGTTTCTTCAAATGATCCATTTCTGGCACATGACTACACAGGCTTATGTGAAAGATTCTAAAGCAGCTGCTCTGGAGTCAAAGAGGCAGCACTAAGAGTCCCTGTCATCTCTTTGTAGCTAAATCACACTTTGGGGGAGTTGAAGGAGTTTGGAACGAGCTAGAGAGCGGACCTCTGAGTTTTTTACATGATGCCATTGCTTTTTCTTCTCTTCTACATAGACAGGAAGGGTGAGTTTGGCCCACATCTCCACCGCATGGGTCACAAGGCCACAAGACTTGTAGTTACAAGAGCTTTGAAGGATTTCTTGGCCAAGAAGGCACTGCCAACAAGGATATTTGTGTTTTGGAGCCAACCCTTCAATATTTCATCTTATGGACTCATGCTACAGTGTAAGCTTCCTTAGCCAATCATGTTATGACACACAAACCTACAGCACTGCATCCTAAGCTTCTTGTTTTCCATTGTAACTACTTTTATTTTTTCTAGATCTTGGACTCTAAAACTCTAAACTTTCCTCCACTTCAACATTCCTCCCCATGTCTCTGCTATAAACTAGAAATCTGCATTCTCGCTTCTAGCACCTAAGTTTGGAAGCCCTTTCCAAGGTCTCAGACCAAATCCTGTGTTTAATTCTAAGCTTTGCTGACAAGACCAAAGGTCTGAGATTTTCCTGAATTTGGGTTTCCAACAACACCGATGCTGTTGGTTGCAGAGTGCCCGGGATCCTTCTTGCAAGTCAACTCTGTCAGGATCAAGGCAGCTGCCGGGGGGCTGCTTGTGGCCTCTGACAGCCCATTGCTCAGGGCTTGCCAGCGCCCCGGCCCCTCAGGGGCTGCCCCAGCCCGGCCAAGCTGCCCGGCAGCAGCGCCGCAGCCCCACAGCAGTTCCAGAGCAGCCCCATCCAGAGGCGCCTGGGAGCCCTCAGCAAGGCAGCCAGCAGCACACGGGCAGGAGGACACGGATGGCGCTTCCTGCCTGGCACAGGGCTTGTGGCCATCTCCAGGCACCGCTCTGGCAGGGATCCCCGCAGCCCTGGCCCCTGCCCAGCTGCTCTGTGGGCAGCACAAAGGCTTCAGCAGAACCACCAAAGGCCAAGGGGCTTCTGGCCATTTCCCCTTGCCCGCTGCATACCTGGGCAGCTGGCTGAGCACAAGCACCCTTCTCCCCCTTCAGGGCCTCATCACCCCTCAGCCTGCTGTGCTGCTGAGCACAAGCACCCTTTCCACCCTTTCCTGCCTCTTGCCCTGCAGACCCTGGGCAGCAAAGAAAAGCTCCTGGTAGTCTGTGTATCATAACACATTCTAGAATTATTTACAGCAATCTATAATCTATATTAATATATATAATTCTATATACTCTATAATTTCTTTATTTACAATAAAGATAAAAAAATGGAAAAGAAGAAAAGAAAAATATTAAAGAAAAGGAAAATTACCCCTGGCTCAGGTTGCACCAACAAAGACAGCCTCCCAGATCAGCTCTCCTCCTCAGTCATCCGGCAGCGCAGGCAGCCGAGCCCCGACAGGCGAGGCCGAGTCCTCCATGCCCTGCGCAGCTGATCGTGCAGCCTCTGGATGGTGGAATATCGCCCACGCTGTATTGCCAGGAGGACATGCAGTGTTTCAAGTGCCAGCTGCGACACGGCACTGCTCCTGTCCTCCGTCAGGCATTCCAGGGCTGCAAGAGAGAGGAACAGAGGCACGGTCAGAGCCGGATCTGCAGGGAGCCCAGGAGAGCCCCCTGCCAGGGCCATCCCAGCTGGCTCTTGCCATGGCCAGGAGGGAGCAGGGAGCAAGGGGATCAGCCCGAAGCTGCTGGCCACGAATGGCCCACGTGGCCCTGAGAGCTCCGTGTGCTCTGCCCATGGGAGCTGAGCCCTCCGCAGCCAGAGCAGGGCTTGCAGCTGCCCCCAGCAGCCCCCGCTGTCAGCCCGCTGCCCTCACTCACCAGTGCAGATCAGCTGCAGCTCTTGCTGCTGCCCCCTCAGGCGCCGCCCGGCCATGCCTGTGAACACAGAGCCTGTCACGGCCCCAGCGGCACAGCTCCCTGCCAGCGGCGCTGCCGGCGCTGTGGCCACACGGGCTGCTGGCCCGGCAGGGCTCAGCCCGGCCCTTGCAGCACGCTGCCGCCCCAGGGCACGGCTGCCAGAGGGCGGCAGCAGCAACGCCCAGGCCAGGCGGGGCTCCACGGCGCCAGGTCGGGCTGGCACTGCCGGGGCAGCAGGCGGGGCCGGGGCCGAGCTGCGGCGGGCGGGAAGAGGAAGGGCAACTCGGGCTCGGGACTCACCCATGAACCTGATGGCCACCACTCGCAGGGGCTCCTGTGGGCTCTGCAGGTAGCGCAGGGCCCGGCGCAGGTTCTCGGCCACTCGGCTCCTGTCCTCTGCCAGCTGCAGAGAGCGGCAGGAGGGAAGGGTTGGTGCGGGCTCAGCCCCTGGGCCGGGCGCTGCCTGCGCCCAGCCCTGGCCTCCCCTGCCCGCACAGCCCTGAGGCGCGGCCAGCAGCCGCTGGCCAAGGGCTCCCAAGGGGAGGGGGCAGAGGCCTGGCTGCTGCCCGGGGAGCCGCGGTGCCGGCCCGCCCTGCAGCCCGGCCGGGCCGGGGCTCCATGGGCACCCGGCTCGGGCCCACGGGAGCCTGGAGAAGAGCCCGCGCGGCCCAGGGAAGACAGCGGCGTGTGGGGCACAGGCTGGCGGCCCTGGCTGCAGCAGCGGGCAGGGGCACAGCTGCCCGAACCGCACACTGAGCACCGCCCTCAGGGGCCTTGTCCAGGCTGAGGCTGGGGCTTGCAGGCCCTCCTTACCAGGAACTCAGCGAACTTCCATAGCTTCTTGCTCTTCAGCAGTCTTTCAAGATCCCTCCTCTTCAGGAACTCAGCCACACAAAGCAGCGTTTCCTGAGAAGCCTGGGGAGCAGCAGAGACGTGGAGATGTCCCCAGAGCCCAGGGCACAGGACCCACGTCCCTGTGCCAAAACCAGGAGGAGGCTGCAGTCCGGCAGGCGCCAGGGTCGGAGACAGCCGAGCCCCCTGCCAGGGGGACAGCAGCAGCCCACGAGTCCTCACCTGTGCCACACGCTGATTCTCATCATGGCAGTGGAAGAAGAGGGGCAGCAGGCTCTGGCGCAGGGGTGTCTTCAGGTCCTTTTTTGCCTTTTCCTCTGGATGAGTCACCAATGTTTGGAAGAGCAATATGGAGATCAGCTGCACCTGGCTATTGTCCTGTATGAAAGGAAGAAAAAAAGACCTCAGCATTGGCTGCAAGGAGCTCAGCTTGGCACAAGCCTGCAAGGGCATAAAGTGTCTGGGCAGCACTCAGTGGCTGTGGCTGGGAGCAGTGAGCCTTACGTGGTCAAAGAGTGGCAGGAGCGCCTCAAGCAGCTGCAGTGTGATGGGGCTGGGCAGCAGCCTGTCACTGTCCAAGATGATAGAGTTGAGTAGCCTGACTGTCATGATAACTATCTCTCCATCCCACAGGAGCTCCACAAGACTTTCAGTCAGGCTCTGCATGTTTTTGGTCTGTGCAGAACACAAGTTTATGAAATGCCATCCTGCTGCCGCAGGGCCCAGAGGCCAAAGGCCTGTCCCGAAGCACTCGGGCAGCTGAACTGTGAGGCAGGAGAGCTGGGAGCAGCTGCTCCAGCACCCAAAGCCCAGCCAAGCCCAAGTGACTGCATTCCCCCGCTCAGCTTCAGCTGGTGCCCTCTTCTCACCATGCAGGGATCATCAGTGAACTTGAGAAGGGCCCTGAGTGCCAGGCGACGCCTCTCCCTGCATTCACTCTGCAGCTGCCTTGACAAAATTTGCAGGACCCTGTTAGCACCACGTTCACTCAAGTCCAGCCACTCGAGGACCTGAAAGGCACAGGGCAGTGACAGGGACCCGGCCGGCAGGAGCCCGGGGCCGCACAGGGCTGGGCCCAGGCAGCAGCACAGGGCACGGGCACCGTGCCAGACAGCTGCGGCTCCGAGAGGGCAGAGAGCTGGGGGGCAGCTCAGCCAGGCAGCGCTGGCCGTCAGGCTCACCTCTGCAAGGAACGCCAGGGCGGGCAGCTCCCAGCGTGGCTCCTGTGTGCTGAGCAGCCAGAGCAGGTAGTGAGCGATCTGGGAACACAAGGGGATGGCGACACAGCACATCCTCCTGGCAGGAGAAAAAGAAACCAAGACTGTGGGCCAGGGGGACAAACCTCTGCCAGGACTGACACACAGAGGTCTGGTCTTTCCCCAGCATCCTGCAAGAGGCCCTGGACTATTTGGGAGGTGGCTCCCTGTGGGCACCCTCCTCTCCCAGCCTTTCCCAGTCTGCTTGGAGATCCCTCGGTGACAAGGCCCTCTGGCCCATGACCTCGGGGACTGTGTGGAGCTCCCATGGCACAGAGCACAAATGTCAGAGGCAGTGGGGAGAAGGGGGTCTCACCTGGCCAGCAGAGCCACGGCATAGTGGTGGGTGTCAGCACACAGCAGCGTGTCCCAGCCACACCTGCGTTCCATTGCCACCACCACATCCTCGTGCTGCATTCGGCAGAGCAGGGACTTCAGAGTCTGCACTGTAAACCTGTGTGCACAGCAAAGCCCAGGTCATGCTGGGAGCACTGGCTCCTGCCCAGGGACATGGCAGGGACAGGAGGAGTGGCATGGAGCACCTGTTGGGGCTGGTGGCAAGGCCGTGCTCTTCCTGGCATTCCTTCCAGAATACATCAACCTCCTCTGGCATATCCAGAGTGCTGAAGAACACTTGGAAGAGCAGATGCACAAAGAGGTCGGGGAAATACGGCTCCACTACACGTGGGACAGGGGGCACCTGGAGGATCTTCCACATCACCACAGTTGCCTGCAAAGGACAAAGCCCCCTGAGACAGCGCTCAGTGCCGAGGTGTGCATGTGGCAGGGCCTGAGCGTGGCAGGGAGAGGCCAGGAGAGACCTTGGCAGGGGGAGCACGGGGCCTGGTGGGCCTGAAGCTGCCCCTGGGCCAGGTTTCAGATCAGCGCCTGAGGCAGGGAGATGCAGTGGGGGAAGGAGGATGGAGAGCTGCTGGAGAGGCAGCCTTGGGGCCAGCAAAGGCCAGTGTCAGAAACTCACAGCCAGGACAAAGACACCCGTTTTGTCCCCATTGGAGGTGCACGTGCTGTGCTCTGGCCAGCTCTCCAGCACATCCAGGAGTATCAGCTGCACTGGCTCCGCAGTCCTGGCTGAGCCCATGATGGTCTTCCACATGGAGATGGCAGCTCTGCGGGGTCAGAGCTCTGTCTCAGGGGCGTCTCAGACATGGCACCGTGGCCTGGGCATCCCTAGGGGCCCAGCTGACCACGGGCTCTGCCTCTGCCCACTGGCCCTGGCCAGCAGCAGCCAGGCAGCCCAGGCCTGTGGAGACAGGGCCCTTAGGGGCAGCAAGGCAGCATGGCAGCAGGCTCGGGGGCTGACGTGCCAGGGCTGGGAAAAGGAGCAGCCAGAGGGCCCTGGAACTCTCTGTTGCTCACACACCTGGGACAGGTGGTACAGGCTGATGCGCTGGGGAGGCCTGAGCCGTGTGGGCAGGTGGGCCCCATACCTGTCACAGGACGGGGCCACACGCAGGAGTGTCACGACTGCGTCACCCGGGTGTGCTGCGGTGAGATTCAGCAGGGCCTTGTCCAGCCTGTGCTCAGCAGAATCACTGGCCATGAGCCAGCGGTGAATGTACCTCACCATGGCGGGCACCTGGAGAAGGCACGGGGAGACTTGGAAAGCTGCCAGAGGGAACAATGTCCCCAGGGTCCCCAGAGAAGTCCTTCCCTTCCCAGCGCACTGCCATGGCCTCAAAGGCTCCCAGGGACCACCAGGCGTGGCTGGGAAAGCCATGGGACTCATGGGGGAATTGAAGCCTGGCCCCAGGCTGCTTACTTGTTCTGGCCTGGCAACACCCTTCTCCAGGAGCAAATCCAGCAGGGCGGCACTGGTCTCATGATTGAGGAGCTCGGAGTGTGCTCTGAGCCCAGTGCCCATGGTGCTGGTCTCTTCCTGCTGAATGCTCCTGATGAAGTCGCAAACAAGCTGTAGCAGAAGGGCAAGAAGCCGGGGATGTTGCATGGAATGCTGCACACAGGGGGCAGGGCTGAGAAGGGACAGCAGGCCCAGCCCAGGTGGGGGTGGCTGCAGGTACCTGCGCTGTGCTGCAGAAGCGGCCACGTCTGTGCTCCTGCTCTTGTGTGCGCTCCAGGGCTGCATCTTGCAAAGAGCGAGCGCAGCCAGAGATGAGGGGCTGCGGGAGAGGCCGGAGAACACAGCCCAACCCTGCGATCCCCAGGCAGGGAGAGCCCCGGGATGCCCCAGGGGATGGATCACGGCCACTGCGGGGTGTCTGCCCGGCCCCTCTTCTGTCCTGTCTGTTGGCATTTCCCCAGGGGATAGCATGGGATGGGATGGGATGGGATGGGATGGGATGGGATGGGATGGGATGGGATGGGATGGCATGGCATGGCATGGCATGGCATGGCATGGCATGGCATGGCATGGCATGGGGCTAAGCTGGTTGCAGGCTCCAGCCCTGCAGCCCAGCTCTGCCACTCACCCTCCTGCGGTGGTTGGAACGGCACCACCTCTTCAGTCTCCTGTGCTGGGGGAGCTCCAGGGCTTTCTTCCTCCTCCTCCTCCACCCAGGCCAGCTTGGGCACTCTCGGGGGTCTCTGCTCCATGTCTGTGCCTGGAGCGCGCCCCAGCAGCGAGCCCAGCCGGTGCCGCTCCTGCAGGGCCTCCTGCGCCGTCCCTGCGGGCGGGACGCGGCTGTCAGCGCTCGGCCCGGGGCCAGCAACGGCCCCCGAGCGCCCCTCACCCGCCCCGGGCCGGCCATGCCCAGGCGTTCGCTCCGGGGAACGGGACACGGAAAGCTCGGGGCCGGCGGCCGCGCTGCCGAGCGGCGGAGCTCGGGCCGGGGAAGCCGCAGCGGAGGCGGTGGGAGCGGCCGCGCCGCCTGTGTCCTCCGCGGGCCCCGGGAAGAGCCGTGGAAGGGGCCGGGGTCGGGGCCGGGCTTGGGCCAGGCGGAGCCGAAGGGCGGCGATGCCGCCCCCGCACCAGGCACTGACGCCCGCCCAGCAGCGCCACCGCCAGTACGGCCAGAGCCGAGCGGAGGCGAGACCGCGGCGGGACGGTCGGGACCGGGCACGGGGCAGCCCCGCCCGGGGCCGGGGGCGGGCCGGGGGCATGGCCCAACCCGGCAGGGGAGAGGGAGGCGGGGAGAGGAGAGGGACGCCGGGCAAGGGACCCCGAGAGAAGGGTGCCCGACAGCGGGAAAGGGAGAGAAAGAGAAAGAAAAAGAGAAAGGAAAAGAGAAATAGAAAGAGTGTTTAAAACTCTCTGTTCGCTGCTGCTGCTGCCGCCGCCGCCGCTGCTGCTGCCGCTGCTGCTGCCGCTGCTGCTGCCGCCGCTGCCGCTGCTGCAACTGAAGCACCGGGGCCGTTCGTCCCCGTGTCCGTTCCCCGCTCGCCCCACGAGCCCCACGTTCGAGCCCCGCGCGCCCCGGGGACAGCCCCTCCGTCTGTCCAACTACGGGAACTTTGCAGCCTTGAGCCCGGATGCAGAGCCCTGACTCCTGCGCACTGGCACAGCGATCCCCTCGCCTGCTGCTGTGCATTGTCCTTGCTGAGGGTCAAACACTGCCGGGCCACCTTCCCTTGGGATAGGATTCCTACCTGAGCCCAGCACTGCACTTACATATCCAGTGTTGCTTTCCAGTAAAAACAGGGGAAGGAAAACTCTGTGTGGCTCATGGGATTTTAGAGTGTCCCAAGTCACCGATCTTAGAGATGCAGTGCATCTGGAATTACTGGGATGGTGAAGAAGTGTAACATGGAAAAGGGGAGCATAGAAATAAATAGAGGAAAACATCTTGGATTGTTTCTTTCATTTTCATTTCACTTCTGGAAAGCTGTTTCAGTTTTCCAGGAATCTTCTCTTGTCTGCTCTTCCCAAGAATCTCTCCTGGAGAACAATGTCAAGCTTCTGTCACAAGATTTTCCACCAGGAAATTATGCCACTGGTGAAATTTTCATTGTGACTGTTTGTGCTGGCTTAGGGCAAATTTTGGGAGGAAATCTCCAAAAGGAATCCATCTAGAAAGCAAGTTCAAGCAGCCCCTCTCCCTACTAGTTCAGGAAAAGACTTCCCTCGAGAATAGTGAAAAAAACCCAGTTTTTTTAACAAGTAAAGTATTCACAAGCATGAAAAATGAATAATATTAAATAAAACCTCTGACAGTGCTGAAGAGATGGCAAATTCAGAAAGTCCTTTTTGTGGATTGTAGTTGGCTCACTCGGTCTCTTCTAAGTACCTCTGGTTCTGGAATGCAGCGTCCCAGAGGTCAGGGGACCACAGGTGTGAGCTGCCGGTGTTTGTCTGGGTTTTCAGTCCAGAGCAGGTTTAAACAGTTCCAAGAAAAAGGAAAGTCACAGCCCGAGGAACTTCTCTGCCCCAGCTAGCTAAAAAACAATTTCTAGACCTGGGCTGTGAAGGCATCAGGAAGTTTCCAAGTCTGGGCACTGGTGGTCCAGCAAACACCAGAGCTGGATGCTGCTGGTGCCAGAACCTGCAAATTTCCAAACTTTGGCTGTCTGTGCCAGCAGATCGCTGGACTTGGGCTGTGCCGGCAGCAGGAAGTTTTCAGATCTGGGCGCTGGCGCTGCCAGCAAACACCAGATCCAGGCGGCCTCATTGCCGGCGACAGAAATCTGCTGGATTTGGGCTCTGCCGGCACCGGGAAATTTCCAAATCTGGGTTCTGGTTACATGAAACGCAAGATGTGGGGGCGGTGCCAGACCCAGGAGCAGGAAGCTGCCACAGGTTTTGGATTTCTGTGCCAGCAGCACTTGGGCTGTGCCAGAATAGGGAAATATCAAGATCTGGGAACTGGCAGTGCCAGCAAACACCACATTTCAGGAAGGATTGGATCTGGACCCATTCCCTCCCTGCCTCCCACCCTCAGCAAGGTGCCAGAGGGGCTGGAGAGCAGCCAGGCAGAAAGGGACCTGCAGGGACTGATGGACAGCAGGCTGGACATGAGCCAGCAGTGTGCCCAGGTGGCCAAGAAGGCCAATGGCTCCTGGCCTGGATCAGGAATGGTGTGGCCAGCAGGAGCAGGGCAGGGATTCTTCCCCTGTGTTCAGCACTGCTTGGGCAGCACCTTGAGTGCTGTGTCCATTTCTGGGCCCCCCAATTTAGGAAGGACAAGGAGGGGCTGGAGCATGTCCAGAGAAGGGCAGTAAGGTTGCTGAGGGACCTGGAACAGAAGAGCTTGGAGGAGCAGCTGAGGGAGCTGGGGTTGTTTATCCTGGAGAAGAGGAGGCTCAGGGGAGACAAGGTGGTGTCAGGGCACAGGGCAGACTTGATGATCTCCAAGGTCTTTTCCAACCTTGCTGATTCTGGGATTCTCTGGAACCACCCTTGGAGCAGTTGCACGATGAGCCCTGAGCCTCCTCTTGAGAAGCTCCAGCAGCCCAGGTCCCTCAGCTTCTCCTGCCAGCCCCAAAGCCCATCCTGTCAGTCCTGCAGAGCCTCTGCAGCTCCTCCTCACTGCCCAGAACAGGGAGCCCCAGAGCCAGACACAGCAGCCCAGATGTGCCCCTGTGGAGAGGTTAGTTCAAGAATGGCTTAAAGAAAAAGGCCATGAAACATACAATTGAGAGAAAAGTAAGAGGTAAAAGTAAAAGCAGTTTCTAACAGCTCTCAGCCTTCTGATTTGTGTAAACAATTAGACTCTCTCAGACATCATTCTATAAACAATGGAGTTCTCAGCTTGTCTTCCCATGGCAAGCAGAACACCGTCCTTGGGAAGGCCTGTTATCCTGAGAACAGATGCAGAGGTTTTGGGAACACTAGTTTCTGTTGTAGTTTCGGGTTTCTGTTTTGGTTTCTGCTTATGATAAACAATTGTAGGTATTCTAAAACAAAAGGTGTGGTTACAGTTTTCTCTGTTAGCCTATCATGGAGTTGGATTACAGAATATTCATGAAGTTCGTTAGTATTGTTATATAAGGTGATTGATTGATCAATAAAGTTGAGTTTCGATGCATAACTATGGTCGATTCTCCCTTCATCTCCAACAAATGGTCGACCCCGGACGTGATAGTCGAATTTGGACGTGCCGAATTACGAGGAGCGCTCTTGGGGATAACGGAATACCACGGGAGGTGAGGAAGGTGTCCAGGTTCCGAGGTGCAGCAGCGGAACGGCAATAAGCACGATAAAAAAACGGACGGAGTCTGCCGACGGAGCGGACGGAGTCTGTCGATTCGTGCCGGCCCTAGGCGACCGTAAAGACGGGTCCTAGCTTGGTACGTGTGGCCGAGGTCGGGAGGTGCTGCAAAGAGCGCTCAATTTTATTTAGAGATGGACCGACAAGCCGCATATGATCTTTTTATAACTTTTCTGCAAAAGAGGCAGATTAAGGGAATTGATTTACAGAATGAATTACAGGGTTTTTTAGTTTATGGTGTAGAGAGGGGAATCTTTGTTAATCCTCATATAGTTCACGTATTGTCTGAGTGGCGTAAATTTGGTGATTTATTGTGGCAGGCTAGTTTAGATGATGATAAAACTGCCAGGAGGTTGGGTAAATTATGGCGGGTTGTTAACACCGAGCTCTTACAGTTTCAAGCTGAGAAAAGGGCTGCGCACCAGGCTTCTGCAGCTCATGATCGTAATAAGCAGTATGATCGAGACAGGGAGTTTGATAAGGATTCGGGCACTCCTCTTGGCCCTGCATCGAGGACGGTTTTATTACCAGCCTCGCCGCCTCCTTCTGTGAGCCAGGCTCCGAGCCAGGCCGCGAGCCAGGTTTCGGGCCAGGCTCCGGTGACTCACGCTTCGCAGAGCACTGTATTACCTGCTTCGCCGCCTCCTTTAACAATTCAGCCTCCCCTAACGAGCCAAGCTCCGCGGGGTGCCTTGTTGTCTGCTTTGCCGCAGGCTACACAGAGCGCCTCTGACTCTCCCGTATCTGCTATCTCACAGCAGCCGGGGCCACAAACGTATACTCCGTTCCCTAAAAGCAATCAGTCGGTCCCTAGGTCGGAAAACGATTTGGCGGTGACGATTGCCAGGGATAGAAGAGATGCGTGGGCTGCCCTGGCCAAAGATGCCATGGACAAGGGAGATCAGGAGCTGATAAGTTCGGCTCGAGAACTGGCTTGTCCAGTTGTCTTTAACCCTCAGGCTGGTGGAGGAATTCAAGCCACAATTAGTGCTCTTGACTGGGAATTGTTATCTCAATTGCAAGCTGCTGTTAGTCAGTTTGGACTTGGGAGCGGACCAGCTAAGCAAATGCTTGATTATATTTTTAACACCAGTATCCTCCTCGTTAATGATTGTCTTGGTATAGTAAAATTAATTTTTACCCAACATCAACAATTGTTATTTAATGCCCACTGGCAAGGACTCGTAAATGAGTGCGTAGCTGTTCAAAGACAGCCAGGTGACCCTTTGCATGGTGTCACTGTAAATGAACTTATGGGTCTGGGACCTTTTCTTCGAACTGAGGCACAAGCTTTAATTGGCCAAGAGAAGTGCCGGGAAGCAATGAGGTTAGTCAGACTCGCAATAGATAGAGTAAAGGAACCAGGAGGTATACCTGTATATATGGGAATTAAGCAAGGTAGAGACGAATCATTTGGTGCTTTCATAGATAGAGTTGCTGCCGCGATTGAGAGAGCAGGTGTCGCAGAATTTATGCGCGGGGCTCTTCTCAAACAGTGTTCAATTCAAAATTGTAATTCGGCTACTAGAAATGTACTTAATACCTTAGGTGCAAATTGGACTATAGAGGAGGCATTAGAACGGATGGCCCTTATACCAAACGGACAACAGGCTCTTGTAGTAGATGCCATAAAACAGTTAGGAGTAGGTTTACAAGAACAGGCAAAATCCGCTCAGAATCAGGTGTTGGCCGCTCTTGCACCCCTTCAAACATCGGCTGCACTTACAGCATCAAATAAAGAGGACCACTTGCGCCGGGAATGCCAAGCACCTTCAGAAGCCATTGCTGCATCATCGGTGCTCTTTCCTGCCCCTAACCCGACACCACAGGGAGCCACCGCGGGCGAAGCTGAACGGCCGCGAAGGGAGTAACCCGCAGCGCAAAGCAGAGATGAATTAGCAGAAGGATTCAACAGGACTTTGGACTTATAGTTACGGTAAAGGGATTTTCCATATGGTTTACGGATTAACGGAAATGTGTGAATTCGGTGATTTATGGTAGAATTGCGGTGCTGTGCTACTCCAAACTCGGCATGGGCGCACCGGAGGCAGCGGCGGGAAGATCAAAAGCCGCCGCCGCAGGAGCCGCCGCGCGGGAGCGGCTGCGCCGCCCCGAGAGCGGAGCCGCCGCCGCAGAAACCAAGCCGCGCCGCGCCGGAAGTGAACAAAGAGCGCAGCGCGGGGGGGGAGTTTTCGCCCGCTCCGACACGAGCGCCGCAGGACCGGAGCACTTTTTCAAGCGGGAGCGTTTCTCCCTCCGCCCTGCAGCCGACAAAAGCTACAGTTTAAGACTTAACAGTCGTAATAATTGTGAACTTTTGTCAGCAAAAGAAAAGATTCCTATTGCAATTGAAAGACCAGCGAAACTAAACAAACAACACCAAGGACTATTGCTGTCAGGATGTTCTTCACCTAAGTTAGGAAGATCTTTTGTTCTCCCTAGCACACGCTGTGAAACAAAAGCCCAGCACAGACTGTAAAACAGAAATCAGCGTAAATGGATGCAAGAGTCAGATTTCGGCCGGTTTGACTCGGCATTAGTTATGCTGTCTTGGAAACACCTGTATTACCAGAGACTTTGAACATCAGAAGTCTGGATGGCTGGGTTGATGAAACGTCAGACTCTGGGGCTGTGTTTTGAAAACGTTGAAGATGTTAAGATGTGTTAGAATGATTGTATGAGTGAGATGTAATGACTGTGTTTTTGTATTCTTTAAGCTTTGTTTAAATGTGATAGAGGTAAAAGCAAGCACTGAATTCAAAAGAATTTTTTCACAGGTATACCTTAAATTAATTATGTTTAAGTGTATTTAAGTATAAAAATGCTATAGCAAATACGTGAAGAAAAGTTATTTTAGCTGAATATTTTAGAATCAGGCCTGTAAGTAAGTTATAGTAAATGCTATATATTATTTCTATAGTAAGTTTTATCTGTTATTAAGTAGTTTGAGTTAAGTTATCTATCAAGTGCCATTAAATGTTAAATACTGTTAAGGTTTAGTTTTGTTAATTATCTCCTGTTAAGTAAGTGATAGATTCTGTTAAGTTTGAATTAAGTGCCGTTAAAAGTTAAATATTATTAAAGTTAAAATTGTTAAGTTTATTTTTGGTCAAGTTCGAGGTCTGCTAAAGCTTAAATTATATATAGATTTAAGTTGTGTGGGATTTGAAGCCAGTTAAGTTCTGTTGAAATTGGTTTCTGTTTAGTTTGAGTGTTATTAAGTCTGGGTAAAGCTAGATTCTGTTTGGATTATATTGGGTTGAGGTGTGTAGAATTTAAAGTCAGGTAAATTTTGTTATAGATAAATTTGAATTAGATTTAAGTGATTTTACATGTTTTGCAAATAAGTCTGCTATAATTAGTCTTGTTAGGCTTCACAGAGGATGAATGAGTAACTGAAATTAATTTTATTTTAATAATTCTGTTTAGTATATTTATTTTAGGCATAATTTCCTCAAAGCAGCTAATTCTGTAAATTACTTTCATATATTCTAAAGTTCTTAGAGCATTAATTTATTGCTGCTTTCTAAGTTTATATCTTCCAGAACACTTTTTTAAAAAAAGGTTAGATCTTGTTATTTAGGCAAGTTATCATTATTCCACCCTAACATATCTGTGCTAATGCAGCTAAGTCATAAGACAAGCAGGGAAAGGCACAGCTTACATAACTTAGACTGTAGTCAAATAGGAGATCCGTTGTTCTGGAGTAAATGTAAACAAGTGATGGTTTCAGCTCTCCTACCATGGGGTGCTGCAAGCAAAGCAATGACTTTAGCAAAACAAATAGGGTGTTGGACTAAGGGTGAATTAAATAAGACATCACAGATATTAGATATGCTAACTGCAGATGTACAAAGTGTTAATCACGCTGTTTTACAAAATAGAGCTGCTATAGATTTTTTACTGCTAGCACAAGGCCATGGTTGTGAAGAGTTTGAAGGGATGTGTTCCATGAACTTATCTGATCATTCTGTATCTATTCATGCTAAGTTAAAAGAGCTACGACTAGGGCTTAACAGCCTTAAGGAAGAAGAAGGATTGGGAATTGATGAATGGCTTAAGAGTTTAGGATTGGGACCATGGTTAAGAAATCATGTAATATATGCTATAGGGATATTAGGTGTACTTCTATTGCTTTTATTTATCTTGCCTTGCTTCTGCAGCTGTATCCAAAATATGATCAGTAGAACTATTGAGAAGACCTGGCAAACTAACCTCTTTTCTCTCGAAGAAAAAAAACGGGGGAGATGTGGAGAGGTTAGTTCAAGAATGGCTTAAAGAAAAAGGCCATGAAACATACAATTGAGAGAAAAGTAAGAGGTAAAAGTAAAAGCAGTTTCTAACAGCTCTCAGCCTTCTGATTTGTGTAAACAATTAGACTCTCTCAGACATCATTCTATAAACAATGGAGTTCTCAGCTTGTCTTCCCATGGCAAGCAGAACACCGTCCTTGGGAAGGCCTGTTATCCTGAGAACAGATGCAGAGGTTTTGGGAACACTAGTTTCTGTTGTAGTTTCGGGTTTCTGTTTTGGTTTCTGCTTATGATAAACAATTGTAGGTATTCTAAAACAAAAGGTGTGGTTACAGTTTTCTCTGTTAGCCTATCATGGAGTTGGATTACAGAATATTCATGAAGTTCGTTAGTATTGTTATATAAGGTGATTGATTGATCAATAAAGTTGAGTTTCGATGCATAACTATGGTCGATTCTCCCTTCATCTCCAACATGCCCCCCTGGCCTGGGGTGCCTCTGGCAAGGGAGCAGCACCAGGCACTGCGGGAGCCTGCAGACAATTGATCTGAAGGCCAAAGCTCCTTAGCTCCTTCTGAAAGAGCAGGAACAGTTCCTCATTCCAGTGTGGTGGAATGCTGGGCACCACAGCTCCAGATGAGGACTGGACACAAGTTTGCTCCCACTGAGTGCTGTGATGGATTCTGCAGGAGCTCTGGGCTCCTGTGCTTGCCAGGCACAATGAGGAGAGAAGGAGCCAAGTGCACTGATATGGGAAATGGATTTGTAGAAAGCTTTTAGGGCCTAGTAGAAGGCCCACAGAGTATGAATCTGTATATAAACCTTGAGACAAGAAATGCTAAATTAAAAATGCCATGGAATAGGACAGATATTGTTGAGAGAGAAATGGAGCTGGAAAAAAGTTTCAAAAGATGGCCTTGCAAATAAGATTTTGGAAAAACAGAGCTATGAAAGATGCATTGTAGTGGGACCCACGAGGGGCAGTTTTAATAATTGGCTTTTAGGCATTCACAACGTGGCGTGGCAAAAGGCCGATAGACCAAAAAACCTAATTATAATGTATTATAATTAGGAAATAGTTGACTTCTGATTGTGATGGCGTGAATTATAACATCTGTATTGTCTCACCCTTCTCATAAGACTGAAAATGGAATACAAGTTTGTAAAACACCTCTCAGTTGCCCCATCTCTAGGTCAAGAAAAGAGTATTATCCAACACACTGACACACCTTTGCCCTGAGCATAACCCAGCCTGGACCAAACACACTGAAAGGTTTCCCCTGTGGCCCATGTCTCGAAACATAAGGTCTGCTGTTTGACAACTCAGGTTGGGTTGGAGTCAAGGAGTTCCCTCAGAAATACTGGGTTTGTCTTCCTCTGTGCCTTCCCCTCAGCAGCCTTGGGGATGCTCCTGTGTGAAGCCATCTGTCTCCCACAGTTTGAGACAACTTCAAACAGGATATTGTGCAATAAATCGTCTCCTCTAAAGTGTTCCAACAATCCCTTTCCAGCAATAGGAAATTATTACTAATAGATGAAAGTGGAAAACCCCCAACAGTTTATTAACAAACAGAATCCCCCCATGGTATGTGTTACAAGAAGGCGCCGGGGTCTCTCTCGGAAGAACAGGAGCTGTCACGGAGCAGTTCCAGCAGCTGATGGAAGCTTGGGGGCTCGTCCGGTGTCGGCTTTCTCCCATGGCAGAGCTCCATGGAGCGGGCAGGGCAGTGAAGCAGCTGGGCTGGAGCCCCTCGCTGCCTTTTCTCCCCGGCGTGGCTCAGCTCACAGACTCGGGCTGGGAGCGGGGCCGCTCCGCTCCTGCCGGCACCGTGTCCCTGGGCTTGGACAAACAGTTTCCTGCCAAGAGAGCCCTGCACACTGCTCCACAGATCTTTCATAAAGGCCCAAACCAACTCCAAACACCCTGTCTGCAGCAGCTTTTCACAAAGGGCTGCAGCAATCCAGGACAGCTGCACGTGAGTGTCGGAAGGCTCTTGTCTTGTTCCTGACAGCAGAATTCTTGATGATCTTGTGCAATTTTATTCAGATGTCACATGAGAGCTGATGTTTTTTTTGTTAAAATATTTCATGATGAGTAACAAGCCTTGGGAGCATGAGGTACAGGACTGACATGCGAAAGCATGAGCATATCCTCCAAAGTGGCCAGTTTAATTGTCCATGTTATTACTCTTGTATTTACTCCACACTAATAAGGAAAACCAAGCTTTGCTTGGAGGCAAAACAGGCATGGGATACACTACAGTCCCTTGCAGGCTCAGCAGGGCTGGCAGTGACACAGCAGGCAGTCTGCTTCATTGTGAACCACTACAGAGCTACATCCCAATCTGGTTTAAGTAGTGTGGTAATATTAAGAGCTCCTTTTCTGCATGAGACACAAAAAGGAGATCCCAAATTATCTTCATGCAAGCATGCAGAAGCATGCAGTACAGAACTGATCCTGCTATCCTAACAAAGCGTTTGCTTTGGCAATTACACTCTTCCCATTCATCTTTTTATGCAGGCACTTCAGGTTTTCCCCCACACCCCTGCAAGGCTGGCAGTCGCTTTTTCCCATTTCCTGTTCTTCCCTCGAGATGGTGCAGTGGCCGCTTTGAAACAAAAAGCCCTGGGATCTGGACAGCTTGAAGGAGCGTGAAATGCTAATTAGGTGCTCATATTGGTAATACCCAGGTCTGCACTGCCCAGTCCTCTGCAGCAGCAGCAGCAGGACCATGCATAATTCCTGTTGGTGGATGTTCATGTTTCAGGTGTAATAAAGCAATGACTTTGAGAAGGGACAAAAATGCCCCTCTTCAAACAGTGGCTGTGCAAGGAGATGTGAAGTTTCACAGCCTTTTCTAGGATATTTCAGAAAGATCTAAGAGAATACTGTGGCATGGAGTAGGTCCCTAATTTTGTTTCCAGAGAAATGCCCAAAGGGCATATTCACTCTGCTGCTGATGGCAACCCCATAAGCTCATGGACCAGTTTTCCCTGCAATGTGCCACCCTGCCTGGGCTTTACTGGGATGGGACTAGACCCAGAGCTAAGCAAGCACATGCAGCCAGGTGACATTCTGTAACATCAGAAGCCGGCAACCATGAGGACTTTGCTGTCAAAAGGTTACAGCTTGCACTGGGCCCAGAAGTGTTTTTCCCTAAGGCAAAGCAAATTGAAATGTGAAGTTTCAAAGCTTCAAATGACTATGAAAGGAAACTGCAGAATAATTTCTGGAAGGGCAGCATTGTCAATGATCATGTGGCCCACCAAGAGCTGGAGCTGAATCCAGAATTGCTTCTTCCAGCTGTGCAGGAATTCATTCCACTGGCAAGCACTGGTCCATGGGAACAAATGATCCCCTAGCTCTGGGCTGAATGGCACCCAGGCTGCAGTGCAGATTTGAGGAGACCTTGTCACTTGTTAATGGCCTCCCAGTGCACTCCTCCTTCGGCAAACAAGGTGCAAACAACACAGCTGCACTGCCGTCTCAGGTAAATATACATACAGGTGACTTTGCCAAAGCAGTGCATCATTTCCCAGTGAAATACATGACCTCTTCATACCTATGGAATTGTGATTGAAGACACCTGTGAGCCAGATCTGTGGGAGATTGCAAAGGAGCAAAGCTTTGGGATTTGGGCACACTTCTCTTGGTTTCTTTGCTCAGGCCTTTGGTGAGCACAGAACACACCTAGGTAGAAAACCTTTGACTAGATAGGATCTTTTGGATCCATTGTCCCCCAAACAGGTCAACAGGTGACTCTGTTGTAATGCCAAGTAACAAAGAGCAGCACAAATGACACAAAGAAAACATGGCCAAAGAGGAAGAGGAGGGGCCCAATGAGGAAAGGATGTGGTGAGACACTGGCACATCGAGTGAGCTGCACTCCCATAATCTTTAGGCAAGCAAGTCCTGCTCTCACATTCTCTTCTTGGTTTATTTAAATGTTATTAATTTTTTACTTTTTTTCATCATCAAAATAAAATATATACAATTAAAAATATGTCATCAAAAGTTAAAGACAGAATCAAAAGACATTAATTCAAAACTACATTTAAAGATCAGAACATATGTACATCTGTAACTATCAAGCCTAACACATAAATCCTATTCTTCAAACACTCTTCATACAGGCAGCAGCTTCTTCCTGAGCTTGGAGGACAGAGAGCTCTTCTGGATGGGAGGCGAGGACTTTGTGGGTGAGGGAACATCGGAAGTGTCCGGAGAAAACTTCTCGGTAAGACTGTAACCAGTCAGATCTGCAAAACTGAGACACAAAGTTTAACAGAGGCCACCATGCAAACCTAAAGCAGCCGAAGCTCCATAATTCCTGGGACACATTTCCTGGAAATGTCTATACAGCTGCACAGGGAAACATGCTCCTGCTGGCAGACACTGATGCAGGCCGGGGCAAACCCTGAGCCACTTGCCCAGAGCTGGCACAGGCACAGCCTGGCCTCTGGGCTGCCCTGGGACAGCAGGGAGCCCAGAGCCCTGTGCTCCCCAGGAATGGCTCAGCTGCACACGCACCCTCCTGCTCCTCTGCCTGCCCCACAGCTCAGCAGCCCTACAGCTCCAGGGGCACTGGCAGCAGCACAGCTCAGTGCAGGGGCACATGCAGGGCACAGCTGTTCCCTGGCAATGTGCACAGCCTCTCTGGGCTGCCACAAGACCCTTCCTGCCAGCAGGGATTGGCCCAGCTCCCCCCTCACCTCTGTGTGAGTCTGAGCCATGATTGCTTTCACCTTGTCCTCCATCTGGAGCTGCTCCAGACCCCCCATGCCATGACTAGGAAGGGCAATGGAGAGAGCAGGGGCAGATGCCACCCTTCCTTAGGATTTTGTCATTTTTGGCACAGCTGAAAAGGCAAATCCAGAGGTGTCCAACTCAGCACTTCCTCAGCTTTCTGGAGAACATCTCGCCTTCACCAGCCCAACATTCTGGAGAGGTTTTCCCGCACATGTGGAGGCTTGCTGGCAGCACATTTCTTCAGCTGGGTGCCCATTACCTTGCAGAGGGCAGAGGCCAGCTTGGTGGCCACGGTGCGGACGTTGGCGCTCCGCACAGGCAGCGCCTTGTTCTCCAGGCAGGACCAGAGCACGGGCAGGGCGTCGCGCTGGGCGACTTCAGGGCTCCTGGCACGAACCCCCTGCACAAGCACTGCCGGGACAGAGACACAGCTCCTTACCCACCAGCCTCACTGCAAACAAGGATCTACCTCTGCTTCTGCTTCTTGCCAGCCTCTCTGGCCAAGAGCAGCAAAATAGCACCCAGAGCCCCTTGGTCCAGAAACGGGCAAAGCAGCTGAGCATCCTGGAAACAGAACCACCAACCCCTCAGCACTAATTGCTCCAACCAGAGCCTTGTCCCTGTGGCAGACTTCCTACCTTTACTAAATTATTTCACAATCTCTTTTTGCATGAACAATGAATGAAATGTCCAATTGTCTTTGATTTCCATTAAGAAGTTGTCTAAACCCACACTGAAGATTTGGAAATGCACCATAGAGAGGAAACGGAGAGATTTCTAATAAAAGTGATGATTCCATTTTTGTAACTTTGATGTCAAGTGCCAAATGTCTAATCTGGCTCTTCCCTGTGCTCAGTGGCACACAGCAAGGGGCAGGATTAGAACACGCCTCAAAACTCCAGCCCACCAGAGATGGCTGCTGCCTGACAGCTGGATGAGAAACATCAGTGACCAGCTGGTGTCTTTGGCAGAATGCTTTTGGGGCTTCCAACAAAGAGCTGTTTCAAACCTCAGGGTGTCTTAGATAATTACTCAGACCCCATTGCCTTGGCATTTGGGCATCTTCACATTTTAATGCCACTTCCCCTCTCAATGTTAATGGCATTTTTTCTTATAATGTACACTGAAATAGAGGCATAGAGAAAGAAAAATGCTACACAGGGGACTGAAATGTAACCAAAACACGAGTGCTTTCTCATATTGTCTCTGAAATCTCTCTGTCCATTTTCTGAACTGAACTATATCAAACACAGACAAATATTTACTACCAACAGGCTTCTTGCTTGGCAGATTTGGCTGAGAGAAAAAAACCTGAAATGCTCTGGAGACTATTCTTATTTTCTGATCAGACAAAATGTTATCTTGCAGCCATTTAATATTCTGTGGTGGAAGAGACTTCATTTTCTCTATGCTGTTAATCCATCAGCAGTCATCAACATTGAAACAGCTCCTGCAAGTACCAAAAACCAATTCTGCTAAGCAGGAAGGGGTATGGTACCCATTTTAAAATGGGAATTAATTTGAGTTTAAATGTAATTAAAGACATCAGTGACTACTGAATGTGAGGAACAGCTGTCTGTTCCTGCTAAATCTCAGAGAGAACATCTGCTTTTTCTAAAGTAGTCCTAATTTATGGTTAATTCCTTTTTTTGAAAAAGAGATCAAAAGAAGTGCTAAACTAAACTCTCTATTGCTGGAGATGTACTTTATTCAAATGCTTTTTAAAGGGCCTTTGACATTCCCAATTGCTGAACATGCCCTTTTGAGATTCCTAATGAAGACACAAAGTGTATTAAACCTTGCATTCAAAGATGTTGGCATAATTAGCAGTGGATTTAGCCCCAGTTAAAGCAAGGCTATCAATCATCTTCTCTGCTATATATTGAGATTATCCTTTTTCCATTCCTTGGCTATTGCTGACACAGCAAGCTCCTCTGAGGAATCAATTATCAGCTGCATTTGTAGCATTTTGGACAGCGCTGACACAGGCAGACACTGTTTGCACACCCTGAAAGGCTCAGTCCAAGGCCCCTCTGACAGCACAGGCAGGGAGCCTCAGCACTCTGCTTCTGTCCCTGTGCCCCAGAGGTGCCTTGCACTAAACCCGTGCCTCTGATACCTCTGTTGAGTTCTGGCCTAAGCTGTGACCCCCCGGCTCTGCACGGTTCAGCCTCAAAACTTTCCAAGAGAAAAACAAGAATTCTGTGAGGACAAAACAAACTGATGCCCTGAAACAGCATTGGCCACCGTTTCCCCTCAAAGATCACAGATGTCCCTGAGCTCCCCAGAGAGGAGCCAGCTGGGGCATTTTTAGCCCTCCCTTTGCTGGAGGTGGTTCTGAGATGCCCCAGTGAGAGCTCAGCCCCAGGCCGAGCGCTGCCCCCATCTCAGGTGCTGCCCAGCTCTGCAGCAGCCAGGGAAAACCTGCCCAACCCACCTGCCTTGGCTATGGGCCAGCAGGGACACGCTCAGCACCTCCTGGTTTGGAGGAGCTGCTCTGCTGTCTGCTCACAGGCATTCCCTGTAAATGCTCCCTGGGAAGAGCTCTTGGCTCAGAAGGGGAGGCCGTACCTGTGATACGCTCGGTGACATCCAGCAGGGCTTGGCCACTCAGGTGATTCCATTGGTGGCTGAGCTCTTTCAGCAGTGACACTTTATCTACAAGGGAAACACACGTTTCTGCTCACTTTTCTCAGGTCATAGGAGAAAGGACAGTGGGGAGGGAAAGGGCAGTGCCAACCCCATTTTATAAAATAAAGTACATTTCTGCTGATTTTTTTTCCTCTTCTTCTTTCTTTCTAGCCTGCTTGGCAGGGTTTTAAATTCCAAAAGAAAAGCTCTCCTTTCACATTTGCAAATCCAAACTTGTCTGCTGTAGCAGGAGCTGTGTTAAAACATTTCACATCAGGGACCTCAGGAGTTCAGTAACATGGAAGCAGTGAAAAGGTTTGGCAACCCAGAGCAAAAAGGAAGAGCCCCATACTTTGGTCACAGAAAGGCACTGAGTCAGGCAGTTTCTGAGATCACAAAGCAGCTGGGGAGGAGAAAGTGGAAACTCCTCTTGAAGACCTGCCTCTTCAACACTCCTTTGTTCAGGCATATTCCACCAGTACGGAATTTTCAGAGCTGACATAAATGTGTGTGGCAAAGGAATTTGGACCAGCCCTTGCCTATGCAGTTAATTGCTGTGGCCATCTTGCCCCATGCAAAACAACAGGTGGAACAACGCATCCTTGACAGCTGGGTTTATACCTGTTTGTTCTAAAGAAATGAACTTGGTGAATCACAAGTTCCCCTTTGAAAATAGAAGACAAAGAAGAAAAGTGGAAAATAGGCAGCTAATGCCTCTAATGTAGAGCCTCCCAGGTGGCTGCTCTGCAGAAGCTCTGATGGGTCAGTGTCCCTTCATGCCAACAGCAAAGCTGTTCATTTATGAAGTCAGACGGGGCCCAAGCAAACTCCAAACCCCCTTTGCCTCTGAACTGTAGCAGAGCTGCAGTCCAGGACTTGCTCTTCAGACAAGCAGCACAGAGCCAAGGGCTCCTGGGACTGTTGGGAAATGCTGATCCCATTCCAGCCTGTTGGGGATGGTGCATAAGGACTGCACCTGCACAGCCTCTGGTGGGTGTCAGCTGCAGTGTTCCACAGACAAGAGCAGCTATCGAGGCACTCAGCGCTCTCTTGTGCAGGAGAGACAGAGACCAAGCTGAGGAGAGTCCCTGCCAGGGCTCAGCCTTGCCCAAATGAGCAATGGATTCTTCCAGTGCTTTCATAGCTGCCCCATGAACACTGGGATCCTTTGAGTTCAGGTTCTTTGTTATTCCCTCCACCAAACCAATGATCACCAGGTTCAAGGCATCTTTCAGGGCTCCTGTGATTTCAGCCAGCACGTCCAGCGCCCTCTGCTTCACTTCCTTGTGGCTGTCAGATATTCTCAGGACAAAATAGTCAAAAATCTGTGAAGAGAACAAGCAACGTGAAAGCTGCATTCAAATGTCCTTGTTTGAAGAGTGGCTGTAGCAGTCAGCAATGTCAAAGATGAAAGTGATTCTTTCTGTCAGGTCAGCACTCGCTTGCACAATTTCTCTGTTTTCCTGTGGGCAACTCACTGGAATGGTGGCACAACCTCATGCTGGTTGAAAGATTTTCTTCTGTTTTTAGGAGGTTTGGCTGGGGACAGAATAGTTCCTATGGTATTTCTCTCCATCTATAAATCATTAAATTAATTCCATTTATTAATGCTAAAGAGTACCTTTGCTTTGAATGGAAGCAGATGTTTACAATGCCCGGTTTTCTATACAGTTGCCTCAAGTACTGAGGGCAGTTATGATTTTGCCAAATCTATGGCTGGAGGAGATCTAAGTTTTGTTTTGTTTGTCTCAGAGGGAGTGTCTGGAGAAGTGCAGGGCTATGATCAACTCTTCCAGGATCCGGACCATTTCTCTAAGTAACAAGTGGACTTCTGAAATGTCATGTGCTGTACAGTTCTCATTAGAGCAGGTTGAGTCCCTTGACCGCCTCATTATCAGGCACCTTTTCCTGGAAAAAGGGAAAAAGCAGCTACTGGGAGGAGAAGGCAGAGATGGGTCCTTAGCTGTTTTCCTCCTTTTCCAAAGAGAAAAAAAAAAGACCCCCAAGAAGGGTGAGCACTGTCTTTACCAAGAGGAATAGGAACAAGGATGGAAATGAGTAGCCAGAGCTGTGCCTGTGTAAGACAAGATGGAGTATATGGCAGTATTCTTTAAATAAAATAACTGGGTTTAAACCAACCCAGCCTTATACTTCTCTTCCCTATGCAAACCCATTTTTGGTCTAGAGAACAATTGCCATGCTTTCAAGGGCTGGATTCCCTTCACTTCACCCAGCTGGGAGTAGGAGACAGCAGCAGTTACACCAGCAGAAAATTCTGCCATCATCTGATGAACAGCATCAATAGGCACCTGCCAGACAAATACAGCTGGACTGAAATAACTTGTCCTGAAGCCTGGACCTGAATTACATTTGTCTGGGTAAGAGGGACCAGCGTGTCCCAAAAAGCCAGGACAGAGTGCCAAGACACACTGAATTAACTTTGCTGCTACAGGCTCAGGAAAGGAGCTAAAGGAAAGGAGCTAAAGGAAAGGAGCAGTGAAGATACCCTACATACTTGGGCAATGTTAGTGGAGATGAGCTGGGGGCTGGTTTTGCAGAGGTCTTGGAGGAGTTCCACTCCTTCCATCCTTGTCTGAAACCCCTTGGCTTCCTGGAGATGGTAAAGCTTCTGGAGCAGCTCCGTTTCTTCCACAGCTGGAGGTGACGTGACCTGGGCTTTTGCATGGGGTAGGAGGTGTCCATCAGAGGGAGATTTCACCCTGGAAAATAAAACCAAATGAGGACCTGGTGGTTATAATTATATCATAGCATGGCATCCCTATAGTGGAAATAATTAGCATTGACTCCATGATTCCAGAAGGCTGATCAATCACTTTATTATACTATACTGTACTATACTATACTATACTATACTATACTATACTATACTTTACAGAAACTCATCACCCTTACAGACAGTCTGATACAGACAGACCAGATTGGTCAATTGAATCCAAAACACCATCACCAGTGGCCAATTAAGAAATTACCCTTTGATAAATAAATCTCCATGACACATTCCACATGTTCACAACAACAGGTGCAGCAAGTGCAGGTAAGAATTGTTTCTCATTCTTTTCTCTGATCTTCTCACAGCCTTCCCAGGACAATGCCTGGGAAAGTTGTGCCTGCTGTTCTCTGTGGAGAGAGCTGCAGCCACAGACAATACCTTCAGTTAATTGTGAGCAAAACATCTTGAGCAGCTTTCCTAATTATGTGATTTCAAGCTGGAAAGTCATGAGGCTCTGAAGAACAACATGGACCTCATGACAATCACTACAGGAGACAATCTGCAAGTGACATTCTCACCACTGCTCACTCAGGAAAACCAAGGATGAGATGCATCTGATCTATCTTCAGATGGCTGCCAGGGCACACAGGTCACATTGCTTTGTGGACAAAGAGAGACACTACTTCCAGGTTTAAATGCCTTCTCATGTGGGACGTGTGTGTCTTAGAATAAGGGAACTCATCACTCTGGAGAAATGTCTCTACAACCAGGCATGACAATCTGGAAAAGTAGCTCAGATGCATCTGAACAGATGAACAGGGCCATATTTGAAGGATTCAGTAAATCAGTAAGAGAGATAAAAACAGAAGCCAGATATCCCAGAACTACGCTCCCATTTCATTTGCTTCCCTAGAGATCAGTTGCACAGCTTAACAACCCCACTGGGAACAATTCTCCTGATCAACCTGCCTCTTCCATGAGCACAGGAAGATGCTAGCGGTGCTACTGAGGCATGTGGTCACTTTCCTGTCACTGCTGAGCAGACAGAGCTAAATAAATCCCCTCTGCTGTCAGAGGAGAACAGGTACAAGTAGCTCTGCAGCTGCCATGAAGAGACAGCAAGGAGCAAATTCCTGTCTTAAATGCTGATTGCAGCACAGGGGGAAATAAACCAAACATGCTGTCGATCAAGCAAATTACATGAAGGACAGGAATATCAAGACAAAAAGTACACATTCAGACACCTGTTGACTGAAGTTGTTCAGGAATTGCCTTGCTACTTACTACTCTTGGTACTGTTTGAGGGTAAGAAAACCATGATTCAACCAGGCCAAAGCACATGGATGAGAACTGCATCTTTGTGGAATGGCATCTTGCTTCCAGACTGAGATTTCTCATCAAAACACCCATCTGAAAAAGACTCCGCTCAGATGAAAGAAAAGCCCTGTTTGAATTTACTTGTCCCAAGTCAGGCAGCAGAAACTTGGCCCTCTCCCAGCCTCCACAACACTGCCCTTGCCACTGCACTGGATCGTCTGAGCTGCAACCAATGGGTGTCTGTTTGTCTCTCCTTTTTTGTGGAAACCCCTCCAGAGAAGTTGTGTTCAGCACAATGCACAAGTAGACATTTTTTATCCTAGAGCATTTGTAGGGAAAGGAAACAATCTGTGGCATTGGTCATCTCTGCCAGAAGGTTTTTCCTGAGGAAGAGGCATGTAAAGCTTGTCATGTGCTTTGTCACATCTGACAAAAGTGCTCAGTACCGTTTGCTAGCAGACAATGTGGCCTGGGGCTCCTCTGAGCCATCGTTCCTCTCCTTCACCGGCTCCTTGACAGATGGGCCTTCAGCCTTCTGGTTTTCCATCCCCTACAAAGACACAGAGAAACCCCATCAATCTTTGAAATATAAAACAGGAAATTCCCTGTTGAAAACACAAGTTAGAACCAGGATCACTGCTATCAAGGCTTAGGGAAACATTTCCTAACTTAGAGATGGAAACAGACCAGAGATTCAGTGATGCCAACTCTTTGTTTTCACTAGCCCAAGGCAGGTTATGAGTGATACCAGACTGAGCAGCAGTCTAAAATCCCAAATTCCTTAGTCTTGAGCATAAATGGAAATAATGCAAACTGGCAGGCAACGAGTGTTCGTGAAGGAAGCAGCAGAACAAACTGGACTCTTTGAGGGTTGGCCCATTGTGTTGGAAGTCAATTTTGTTCAACACTCACTCTCCCTGTGCCGGCACAAAGGCAGGCTTCCTTCTAAAATGTCGATTAAAAATATAAAATCCCTCCCCCTCAAACAAACAAAGGATTTTTCACTGGATGCTGCTGAATTCACCAAGCTTCTTTCAGCTCCACAGGGCTTGACAGCAGGGCAGTATTCCCAAAAGACAGACAGTAATTGTAGTAACTAGGATTGACCTGGACATCTTTTGTAAATTTGGGAATTTTCTTGGCACTACTACTTCCAGTGTCCTTTGCAAAGACTCTGTTATCTTCAGAAGCACAATTCTCACTTAATTGCTTTACAGGGGGCAGAGTAGGGAGAGCATGGTGGGGGCTTACACTTAAATGTAAACCCATTTTCTCCTCTTTCCCTTTCCTCTTTGTGACCGATACTGAAAATATTCGAAACCCCACTTTTCCCTAATAACATCAGTTCCTTTGTGGTCTGCAGATGAACAGGCTGAGGATTAACAGCTCATTCCCAGGAGCAAAATGATTCAGCAGAAGAGGAATGAGCTAAAGACAGATTGGGTGTGTTTCATCTCATATTAGCAGTGGCAATACTTGCACAAAGGAGACATTTCTCCTGCCAAGCACTTACTTTCTTCTTAATTGTCAGAATATCTTCCAGGTTACGGGGGGGGGGGGGGGAAATGATTGTTCCAGAAGCATTTTAAATTGTTGATGGTTGAGCAACATCTTCACCATCTCCTGTCCATAATGCCTAAAGAAGGCAGGAAGGAAGGAAGGAAGGAAGGAAGGAAGGAAGGAAGGAAGGAAGGAAGGAAGGAAGGAAGGAAGGAAGGAAGGAAGGAAGGAAGGAAGGAAGGAAGGAAGGGAAAGAAAAGTGAACAAACACAGGAAGAGTGTTAACAGAAGAGGCTGATACCTTAAACTCATCAGGTGCAATCCTTGCACGAGAAGGCATTACCTACTCAGCAAAGAGGGAGATTTACCTCACGTGACACTGCACAGTGCTGTCAGCTGAACACAAGAGGCAAGAGGAGAATGTGGGGCAACAGAAAAATACAAGTTCTCCCTGAAACTGGGGGTGTGATTCTGTGGCATCAAAGGATCCCAAGGAACAAGCAAAAGACATCTGCTTTGTTGTCAGAGCCTGTTAGCAGTGTCTTGCTGCCATTGCACAATAATTTGCCTTTCTTTAACTGGCAGGAAAGCCAGGACAAAACACCTCATGCTCCTCTTGATTATTCTATATTGTGTGTATGCACAGGGGCAGCTAGTTGCTCTGGTGTTCTTGGCAGCTATTCATGGGAATTTCATCATCAAAGGAAAGGGATTTTGGTGGTTTCGGTTGATTTTGCCAGTAGGAAACCACAGTTTTCTTCAAGAAGAAATGTGGAGTTCACTGAGCCACAGAAAACAGTATACTAGAAATCTGCAGAATGGGTTTAGAAAGACTGCATATGTTGGCTAAAGACCCCTGAAATATCTCTAGGATAGTCTGAAGTTAATGAGAAATAGATGTTTGGGATTCTTCAGTGATGAACATTAGCCAATATTTTGGCTTTGTGTTGTGCGCCTAAGGCCAATCAAAACTGTTGGACTGGCTGATCTCAGCTCTTTTGATCGCAGCAAAGAATCCTTCAAGCCACAGGAAAAAGGTGGCAATGTTCCTTTTTGCTGGCCAGCCTCAGGTTTCCCAGTACAGCCATTTGCCCAGGCAGCCCAGGGCAGTGGTCACAGTGCCAAGGCTGACAGAGCCCAAGAAGAGTTTGGACAATGCTCTCAAGCACATGGAGTGACTCTTGGGGTGTCCTGCACATGGCCAGCAGATGGACTCGATGACCCTGATGGGTCCCTTCCAACTCAGCATATTCCATGATTCTATGACTCTTATTCACACCGTGAGGTAACTTCATATTCCCTTTGGTTTCCACTCTTGTGTGGTTTCCCCTTTACAGCCAGACACAAAACGGTTTTCCTGTTTTGGGAGGTGAAATGCAGATCATTACCTTGTGTCCTTGTGGCAGTCCTGAGCAAGCTTCCCTGCCAGGTGTGGCAGCCTCTCAGCCCTGGCTGTGCCTGCGAGCTGGGTGACTCCAATTCTCTCCATCAGGGACAGGAGGAGTTGGGCCGCACACTCGCGCACCGGGGCGGGGCGGCTGCTGGGGAGGAGAGAGCAAACCCTGGGCACAGGGACAAGGAGCAGCAGCAGCGCCGGCCTTGGCCAGAGCTGCTCCCTGTCCTTGCTGGGGGAAGGAGCCTGGGCTGTCCCTGCACCTTCAGACACCTGCAGAAGGTTCTGTCCTCAGCTAAACACAAAGGTAGCATTGCACACAAGGCCTGCCTGCACGGAAGAGGGAGAATTCAGTCTCCCTGCTCTGATACTCAGTTTCTTTCACAGTAGTTACTCTGAGAAAGATTAAAGAAATAGATGACATATGAATAATTTAGAAATTAAGGACAATTGATGCTGACCCATCAGAGGGCACCCAGTACACAGAGCTGCAGCAGGACTGAGGCTCTTTCCACCCATTTACCCCCAAATCTGCAGAACTTTGGAAAACAACAAATGCAGGGAAAACGCATTGTGGCCGGTGAAGTTGCAGAATATCCAGCAATGCAGCCTGTTTCTTCTGTGTGGCTTGGCAACAGATCCATCTGAATGTTTTACCCTATTGCAAAGCTGAGGAAAGGGTAGCAGGCAGTTTAGCCAGGCTGTCCTGTTCTAGAGAGTGTCTCTTGGGAACTAGCAGGCCCAGCACCAACATTTAAGGCAGCATTTGCTCCAACTGTCCCATGGCAGTCAGCCGGTGAAGGTGCCTGTAAAGTGATTCATCATCTCAAGGCTAACATGAAACATCAGTTGGAATAGAAAGTAGAGCTCTAAGGCCAGGACAGTCATACAAGACTCCTTTGGCAGGAGCTGCACCTGCTGTGCAGGCTGTGCCACACCCAGCAGATTGTCCCCCATGTGCTCCACGCCCCAGCAAGGACCGTCCTCATTTCTCAAGTTAATGGCATCATGAGGAGGCATGGTTTTCCCAGGGCCTCTGTGGTTAGAGCTGTGAAATACCAAACACTGCTCACAGCTGCAATTGCAATTGACCCTCTGCCCACAAAAGCACAAGGCTCTATCCTTGGCCTTTGCAGGCACTTTCCCTTCCCCACTGATCACCACATCTAGGAAAATCTGACAGGCTGGGAGAACTCCAGGAAGCAGCAGGAAGCTGAGTCAGAGGAGCTTTAGTTTGGATATCAGGAAAAAGGGTTTTTCACCCAGAGGGTGGTTGGGCACTGGAACAGGCTCCCCAGGGCAGTGGTCACAGCACCAAGCCTGACAGGGTTGAAGGAGCATTTGGACAACAATCTCAGGCACTTGGTGTGACCCTTGGGCTGCTCTGGGCAAGGCCAGGAGCTGGACTCGATGGTCCTGATGGGCCCATCCAACTCCCCATATTCTACACTTCTGTGATTCTGAGAACTAATAGGCTGCAGGAGGGCAGAAATAGGTGACAAGAGGAAAGAAGTGAGATTGGTTGGAGAATCAAGTCACTGAGTCCACAGAAGATGCAGGATACAGGACCCTTCCCTCCCACCATTCCCATTCTCTGTCTCATCCCTTCTCCCTCCCACACACATGAAGGTGAAGAACATCACTAAAAGAAGAAGAACCTACTTGACTCCCATGTCCATGAGAGCAGTCACTGCTCGTGCAGGAGTCACATTCTCCACCAGGATCCCCAGGGTCTGACTGGCTGCTTTCTGAACAAATTCTGGGGAGCTGGACACCATCTGGAGAAGGACCCGAGCAACCTCATCCACCTCAGAGTCCATGTCCTTCTTCAAGGTCACAAAGAGCTCTCCCAGAGTGACAATGGCAGAGCAGGACACCTTGGAATGGAGGTTGGTCACCTGGGGAAGCCATGAGGGGAAACATAAGAATCACCTTGGAAAGAAAACCAGTTGCCTTCAACAGAAGTCCCAGGAAATGACAACACATCCCACTGGGTCCAGAGGAACATACAAGTACAGGAAGAGCAGGAGAGCACAAGCACAGAAAGGCACTTACTCTAGCACCAATTTCTGGCCTGAGACCTGCTCATTGTAGGCCTAAAATAAAAATTTCATTCAGTGTTCTACTTAACCCTTCTAAAATGTCCACAGCTTTGATTTTAGGACCTTTTACTAGAAGATTAAATAAAGAGCTGCTTTCAAGTCATAAAGGCACAAGTGATAAAGATAAAAGAGTCAGGTGCTCCTGTTCAAAAAAGCAACACCAGCAGCTAAAGCACTCAGCCAGGAAACAGAAAACACAGGCTCAGGTCTACAGAATAATTTGCAGTGTTGAATTACAGCTTGGGCAGAGACTGGGACTCTGGCAAATAATGTCATTAGTGTCTCAGTTTCTGCATTTGCACATTGCATTATGAAGGCTCCACACTCAAAGATGAGTGTCAGATACCCGACCTGCCAGTAAATACAGCTGCATGGACCCACAGATCCTACAGACAGCTGACAGACATTAGAAATCTCAAGTCTAAACCAGAAATGAAGGCACACACTGAGCACACATGGAGATGAACAAGCACATACCTACTCTACACACTGTGTATGAAGTATGGGGGACAATTCAGAACAATGTTCTCACCGCGCTGGTAACTGCCAAGCAAACCTCACCAAGTCTACAAAGCAGGAGCTCTGAATGGGACCCAGCCAGGTGTTGGATGGTGAAGAGTCCCTTCTCCTTCAGCTCCCTGAAAGGCAGAAGATTGATTTTTCTCTCCACCAAGGCAGCACCCTCTGAAATGACCAGGCTGGCAGCTCAGTTGAACAATGGGAGGTGCTTTTCAAGGAGTGCTTAATGAAATTGTGGAATGTGTTGCTCCAGGATGCTGTGGCTGTCAAAAGCATTCAGAAACCCAAGAGGCAAAGAGAGGGGTTTCAGAGTGGCCATTTGAGAAGACAGCCTTTCTGAAATCTCTGGCACATGAGGCCCCTCTGTCACTGCTTCCTAGGAGCTGTGAGACCGGGCCATGCTGCTGTTTGTTGTCACCTCCCTGTACCTGTCCCTGAGACACAGTGCCACCGGGCTGTTATTGGGGCCTTTTCCTTCTTTGCCAGCCCCAGCAGGCATTCAGCAGGGAGAGTCTGCACTGGCTCTCTGGAGCTGAGTTTCCACTCTATGATCTCGGCCTCTCTGTCTCCCCCTCCACTCCCCCTCACACATTCCCCAAAAAAGCAGCAGGATGTCTGCTGGGACCCCCTCAGCCTGCAGGAAGGCCAAGTGGGTCCTGGCCTCTCCTGACCCACAGCACAGCTTTCTTTCATCCCAGCATGGAAATATAAAAACTGTATTATCACATCACACAGAGGGCCGGGAGCTTTTTATTTTGGCTGCAAGTGTCCACAGGGCATTGGGGAAGAGGAGAAAAGGAGTGTTTTGCAGCAAGCAACTCGGCTACTCAGGCAGGATGGTAGGAAAAATGTGTGGAAGTTGCTTTTTAGGACTTTGGTTGTTCTGCTGCAGCTTTTGACAGAGCTGATGGGTAGACCCCAGAGCTGTGGAGAGTTCCTGGGAAATTTGTCTTTGGATATGGCTACAAATGCTCTCCCAGCCATGAACTGCCATCTGTGTCCTGTCCATATGTTACTGCCTTGACTGTTGAGTGTCTGAGGTGCCTCTTGAGGCTGCTATGGACCTCCTTCACCAAGGAATGGATTGTGACACAACATCCCTTTCTGCTTCTATTTGGGCACTGACAGAGCCTGGACCACTCTGGCTCGAGCTTGGGCTCTGGCCAAGCAAGATTGCAAATGAGAGCAGCTCATGGTTCTCAGCTCTTCCCTCCTGCTGGGACAGACAGACATGGCCATGGGGACAGAATGGAGCTGCCCCATCTGCCAGGTCACTAAGAAGGATGTGAATTTTTCTCTGCCCTGTCACCACCAGTTCTGCCGGGGCTGCATCCTGCAGTGGGCAAAGAGAAATCCATCGTGCCCACTCTGCAGAAGAATGATAGAAGCTGTCAGGTTTTCTGAGTAGGGTGAACAGGACTACATACAATGTGCCATCAGCTCCCCCAAACAATTGCTAGAGTCCAGCAGGGAGAGAGCCTGGCCCCCTTGCTGAAAGCAGCCCCCCAGACCCTGTGATGGCTGCTCCATCTTCCCCACAGGGAGCACTGTCCCCAGCTGAGCAGGGGCTGCAGGACCAGAGCCTGTGGATGGCCTCCTACCCAAGGAGTGGGCTGAATTTTTAAAATAACAATGTCATCTACTGGACCAAAGGTGGTCCTGGCTGCACCAGAAGCTGGAGGGAATATGCCAGCACCAGAGATGGCTGGTTAAGGAATTCATAGAGCAGCATCCTGCACGCCCTCTGTGCCTATGGTCAAGTTGCCCAAATCTTGGTGCCAGTACTGCAGCTTCTCCTCTGGAGCAGTCTGAATTGCTGCTAGCATAGTCCAGGGTAAAGAAGCAAAAAGGACCTTTGCATAATCTCCACAGATGTTTTATTCAGCTGTGCAGGGAGATGTTCAGGTCCCAGCACCCACACACAGAGGGTCTCACTTTGTCTCCACAGGGGCCTGGGGGCTGACCCTGATCTCGGGGCAGTACAAAGATAAGGGGGGCAATCAGGGAATAGGGAAGGTGTGGCTCAGGAACACAGGAACAGACCTAGGAACAGGGGAAGGAGCCAATGAGGTCTAACAGCTTTTTGAGGGAAGCTTCTTGTGTCTCTCTATGTCATCCTGGTTTTTTAAGATTTTCTAAGCCTTCTGATGTTGACATTCTTGTAGTGAACTTTCTCACACACTTTCTGTAAATAACTCATTGTTTTGCATTCCTTTATGGAGGAGGAGAGAGTTGATGGGCTGTTGGTTTGACCAGTGTCATTGGAGAGGTGTCACTGTCACCTTCCAATCCGCTGTCACTTTTGTAAAACTATAAATTTTGGAGTCAGAGAATAAAACTTCCCTTTTTTTGTTCCTTCACCTTGACAACGGTGGTGTGCTTGTGTTCTTTCGTGTCCTTTAGCGACGTCTGGTGACCGCCGAGTGTATTGCTGCCTAGGCTGAGACACAGACAGCGGATTGCGGTGAGGTTTCTCCCCCGCTTTTTGGTGCTTTGCCTGCTGTTCTTGGGACAATGGAAACCTCTGTGGTTTTCCAGGATGATTCCCTCATTTTGGATCTCTGGAGGGGGTCCTGGAGTGGGAACAGGTTTCTGTTTCCTGGGATGATTTTGAAAGGTTGATTCTGTGGGCCCAAGAGCGAGGGTTCTTTTCGGTCCCTGGGAAGGTGTTCTCCAGGGAGGAGTGGTCTCTCCTGGGGGTCCACCTCATGGATGCCCTCTTTGATGATTGCACTGTAGACATGGGACTGCTGCTGGTGCAGTGGAAGAAATGTGAGGAGCTTTGGCTGGGGTCTGGTTCATGTACCCCTCGGAGTTCCCAGGGAAGCCCTTCTATGTGGGACGTTGACGAGGAGGAGGTTGAGCTCCTGTGCGATGTGGAGTTCCCTTCCCCGTCCCTGGACGGTGTGCTGGGGAGTGGCCATTGTTCGCCCGGGGTGGATTGGGCTCACAGCCAGCTGGTCCCGGGTCCGGGGAGCTCTCTGGATTCGGCAGGCCGTCCTCGCCCCGCCTCACCCTGTGCGGGTGGCGGGGCGGGGGACGGGTTGCCCTCTCTGTGTGCCTTCCTGGCCTTTAAGGGTCAGCCTCTGCCCCGACTTGAGGCTGCTGCTGTGACGACCTTTCGTCCGAACTGCGGTGTGTCCACCACGTTCCCCCTGAGCGCGGTGGGGGTGGGCTCTCCCGCCCCCGAGTCGGGCTCCTCAGCGGGGGGAGGGATTTCGCCTTCCTGCGGGTCTGTGCAGCCTGCTGGGCATGCGCAGTCGGTGGAGACAGTCGGGGGCGGGACGTTGCCCGCCTCTGGGTCTGCGCAGCCTGCTGGGCATGCGCAGTCGGTGAAGGCAGCCGGGGGCGGGGCGTCGGTCGGTGCTCCGCCGGCCCCGCTCCGGTGGGCGGGCAGCCCCTCCCTCTCCGCTCGGTGGGGGCGGTGCCCGCTGCGGGACCTTGCGGCTTGGGGCGGGCTCTCATAGGGGGCTTGCCCGGCTCCTTTGTGCCACCCCGCAGTGACGCGGCTCCGCGGGCCGCGCCTCCCTCGGCATCCCACCCAGCCCTCGTATCGGGGGATGGGGGCCCCGCGCCGGTCTTGTCCGTGGCCGCACCGGTTTCGTCCGCGGCCGCGCCAGTCTCGTCCGTGGCCGCGCCGGTCTCGTCCGGCGCCGTGCCAGATTTGCGGGCCGTGCCGGCAGCTGCGGCCGCCGAGGCGGCCCCTGCTGGAGCTGCAGCGCAGCAGAGGACTGGGGTGTTTACCTTTAGTGCAACTGCTGACACGGCCGGCGGGAGAACGGTGGGTGCCCGGGGCCATGGCGCTTTCTTGTCAAGTCATTGGACGCTTCCTGCGTGCCAGGTGACCGTGCGTCCGAGGTACCCTGAACGTTTCTGGCGAGAGGCAAAAACCAAGACTGACGAGATGAATGAACTTGTCTCCTCCCGGCATCTGCAGGGTCGGGGGGCGGATTCCTTTGGCTCTGCCGGTGCTGCAGGGGGCGCAGTGGCGAGTGGTGTTGCCCAGGCTCCCAGTCAATCACTCCCTCTTGTCTCTGGGGGGCCCAAGGATCGGGACACAGCAGGTTTGGTGGCTTTGCCAGGGGGTCCCCAGGCTTTCCATGTGCTCAGGGGCGTCACTCATAACACTTATGAACGCCTTGCATATAAGCTGGAGCGTGAAGCGGTTGCTCAGCATGGTTTGGGGTCTGCTGAGGTTATGCACACTCTTCGGAGGCTTGCTAAGGACACACTGACACCTCACAATGTCCGTTGTGTAGCACATTCTCTTTTTGACCCTGTGCAATTTGGTGTTTTTGAGACCAAGTGGGCTCGTCTGGCGGCCCAAGCGGTGAGGTGGAATGCTGCGTTGGCGCCGGAGGACCCCAGGTGTGGAGTTGTTGTTGACATGCTGATGGGGACAGAGCGTTATGAGAGTGCTCAGGGGCAGGTTGGATACGATCCCCTTGTGCTTCAGCAATGCAAAACGCTGGGCATGGGAGCGATTGTGCAGACCCTGGAAATGGCTGCTCCGAAGCAGCCGTTTTCAACCATTGTCCAGGGGGATGATGAGCCTTTTATGGTATTTGCGGCGAGGTTGATTGCATCCGTGGAGAAGCAGGTGCCTGATCCTCTGGCTAGGGACGTTCGATTGCAAACCTTGTCAAGTGCAATTGTAATGAAGCTTGTAGTAAGGTGATAGCAGCTATGCCTGGTGATCCTAGTATCCAGGAGATGGCGGAGGCCTGTGCGAACATCATTCCCTCACGTCGGAAGTTGGCCGCTGTGGCTGCCGCTGTGCAGCCAGTCTGGGCAGCACCGCAGGGCGGGCGGCCACAGCAGGGGAATGCGAAGGCTAGCAGGAAGCGGGGGAAGAAGGTGCAGAAGGTCAAATTCCCCATGTTCTTGTGCGATTGGTGTGGTAGGACAAATCACATATCCAATATCTGCAAGGTGACTGTTCATGTTAATGGCCAGGCTTCACCGGGTTCGGGAAACGTGAAGCGGAATGCGCAGCAGGAGGAGCGCGCTCAGACACAAGCTTCCCTCCAGACCCTGGAGCTGATGGAGGTCTCCTTTGTCGGCTTGCAGCCAGCACCCATGGATCAGCAGTCGTGGATGTCTGCACCGCAGCAACAGTTGTCTTAGACTCGTCTGAGATACGCAAGGTTCCCCTGGATGCCTTTGGTCCCTTGGGCAGGGGCATGAGTGCTCTCCTGATGGGGAGGTCTAGTGCCACCCTTCAGGGCATCATTGTGCACCTGGGGCTCATTGATGCAGATTTCACAGGGCAGATTTGTGCCATGGTCTCCACACCCAGCCCCCCGGCCACAATCCCGAAAGGGACGCGACTTGCTCAACTTGGGCCTTTTAAGTCCTCTGTTCGCAGGACAACTGACCGGTCACGTGGAGCTGGTGGTTTTGGATCCACTGGGCCGCCTCAGGTTCACTGGACTGCTGTCCTGACCAAGGATGCTGTGTACCCTGTCCGTTCCTGGTGCGACACTGTTGGAAATCCACCTCCACGGGCTTCTCGACAGCGGTGCTGACATCACAGTTCTCTCCCTTGCCGCCTGGCCCCCAGTGGCCTCTGGATCCGGTGGGGATGTCTGTCGTGGGCCTGGGAGAGACGGCACAATGCTACATGGCCCAGCAGTGCGTGCTGGTCACGAACCCGGAGGGACAGATTGCCTGGGTTAGGCATCATGTTACTTCTACTCCTGCCAACGTCTGGGGGAGGGATGTTCTGTCTGCCTGGGGGGTGCGTATCGGGACAGATTTTTGATGGGGGCCACTGCAGTGAAGGGCGCAGAGTGTCCTACGCCTCCTATACGGTGGCTGGTGGACAAACCGGTTTGGGAGAAGCAGTGGTCCCTCCCTGAAGATAATCTAGTTGCCCTTCAGAATTTGGTGCAGGAGCAGTTGGACCAGGGTCATCTGGAGCCTTGTACCAGTCCCTGGAACACTCCTGTCTTCTGTATCAAAAAGAAATCTGGGAAATGGAGGTTGTTGCAAGACCTCAGGAAGGTCAATGCCGTGATGGAAAGCATGGGACCATTGCAGGTGGGCATGCCATCGCCTACCATGCTTCCCGTGGACTGGCCGGTCCTCATTGTGGATCTGAAGGATTGTTTCTTTACAATTCCTTTGCATCCTGATGACAGACCGAAGTTTGCCTTCTCGGTGCCAGTGATTAACGAGGCTGAGCCCGCACAGAGATATCAATGGAGGACATTGCCCCAGGGCATGCGCAATTCCCCTGCCATATGCCAGTGGTATGTGGCCCGTGCCTTGTCTGGAGGTCGCAAGCAGTTTCCTGATGCGCGTCTGTATCATTATATGGACGACATTTTGGTGGCTGCGTCCACCCAGGATGAGCTGCTGAGGATTCAGCCTCGGTTGCTCAATGCTTTGCATGCTCATGGACTGCAGGTGGCTCCAGAAAAGGTTCAACAAAAACCACCTTGGAAGTACCTGGGTGTCAAAATTCTGGAACGATCCGTCACCAGGAGGTGCAATTTGTGCGTTCTGTGAAGGCACTGAATGATGCTCAGAAATTGGTAGGTGTCATCACTTAGTTACGTCCGTACTTGGGACTAACCAACGCACAGCTGTCTCCTCTGTATGATTTGTTGAAAGGAGACTCTGATCTAAAGTCGCCTCACACACTGACTCCTGAGGCATGTAAGGCGTTAGAGGTGGTTCAGCAAGCTGTTTCGGCTTGCCAAGTTTATCGCATTGATCCCTCTGTTAATGTCACTGTGTTCATCACCAGTCCAGATTTGTATCCCACGGGCATCATTGGCCAATGGAGTGACAAATGGTTCAATTCCTTGCAGATTTTGGAATGGGTTTTCCTGCCCCATCAGCCACAGAAGACGGCAGCTGCATTGTTTGAGCTGATTGCTTGCTTGATAATCAAATTCCGGCAATGGTGTTTGCAATTGATGGGTGCAGATCCTGCAAAGATCATACTCCTGGTGCAACGGGAGGATTTTGACTGGAGCTTTGCAAACAGTGTGTCCCTGCAGAGTGCTCTGGGAAATTTTTCAGGGCAGATCATTTATCATCTGCCCAGCCATAGGCTACTGCATATGGCAAAATTCACACAAATCTCTTTGTGGCCCAAGAATAGCCAGGAACCCATGCAAGGACCCACCGTCTTCACTGACGTTTCAGGGAAAACGGGAAAGGCTATTGTTACCTGGAGGGATGGATCTGAGTGGCAGGTTCTGGAAGCTCATGAGGATGGGTCAGCCCAATTGGTTGAACTGAGGGCTGCTGTCATGGCATTTGAGAAATTTTCCCAGGAACCTTTCAACTTGGTCACGGATTCTGCCTATGTGGCTGATATCGCACAGCAGTTGGGTCATTCGGTTTTGAAGGAGATCAGTAATCCTGCCTTGTTTCATTTACTGAAGACCTTGTGGTGTGCCATTCAGGCCCAGGTTCATCCATTCTATGTTCTGCATGTGAGGAGTCACACCCGTTTGCCAGGGTTTGTAGTGGAAGGTAATGCGAGGGCTGACAAGTTGGCTAACCCAGCGTGGGTAGCACCTCAGCCTGATACACTCGTGCAGGCCAAGGCATCGCATGGGTTTTTCCACCAAAACGCACATACCCTGCAGAAGCAGTTTCAGCTGACGCCAACTGAGGCTCGTGACATTGTCCAGTCATGTGATGACTGCCATGCACTTGCTCTGCCTTTGCCGGCAGGGGTAAACCCCAGAGGCCTTAGGGCCTTGGAGCTTTGGCAGACCAATGTCACCCAGATTGCCGAGTTTGGCCGGCTCAAGTATGTGCATGTCACGGTGGATCCGTTCTCCTCTGTGATGTGGGCTTCTGCTCACACTGTGGAGAAGGCCCGTGATGTCCTTGCCCACTGGAGGCAGACCTTTGCCATTCTGGGCATACCTTCTACTGTGAAAACCACAATGGTCCTGCTTACGCATCACAAAAGGTGCGGCAGTTCCAGCAGTTGTGGGGTGTCTCGCACAAGTTTGGTATCCCTCATTCTCCGACTGGTCAAGCTATTGTAGAACGCGCTCATGGTACTCTGGAGCGAGTTCTTCAGAAACAAAAATGGGGAATGCAGGGTGAAACCCCACACAGTCAGTTGGCAAAAGCTTTGTGCACAATCAATCATCTCACTGTGCCACAGAACTCAAATAATCCTGTCATTTTGAATCACCATCTCTTGTTGCAGGCTGCGGACGAGGCACAGCAGCCTTGAGCGAAGGTTCGGGTGCGGAATTTAGTCACCAAACAGTTGGAAGGTTCCTATGACTTGTCGCTTTGGGGCGTGGGTATGCTTGTGTATCCACAGATACTGGGGTATGCAGGGCACCTTCGAAGAGTATTCGCCCTGACCTGCGACCGCAGAGACAGAATCCAGCCGAAGAGCAAGATGGAAACCGTAACCAAGCTGAAAGGCATCAAGTGGGTGAATCATTGAGTGATGTCTCAGATGCAGATGATGAGAGTGATCACTCTGATGATTCCTCCGCAAGTGGACACTGAACAGTGTGCATGTTTTCTTTTTCATATTGCTCTTTTTTTTTTTCTTTTTTTAAACGGAAAAGGGTGAGATGTCGCCCTGGTTTTTTAAGATTTTCTAAGCCTTCTGATGTTGACATTCTTGTAGTGAACTTTATCACACACTTTCTGTAAATAACTCATTGCTTTGCATTTCTTTATGGAGGAGGAGAGAGTTGATGGACTGTTGTTTGACCAGTGTCATTGGAGAGGTGGGACTGTGACCCTCCAATCCACTGTCACTTTCGGAAAACTGTAAATGTTGGAGTCAGAAAATAGACTTCCCCTTTTGTCTTCACCTTGAGAACAGTTATGTGAGCTTGTGTTCTTTCGTGTCCTATAGTGACACTCCTGGGCCATCCACTCCCTCTGAGGGGGGCCTCTCCCAGCTGAGAACTCTCCCGTTTGCTGCACTCGGGGATCCTGAACAAGGAAGGAGCCTGGGCCAACTCCTCCACTCCTCCAGGCTCAGCCCTTTGCCTGCTGGGGAGATGCCAAAGCATCCGCAGTGAGCATTTCCTGCCCTCAGGGGAATTTCTCATAGGTGCCTTGCACTGACTCTTTGTGTCCCTGTGCACACGGGAGTGCCTGTGCTGGGGAAATGTGGCAGAAATGCTGCTCTCTGAGGGGTCTGTGTGCCTTGGATAGCTGAGTCAGTCAGGCGTGTAGGTAAGGTTAAGTCACAAGGTCTAAGTGAAGTTAAATGCTGCTAAGAGTTGTTCTTTAGCGAAGTTGTTAAGTTTAGGTTATTAGCTAAGTTAAATACTGTTAAATGCCTTTCCTCTGTTAAATTGAAAACTCATAGGTTATAAGTCAGGTGAAATAGTGTTAAGTGATGTTCTTTTGTTAAATTGTCGGGTTTAAAGTATCAGTCAAGGTTAAGTCCTATTAAGTTTGAGCTCCGTTAAGCTTTTAGGCCGTATTCCTTTTATCCTTGCCCTCACTGTCCTTGTGTCTCACACACACACAGGGACAGTTCTCAGTTCATTTCAGGTTTGATTGACTGAATTTTGTTTGCTTTTGTTGTTGCTTTGTTTCCTTGGTGTGCCTGAAGTGTCCAGACAGGAGCAGAGTGATTCTTGCCAAGGAACTTTGTGCTGCTGTCCCTTAATATTAAATCTGGTTTTTGCTGCTCCCATGCTGGGGATTTTTTCAGCTCTCTCAAGTCCTCGTTCGTAACAGGGTGAAGGAGCCCTGGCCCAGGCTCTGGCCCTGGGGGACACGGGGATGCTGCCGGGGGGTCCCTGTCCCCCTGTGCCACCCCCAGGGCCCTGGCCCCCCATCCCCATGTCAGGCTCTGGGGTCGATCTCGTGGAACATCCTCTGGGGGGGGCTGCGGGGCCGGGGGCGGGGGGACCCGGGGGGACAGGGGACTCCGCTGTGCATGAGCAGGGTTGGACTGCTCTGGGGGGAGCTGTGAGGGGGGCCGGGGCAGAGTGACCTCCCCTGTGATGTCACACTGCCTCCTGTGATGTCACACTGCCTCCTGTGATGTCACACAACCAACAGTATGATGTCACACAGTCCCCCTGTGACCTGCCACACAGCCCCAGTGATGTCACAGAGCCAACTCTGAGATGTCACCCTGTGATCTGATACAGCTGCTCTGATTTGGTGGTGTTTACAGGGGTCCCAGGACAAGGGAAGAGACGAGAATCTTGACTCCACATTTCAAAAGGCTGATTTATTATTTTATTATATATGTTACATTAAAAAAATGATATAATAAAACTATACTTAAAGAATAGAAGAAAGTATTCCATCAGAAGGCTAGCAAGGAGTAGAAAGGAATAGAATGAATATAAAATCTTGTGACTGACCAGAGAGTCTGAGACAGTCCTGTGATTGGCCACTAATTAGAAACAATCACATGAGACCAATCAAAGATATGCCAGTTGCATTCCACAGCAGCAGATAATTATTTTTTACCTTTTGTTTCTAGGGGCTCTCAACTTCTTAGGAGAAAGATCCTGCCAAAGGATTTTTCATAAAATATGTCCATGACACTCTGTGATGTCACAGAAGGCTCTGTGATATCACACAATCACACCATGACATCATAGTCTGTTTTATGATGTCACAGTCAGTTCTGTGATGTTACTTAGTCACCCAGTGATGTCACAACCCAGTCTCTGGTGTCACAGAGCCACCCTCTATGATGGCAGAGTCTGGACTATGACGTCACATCCTACTCAATGACATCACAGCCAGCTCTGTGATGTAATAATCCCTTCAGTGATGTCACAAAACCCTCGATGTGATGTCATACTGCCACTCTGTAATGTCTCAGCACACACTTTGACATCACAGCCTGCTCCATGATGCCCTACAGCCATGCCATGATGTCACAACTTGCTGTGATGTCTGGGGCTTTGGTGCTCTTTGCATCAGACTCAGTTCCTCAAAGAGGGCTTGTCGGATTTTGGTGCTGTCTGGATGGTCTGGGAAAAGCCCAAAGATGGCCTTGGGCCCCCGGGGTTCGAAAGGACGAGAGGAAGCTTCAGAATTGTTCTCGGTCTCGGTGTTTATTAATTGCTTATCTAAAAGATTTTCTCTTGGCCTGACAGAGTTCTGCTCAGCAGTCAGCCATGGGCACACACACTGAGCCCCTGGGGCGGCCACCTATCTTTATACCCGGAGTTACGTATACAATATTTATCATTTTTCTCCAATACCCTCTACCCTTATTAACCAGTGTTCCCCTAGTAAGGTCCAATCCCAAAGTGCCAACATCACCACAGAAGATGGAGGCTTAGAGGAAGAAGAAGAAGGAGAAGGGCACGCCCCAATTCCTCCATCTTACCTCTCTAGACCCCCCTGTACAGGGATCTTAAACCCTGTATCTCACACTCCAATTAACTTGTCCCTTCACCATTCACCCCAGTGAAATCCTCCCGTCCTCATACTGATGTCATCTCCCATGTGGGATCAAAGTCCAGCCACCAGACATTTCTGGCAACATTCCAGGACTCCCGAGCCCCCCAGGGGCAGTCTTGTTCACCCTGCACCCCAGTTCTGAGAGACTGAGATCCCACATCTCCCCCTTCTGTTTGCACCAAAAGACCTTTTTTGCTTTTATGTGAAAACCCCCCAAAGTCCTTAGTTTCTTTTTATTTCTCTTCTGGGTCGTTTTTCGCAGTCTGAGTCTCGACTTCTGTCTGAGTACTCGTCTCTTTGCTTCTTGGATCAGCGTTCTCGTGCTCTCGTGTTCGGAATGGCTTCACGTGCCGTGCCGACACCCACTTCAGACCTCGATCTGTGGAGATACAAGCGAAACCCTTTCCCCAAGAGATTAGTTTGAAAGGACCCTCTATTTGACCTGTTTCTGGGTTTCTGACCAAAACCAAAGGATCTCCCTTTAGCTTTGCCTGTGTGTTGTTTAGAAAATGTCTCACGATCGGTGGATCAGATGGATAATCCCTTTGTCGTGTTAACATTGTCTTCTTCGAGGTGCTTTTCTTTTTATATATTGTTGGAAAAAATTGCTGCATTGTTGCAGTCTCGCCACAAGATGGCGCTGTGGCTCCGCCGAGCCGACCCGGCATGTCATGCACTTCCGCCCTCCTGCCACTAGGTGGCGCTGTCACCGGCCTCCCTGGCTCGGATGACGGAGCAATCTCGACTGCCCCACTTCCTCTTCCTGCTCGGCGTCCCCCGTGAGGGGAAGGGACTGGGACTCCGAGGGTTTGAACCAAAGGCACCAGATCTGGAGACGGTGTGGAGCCCCGGGACGTAGAATCCCTAACACGGCCCCTCCTCACCCGCGACGTCACAGGGGACCGGGCTCGGGTCCGCCCGCGTCTTACTTTCTGCGCATGCGTACTCTCCGAGCTGCTTCCTGTGTCCCCCAAGCTGACGTCATCGTCTCCCCCCTGTTTCACCTCCGAGGTTCCCGCCCCTCGGTCTGTCCCAGAGTCCAACCCCTCCTCCTCTGACGTTGTGTTCGCCTCTCCCGCCGGCACTCCCGCTCTCCCCGCGATTCGAGCTGACCGTCGCACCGGATCTGACGTCACAACCGCGCACCTCCTGCGTCTCACCGCGGCGGATCGCTGAGCCTGCACATTTTCCCTCAGCCCGCCTTCCGCGCTCGCCGCCCCCACTCTGGCGTGTGAGTCTATACCCCGGTTTTTGCGAGTTTCGCCCTCCGCGCGCGTCTCCTCATCTTCACCCGCGCTGCCCGCCGCCGCCGCGTCGCCGCTTTCACCGCGAACAGGCCCCCCCCCCGATCCCTTATCTTCCTGCTCCCCCCCTTCCGCTCCTGACTCCTCCACACTCTCTGGAGTTTCAGGACGCCCTTGGGGTTTGTTGCATTTTTTGATCGGGGGTTTTAATATTTTTTCCTGCTCTCTTTTTTCGAGAGCCCTTTCCCCCTGGCTTTTTAAAGCCAGAGCAATTTTTTTCCCGGAGCTTCGCCGCTCCGCCCCCTTCTCTGAGGGTACCGCAGCTTCTCGCTGCTTTTCCAGTCTTTTAGACTGCACTGAAATACCTTGTAACATGATTCTTGCCGGCGAGAGTAGCTTTAACGCTGTCTCATCTTTTTTTGTTGCTAAAATATATAAATGCCTATTAATTTCTTGCCAAAACCCCACTTCGAACAGCAAACATGTCTCCGCAAGTGGATAATTAAGCCTTGCCCATAGTAACAGCTGTTTTAATTCTTTCTTTGGGATCCCTTCTGTATATAATTCTGCTACACTTTGTAAGGTGGATAAGATTTCCCGTTGTTCCTGGGAGAGTGAGGCCCCCATGATTTTATTTTGGCCTTCTTACCGAATCTGTCGTCAGAGTGGTCTGGAGGCTCTTGTTCTCCATCCAGCAGATTACAAAAGATGGATCCAGAGGCGCCTTTCTGATCCCAGTCCAGGCCGCTCTGCTACAAGCTGTCTTCAGCAGAAGCTGAGAGATGGGATTTCTCAGTGACTGCTGATTTTTGCAGCTTCTCCCGGCCAGTTTTTTCTTTTTCTTCTTTCTTTCTTCAGGCTTCTCTCCTCTGGAGTTATCAGTGCTGTTCTCTTGGCTCTTCAGCTCTTCAGGGCTTTCCCCCCCCCGAAAGGTTTGGTGGGAGATAGCCCGCACAGCGGACGCCAGTTGTCTGATTTTGGTGCTGTCTGGATGGTCTGGGAAAAGCCCAAAGATGGCCTTGGGCCCCCGGGGTTCGAAAGGACGAGAGGAAGCTTCAGAATTGTTCTCGGTCTCGGTGTTTATTAATTGCTTATCTAAAAGATTTTCTCTTGGCCTGACAGAGTTCTGCTCAGCAGTCAGCCATGGGCACACACACTGAGCCCCTGGGGCGGCCACCTATCTTTATACCCGGAGTTACGTATACAATATTTATCATTTTTCTCCAATACCCTCTACCCTTATTAACCAGTGTTCCCCTAGTAAGGTCCAATCCCAAAGTGCCAACATCACCACAGAAGATGGAGGCTTAGAGGAAGAAGAAGAAGGAGAAGGGCACGCCCCAATTCCTCCATCTTACCTCTCTAGACCCCCCTGTACAGGGATCTTAAACCCTGTATCTCACACTCCAATTAACTTGTCCCTTCACCATTCACCCCAGTGAAATCCTCCCGTCCTCATACTGATGTCATCTCCCATGTGGGATCAAAGTCCAGCCACCAGACATTTCTGGCAACATTCCAGGACTCCCGAGCCCCCCAGGGGCAGTCTTGTTCACCCTGCACCCCAGTTCTGAGAGACTGAGATCCCACAAGGGCTCAAAAATTTTCTCAAGAACACAATGTAAGATTGAAACACTGAAGTTTCTTGTAGTTTCAGTAGATCCCTGTGAGGCACAAGATTGACAAAGGGTCCCCAGGTCCAGGTAGAGGAGAGAACTGGTGGCAGTGATGACAATTTGGGGCAAGCAGGGGAAAGGTGTTTCTGATGCTGAGAAAACCTGCGCCTCTGTCCCTCCAGGCTGTCATCATCCCCCGGCTGCCCCACCTGGCTGGGCCCTTCCTTTGCTGACAGCTCCGCCTCCTGCCTGCCCCTGCCTGCCCACACAAAGCCTTGGGCTGCTCCAGGCTCCTTCTGGGCGATGTGCTGCACCACAGCCCTGTCCTGGCAGGGAAATTCCTTTTTTGCTGTCCAGTCTGGGTCTTCCCAGCTGCTCTTGGAATTATTTCTTTCTTTCTTTCTCTGGCTGTTCTCTACTATGTGAAAAGGATCCAACCTCTCTGAATCCACCCTCCAGTCCCTGCCAGGGCTCTCCTCTGCTGTCCTCAGTCTCCACCCCACTGTGCACAGAGCTCCTTTGTCCCTATAGAGTGATCAAGTGCTTGAGGCCAAGAATGGCTGGGCAAGAGGGACAGTTTTTATTTTTATAGGAAGGAAACCACAGAACCCCCGAGTTTGAAGGCAGATGATGTCACAGTGGTCACAAGGGTTGCAGGATGAAGAGAGAGGCGAGAATGTTGATTCCATGTTCAGAAGGCTTGATTTATTTTTTTATTATATATATATATATTACATTATGACTATACTAATAGGAATAGAAGGAAAAGTTCCCAGAAGGCTAAGCTAAGAATAGAAAAGGAATGAATAACAAAGATCTGTGTCTCAGCAGAGAAGGAGACCCAGCTCTGCTGTGACTGGTCAGTAAATCCAAACATTCACCGGAGATCAATCACGGATCCACCTGTTACATTCCACAGCAGCAGATAACCATTTTTTACATTTTGTTGCTGAGGCCACAGCTTCTCAGAAGGGAGAAAAATCCTAAAGAAAGGATTTTTACGAAAAGATGTCTGTGATAAGATGAGAAGCAATCACCAGAGGCCCAGGCCAGTCAGACCCTGCTGTCCTTGCAGCTTTTGTCTGAAAGCAGCCTTTGGATATATATGGGGAGTTTTGGGGGTGGAATTCCATTTCATTCATGGGTTCCTGGACTGGAATGGCAGTTCTCCATAGGAAGGAAAGGGCAGAGCCCCAGTGCTCCAAAGGCTTATTAGAGGCAGCCCCAAGGAGGCCAAGGCCAGCCAGACCTGTTGTCAGGGGAGAATCCTTGGAGTGACAGAATTTAGAAGGCCAAACCCACTTTTGTCTATGGGCATGTGGACAAGAGGGACAGTTCTTTTCCATAGGAAGGAAAATACAGAGCCCCAGTTTTTCAAAGGGAGATGAGAGCTGGCCCTCAGGAAGGCAAGGGAACCTTGACCATCCTGGCAGCTTTTGTCTGCGAGCTATCCTTGGATATAGAGAATTTCAGAGGCTGATTCTCAGTTTAGGCCATGGATGCCTGGAGTTGAAAGACGGTTTTTTCCATGAGAAAAAGAGAATCACAGGACCCCAGTGTTTTGAAAGCAGATGAGAGGTGGCCTCCAGGAGGCCAAGGCCAGCACAGAGTTTGTTGTGTGAGGTCATCAAGCAGCTAGACAATCATAGAGGGGATTCTGTGACATCACAGAGCAGGCTGTGACATCATGGCATGGCTGTATGACATCATAGAGCTCTCTGCGAGGTCAAACTGTGTGCTGTGCCATTACACAGTAGCAGTATGACATCACAGAGAGGTTTTTCAGACATCACTGAGGGGGTTGTGACATCACACAGCTTTCTGTGACATCATAGGGTAGGATGAGGGGCCACAGAGCAGATGCTGCCATCATAGAGGGTGGCTCTGTGACATCAGTGAGTGGGTTGTGACATCACTGGGTGGCTGTGTAACATCATAGGACAGGCTGTCCTAGTGACTTTCTGACATCACAGAGTCTTCTGTGGTGTCACAGTGCAGGTGCATGACATTCCAGAGTGACATCCCAGAGCTGGCTCTGTGATATAACAAGGGTGCTGCATGATGTCCCAGAGTGGGCTGTGACATCACAGATGACTGTGTGACACTGCAAAAGGGCTGTGTGGCATCATAGGGGACTGTGTGACATCACAGGGGCTGTGTGAGGTCACTGGGGGACTGTGTGAGGTCACTGGGGGACTGTGTGGAATCATACTGTTGGTTGTGTGACATCACAGGGGCTGTGTGAGGTCACTGGGGAGGTCACTCTGCCCCAGCCCCCCTCACAGCTCCTCCCAGAGCAGTCCAACCCTGCTCGTGCACAGCGGGGTCCCCTGTCCCCCCGGGTCCCCCTGCCCCCGGCCCCGCAGCCTCCCCCAGAGGATGTTCCACGAGATCGACCCCAGAGCCTGACATGGGGATGGGGGGCCAGGGCCCTGGGGGTGGCACAGGGGGACAGGGACCCCCCGGCAGCGTCCCCATGTCCCCCAGGGCCAGAGCCTGGGCCAGGGCTCCTTCACCCGGTTATTAATGAGGACTTGAGAGAGCTGAAAAAATCCCCAGCATGGGAGCAGCAAAAACCAGATTTAATATTAAGGGACAGCAGCACAAAGTTCCTTGGCAAGAGTCAATCTGCTCCTGTCTGGACACTTCAGGTACAACAAGGAAATAACGCAACAACAAAACCAAACAGAATCCAGACAATCAAACCAGAAATAAACTGAGAACTGGGGTTTTCCTTCCTAAGGAAAAGAACTGTTCTTCTTATCTAGGTGCCCATCGGCAGAATTTGGATTTCACCTGCAGTATTCCCTATTGTGACAGACTAGAGGAGTTTCTTGGCTCAAGACATTTCATGTGTGAGGGAGGAAGGGGCAGGTCCTGCCTTGCCCTGCCCAGCAAAACCAGCCCTGCCCTGCCCTGGAACCCCAATGCCCCCAGAGCCTCCATCCCAGCCCAGCAGTGACTGCCAGTCCCTGGCACAGCACAGGCAATGCTCCACAGCCACCTCTGCAGCCCCAGCCCAGCTCCCATCAAATGAGCCCAAGGCCAACCTGCGGGAAGGGCCCAGGAAGACCCAAGGGTATTGAAGGCTGACCACAAGGCAAGCACATCTTGACCCTACCTCCTCATGGAATTTCCATCTGAACAGTGCTGGAATCCAGGAGTTGGTAGCTGTGTGTAAGCTTCTTTAAATCTTCTTTTTTTTTTTTTTTTCTCTATTTCTTCTATTTGTGTTCTCTTGCAAATTTTAAGTATGTTAAAACTGAGCAGGCTTAGAGTTTGTGAAGTTGAATGGTCCAATTTAAATCTTTGATAAGTGGTTTTTTTTTTAATTGAATATAATATTAAACCATTTGCCAAGGTTGCCTAATTTTCTAAAATTACCAGTAAAGACTGTTGTGTTCTTTTGAGCTCCTGAGTATTTCTTGTCAGTATTTCTCCAGTGCTCCAAGTCAGAGTACACAATAAATTGTAATTCCTTTTAAATGTCTCATTGAGAGAGTTATTTGGGGAATGGGGGTCAGGGCTTGTGTGTCCTGCTTGGCACAGCCCAGGCAGGGCTTTCCCAGCCACATTCCACACTCCATTTCCCAGCTGGAGCCCCTGGTGCCTCTGAGTCGTGCTGCCCCAGCCCCAGGGACGCTCTCCTTGTCTGCCCATTCCCCCACGGTCTCTGGGCAGGGATGGCCTCAGTGGGGGCTGCTGACATCCTCAGCAACTTGGAGGCTGCTGCTGAATTTTCCTGCTCCAGAGGCTTGTTCAGCCTTCAGCTCTTCAGTGCAGGAATTCAGTGTCCCAGGGCTCATTAACATTAAGAACACCTTAACTAGCCAAGCCTCTGGGAATATTTTGATTTAAGTGTTCAAAACTTTTGAGATTAATTTGACAGATTTCAGTAGTGTGTTCAAAGTGAATGCATTATATTTAAAAAGACAGCCAGAAAACATTGTTTAGGTCCTGTTTTGGATTTTTTCCTGTTCATAAATCAATACGTGCAGTCCCCAACTGACATTGAATCCAAGTACCTACTCATGCAGTTTGAATGGATATGAAAATCAAGACCCTTCATGGCTGACAATCAATCAGACTCTGTCCCTAGCCCCACCCCACCATTTCCCCCGTCCAAGCCCTGGCACTCAGAGCAGCCTTGTGCAAATCTGAGCTCCCTCCAGCCCAGGCTGCACCTGCAGCTTTCAGCTCCTTGGCTCCAACTCCCACCTGCCTTTCCTTGGAGAAGGAGCTGCCCAAGACACAGAGGGATGTTCATTTCTTGTCAGCCAGCAAAGCCAAGGGAAGGAACAGCTCCATCAAATGCAAAAGTCATTCCTCTGCTAGATATTAAATCACTTTCCACAGAAGACAGCCTCAGATCAATGGAAAACACCTTCTGTGCCCAGCACAGATCCCAAGGTCCCCCTAAACCCTCCCTGCCCCAGTTCTGCCCAGATTTACTCTTTGAACACGAGTCACACGCTGAAGTCAGGAGCTCCCTCCATGGCCAGAGGGAGGAAAAGAGAGAAAGGGGACGAAGAGCTCTCCTGTGCAGAGCCAAGGTCCATGTGCAGCCCCTGCAGTGGGAACCACAACTCATCAGGTTTGTGTCCTTTGTGCTCGGGGACTGGTGACACTCAGAGGCACAGAAAGGTTTCTTGCCCACAAACGCAAGAAGAACATTTGAACACTTGAATAGACATCACAGCTCTTCCCTCAGATCTCTGTGATGTCCCTGCAGAATCTGTCATGTCCCCCATCTGCAAGGGATTTCCAAACCGGAACAGTTCTAGACAAAGTTATAAGAAAACGCAATTCTGTGATTAATAGAAACACAATTAAGATGTTGACTAATGTGGTATTTATTTTAACATCAGAAAGATTGGGCAACTTCCTGGAGCTCAAAGCATGAAAGCAGTAACTTGAGAGGAACTGAAATGATCAGAGAGCATCTGGAGGAGGAAATCTGGGAGCAATGGAAAGGACATAGATCCAGCTAGTCAAGTGAAGAAATGTCCTTAGATATGGCCATTCAAACAGGAGAGCTGGAAACATCTGATGGAAAAGGGAGAGAAAATAATAGACTGAATATTGGTGGCACAAGTAGATGGGAAGACCAGTATTTCTTCTCCTCCCATCAGTACACTTTGAGGAAATCCCCGTTCCTGGTGGGAAAACATTGCCATTTCTGAAAAGTACTCAAATGATACAGATAATATAGATTTGCTGGTATATTATGAAACTAAAATGTATTAAAACCAGTGGCCTTTTCCAGGCAGACATCAGTTGTGTGCCCATGAACAGGCAGTGCCACTTGTGCCCTCAGGTGCCCAGCTGGGATTGGATCTCTCCGAAAGCACCTGAGGGAGAGCAGAGCACCTTGCAAGCTGCAGGTCCCTGACAGCCCTGCAGGGCTCCTGGCCCATCAACATCTGCTCTGCTGCAGTCTGAAACAGGGCCCAGCATGGTGCTGGGATCATCAGAGAGCTGAGGTGTGTGCTGGAATTCAATGCCCTCCCCATCCCTCAGCAGCCCTGCATTTCCCTCCTGCAGCCTTGGTCTCCAGCACAGCCATGGAGGCTCTTTGGGCTCTGGACTGTTGCTGCAGCCCCCAAGGGCAGCTGAGCTCTGCCTTTGGCACAGTCAGGCCTGGCCAGCGCAGGCCATGCTCAGCAATTGCTTGTGTGTGCCTGGCCCTGCTGTCAGCCCCGGCAGCGGCTGCGTGGCCCCTTTGTGGCCCTGTGCTGGCCCAGCCAATGTGGCCCAGCCCCTGTGCAGGCCCAGCCCAGGCCAGGAGCACTGGGGCTGGGAACGGCCCCTGTGTCGTGGTGCCCATGGCAGCCTTGGGGCTCTGTGCCCCATGGCCTCCCTGCTGGGCAGCCTCTGCCAGCTCCTGTAGAGCCTGTGGCACCTGTGGGGTTGCACAGACAGCCCTGCCCTAGGCTCTGCCGGCCTCGGGCCAGCAGAGAGGCAGCCAGGGCTGGCCATGGCTGGAAACAGGCCCTGAGCCCCGCAGGAGGATGGAGCTGGGCCACAGCCAAACTCAGCCCAGGCCAAAGCTGGGCTCAGCAGCCAGGGCTGCCAACACACGGGCACAGAGGCTGGCACTGACAAATGTCCTGGGCCCCCTCCCTGCTCTGTCCATGCCACCAATGGCACAGAGCAGCCTTCTCTCTGGGCCACTTGCCTGTTTGCAATGCCTTGCACAGGCGCTGGCCCTGCCCCACAAGGCCTGGCCTGAGTACTGCCCCTGCACGCTCAGCCAGGCTGAGATGGACACTGATGGTTTCTGGGCCAGGCTCTCTGAGCCCAGCCCAGCTCTCTGCAAGCTCTGCCAGCTGCCCTGAGCTCTGGACAGCACCAAGGGCCTCTCCCCAGCCCAGCCCAGCCAGCTCTGGCCCCACAGCTCTGCTCAGGCCAGGCTGCTCTGGGCACTGCCCCACGGCCTCAGCACCTGGCAAGGGCACAGCAGCAGCTGCAGCTGCCACAGGACTCGGCCCCAGCCATGGGGGAAGGTGCTTGGTCAAGGCCAAAGGAGGCTCCCTGGCTGCCTTGCTCCCCTCGGGCTGAGGTGCTGAGGGCTCTGCAGCCCCTGCTGCCATCCCATCTGCCCAGGGCAGCACAAGAGCCCCAGCCTTGGAGCTCTCAAGAGCTGCTCCTGCTCCAGGCCCAGGGCCCATCCCAGAGCTGGGGCAGCCACAAAGCTGTGCCCATTTCTGTTCATTGTTGCTCTGATGGGGATGGATCTGCTGGCACTTGGAGGTTGCTGATGAATTTTACTACTCCAGAGGCCTCTTCTTTCTTGAGCTCTTCAGTTCAGGAATTCACTGGAAAAGGCTGTTAAACATTTCTTCAAATCACCCAAACAAGACAAGCCCTTGGGAATAATATAAGTTTTCAGTTCTTCTGTGATTAATTACACACATTTCAGAAATGTATTCAAAGTGAATATACTGTACTGAAAAAAATGCAGAGAGAACTGTTTTGTCCTAGTTTTTTCCTGTTTATAGATTGATATCAGCAATGCAGTGTCCAGTTGATATTGACCCCCAGCACCTCCTAATGCAGCATGAATACATACGAAAATCAAGACCCTTTATGGCTGACAATCAATCAATCAATCAATCACAATTTCTCCCCACCATTTCCCTTATCCAACCCCTGGCACTCCTATGGATCAGGAATTGTGTGCCCAGCAGGAGCAGGGCAGTGATTCTTCCCCTGTGCTCAGTACTGGTTGGGCAGAACACTGTTAGGTCACAGGAACTGGCTGCCCAGCGCAGTGGGTGAGTCACTGTCCCTGGAAGTGTTTATGGAAAGACTGGATATGGCACTCAGTGCATGGTCTGGGTGACAAGGTGGTGTTGGGTCCCAGGTTGGACCTGATGCTCTCCAAGGTCTTTTCCAGCCTGGCTGATTCTCTCATGATTGTGACCCTGCAGGTGCCTGGGGAAGCAAGGGGCCATTGTGACACTGCGGGGCCTGGTGGCACTAAGAGGACCATGGTGACACTGTGTACGACATGGTACCACAGAGCCAAGGGGCCATTGTGACACTGTGGGGCTGAATGGAAGCAAGGGGTCCATTGTGACAGTCTGGGTCCTGGTGGAACCACAGAGGTCACTGTGACACTGCGAGGCCTTGTGGAACCAAGGGGCCATTGCGCCACTGTGGAACCAAGGAGACCCTTGGGAGAGCCTGGGGACAGTGGAATCAAGGGGCCATTGCTCCATTGCAAGGACTCTGGGAACTGAGGGAACAATTGTGACCCTGTGGTGCCCCATGGAACCAAAGGTCCCTGGTGACACTGCAGGATTTTATGTCACCAGGGCTCCATTGTGACACTGCAGCACCAAGGAATTCATGGTGGCCCTCTGAGGCCTCAGGGAACCAAGAGGCCACTGTGACCCTGCAGGGCCTTGTGGAACCATGCAGGGCATTGTGACAGAACAGGACCTGGTGTCATGATGGGGCCATTGTGACACTGCAGGGCCCCATGGAACCAAGGGGACAGTGCTGCTCCTCAGTGTCACATATTTTATGTGGACATATTTTATGAAAAATCCTTTTGCTAGGTATTTTTCTCCTGAGAAGCAGAGACGCCTCAGAAACGAAATGTAAGCAATAATTATCTGCTGCTTTGGAATGCAAAGGGGGACCTTGATTGGTCTCATGTGGTGGTTTTTAATGTCCAGTCACAATTTGGCTTTCTCGGACTCTCTGGTCAGTCACAAGATTTTATTATCATTCCATTCTTTTCTATTGCTTGCTAGCCTTCTGATGAAATCCCTTCTTCTATTCTTTTAAGATAGTTTTAGTATATCATTTTATTTTAATATAATATATATCATAAATTTATAAATCAGCTTTCTGAAACATGGATTCAAGTTTCTTGTATCTTCCTTTGTTCTGTGACCCCTGTGAAAACCACCACACCTCAGGGACTCCTGGAATGAAGGAAACATGTTTGACACTGTGGTGGCCCTTGGGACCAAGAGACCATTGTGACACTGTGGAACCAAGGAGAGCATTGCTGCACTGCCAGACCTCATGGAACCAAGGATACACTGTGACACAGAAGGCCTTGGGGGCCAAGGATCCATTGTGACACTGCAGGGCACAAGGATCCAAGTGACTTTGTGACATCAAGCGGTCCCTTGAAACCAAAGGGACAGTGTGACACTGGGTGGCCTCATGGAATCATGGAGAGCATTGGCACACTCGGGGGCCTCATGGAACTCTGGTGACACCAAGTTGTCTGGGAATGTTGATCTGCTGCAGGGTAGGAGGGCTCCGCACAGGACCCAGGAAAGGCTGGATTCAGGGCCCAGACCCAAGAAGGTGACGTCTCACAAGTCCAAGTACCGGGTCCTACACTTTGGCCACAACAACCCCTGCAGCACTACAAGCTGGGGACAGAGTGGCTGGAGAGCAGTCAGGCAGAAAGGGACTTGCAGGGACTGATGGACAGCAGGCTGGACATGAGGCAGCAGTGTGCCCAAGTGGCCAAGAAGGCCAATGGCTCCTGGCCTGGATCAGGAATGGTGTGGCCAGCAGGAGCAGGGCAGGGATTCTTCCCCTGTGCTCAGCACTGTTTGGGCAGAACCTCAAGTGCTGTTTGCAGTTCTGGTGCCCCCATATTTAGGAAGAACATGGAGGGGCTGGAGCATGTCCAGAGAAGGGTAGCAAGGCTGGGGAGGGAGCACAAGTCCTGTGAGGAGCAGCTGAGGTAGCTGGGGTTGTTTATCCTGGAGAAGTGGAGGCTCAGGGGAGACAAGGCAGTGTCAGGGCACAAGCTGGACTTGATGATTTCCATGGCCTGTTCCACCCTTGCTGCTTCTGGGATTCTCTGGAACCACCCTTGGAGCAGTTGCAGGAGGAGCCCTGGGCCTCCTCTTCAGAAGCTCCAGCAGCCCAGGTCCCTCAGCTTCTCCTGCCAGCCCCAAAGCCCATCCTGTCAGTCCTGCAGAGCCTCTGCAGCTCCTCCTCACTGCCCAGAACAGGGAGCCCCAGAGCCAGGACAGGGGAGCCCAACTGACCCGGGCATAGCCCAGACCAGAGCACATCATGCTCAGGGTGTAAAGGGGGGAACAGGGAGGAAGGGGGGAATTTTGGAGAGAGGGCTTTTGCCTTCCCAGGGAACACCTAGGCAAGAGGGAGCCCTGTTTCACCAGTGGGCAGGGTCACTACCAAAGAAACAGACACCAGCTTAAGGAATTGTGTCATTTATATCATGCACAGCTGTAAAGATTTACAAAAGGATAAGCTCAGCAAAGCACATCATCATTAGCAAAGAATTACAAAAGAAGCTCAGCAATCCATCATAACCCACCATTATATTTTGATGACCAATCCCCTGGTGAAACACCAGAGGTGTTTGTGGCAGACAAAGATTCTGGCTGACTATCAAGGTACACCTTACAGACATCAGTAGTACCTTAGTGACACCGTTCCTCATTCTTTTTTCTCAATCTCATAGGAGTTAGGAAAAAGAATTCTGTTGCCCATGGAGCTGGCACCTTTTTAATTCCAGAATAATGCCCCCAGGCCCTTTGCTGTTCAGCTTTACCATGCTGTGTCTAACAAGGCTTGGGGGACCCTTTCCCCTCTGGCTGGAAAGGGGCCGGGTCCCAGTCCCTGAGGGGCACCCAGGCTCCTGGATGGAATTCCTGTGCAAGTCCCTCAGTGTCACAGCAGCCTTCGCATGGAGCCCCGTGGATCAGAGCATTTTCCACAGGGGCCCTTGGGGCAAACAGGGAGATCTGGTCTGACAGGATGTGTAAGACAATATCCTGTCAAATCTCCTTGTTCTCACACAGAATCCTTGGCTGCAGGGTCACATTCCCATTGTTCCTGCCCAGGTTTCAGGACTCAGAGTTGTCTTTCCTAGGAGCTGCTCATTCAGTTGCTTCAGGAAGGCTACTTGGCCTCCAGACCCACACTCTGGCTCCATTATTAGGGCTGCTGGATCCAAACCCTTTATCTCCACAAATGGTGGTGACTGGAGCTGGATCTCCTTTTTTTCACAATCGTTCTTAAAATTGCAAGATCAATAATTGTGCTACCCTGTCATGGGGTTGAATAATCCAATCTTGTTCATTATTGTTTAACAGAATTACTGTAATTTCTCCTGGATATTCTGCATCAATTCCTCCTGCCATGACAGGAACACTTTGCAAGGCCAAGCTCCAAGGGAGCAGTTACTAAAGCAAAGTGTCCTGGAGGAATCTGAATTCCTGTTTCAGAATTGACAGCTCTCATTTGCTTTGAATTTATCCTAATGAATTCCAATGCATGAAGGCCCAGCCCTGCAGCCTCTGGGCTGGCCCTGCCAGGGGCCATCACAGCCAGAACAATTTCCCAGGCAGCCCAAGTCTCACTGCCCATGGTTGGATTTGCAAATTGGGGGCAGCCGTGCACAGCCAGGGGGTTTCCATTTCCCCAGTGGGCCATTGTGAAGGGCATGGAGCACATCTGGGAGATGGGTTCTCCAAGGGCAAAGGTTCCCATCTCCTCATCTTTCCAACTGCTCTTTTAACAACCCCTTCACCCATTCAAGGAATCCTGCAGCTTGTGCATAGTCTGGTACATGAAAAACCCTGCATGCTTAATCACAGTATTTTTCACAGGAACAGACAAAGCACTCTGCATCACAGTATCAGCACACCCTGTAAAAATAGCCAATTTCCTCCCTTCCTTCCTTTTTTCTTGTATACAATCTCACAAAGTTGACCACTGACATTAGGGTCTTGGCCAATCCTATTCTGTAGGGTATTTAGTATTAGATCCCTGAGCAGCCAAAGCTACCAAATTAGCATTGTCAGCACTATTTCCCATTATTATTATTATATATGTACATATTGATATAGAAACATAAATTTAGACATATATATATGTGAATATATTAATATATATGAATTTATATAGATATAGGTCTTATTATACTATAAATATGTATCTAGATATTTATTATATCAATATTTAACTTGTACAAATGCATATCAGCTGAAGATTAAAACCTTCTTCTGTTGCTCCATGTGGGAGCATTCCAACAATGATTGTTCCTTCTGAAGATGCTGTTTCCTATGTACTCTCAACAAATTCATCTTTGTCTGCCCAAACCCACAAGGTCTTTTCCTTTCCCATATGCAATTTCTGGATGAATTTTAAGCCATCAGGGGTTCAGCTTCTTTTACCCAACGATCTCACTGCTCACACGGGGCTCCAACCTCAGCACACTCCAGAGCCAGGGAACTCCAGGGAAGGGCTTCCCAGCTGGGAATTTCTGCTGGCACTGATTCCTCACATTGACACTAAACAAGTGACCTTTGGTTGGGATCTGGCCAGACTTTGCCAGTTTTGTTTTACCAGTGGCCAAAGTCAGCACCAGAGACACAGACTCCAACTGAAGGAATCAGTGTCATTTCCTGCAGTTCAGAGCAGCAAAGAATCACAACAGGAGCAGCTCAGCAATGCACCCAACCATCCCTACCAAAGACAGCCTGCAGTGATTAAGAAAGATCCAGCAGCATTTACCCTCAGCCTTTACCATCCCCCAGACCCACACAGCAGCTGGGGAAGCTGTCACAGCCAAGGGCTGCAGAGCCACTCCTGGCACTGGGAATTCCTGCAGGTGCCTCCAGCCCCAGGTGAGGCTCCAACCCCACTGGGAGAGGGCCCAGCTCTGACAGTGCTGAATGAACAAACTGACAGCACTGCTAGTGTGGCAACATCTGCTTTCATCCTCCTCTTGGGTCCCTCCCAAAGCCTGGCCAGGGCTCAAGGAGAAACCAAGGGAGGTGACTTTGATCCTTCAGCCCCAAACAAGGCCAGATGTCAGATTTCATGGCCTTGTCTGGCTTCTAAATACACAAAGGTCAGTACATGTCTCACTAATGAGTGGCTACATCTATTACAGGGCTAATGACCATGCATATTTCATTAGGGAGCAAATACAAAGATAAACTTTGCTTGGAAGGTTCATCCAGAGGCCACCTTTGGCTCAGGGCCTACTGTCCAGGCCTCACTCAGGGCTGGTGTCCAGGCCTTGGCGCTTCAGGGACGTGGTTTAGTGCTGGGCTTGGCACTGCTGGGTGAGCAGCTGCACTGGGTGAGCTCAGAGGGCTTTTCCAACAGAAACGATTCTGTGATTCCATGATTCTATCCACTGCATTCAGCTGGGTCTATTTTAGCAGCATTACTTTGCTCCAAAAGTTCCCTCTTGCCCAGCTCCTGTGGCCTGAGGCTTCAGCTCCTTCAGCTCCTGGTGCTGAGTTGCTCATGCTGAACGAGAATACTTGGAGAGAAGAACACAGTCCATGCAATTCCTTCTGGGACACGGAGAGGGGAGGCTGTGCAAACAGGAGCCTTGTTTGCTGTGGCCTCCTCTCTGCCCTTCACGCCTTTCAGCGCTTTGAACCAGCCAAGAGCTTTCTCCAAGAGTGCAATGGAGCAGCTGCTCCTGCTCCCAGGCCTGGCTCTCTCCAGTCTCTGCCCTTGCCTGGTTCTGTCCCTCGTGCTGTGCCCTCTGTTTCCCCAGGGCTCGCTGGCTGCTGCCCAGGACTGTGGCACTGGCACAGATCCAGTGCTCCAGAGCCTCCTTTCTGTGCCCTTGCAGCTGCCTGGGCACAGCAGCCTTTTCCATCTGGAAGCTCCCCATGGACAGGGAGTGCCCAGCTCCGTTCCCTGCACAGCCTCCAGGAGCCCAGGGCTGCCATCTCCAGTCCCTGCTGGCACTGGGGGCTCCCAGGTGCCTCAGGCTGCTGTGACACCGCTGCACACAGGAGGGAAGAAGGGCAGGGGCTGTGCTCAAAGTCAGCTCCATCTGCTGCTGCTGCTGCTGCTGCTGCTGCTGTGGGGTCATTTGTGCAGCCCCAGCCCAGAGTTAGGGATCAGATCCTGCCAGTCTCTTCCAGCCCTGGCTGCTCAGAGTTTGGGCCTTGGAGCCTCAGGTGGCCAAAGGCAGCAGCTGCTGGTCCCTCTGTGTGCCCGTGTTCAGCAGTGCTGCTCCATCAGTCTGTGCCCAGCAACGGGGAAAAGCCTCAGCCCTGCAGGGCCAGGAGCTGCCGGGCTCTGCCTGAGCAGCTCAGCCAGCAGGAAGGGAGCTGCTCCACACAGGAACCAGGAGCAAAGGACATTCCTTTGATAGGACATGTTTTCTATTTAAAGGATAAAAAAGGAAAAAGGAAAAATAATTGAAAATTTGTAAAAGATAAGAATAAAATCCAAGTATTAGTGAAAAAACATTACATACAGTTATTGAAAAAAACCAAACATAAATGCAAAGTTACATTCTTTGCATTAAGAGGCAAATGATCTTTTTAAAAAGAGAACTCAGTTATTTCCATTGTAAATGTGTTGATGGCATGGATCCATCTTTGTGACCTCAAAAGCCTCTTAAAAGATTTTGGGCTTTGTTTCCAACATTGGTATTTTAAATTGTGCTCGAAGCAAGAAGAAATTGCTTTGTGCCATTCCAGCTCCAAGCAGGACTGGAAATAGAAACTCTGTCAAAGCCCAAATCCTTTACAAGATGACCTTCCTTCTCACCCTGCGAATGAGCTGCACATTCCTTTTGAAACTGTCAGGGATTTCTTAAAAGACACAAAGTCCCACTTACGGCTTTTTGCTCTGGTTTGGAAGTGCGGAAGGGCAATTCTCCATCCACCAGCTCCAGACTGCACTGCCTCAGGAGCACGGCCCACTTGCCAGCTTTGGCCCACTCGTGGCACTTCTACAGGAGGAAGAAAGTGCAATTGCACAATTCCAGCCAATCAAGAAGGAAGAACGGGACACACAAAACACCCTGTGCAGATCCAGGCATTCAGCTGGGACTGTGGAGAGTTTGGGTCCTTGCCAGTTGGATGTGTGTCCCCAGCTGCAATCTCTGGGCCTGCAGCAGAGTCTCACTCACCTGCCAAAGCAGAAAGCTCAGGCACTGTGCTTGCAAGGGGCTCGTCTGATGCAGAGCTGTCAGAGCAATGTGAGGGCAGAGCCAGCCCAGCTGGGCACAGGGCTGAGCCCAGCAGAGCCCTGGCAGAGCCCAGAGCAGCCTCAGCACCCGCAGAGCCCGGCTGCAAGGAAAGAAAGCAGAAACCGCCCGTCAGCTGAGGGCTCCTGTGCCCTTGTGCAAGGCCTGCGGTGCCCAGGCCATGCTGGCTGTGCCCAGAGCTGCCCATCCCTGCTGCCTTTGACAGCAGAGCAGGAGGGCAGCACATGTGCCCAGCCTGCAGCCAGCCACGGCACATCCAGCCCTCAGCAGCTGCCCAGAGCCAAAAAGCAGCTGGGCAGCTGACTGAAGAATTCATTGCATCTGCCCCTGCACAGGGGGAACCTTTGGATCCCGGACATGCCATGCCCAGATCAGGGAGCATCCCCCTGCCTGTGGATTCACCTGCAAATTGGGCCTGGAGCCTGGCTTTGAAGAAGGTGCCAGAATCCAAGTCCATCATCTTCAGCTGGCCAGGCCAAGGAAGAGATTGTCATCCTTGAGGTTGTCCTCGGTGTCTCCAGCAGCAGCCCCACCTGGAACAGCTTCTCCAGGGGCTCCTTCTCCTGCCCTGGGGCCAGACCAGGCTGTCAGGGCTCTGCCCAGGGCCCCAGCCATCCATGAACAGGACAAACAAAACCAGGGGGGATGGTGGCCACCAGTGCTTGCCACACCAGGTCTGCAGCTCAGCTCCAGCCCAAGAGCTGCATATTCCCTTCTGCTGACCCCTGCTCAAAGCTACAGGCAGGACAAAACCAGCCTGGTTTGCTTTGCCACTGATTGCCAAGAGATGCGTGGAGCTGGTACCTGCCAGACCCCTGGATCCAAATGTGCACGTGGATCTCTCCCATCTTCTAGGGCAGAGGAACACCCTTCACCCAAGGATGACAGAAAAGCTCTTCTAAGGATGGCCTGTCCGAGGGTTGCATGGACAAACACCTCTTAATGATATCCTGGCACTCTGGGGAGAGAAACCAGAAATCATCAGTCAGTTGGAGAAGTTGCCCTCCCGTTCCCATGCCCAGGCCATGCTGGGTGTGCCCAGAGCTGGGCCTAAACTTCCCCATGGATGCTCAGTTTGGAGGACAGCAGGAGAGCAGGACATGTGCCACCTCCTCAGCAGCTGCCAGAGCGGGATGCCCATGAGCCTGCTCCTGTCTCCCAGCAATGGTACTGCCCCCGTGCCCAGAGGTGAGGATCCACCTTGAGAGAGCCATCGTGGGAACAAGATCCGCCCCCGGATGATCTCCTGGCCCCTCCTGAACGGGTGCTTCCCCATGACCAGGTGGCACAGCAGGAGGCCCAGGGACCAGATTGTGGCTGCCTCGCCGTGGTAGCGTTGGTGCTGGATCCACTCTGGTGGGCTGTAGGACAGGGTTCCTGTGGAACACAGACAGAGATCAGCAGGGGGATGCTGCTGCTCCCAGAGCCTGGCCCCAGCATCCCTGGGCATGTGGGGGCTGCCCCAGAGGCACATGGGGTGAGCGCTGCCCTCTCGCCAGCACCTGGAACTTGTGCACAAACTTGGGGCTGGAAAAGAAGCCACTGGTGCTGGAAGAGGGCAGAAGAGACCCTAGGAAGGCCCAACCATGACACACAAAGGAAAAACCTACCCAGTAGTGGAGAAAACCCACTCTCCTCCCCACCTGCATGGCCCCCTAAAATGTTAATAAGCCAAGGTGAACAAGGAGAGCGGAGCAGTCCAAGCCCTTCTTTACCTGCACACCAAACCATCCGGGGCACGCGGTCAGACCCCCTCTCTGCTACCCCCATGGGGGTTTGTGTCGGGCTGGCTGCCCCAGCTCCAGCCCCAGCCCAGGCCACAGTGGGTGCTGAAGGCTGTCAGCAGGGCTGGGAGCTGCCCCCCCTCGCACCCCACCCAGAACAACTCGGCTCCAGCATCAATCCCATCCCAGCTGCAATAGGGGGAAGCCCCAGTGCTTGCACCCAGGCTGGGCCACGAGATGCCCAGGAGCATCCCCTGCGAGGGCTCACCTGCAAACTGGGTGTAGGCTGTGTCTTGGAGGAAGGCGCCACAGCCAAAGTCGATCAGTTTCAGCTGCCCACTGGCCAGGTCGAGCAGAATGTTCTCGGGCTTGATGTCCCTGTGCAGGACCCCGCAGCTGCTGCAGTGCCGCACGGCCTCCAGCACCTGGCGGAACAGCCCCCGCGCCTCCTCCTCTGGCAGGAACCCCCGCTCCGCCAGGACACCCGGGAGCTCCTGGCACCGCTCCAGACACTCCAGCACCAGCAGGAAGCTGTCGGGGAGCTCAAGCCACTCCAGGAGCTGAATGACACCGCCACAGCCACGGGACACCTTGGCCAGCAGCACGATCTCCAGCGGGGCGCTGGTGCCATCGGGCTGCGGGAGGAGCGCGGTGCCGTCAGTGGGGCCGAGGCCGTGCCGGAGCTCTGGGAGCCCTCAGCCAGTCCGGGATGCTCTGCACGCCCCGCTCACCCCACGCCCGCTCTCCCCGCAGGGCTCCCGGCGGCTCCCACCCTGCCGGGCCCCGGCTCCTCGCCGCCTGGCACGGCCCGGCTTCTGCCGCTGGCCCCGCTCACTCATCAGCTCGCCCCAGTGCCGGACGCGATCCCTCGGCACGCATTTGATGGCCACCTGCGAGCGAGGGAGAGCAGCGGGCTGAGCTTGCCACCCGTCCCGCCGCGCCCCGACCTTCTCCTCCTCCTCCCTCCTCCTCCGCCCCCTCCTCCCGCGCCCGCCGCCGGCCTTGCCGCTCACCGGGGCGCCGTCCGAGAGCCTCGTGGCCGCGAAGACGCTGCCGAAGTCGCCGCGCCCCAGCAGCGATCCCAGCCGGTACCGCTCCTGCAGGGCCTCCTGCGCCTCACCTGCGGGCGGGACGCGGCTGTCAGCGCTCGGCCCGGGGCCAGCAACAACCCCCGAGCGCCCCTCACCCGCCCCGGGCCCGGCATCCCCAACCGCCCCGGGCCCCGGCGGCTTGGGGCCGGAGGCCGCGCTGCCGAGCGGCAGAGCTCGGGCCGGGGAAGCCGCAGCGGAGGCGGCGGGAGCGGCCGCGCCGCGTGTGTCCTCCGCGGGCCCCAGGAGGAGCCGGGGCCGGGGTCGGGACTGGAGCCTGCCTCGGATCCGGGGCCGGGCTCGGGCCAGGCGGAGCCGAAGGGCGGCGATGCCGCCCCCGCACCAGCCACTGATGCCCGCCCAGCAGCGCCACCGCCAGTACGGCCAGAGCCGAGCGGAGGCGAGACCGCGGCGGGACAGCCGGGGCCGGGCTCGGGGCAGCCCCGCCCGGGGCCGGGGGCGGGCCGGGGGCATGGCCCAGCCCGGCAGGGGAGAGGGAGGCGGGGAGAGGAGAGGGACGCCGGGCAAAGAACCCCGACAGAAGGGTGCCCGACAGCGGGAGAGAGAGAGAAGAATGAGAATGAGAGTGAGAATGAGAATGAGAATGAGAATGAGAATGAGAATGAGAATGAGAATGAGAATGAGAAGCAGTGTTTAGGGTCTGTGCTCTTTTTGCTGCGGACGCTGTTGCTGCTGCTGCCGCCGCTGCCGCTGCTGCAACTGAAGCACCGGGGCCGTTCGTCCCCGTGTCCGTTCCCCGCTCGCCCCACGAGCCCCACGTTCGAGCCCCGCGCGCCCCGGGGACAGTCCCTCCGTCTGCCCAAACACGGGAACTTTGCAGCCTTGAGCCCGGATGCAGAGCCCTGACTCCTGCACACTGGCACAGCGATCCCCTCGCCTGCTGCTGTGCATTGTCCTTGCTGAGGGTCAAACACTGTCGGGGCACCTTCCCTTGGTGTAGGATTCCTACCTGACCCAAGCACTGCACTTACATCTCCAGTGTTGCTTTCCAGTAAAAACAGGAGAAGGAAAACTGTGTGTGGCTCATGATATTTTAGAATGCCTAAAATCCCTAAGTCACTGATCTTAGAGGTGAGGTACATCTGGAATTACTGGGATGCAACATGGAAAAGGGGAGCATAGAAATAAATAGAGGAAAACATCTTGGATTGTTTCTTCCATTTTCATTTCACTTCTGGAAAGCTGTTTCAGTTTTCCAGGAATCTTCTCCTGTCTGCTCTTCCCAAGAATTTCTCATGGAGAACAAGGTCAAGCTTCTGTCACAAGATTTGCCACCCGGAAATTATGCCACTGGTGCAATTTTCATTGTGACAGTTTGTGCTGGCTTAGGGCAAATTTTGGGAGGAAATCTCCAAAAGGAATCCATCTAGAAAGCAAGTTCAAGCAGCCCCTACCCCTACTAGTTCAGGAAAAGAGTTCCCTCGAGAAAAGTGAAAAAAACCCCAGTTTATTAAACAAGTAAAGTATTCACAAGCATGAAAAATGAATAATATTAAATAAAACCTCGGACAGTGCTGAAGAGATGGAAAATTCAGAAAGTCCTTTTTGTGGGTTGTAGTTGGCTCACACGGTCTCTTCTAAGTCCCTCTGGTGCTGGAATGCAGCGTCCCAGAGCTCGGGGGGCCACAGGTGTGAGCTGCCGGTGTTTGTCTGGGTTTTCAGTCCAGAGCAGGTTTAAACAGTTCCAAGAAAAAGGAAAGTCACAGCCCGAGGAACTTCTCTTCCTAAGGTGGCTAAAACCAAATTGCTAGACCTGGGCTGTGAAGGCATCGGGAAATTTCCAAATCTGTGCACTGGCGGTCCCAGCAAACACTAGATCTCGATGGTGCTGGAGGCAGAACCTTGAAATTTCCAAATTTCTGTGCCAGCAAATCACTGGACTTGGGCTGTGCGGGCACCAGGAAATTTCCAAATCTGGGTACTGGGGCAGCAAACACAAGATGTGGGAGGTGCCAGACCAAGTAGCAGGAATTTGCCGGGTTTTGGATTTCTGTGCCAGCAAATTGCTGCACTTGAGCTGTGCCAGAATAGGGAAATTATAAGGTCAAGTCACTGGCAGTGCCAGCAAACCCGACATTTCAGGAAGGATTGGATCTGGACCCTTCCCTTCCCTTCCCTTCCCTTCCCTTCCCTTCCCTTCCCTTCCCTTCCCTTCCCTTCCCTTCCCTTCATCCACAAGGTGCCAGAGGGGCCGGACAGCAGCCAGGCATAAAGGGACCTGCAGGGACTGATGGACAGCAGGCTGGACATGAGGCAGCAGTGTGCCCAGGTGGCCAAGAAGGCCAATGGCTCCTGGCCTGGCTCAGGAATGGTGTGGCCAGCGGGAGCAGGGCAGGGATTCTTCCCCTGTGCTCAGCAATGCTTGGGCAGCACCTCAAGTGCTGTTTGCAGTTCTGGTGCCCCCAATTTAGGAAGGACATGGAGGGGCTGGAGCTTGTCCAGAGAAGGGCAACAAGGCTGGGGGGGGGGTCAGGAGCACAAGTCCTGTGAGGAGTTGCTGAGGAAGCTGAGGTTGTTTATCCTGGAGAAGAGGAGGCTCAGGGGAGACAAGGCGGTGTCAGGGCACAGGGTGGTTTTCATGTTCTCCATGGCCTGTTCCAGCCTTGCTGATTCTGGGATTCTCTGGAACCACCCTTGGAGCAGTTGCACGATGAGCCCTGGGCCTCCTCTTCAGAAGCTCCAGCAGCCCAGGTCCCTCAGCTTCTCCTGCCAGCCCCAAAGCCCATCCTGTCAGTCCTGCAGAGCCTCTGCAGCTCCTCCTCACTGCCCAGAACACGGAGTCCCCGAGCCAGACACAGCAGCCCAGATGTGCCCCCCTGGCCTGGGGTGCCTCTGGCAAGGGAGCAGCACCAGGCACTGCAGGAGCCTGCAGACAATTCCTGCAGCACTTGTAGGATGATCCTGATGCCCAAAGGGACGTTTATGGGGCCAAGTCAGGAACTGCAATGGGGAGTGGGGCCAGAGAGAAAAGGGCAAACAGGGATGAGCTGTTTGCAGGGGAGGGAAGAGGGGTGGGCAATAGGAAGAAATTTGCAGCAGGAAGAGGAAAGAAAGCAAAGGTGAAGCCAAGGAAATGCTCCGGGCTGTTTGGAGGTGGCTGCCAGGCAGCCCTGGCTCTGAGCAACAGCGTCTGCAGTGGGACAGGGAACTCCCAGCTGATGGGAACAAACTTTCTGGCTGACTGCAGAGGCCAGGACAAAGCTGAGTGGTTTCCCTCGTGTCCCCCAGCCCTTGCTGGCCCCAGGGGCTGATGGCATTTGTGCTCCCTCAGGTTCATGTCCCCACAGCAACAGCATGGGGGTGCTCCCGCCTGCTGTGTGCAATGCAAACAGGGGCTGCTGAGCCAGTGCTGCCGTGTCTGTGCCTGCAAGGATGGGGCACCTGTGTGAGCTGGGGGAGAGGCCAGGGCTGCAGAGGGGGGATATTGCTGGCAGCTCCATGAGGACACTCTGGAACACTGTCCTGGGCTGTCCAGCACACTGGGGATGGATCAGCCCCTGCTCTGCTGCTCCTTCCCATCTGCCCCAGGGCCCTTGCAGAGCCCCAGCCGTGCTGTTTGCCCCCAGCCTGCCCACGGCCAGCCTGGGGCTGCTCACGGGGGTTTTCTGTGCTGAGCATTGGCCTGGCCGTGTTCTTGAGAGAGCCTGGGCAAGGAGCCTGGAGCCCCCATGGCCTGGCCTGAGGCGTCAGCACTGCCGCAGCCGTGCCCATGGCCTGTCCCTGCTTCAGCCCCGGCACTGCCACACCCAGGACTGCGCCCGGCCCCGAGAGCACTCAGGCCCTACAGCAACACCAGGGCCACCAGGGCAGCCAAGAGAATCTAGACAGCCCTGGCAGCTTTTGTCTGGGAGCCACCTTTGGATATAAGGAATTTTGGAGGTGGATTCTCAGTTTTGGCCATGGATGTCTGGACTTGAAAGTGTTTTTTTCAATGGGAAGAAAAGAACGGGCCCCCAGTGTTTTGAAGGCAGATGAGGATTGGCCCCCAAGAGGCCAAGGCCAGCCAGAGCTGTCTGTCCTGGCAGGTTTCATATGGGAATAATCCTTGGATATAATCAAATTTGGAGGAGGAATCCCAATTTCAGCCTTGAACCCCTGGAGAAGGACAATTCTTTCCCACAGGAAGGAATGCACAGAATTCCAGCGTTTCAGGGGTTGATAAGAAGCAACTCTCAACATGCCAAGGCCAGCTGGACCAGTCAAGCAGCCCCCAGGAGGCCCAGCCACCCAGACCTGTTCCATGTTCTTGGATCCTTGGGGCCCTGCAGCATCAAAATTGCCCCTTGGTTCCATGAGGCCCTGTAGGATCACCACAGATCTTGCTTTCCATGAGGCCCAGTGATATAACAATGGTCTCCTTGGCTCTGCAGAGGCACAATGGCCCCTTGCTTTCCAAGTGGCCTTGCAGTGTCCAAATGGTTTCCTTCTTGCCATGGGACTGCACAATGCCACAATGGCCCCTTGCTTCCATGAGGTCACAGAGTCTCCAAATGGCCCCTTGGTTCTATTGGGTTCCCCAGGATCACAGTGGCCCCTTGGTTCCACCAGGCCTGGATGTGTTACACTGGCCCCTTGTTTCCATGGGGACCCACAGTGTCCCAATGGCCCCCTGCTCCCATGAGGCCCTGGGATGTCACAATGGTCTCATCACTTCCACAAGGCCCTGCTGTTCCACAATGCCCTTGAAGTGCATTCACAATAGTCCCAGTGGGTTCCCCTGCTGGTTCACAGTGGCCTCCTTTATTCTCTAGTGTAACAATGGTATCCTTGGTTCCATGGTCAGAATGGCCCCGTGGTCTCATGGAACCCCTCAGCCCCTTATGGAGCTCCACAGCCCCTTAAGGAGCCCCACAGTGTCACTTTGATCCCCTTGAGTCCATAAGGCCCTGCCATGCTACAAGGACCCCTTGGTTATACAAGGCCCTGCAGTGTCACAATGGCCCCTTGGTACCAGTGGTCCTGAAGTGTCCTAATGGTCTCCATGGTTCCATGACACCCCACAATGTCACAATGGACTTTTGGTTCCATGAGCTTTCCTACTGCCAACAACAGTCTCCTTGGTTCCCCAGTGTCACGATGGACCCTTTGCTCCATGAGGTTCAGTAGTGTAACATGGACGCCTTGATTCCATGAGGTTGTGCAGTGTCACAATGATCTCCTTGGTTCTGGGGCCCTGCTGTGGCTGCTGTGTAACAATGGATCTGTGGTACCATGAGGTTCCATAGTGTCACCATGGTCCCTTTGGTTCCACAAAGCCTTGCTGGGCCACAATGGCCCCTTGGTTCCATGAGGTTCTGTACTGTCAACAATGATTTCCTTGGTACTGCAGTCACAATGGATTCTTGGTTCCATGAGGGGCCTGGCCTCCCACAGCCCCTCAGAGACCCTTATGGCCCCTCATGCCCCCTCACAGCCCCTCATGGCTCCCTCACAGTTCCCCATGGCCCCTCACAGCTCCCCATGGCCCCTCATGGCCCTTCACAGCCTCCCACAGCTCATGGCCCCTCACAGTTTCCCAAGATCCCTCACAGCCTCTCACTGTGGATGCCCTGGAAGAGAGAGAGAGAAGCAGCAAGTGTTTCTCACAGCAGCATGTGAGAATTTTTAGGGTATGGTAGGGATGTGATAACTTGTTAAGTATAAACAATCTGCAGGTGGTGTTGTTCTACTTTGTCTTTCTGTTTCTCTATAAAAACTGCATGGTTCTCTTGAAAAAGAGAAAACCTTCTTTCACTCTCTCTACACAACTGCCTCCTGCCTGGTTCTGTGACATTCTCGACTCAAGATTGACACCTCACAGCCCCTCATGGCCCCTCACAACCCCTTCCCAGTTCCCCATGGCCCCTCACAGCCCCTCACAGCCCCTCACGGCCCCTCATGGCCCCTCAGAGCCTCTCATAGCCCCTCACAGCCCCTCACAGTTCCCCATGGCCCCTCGCGGCCTCTCACGGCCCCTCACAGTCCCTCATGGCCCCTCACAGCCCCAGATGCGGGGCTCCTCCCAAAGGAGAAGGTGTCGGGCCCTGATTGCTCTCCTTTCATTTCAGTCCTTTCACAGCCACGAGTGCAGAAAGGCTGAAATGGAGCCTTTGCCCAGCGTTTCCCTCGGGGTTAATTGCGGGCTGAAGCTCTGTGCTGGCCCCAGCCCAAGCGCCACCATCCCTGCAGCCACCAGGCCTTTGCTGTCCCCCCGTGTCCGTTCCCTGTCCCCGAGTCCCACCCGGCTCTGGCAGCAGCAGCAGCCGCAGCGCAGGGGGCGCCGGCCCGGCCCAGCCGGGGCTCCCGGCCAGAAGCAGCAGCAGCGCCGGCCCCTTCCCGCCTGCTCCTGCCTCTGCTCCCAAGGGCTTTTAACAGCTCAATTCTGGAGCAGAGCAACCAGCACCCACACACAGCCCTGACTGCTCAGGGCTCGCCTGTGCTGCCCTGAGCCAGCCCTCAGAGGAAGAAAGGATTGGGTTCCAGCACTGTTTCCAGCTCTGTTTGACTCATCCTGAGGTGACAGGAGGAGGCTGCTGGTGCCTCTGCCTTGGGAATTGCAGATCATGGCTGCTCTTGGCCCTCTTCTGCTTGCAACCTGAATTTTATCTATAAAAATGCAAGTGCCTCTTTCAGTTGGTGCTACCCACGGTGCTTTCATGACAGTGAAGTCAGTGTTTTTGACACAGGCATAAAGATCAGCAGATACTGGAAGGCTCACCAGCCCCTGAACACTAAGATGAGGGGAATTAAAGCTTCACAGGCCACATTTGCAGGGCTCAAACAGAGCCCTGTGGCTGGCACTGTTGAAATAGAATAAGCTTACAGAGGCTGTCACAGAATTCGCCTCCGCAGTGTGGAGTTAAATTAAAAAATCAACTAGGAGAAGCAGAAACCAGAACTTCTCAACTCGCTTCATTGTTCCTTCCCAGCAGCAGGAAACGCAGATGCCCAGAGGTGTTTTGCACTGCTGCTGCCCCCAGTTTGAGCCCAGGCTCTGCCAAGGCCCAGCGGGAAACTGAGCCCAGGCCAGGGAGCTCAGCGCACGCGGGGCCAGGCCCAGAGCCACAGGCACGGCCGCCCATTGTGGGGCAGCGGCGCAGACGGAATGTCCTGTGGCCAAACCTCCTGCTCCTGCCACACAGTGCCAGCCTTCTCCCCCTCCTCCTCCTCTCCCAGCACGGCACAAATTCCAGCTCCGAGAAGGCTTCCCCAGACAGCGCTCCGGCTCCTGTTCCAGTTGAATGTCCCTGCAGAGAAACAGGGAATCTTTCAGCCACTTCCACAAGCTCAGGCTTCGCACTTCATGGGGAATCTGGAATGCAAATGGCCTTGTTAAGAAAGCCAAAGGCCAAGGGAATGGATTATAGATTACTGAAAAAAAATCACCCATCTTCCAGGCAAAGTTTACCAAGGCATTTCCTGCATTTCTTCTTTTCAGATTCTTTCAGTTGGCTGCTCTGGGAATTCCAGCTTGTACTGGTGCTTATCATGAACTGATTGTGCTCTTGATTTATGCACCAAGACACTGAAATAAACAAGGGCCAGGAGACTTCTTCTCCTTTTTAATGCCTTTATTAAAAGTGATCAGCTCAGGATTGGGTGGCTCGGCAGGTCTGCAGGTCCCGTCGTCTCCCAGGGCAACTCAGAGGAGGAGGATATGCACAGCTCTATCCACAAGGGGCAGAACTGGGGGAATCCAGTCCTCATGGGAGCCTTTAGGGCGTGATTCCCCGTCAGATGGTACTTTTGCCGGCTCAGTCGGCCTGGTCTCACCGCCGGGGGCTTCTCCCATGGTCAGGGTGAGAGGGTCCGAAGGTGTTCCGCGTCTCTGCAGGCTCAGCATTCGGCTCCTCACGTCTAGACATCACTCCAGTCTCTCAACTCTTAGGCGGCTTGTTGTTTTGGGGTCTTCTCTGTACACCGGGGGACCCATGCTGCATTGTGGTCTTGGAGTCACTTTGCATAGCCCCTCCCCACCCTCTCAGGTGTCTTCACTATTCTGGGAAAGGTACAATTTAGCCTCGGGAAGGTCCCCACCCAGGAGAAGGGCCATTAACTCGCCCCAGCCAGGGCTTTTACTAATACAGAAACAACCATTAACGACAACGACTCGTGATTTCAATAACAAAACACGAAGAACTTGGGCAGGGAGGGAGGGAGGGAGGGAGGAAGGAAGGAAGGAAGGAAGGAAGGAAGGAAGGAAGGAAGGCAGGCATCCGAATCCAGTCCTGCCTGGAGCCTGGAATGGGCCGTTTGCTGGCACTGCCAGCGCCCCGATCTGGAAATGTCCCTATTCTGGCACAGCCCAAGTGCAGCAATTTGCTGGCACAGAAATCCAAAACCTGTGGCAGCTTCCTGCTCCTGGGTCTGGCACCGCCCCCACATCTTGCGTTTCATGTAACCAGAACCCAGATTTGGAAATTTCCCGGTGCGGCAGAGCCCAAATCCGGCAGATTTCTGTCGCCGGCAATGAGGCCGCCCGGATCTGGTGTTTGCTGGCAGCGCCAGCGCCCAGATCTGAAAACTTCCTGCTGCCGGCACAGCCCAAGTCCAGCGATCTGCTGGCACAGACAGCCAAAGTTTGGAAATTTGCAGGTTCTGGCACCAGCAGCATCCAGCTCTGGTGTTTGCTGGACCACCAGCGCCCAGATGTGGAAACTTCCCGGTGCCTTCACAGCCCAGCTCTAGCAATTTGCTTTTAGCTAGCTTAGGAAGAGAAGTTCCTCTTTCCGTGGAGGAACCGTGACTTTCCTTTTTATTGGAACGGTTTACACCTGCTCTGGACTGAAAACCCAGACGAACGCCGGCAGCAGCTCACACCCCTGGCCCACCGAGCTCCGGGCCAGAGGGACTCCGGAGAGACCGAGTGAGCCAACTCCAAGCCACAAAAAGGACTTGCCGAATTTGCCATCTCTTCAGCACTGTCCGAGACTCTATTTAATATTATTCATTCTTCATGCTTGTGAATAGTTGACTTGTTCAAGAAACTGGGGTTTTTTCCCCTTTTCTTAAGGGAAGTCTTTCCCTGAACGAGTAGGGGGAGGAGCTGCTTGAATTCGCTTTCTAGACGGACCCCTTTTGGAGGTTTCCTCCCCAAAATTAGCCCTAAGCCAGCACAAACAGTCACCATGAAAACTTCACCAGCGGCATCGTTTCCTGGTGGCAAATCTTGCGACAGAAGCTCGACCTTGTTCTCCGTGAGAGATTCTTGGGAAGAGCAGACAGGAGAAGATTCCTGGAAAACAGAAACAGCTTTCCAGAAGGGAAATGAAAACGAAAGAAACAATCCAAGATGTTTTCCCCTATTGATTTCTGCGCTCCCCTTTCCCGTGTTCGGGCAGGCGCAGGGGCCGTCCCGGGGGCGCGTGGGGCTCGGCCGCGGGCCTTGTGGGGCCAGCGGGGAACGGGCGCAGGGACCGACGGCCGAAACATCGGGAACTCGACGGTAAAAATTGGGAAAAACAACTTGGGACCTCCGCAATGGCCCAATTCCCCCCCCAGTATTCACCTGCCAGCTCCCAAATCCCTCCCATCTCCCCAAATCCTATCCAGGACCCTCACGACCCCTCACGGACCCCCCCAAAACCTCACCCGGGAGCCCCAAAACCCCCCCAGTTCCCCCCAAAAAGCCTCAGCTCCCCCCGACACCGCCTCAGGACCCCTCCAGCCTCGGCTACCACACCCTAATCCCCCCCAGGTCCCCCCAAATCGCCCCCCGGACGCTCCCGCTGCTGCGCCCCCCCTCCCCCGCCGCCGCCTCTGCCGCGCTTGGCTCGGCGCCGCTTACGAGAGCCCAGAAAGCACCCAAATCCCCCCCAAAACCGGCCTCGGAGCCCAAAAATTCCCCCCCGAATTGCCCCAGAGTCCCCGCAAATCCCCCCCGGACACCTCCGCCCCGGCCCGGCCGCTCCCGCCACCGCTGCCCCCGCCGCCGCCGCCGCCTGTGCCGCGCTCGGTTCGGCCGCGCTCGATGGGAGTCCAGAAACGGCCCCGATTCACCCCAAAACTGACCTGGCGGCCCCCCGATCCCCCCAGGAGCCCCAAAATCCCCCCGATTCCCCCCAAACCCCCCCCCCCCGGACACCCCCAACCTGAGCCGGGCCGATCCCGCCGCCACCATGGCCGCGCCCGGAAGCCCTGAGCATTTTGGCGGGAAATTCCCGGAACCCTGGCCCGAAAAGTCGGGGCTTTTGGGCTTCAATCCCCCCCCCGTTCTGGGCATGCATTCGGGTGGGGATTTTGGGGGTGAAAACTCGGGAATGTTGGGCTTGAAAATCGCGACTCTAGGGGTTCCAAACCGGGACCTTTGGGTCCTGGAAGGGGAAAAAAATCGGGGAAGATTTGGGGTTCAAACTCGGATCGTTTGGGGTTCAAGCTCGCCATTTCTGGGCTTGAAAACCTGAATCTTTCAGGGATGGATCTCCGGATTTTTGGGGTAAAATCCTGCCTTTGTAGGGCCTGAAAAAGGGGGGGAAATGGGAATTTTGGGTCCTTGCAGGGAGAAAATCTCGCAGTGTTTAGGGCTTCAACCGGCATTTTTGGGGTTAAAACTTGGGAATTCCTTTCTGCCTGGCTTTCGGGCTTTCTGTTTTACCTTTTCTTTCCTTGCTGAGCTGCGATGGCCACAAGTTCAGCTCAGCCTCCCTGCGGGACTGTCCAAATGCCTGCAAGTGCCCCGAAAACCCACTCGGGAGCCCCCAAATGCCCCAGGTCATGGCAGCATTCATCTGTGAGCCCCCAGAATGGCCCAGGAAGGAGGGAGGGAGGGAAGGAAGGAGGGCAAAAAGGAAGGAAGGAAGGAAGGAAGGAAGGAAGGAAGGAAGGAAGGAAGGAAGGAAGGAAGGAAGGAAGGAAGGAAGGAAGGAAGGAAGGAAGGAAGGAAGGAAGGAAGGAATTTCCCGCTGCCGGCAGAGCCCAAATCCGGCAGATTTCTGTCGCCGGCAATGAGGCCGCCCGGATCTGGTGTTTGCTGGCAGCGCCAGCGCCCAGATCTGAAAACTTCCTGCTGCCGGCACAGCCCAAGTCCAGCGATCTGCTGGCACAGACAGCCAAAGTTTGGAAATTTGCAGGTTCTGGCACCAGCAGCATCCAGCTCTGGTGTTTGCTGGACCACCAGCGCCCAGATGTGGAAACTTCCCGGTGCCTTCACAGCCCAGCTCTAGCAATTTGCTTTTAGCTAGCTCAGGAAGAGAAGTTCCTCTTTCCGTGGAGGAACCGTGACTTTCCTTTTTCTTGGAACTGTTTACACCTGCTGTGGACTGAAAACCCAGACGAACGCCGGCAGCAGCTCACACCCCTGGCCCACCGAGCTCCGGGCCAGAGGGACTCCGGAGAGACCGAGTGAGCCAACTCCAAGCCACAAAAAGGACTTGCCGAATTTGCCATCTCTTCAGCACTGTCCGAGACTCTATTTAATATTATTCATTCTTCATGCTTGTGAATAGTTGACTTGTTCAAGAAACTGGGGTTTTTTCCCCTTTTCTTAAGGGAAGTCTTTCCCTGAACGAGTAGGGGGAGGAGCTGCTTGAATTCGCTTTCTAGACGGACCCCTTTTGGAGGTTTCCTCCCCAAAATTAGCCCTAAGCCAGCACAAACAGTCACCATGAAACTTCACCAGCGGCATCGTTTCCTGGTGGCAAATCTTGCGACAGAAGCTCGACCTTGTTCTCCGTGAGAGATTCTTGGGAAGAGCAGACAGGAGAAGATTCCTGGAAAACAGAAACAGCTTTCCAGAAGGGAAATGAAAACGAAAGAAACAATCCAAGATGTTTTCCCCTATTGATTTCTGCGCTCCCCTTTCCCGTGTTCGGGCAGGCGCAGGGGCCGTCCCGGGGGCGCGTGGGGCTCGGCCGCGGGGCTTGTGGGGCCAGCGGGGAACGGGCGCAGGGACCGACGGCCGAAACATCGGGAACTCGACGGTAAAAATTGGGAAAAACAACTTGGGACCTCCGCAATGGCCCAATTCCCCCCCCAGTATTCACCTGCCAGCTCCCAAATCCCTCCCATCTCCCCAAATCCTATCCAGGACCCCCATGACCCCTCACGGACCCACCCAAAACCTCACCCGGGAGCCCCAAAACTCCCCCAGTATCCCCCAAAAAGCCTCAGCTCCCCCCGACACCGCCTCAGGACCCCTCCAGCCTCGGCTACCACACCCTAATCCCCCCCAGGTCCCCCCAAATCGCCCCCCGGACGCTCCCGCTGCTGCGCCCCCCCTCCCCCGCCGCCGCCTCTGCCGCGCTTGGCTCGGCGCCGCTTACGAGAGCCCAGAAAGCACCCAAATCCCCCCCAAAACCGGCCTCGGAGCCCAAAAATTCCCCCCCAATTGCCCCAGAGTCCCCGCAAATCCCCCCCGGACACCTCCGCCCCGGCCCGGCCGCTCCCGCCACCGCTGCCCCCCCGCCGCCGCCGCCGCCTGTGCCGCGCTCGGTTCGGCCGCGCTCGATGGGAGTCCAGAAACGGCCTCGATTCACCCCAAATCCGACCTGGCGGCCCCCCGATCCCCCCAGGAGCCCCAAAATCCCCCCGATTCCCCCCAAACCCCCCCCCCCCGGACACCCCCAACCTGAGCCGGGCCGATCCCGCCGCCACCATGGCCGCGCCCGGAAGCCCTGAGCATTTTGGCGGGAAATTCCCGGAACTCCGGCCCGAAAAGTCGGGGCTTTTGGGCTTCAATCCCCCCCCGTTCTGGGCATGCATTCGGGTGGGGATTTTGGGGGTGAAAACTCGGGAATGTTGGGCTTGAAAATCGCGACTCTAGGGGTTCCAAACCGGGACCTTTGGGTCCTGGAAGGGGAAAAAAATTGGGGAAGATTTGGGGTTCAAACTCGGATCGTTTGGGGTTCAAGCTCGCCATTTCTGGGCTTGAAAACCTGAATCTTTCAGGGATGGATCTCCGGATTTTTGGGGTAAAATCCTGCCTTTGTAGGGCCTGAAAAAGGGGGGGAAATGGGAATTTTGGGTCCTTGCAGGGAGAAAATCTCGCAGTGTTTAGGGCTTCAACCGGCATTTTTGGGGTTAAAACTTGGAATTCCTTTCTGCCTGGCTTTCGGGCTTTCTGTTTTACCTTTTCTTTCCTTGCTGAGCTGCGATGGCCACAAGTTCAGCTCAGCCTCCCTGCGGGACTGTCCAAATGCCTGCAAGTGCCCCGAAAACCCACTCGGGAGCCCCCAAATGCCCCCAGGTCATGGCAGCATTCATCTGGGAGCCCCCAGAATGGCCCAGGAAGGAGGGAGGGAGGGAAGGAAGGAGGGCAAAAAGGAAGGAAGGAGGGAGGGAGGGAAGGAAGGAGGGCAAAAAGGAAGGAAGGAAGGAAGGAAGGAAGGGAGGGAGGGAGGAAGGGAGGAAGGGAGGAAGGAGGAAGGAAGGAAGGGAGGAAGGAAGGAAGGAAGGAAGGAAGGAAGGAAGGAAGGAAGGAAGGAAGGAAGGAAGGAAGGAAGGAAGGAAGGAAGGAAGGAAGGAAGGAATTTCCCGCTGCCGGGCAGAGCCCAAATCCGGCAGATTTCTGTCGCCGGCAATGAGGCCGCCCGGATCTGGTGTTTGCTGGCAGCGCCAGCGCCCAGATCTGAAAACTTCCTGCTGCCGGCACAGCCCAAGTCCAGCGATCTGCTGGCACAGACAGCCAAAGTTTGGAAATTTGCAGGTTCTGGCACCAGCAGCATCCAGCTCTGGTGTTTGCTGGACCACCAGCGCCCAGATGTGGAAACTTCCCGGTGCCTTCACAGCCCAGCTCTAGCAATTTGCTTTTAGCTAGCTCAGGAAGAGAAGTTCCTCTTTCCGTGGAGGAACCGTGACTTTCCTTTTTCTTGGAACTGTTTACACCTGCTGTGGACTGAAAACCCAGACGAACGCCGGCAGCAGCTCACACCCCTGGCCCACCGAGCTCCGGGCCAGAGGGACTCCGGAGAGACCGAGTGAGCCAACTCCAAGCCACAAAAAGGACTTGCTGAATTTGCCATCTCTTCAGCACTGTCCCAGACTTTATTTAATATTATTCATTTTCATGCTTGTGAATAGTTGACTTGTTCAATAAACTGGGGTTTTTTCCCCTTTTCTTAAGGGAAGTCTTTCCTGAACGAGTAGGGGGAGGGGCTGCTTGAATTCGCTTTTCTAGACGGACCCCTTTTGGAGGTTTCCTCCCCAAAATTAGCCCTAAGCCAGCACAAACAGTCACCATGAAAACTTCACCAGCGGCATCGTTTCCTGGTGGCAAATCTTGCGACAGAAGCTCGACCTTGTTCTCCGTGAGAGATCTTGGGAAGAGCAGACAGGAGAAGATTCCTGGAAAACAGAAACAGCTTTCCAGAAGGGAAATGAAAACGAAAGAAACAATCCAAGATGTTTTCTCCTATTGATTTCTGCGCTCCCCTTTCCCGTGTTCGGGCAGGCGCAGGGGCCGTCCCGGGGGCGCGTGGGGCTCGGCCGCGGGGCTTGTGGGGCCAGCGGGGAACGGGCGCAGGGACCGACGGCCGAAACATCGGGAACTCGACGGTAAAAATTGGGAAAAACAACTTGGGACCTCCGCAATGGCCCAATTCCCCCCCCAGTATTCACCTGCCAGCTCCCAAATCCCTCCCATCTCCCCAAATCCTATCCAGGACCCCCACGACCCCTCACGGACCCCCCCAAAACCTCACCCGGGAGCCCCAAAACCCCCCCAGTTCCCCCCAAAAAGCCTCAGCTCCCCCCGACACCGCCTCAGGACCCCTCCAGCCTCGGCTACCACACCCTAATCCCCCCCAGGTCCCCCCAAATCGCCCCCCGGACGCTCCCGCTGCTGCGCCCCCCCTCCCCCGCCGCCGCCTCTGCCGCGCTTGGCTCGGCGCCGCTTACGAGAGCCCAGAAAGCACCCAAATCCCCCCCAAAACCGGCCTCGGAGCCCAAAAATTCCCCCCCCAATTGCCCCAGAGTCCCCGCAAATCCCCCCCGGACACCTCCGCCCCGGCCCGGCCGCTCCCCGCCACCGCTGCCCCCCGCCGCCGCCGCCGCCTGTGCCGCGCTCGGTTCGGCCGCGCTCGATGGGAGTCCAGAAACGGCCCCGATTCACCCCAAAACCGACCTGGCGGCCCCCCGATCCCCCCAGGAGCCCCAAAATCCCCCCGATTCCCCCCGAACCCCCCCCCCCCCCGGACACCCCCAACCTGAGCCGGGCCGATCCCGCCGCCACCATGGCCGCGCCCGGAAGCCCTGAGCATTTTGGCGGGAAATTCCCGGAACTCCGGCCCGAAAAGTCGGGGCTTTTGGGCTTCAATCCCCCCCCCGTTCTGGGCATGCATTCGGGTGGGGATTTTGGGGGTGAAAACTCGGGAATGTTGGGCTTGAAAATCGCGACTCTAGGGGTTCCAAACCGGGACCTTTGGGTCCTGGAAGGGGAAAAAAAATCGGGGGAAGATTTGGGGTTCAAACTCGGATCGTTTGGGGTTCAAGCTCGCCATTTCTGGGCTTGAAAACCTGAATCTTTCAGGGATGGATCTCCGGATTTTTGGGGTAAAATCCTGCCTTTGTAGGGCCTGAAAAAGGGGGGGAAATGGAATTTTGGGTCCTTGCAGGGAGAAAATCTCGCAGTGTTTAGGGCTTCAACCGGCATTTTTGGGGTTAAAACTTGGGAATTCCTTTCTGCCTGGCTTTCGGGCTTTCTGTTTTACCTTTTCTTTCCTTGCTGAGCTGCGATGGCCACAAGTTCAGCTCAGCCTCCCTGCGGGACTGTCCAAATGCCTGCAAGTGCCCCGAAAACCCACTCGGGAGCCCCCAAATGCCCCCAGGTCATGGCAGCATTCATCTGGGAGCCCCCAGAATGGCCCAGGAAGGAGGGAGGGAGGGAAGGAAGGAGGGCAAAAAGGAAGGAAGGAAGGAAGGAAGGAAGGAAGGAAGGAAGGAAGGAAGGGAGGGAGGGAGGGAGGGAGGAAGGGAGGAAGGAAGGAAGGAAGGAAGGAAGGAAGGAAGGAAGGAAGGAAGGAAGGAAGGAAGGAAGGAAGGAAGGAAGGAAGGAAGGAAGGAATTTCCCGCTGCCGGCAGAGCCCAAATCCGGCAGATTTCTGTCGCCGGCAATGAGGCCGCCCGGATCTGGTGTTTGCTGGCAGCGCCAGCGCCCAGATCTGAAAACTTCCTGCTGCCGGCACAGCCCAAGTCCAGCGATCTGCTGGCACAGACAGCCAAAGTTTGGAAATTTGCAGGTTCTGGCACCAGCAGCATCCAGCTCTGGTGTTTGCTGGACCACCAGCGCCCAGATGTGGAAACTTCCCGGTGCCTTCACAGCCCAGCTCTAGCAATTTGCTTTTAGCTAGCTCAGGAAGAGAAGTTCCTCTTTCCGTGGAGGAACCGTGACTTTCCTTTTTCTTGGAACTGTTTACAGCTCTGGACTGAAAACCCAGACGAACGCCGGCAGCAGCTCACACCCCTGGCCCACCGAGCTCCGGGCCACAGGGACTCCGGAGAGACCGAGTGAGCCAACTCCAAGCCACAAAAAGGACTTGCTGAATTTGCCATCTCTTCAGCACTGTCCGAGACTTTATTGAATATTATTCATTTTTCATGCTTGTGAATACTTGACTTGTTCAAGAAACTGGGGTTTTTTCCCCTTTTCTTAAGGGAAGTCTTTCCCTGAACGAGTAGGGGGAGGGGCTGCTTGAATTCGCTTTCTAGACGGACCCCTTTTGGAGGTTTCCTCCCCAAAATTAGCCCTAAGCCAGCACAAACAGTCACCATGAAAACTTCACCAGCGGCATCGTTTCCTGGTGGCAAATCTTGCGACAGAAGGTCGACCTTGTTCTCCGTGAGAGATTCTTGGGAAGAGCAGACAGGAGAAGATTCCTGGAAAACAGAAACAGCTTTCCAGAAGGGAAATGAAAACGAAAGAAACAATCCAAGATGTTTTCCCCTATTGATTTCTGCGCTCCCCTTTCCCGTGTTCGGGCAGGCGCAGGGGCTGTCCCGGGGGCGCGTGGGGCTCGGCCGCGGGGCTTGTGGGGCCAGCGGGGAACGGGCGCAGGGACCGACGGCCGAAACATCGGGAACTCGACGGTAAAAATTGGGAAAAACAACTTGGGACCTCCGCAATGGCCCAATTCCCCCCCCAGTATTCACCTGCCAGCTCCCAAATCCCTCCCATCTCCCCAAATCCTATCCAGGACCCCCACGACCCCTCACGGACCCCCCCAAAACCTCACCCGGGAGCCCCAAAACCCCCCCAGTTCCCCCCAAAAAGCCTCAGCTCCCCCCGACACCGCCTCAGGACCCCTCCAGCCTCGGCTACCACACCCTAATCCCCCCCAGGTCCCCCCAAATCGCCCCCCGGACGCTCCCGCTGCTGCGCCCCCCCTCCCCCGCCGCCGCCTCTGCCGCGCTTGGCTCGGCGCCGCTTACGAGAGCCCAGAAAGCACCCAAATCCCCCCCAAAACCGGCCTCGGAGCCCAAAAATTCCCCCCCCAATTGCCCCAGAGTCCCCGCAAATCCCCCCCCGGACACCTCCGCCCCGGCCCGGCCGCTCCCGCCACCGCTGCCCCCGCCGCCGCCGCCGCCTGTGCCGCGCTCGGTTCGGCCGCGCTCGATGGGAGTCCAGAAACGGCCCCGATTCACCCCAAAACCGACCTGGCGGCCCCCCGATCCCCCCAGGAGCCCCAAAATCCCCCCGATTCCCCCCAAACCCCCCCCCCCCCCCCGGACACCCCCAACCTGAGCCGGGCCGATCCCGCCGCCACCATGGCCGCGCCCGGAAGCCCTGAGCATTTTGGCGGGAAATTCCCGCAACTCCGGCCCGAAAAGTCGGGGCTTTTGGGCTTCAATCCCCCCCCGTTCTGGGCATGCATTCGGGTGGGGATTTTGGGGCTGAAAACTCGGGAATGTTGGGCTTGAAAATCGCGACTCTAGGGGTTCCAAACCGGGACCTTTGGGTCCTGGAAGGGGAAAAAAATCGGGGAAGATTTGGGGTTCAAACTCGGATCGTTTGGGGTTCAAGCTCGCCATTTCTGGGCTTGAAAACCTGAATCTTTCAGGGATGGATCTCCGGATTTTTGGGGTAAAATCCTGCCTTTGTAGGGCCTGAAAAGGGGGGGAAATGGGAATTTTGGGTCCTTGCAGGGAGAAAATCTCGCAGTGTTTAGGGCTTCAACCGGCATTTTTGGGGTTAAAACTTGGGAATTCCTTTCTGCCTGGCTTTCGGGCTTTCTGTTTTACCTTTTCTTTCCTTGCTGAGCTGCGATGGCCACAAGTTCAGCTCAGCCTCCCTGCGGGACTGTCCAAATGCCTGCAAGTGCCCCGAAAACCCACTCGGGAGCCCCCAAATGCCCCCAGGTCATGGCAGCATTCATCTGGGAGCCCCCAGAATGGCCCAGGAAGGAGGGAGGGAGGGAAGGAAGGAGGGCAAAAAGGAAGGAAGGAAGGAAGGAAGGCAGGAAGGCAGGAAGGAAGGAAGGAAGGAAGGAAGGAAGGGAGGGAGGGAGGGAGGGAGGCAGGAAGGAAGGAAGGAAGGAAGGAAGGAAGGAAGGAAGGAAGGAAGGAAGGAAGGAAGGAAGGAATTTCCCGCTGCCGGCAGAGCCCAAATCCGGCAGATTTCTGTCGCCGGCAATGAGGCCGCCCGGATCTGGTGTTTGCTGGCAGCGCCAGCGCCCAGATCTGAAAACTTCCTGGTGCCGGCACAGCCCAAGTCCAGCGATCTGCTGGCACAGACAGCCAAAGTTTGGAAATTTGCAGGTTCTGGCACCAGCAGCATCCAGCTCTGGTGTTTGCTGGACCACCAGCGCCCAGATGTGGAAACTTCCCGGTGCCTTCACAGCCCAGCTCTAGCAATTTGCTTTTAGCTAGCTCAGGAAGAGAAGTTCCTCTTTCCGTGGAGGAACCGTGACTTTCCTTTTTCTTGGAACTGTTTACACCTGCTCTGGACTGAAAACCCAGACGAACGCCGGCAGCAGCTCACACCCCTGGCCCACCGAGCTCCGGGCCAGAGGGACTCCGGAGAGACCGAGTGAGCCAACTCCAAGCCACAAAAAGGACTTGCTGAATTTGCCATCTCTTCAGCACTGTCCGAGACTTTATTTAATATTATTCATTTTTCATGCTTGTGAATACTTGACTTGTTCAATAAACTGGGGTTTTTTCCCCTTTTCTTAAGGGAAGTCTTTCCCTGAACGAGTAGGGGGAGGGGCTGCTTGAATTCGCTTTCTAGACGGACCCCTTTTGGAGGTTTCCTCCCCAAAATTAGCCCTAAGCCAGCACAAACAGTCACCATGAAAACTTCACCAGCGGCATCGTTTCCTGGTGGCAAATCTTGCGACAGAAGGTCGACCTTGTTCTCCGTGAGAGATTCTTGGGAAGAGCAGACAGGAGAAGATTCCTGGAAAACAGAAACAGCTTTCCAGAAGGGAAATGAAAACGAAAGAAACAATCCAAGATGTTTTCCCCTATTGATTTCTGCGCTCCCCTTTCCCGTGTTCGGGCAGGCGCAGGGGCCGTCCCGGGGGCGCGTGGGGCTCGGCCGCGGGGCTTGTGGGGCCAGCGGGGAACGGGCGCAGGGACCGACGGCCGAAACATCGGGAACTCGACGGTAAAAATTGGGAAAAACAACTTGGGACCTCCGCAATGGCCCAATTCCCCCCCCCCAGTATTCACCTGCCAGCTCCCAAATCCCTCCCATCTCCCCAAATCCTATCCAGGACCCCCACGACCCCTCACGGACCCCCCCAAAACCTCACCCGGGAGCCCCAAAACCCCCCCAGTTCCCCCCAAAAAGCCTCAGCTCCCCCCGACACCGCCTCAGGACCCCTCCAGCCTCGGCTACCACACCCTAATCCCCCCCAGGTCCCCTCAAATCGCCCCCCGGACGCTCCCGCTGCTGCGCCCCCCCTCCCCCGCCGCCGCCTCTGCCGCGCTTGGCTCGGCGCCGCTTACGAGAGCCCAGAAAGCACCCAAATCCCCCCCAAAACCGGCCTCGGAGCCCAAAAATTCCCCCCCCAATTGCCCCAGAGTCCCCGCAAATCCCCCCCGGACACCTCCGCCCCGGCCCGGCCGCTCCCGCCACCGCTGCCCCCGCCGCCGCCGCCGCCTGTGCCGCGCTCGGTTCGGCCGCGCTCGATGGGAGTCCAGAAACGGCCCCGATTCACCCCAAAACCGACCTGGCGGCCCCCCGATCCCCCCAGGAGCCCCAAAATCCCCCCGATTCCCCCCAAACCCCCCCCCCCCGGACACCCCCAACCTGAGCCGGGCCGATCCCGCCGCCACCATGGCCGCGCCCGGAAGCCCTGAGCATTTTGGCGGGAAATTCCCGCAACTCCGGCCCGAAAAGTCGGGGCTTTTGGGCTTCAATCCCCCCCCCGTTCTGGGCATGCATTCGGGTGGGGATTTTGGGGCTGAAAACTCGGGAATGTTGGGCTTGAAAATCGCGACTCTAGGGGTTCCAAACCAGGACCTTTGGGTCCTGGAAGGGGAAAAAAATCGGGGAAGATTTGGGGTTCAAACTCGGATCGTTTGGGGTTCAAGCTCGCCATTTCTGGGCTTGAAAACCTGAATCTTTCAGGGATGGATCTCCGGATTTTTGGGGTAAAATCCTGCCTTTGTAGGGCCTGAAAAAGGGGGGGAAATGGGAATTTTGGGTCCTTGCAGGGAGAAAATCTCGCAGTGTTTAGGGCTTCAACCGGCATTTTTGGGGTTAAAACTTGGGAATTCCTTTCTGCCTGGCTTTCGGGCTTTCTGTTTTACCTTTTCTTTCCTTGCTGAGCTGCGATGGCCACAAGTTCAGCTCAGCCTCCCTGCGGGACTGTCCAAATGCCTGCAAGTGCCCCGAAAACCCACTCGGGAGCCCCCAAATGCCCCCAGGTCATGGCAGCATTCATCTGGGAGCCCCCAGAATGGCCCAGGAAGGAGGGAGGGAGGGAAGGAAGGAGGGCAAAAAGGAAGGAAGGAGGGAGGGAGGGAAGGAAGGAGGGCAAAAAGGAAGGAAGGAAGGAGGGAAGGAAGGAAGGAAGGAAGGAAGGAAGGAAGGAAGGAAGGAAGGAAGGAAGGAAGGAAGGAAGGAAGGGAGGGAGGGAAGGAAGGAGGGCAAAAAGGAAGGAAGGAGGGAGGGAGGGAAGGAAGGAGGGCAAAAAGGAAGGAAGGAAGGAAGGAAGGAAGGAAGGAAGGAAGGAAGGAAGGAAGGCAGGCATCCGGATCCAGTCCTGCCTGGAGCCTGGAATGGGCCGTTTGCTGGCACTGCCAGCGCCCCGATCTGGAAATGTCCCTATTCTGGCACAGCCCAAGTGCAGCAATTTGCTGGCACAGAAATCCAAAACCTGTGGCAGCTTCCTGCTCCTGGGTCTGGCACCGCCCCCACATCTTGCGTTTCATGTAACCAGAACCCAGATTTGGAAATTTCCCGGCGCCGGCAGAGCCCAAATCCGGCAGATTTCTGTCGCCGGCAATGACGCCGCCCGGATCTGGTGTTTGCTGGCAGCGCCAGCGCCCAGATCTGAAAACTTCCTGGTGCCGGCACAGCCCAAGTCCAGCGATCTGCTGGCGCAGACAGCCAAAGTTTGGAAATTTGCAGGTTCTGGCACCAGCAGCATCCAGCTCTGGTGTTTGCTGGACCACCAGCACCCAGATGTGGAAACTTCCCGGTGCCTTCACAGCCCAGCTCTAGCAATTTGCTTTTAGCTAGCTAAGGAAGAGAATGAATGAATATTCGATTGCAAGCTGTTTTGGACAACTTTCTTTCTCTTCTTGCAAAACACTCTGCAGACCTCCGTGCAAGCTCTAGAACACGATGGGAGATGTTTTCTGTGCTGGCACAGTTTCTCCTTGCCAGACAGAGTGGAAAAGCTTTTTGCTAAGATGTAGACGAGAAGAGACGCTAAAGACTAAGGTACAATGCTGTGCGGAGCCAAGCGGCGCTCCCGGGCCTCTTTCGGCAGAAGCCGCACTCCGCAGAGCACTGCGAGCGGCAGAATCGTCTTTGCGCGAAGAAGCCGCTTCTTGGCCTCCGGGAGCCGGAGAGAGCGGCAGCTTGGGAAAGCTGAAGAAACAAGCTGTACAACACTGCGATTGTGTGCGCAGCTTGCCAACTGAGAGAAAACAGTACCTGACACATCTCCTGCCTTTTCTAATCGCATGAATATTTAATTGCAAGCTGTTTTGGACAACTTTCTTTCTCTTCTTGCAAAACTCTCGGCAGACCTCCGTGCAAGCTCTAGAAGACGATGGGAGATGTTTTCTGTGCTGGCACAGTTTCTCCTTGCCAGACACAGTGGAAAAGCTTTTTGCTAAGATGTAGACGAGAAGAGACGCTAAAGACGAAGGTACGATGCTGTCCGGAGCTAAGCGCCACTCCCGGGCCTCTTTCGGCAGAAGCCACACTCCGCAGAGCACTGTGAGCGGCAGAATCGTCTTTGCGCGAAGAAGCCGCTTCTTCGCCTCCGGGAGCCGGAGAGAGCGGCAGCTTGGCAAAGGTGAAGAAGCAAGCTGTACAACACTGCGATTGTGTGCGCAGCTTGCCAACTGAGAGAAAACAGTACCTGACCACTCTCCTGCCTTTTCTAATCGCATGAATATTTAATTGCAAGCTGTTTTGGACAACTTTCTTTCTCTTCTTGCAAAACACTCGGCAGACCTCCGTGCAAGCTCTAGAAGACGATGGGAGATGTTTTCTGTGCTGGCACAGTTTCTCCTTGCCAGACATAGTGGAAAAGCTTTTTGCTAAGATGTAGATGAGAAGAGACGCTCAAGAGGAACGTACGATGCTGTCCGGAGCTAAGCGGCGCTCCCGGGCGTCTTTCGGCAGAAGCCGCACTCCGCAGAGCACTGTGAGCGGCAGAATCGTCTTTGCGCGAAGAAGCAGCTTCTTGGCCTCCGGGAGCCGGAGAGAGCGGCAACTTGGCAAAGGTGAAGAAACAAGCTGTACAACACTGCGATTGTGTGCGCAGCATGCAACTGAGAGAAAACAGTACCTGACCACTCTCCTGCCTTTTCTATTCACATGAAGATTGGATTGGAAGCTGTTTTGGACAACTTTCTTTTTCTTCTTGCAAAACACTCGGCAGTCCTCCGTGCAGCTTCTAGAACACGATGGGAGATGTTTTCAGTGCTGGCAGAGTTTCTCCTTGCCAGACAGAGTGGAAAAGCTTTTTGCTAAGATGTAGACGAGAAGAGACCTAAAGACCGGATGAAAGTAAATGACACCTATCTTCAAAGAAGGCAATTAGGTGTGCTCGGAAGAGTCCGAACCAGCCAGCCTGTGTTTTATCTCCAGGAAGTTTATGGAGCAGCTATTCCTGGAAAGCCTTGCCCGGCACATGAAGTACGGCAAACTCAGTTCGTCAGCATGTATTTTCCGGGGGAATTTTGTGCTGAACATCTTTTTAAACTCCTCTGATGAATCGACTGGTCGATGAACGGAATTTTGACTGCCTGGGCCTCAGGGAGGTTTTTGGCATTTCTCTGCATGGCAGCACACATACATACTGGAAGCAATAATGCTAAGGGGAGGGAACCAGTGTCTTTTCAGTGATGCTGAGTGAAAAGACAAGAGGCAGTGGGCACACTCTGAAATACCGGAGATTGCCTTTGAACATCACCAAAAGATTTTTTAATGTGAGGGTGACTGAACCATGGCACAGACTGCCCAGAAAGACTGTGGAGCCTGGATCTTTGAAGACATTAAAAGTACACCCAGATAGAATCCTGGGCAAGAGGCTCTAGGTATCCTGGTTTAGCAGGGGGGTTGGATCTGGTTAGCCCCACCAACCCCTTCCACTCTCAGTCGTTCTGTGCTAGTGAATTCTCTTGGAGATGCACTTCAAGCACTGGCATGACAAAGTTCTGTGCAGACAGAGATCCAAATGGACATGGGATCTAAGTTCCTTAAGCAGTGTTCAGGAAGAATATAAAACTCTGGGACAAGTATCTCTTCCCTAACTGAATCCCTTTCAGGGGAAAATTCTCAGCTATAGAAAGATCTTCTGATACGCGTGCATTAGACTGACACTGGCTGAGCAAATTTCTCCCTATGTGTATCTAAGACCAGTTAGGATCTTCACCCAAAGAATTGTCAACATAGTCACAGAATGTCTACTGTTAAGAAGTGACAACTGACATCAGAATGGCAAATATTGGTCCACAAAATGGATGAATGGATGGGAATCATCTACTTGGGTTAAAAACAAAAATACAGAGTTGGTCTTTATTTCTCAATTTCATTGCAATATTGATAAGGGAAGAAAAAGACCTAAGTCCTTGACTTTCTTAACTGGAGGAAAGATTTTAAAAATTCCTTGTAAAAATGTATTATCACTATCAGACTATTGAAACCATTTGAGTTGGGAAAAAAGATCCAAATTTGTCTAGATAGTGGCAAAGAAGCCAAGAAAATAGGAAAGAAACAAAAAGAGAGCAAAAGAGTCAGCTTCAGCGGACAAGCTCATTCTGGAAGTAGTCTGCGGGGAAAAGGAACCCCCAGTTGAATTTCCGGTGTATTCCTGCGCTGGTTTCACTAACTGCTCAATGGAAAAACCAATCCTTTTGTACAACTTCTCCCAGCAAGAAAAACTCCAACAGGTTGACACCACCATCATGCCTGTTCCAGACATATTGAAAAGAGAAAGGATGATTTTCTTGAAAACCTACTTGCATAAAAGTCGCAAGACAGTGGAGGGATTCCCACATTCTCCTTCCTCCATCTGGCTTGAAAGTATGTTTGATCAAATATGCAACAAAGCACATGATTTATAAGGTAGAGTCAAATGGATGGTTTGGGAATTGATCTCTTGTTGATAGTAAACTTCATATCCACTCTGTGTGACCTTTCTAAAACAAAATGTGGAGCGGAGGCATGAATCTGCCACAACAAGGGTTAAGCAAACCTACACACTCCCGTTCACATGCCCCCCCTTCCACACACACCTAGGCACACACAGAGATCAGCATAGCAGATCATGAACACCTTGGAAAAGACTGAAATGCTAAATGCCTCTCTTTATGGGCAAAGGAGCTGGTGCAATCGTTCAAATGCCTGGTACAAAAATTCTGTTGAACATTTAGCTCCTATTTAAAAGACAGCTTTTCATTTCATTCCATTTACAAATCATTTTCATTTCATTTGTTTCTTTTAAATTACTTAGTTCTCATGTCTTGTATGTCTAGGAATATTTTCTTTGAAAAATAGAAAAAAATAGGTGAGATCTTTTCAGCACAAAACATTGCTTGATAGAATTTTAAACCATCGTGATATGGAAGAATTGTTCTGTCCCTCTCTAAGGTGGAAGAAGTATTTGGATCACAGATCATCTACAATGAAATACTTGACATGTTTAAGATACTTTCAATCCGTGGCACTTTTTTTTCTTTTCATTTTCTTGTGGTGTTGCTGATGTTTTTTTACATTTATTTTATTTCCACAGAGATGTCAAATGTTAGTAAACAGAAGAATATATATTTTAAATGAAATCTGAAATTAATTGTTGTAGGTCCTTAGTGATTTTTGTTGAGATGCCAGCTGCACTCATCATCTTATTTCAGATGAAGTGATTACCAGTATAAGCTTATGGTATGAAGCAGGTAATAGTTCACAGAATAATGGAGTTCTGCTTACCATTTGCAGATGTTTTGATTCTTCATTTGGTACTTTAACTTGTAACCACTCTCATTTTTGGATAGCTAGAAATCTGTGAGAGAAACTACAGCAAGATTCCTTTGTCATTAGATACTTGATATGACAATATTAGGAGAAGGGGAAGGAGAAAATGGTGTTTAGCTCTGTTTCCATGAAGATTCAAACCCTTTGGTGGTGTTCTGAAATACCAACAACCCCAAAATAAATTGCAGCATTGGAATTGCAGTAGCAAAATTTATTTTGATATGGGTGTATTTTTGATCAGTAATGTATAGCAAGTTTTTGTAAGGCTTCAAGCCCCTGCCCCCTTCTTTCTTAATTTCTCTCCCTACAAAACTGAAGAGAAGAGCCTAAATATCATTAGGAGCTGGTGCCTTGTGTAGAATAGTTTTGAACAGAAGGAAAGAGGGTAATTGATAACCTAAAGCAAACAGCAAGAGATCTGCCTTGCTGTCACAAGTCTGCTGCATCTCTGAGAAAGCTTGCTGTGCTATTAGAGTCACAATGTGCTCAGTAAGGAAATCTTCTTGGGAAAAAATATCTTTTCGCAATTACTTGAAAGCAATAAGCAGATGTGTATTCTCCGACGCATTTTCAAAAATTACAGAAGTTTAAAAATTTTGATCAAAACCAGTTTGTTTCATTACTTGAGGAGCTTTTCTAAGCCAAGCTCTAAGTTCTCCTCATGTTGCTGTTGTGTAGCTGAAGCCTAGAGCATGAAGATGACAGAACTCGGTTCTCACAACTGTAAATAAAGCTGGAGGAAGGTTGTGGATGTGCAGGAACCGATTGTCTGACGTTAGCAGCAGATCAATGCACAACAAATGTGAATAGCACTGGATGGGTGCTGAACACATATGATTGTAACCTTAGTCTGAGAGAGATCACCTCTGGTTTGCACCCTGGTGGTGATTCTAACCCTAGTCTGAGAGAGATCACCTCTGGTTTGCACCCTGGTGATTCTAACCTTGGTCTGAGAGAGATCACCTCTGGTTTGCACCCTGGTGATTCTAAACTTGGTCTGAGAGAGATCACCTCTGGTTTGCACCCTGGTGATTCTAACCTTGGTCTGAGAGAGATCGCCTCTGGTTTGCATCCTGGTGATTCTAACCTTGGTCTGAGAGAGATCACCTCTGGTTTGCACCCTGGTGATTCTAACCACATTAATCGCTTCATCTGCAAATGAGATGATGAGTGCAGCTGGCATCTCCACTCACGGGCATGATCCCTTACCAGCGTACAGCATTTCTCCCCAGCAGCATTCATGTGTATCTTACTTCAGTGACTCATAAATAATCATGTTCTTTTAGCTGCAAATTAAGTGGCTAATGACTGAGGTTTTTCTGGGCAGCATACTGATAGATTATGTATGGTTAGTACTGTTCATATTGTTTTGTGCTTGTGGGGGTTTATTCCCTCAAAACCTGTACTTGTAGGTCTTAGAGATTATTTTTTTTTAATGATTAATTTGGTAAGACTTCCCTATCATCTTTCTCCTTGGATTACTGGTAGAAATTTTCTTCCTGCTGTTTGTTACATACCTCCCTGAAGGATACTAATCGTTTTATGTATGTACCTTTCCTTGAAAATATAACTAGGTTACTTTGGCAACCAGCCGTATGTTCTGGAGAAGAGATTTATTATTTTTATAGAAGCCTCTCACCCCCAGAGACAGGAACAGTGATCTTGAATGTCTCCATGGGTAAAAATCAATGGATCTTTACTTATTTGTATATATGCTCCAATGTAGTTTTCTGTTGCCCTGAGTTTCTTTTCATGATAGAGTTCACCTGAGTCTGAGCATCTATTTTGGTTGCTACAATTAAAAGGTGTCCCTCCTAATGCATACCTGTTGCATGGCTGTGTAACTGTGCTCTCATTTTGTGATAGCATGGGCATTATAATTTAGTCTTGCATGGTGAATTATTCTGGGAGTCCACATTGCAAATTGCCAAGTCTGGCATTCCCTTCTCTATCAGGTCCTTTTGCCCACTAAGGAATAGCTACACCTTACTGATTAGTTTATCAAGACAGACTGTACATTATTGCTTATAAACTAAGTTGCTCTGGGATAATAATGCTTCTGCGCTGTCGATGAATGAGTAAAAATTTGAACATTACCTTCACATATATATGTGCATGTGAGGCACAGGCTTTTCCCATGCCCCTTGCCATCAGATGCTACTCATTTTCTGTTGTTTGGACAGCGTACAAAATAGCATACCCTGGAGACAACAGGGCTGTGTTGTGAATTCCTGTTCCTAGCCAGCCCCTGGAAAATGTTTTGGTTTGGAATATGGGAAGAAATGAAGCTGTGGGGAAACGGTGTTTGTCCCTGGTTAAAGAAAGAGCTACCTTGCACGCTGTGAGATGGGCTGATACATACATTGTGTGAATCCAGAGTATGAGGAGACATTCACCAGGGTACTGTATTTTTCCTCACTAGCAAAAATAAACGATTCCGTTTCAATGCCATTTCCCAATTTTTGATATCCTTCTTGGCTCATTTCCCAAACAACTCTGAGCTGGGAATGTCTTTCATTCCCGCTGCCCGTGTTGTTTGTTCTGGCTACTGGATCTTTTCCATTTCTGGGAGATGCTGCATCTCTCTGTTTCTCTGCCAGACTAATTCTTTTTTGCTCCAGTGGGCTTTGTGCTTGGAGCAGAGAGTGCAAAATGCCTGGTCAGAAGTGTTACAGTTTCAGGGAAGGTAGATGGTGAATTTCCAGGCTATTTCTATTTTGGGTTTTGTTTGTTTCCTTTCTTCTTACTGTTATATACTAATAGGTTTTTTTTTAGTTTTTCTCTCTGTACTCTCTTCCAATATAGAAATAACATTTTTCAAAAATTCTCCAAGGTCCCATGAGGAAACAGTAACCAGTCTTTCATTTCTTTGTGTAGGCACACACTCAGAAGGGCAGAGGGCACAGTCATCCTGTCAGTGCAGCACAGAGAACAGTGAAATATCAGTAGAGGATTTGTTTCTTCCTGCTATCCTAACTTTTTTTCTTTGTTGATATTAAAGCATAAGTTATTCTTAATGCGGTTCTTCCTTAAACATTCCTTGTACGCTGATAGGCTCAGCAAAGGTTTGGTCACTGGGGAATGGATGACTCAGGCTTTTACACTCTGAGTCAACAGTCACAATGAGTAGATTCATATACTTTTGGCATGTAAGTACAAGCTGGTGCTTCATTTCACTGTGTTTTGTCGATGAATTTTTCCAGAGTTAATTCAGACATTCTGAAGCATTGAGAAGCAACATAACCTGTGCTCTGCTTGGGCGTAGGTTATGGTGGAAAGTGAGTTGATGTTGTTACCTGCTCTCACGATGCTACATTTGCAGTTAAGGAAACAGCCTCAGAATGCCTTCCATGCTTGTGTTTTTATCAGTTTCTCTTTGAGGGGCATGCCTATACTACCTAACAAACTTGTTTAAATATATAGCATACTTTCCTAACTGCGTAATATTTCACTTTGTCCACTTTGTTTCTTTGAAGACCTAAGGTGCTGATAGTAAAATTGTTGAAAGGGCGATAATGCAGCATGGGGCTGTGGAGCTTGCCAGGCTGTGAACAGGATATAACAAGCTTCTATTCTTTGGCATCAGCTTAAAAGTAGTCCTTTTGTTTTGTGAAACTTTTAATTTGGGCTGTTTTGAAGGGAAGTGATGTACTGTGGCTCAAACTGGCAACTTCTGTGTTCTTTACTGGGATAACTTTATTGAATATCCTCTCTGACTGAAAGGAGAGTGGTGAACAACACTAGTCCTGTGTCACAGTAGAGATAAATAACACTGTTATCGAAGTAGATGCAGATTTCATTTAATTTCATTTATCCTCTGCACCAGTGTTTCCCGAAGAGTTCTGATGCTTTGTGCTGATCCTCCCTACTGGAGATATGCAGATGAGTTATTTTTCTGTCAGCTCTGTCCAATGAAAGTCAAGATCGTGCTGCTAGGCCACCTTTTTACAGGAAAAATAATCTAATGACTGGATTGCAGTACTGTCATGGAAATAAATTGCCTCCTATGTTCAGATAGCAGCAAGGTGGTGACCACTTAGTGCAAATCTTCTTCCTATTGTTAATGGTTTCTCAGTAGCATAAAAGCCTGTGCTCTTGGCAGCTAAAAGATTTAGTCACATCTAGATAATGTATTTGAGACAAGACACAACTAGATCAAATGATTATTTGTGAGGGTTTTGCCTCGATTCATCATGCGGTAGTACATTTTCCAAGAGTTCGGCTGCAGAGCTCCTACCAGAGACACTGATAAGGTTTTTTGGGGGTCTGATTTTGTTTTTCCTAGGTGTCTCTGTGTGTCTTTGTTTTTCTCACTTTTGTTGCATTCTAGTGAGTTGTGAGCCAGCTAGCCTTCCTGTGTGGTAGGTGTGAAAAATTGGACTGTCTCGCTGTTCCAGCCTCTGGTGAACATGAGCTCTCTTGCCATTCCTCTGAAACTGTGCTACATTCTAAAAAGATGATTATGGAGTGCAGTATTTAAGGGTTGTATGGTGGCATGAGGTCAGGTTCTGTGGGGGGAACTGGCTGTATTTGGAAATCTCAGTGATCTGCTACTACTCGTGATCAGCTTTAGAGAGGACAAAGTCAAATAGCGTCAGAAGGTGTCTGCTGAGCCTTTTGTGCTTTGACAACTGCTTTGCACGACATCGACTATAATTTTTAAGATGATGTCAAGTAGTGCTAGTATTCAGTCATTTTAATAAGGCAGTGAGTCTTAGCAGCAAAGACTTGCTGGCAACTCGCTGTTTGAGCCTGGTGCTGTTACATCAGCTCTTTTGTGAAGGCTTCATCATGCACAAACTTTTATGCTTATCCCACTTTTTCCGCCAAATTAAAATAGGGGTCAATTTGAAACTATATACCAGGAGATTTCATTGGCAATTTGGGCTAAAGCAAAAACTTTAATCTCTGAAGGTTAGATTTAATTGTCTCCCTGCCTCTCTTAACTGTAATAAAAGAGTAGTGAAAAAGCTTCAGCTAGTTTTCCTTTTATTTACTCCAGCAGCAGGTTCGAGCCCAAAGGAAAAAAAAAAAAGGTGTAAAACAAGCTGACTTGGCCTTTTGTATGTATCAGAGCTTTTGTAGCATTGGTTTCTCATCAGACCAAGCTTGCTTGCTGTGAGGATAATCTGACTCACCTTTTGGAAAGGTAAAGGTCAGCTGCACTTGAGGAAGCCCCTGGTAGGCAATGCAGGCTCATAAAAATACTCTCAGCTCTTTCTTGACAGTTACCTTCTCTGGACCATGGTCTTGTCTTTGCTTGCCTCAGGCTTCTGGGAGCCCAGGATAGTTTATTGCCCTGCAGAAAGCACTGGGTAGATCCCACAGCAGTGTTCACTGCTGTATATTCCTGTATATATATATATATATATATATATATATATATATATATATATATAAAATACATATATATTTCAATGCATGGCTCATTAATCTGTGTCCCTTCTGTGGAGTAGCTGATGATGCGTTTATTTATTTCTTCCTTCCTTCTTTTTCTTCAGTGCTTTGACCCTTTCATTTTGAAGGCATAAGGTGTGGAAGTGTAAAGAATGATCTCATGGTAAGGGACTCTGAGTCCAGGATAAAAGTGAATTATTAGAACAGAATTTCTCTCTGAGGTAGAATGGGTTTTAAGAATGATGCCACATAGGCAGAATGCATTTCTCATTTGTATACCCTGACAAAAGAATTGATTGTTGCTGCCTGCTTTTAGGTATGTAGATTTATACCTGACAACTAGCTCTAAGTTCACAAGTAGTAACAAACGATAGAAACCAGCTTAACCACTGGTAGCAATTAGCTGTTTTAGAATGTGTTTGAAAAGGTTGTGTAACTGGGGAAATTGTCAGACAAGAGAAGATCCAATCAGGCTGCTAAAAGAGATTTTGTGGGCAAATGAAATGAGTACTTCGGTAAAATTCCTTACTATTGCAGCGTATGCGCGTGCACACTGGTGGGCTGGGGCTGATGAGCCTCTGGCAGGGAGCTTTGCAGAAGCTGCAAATGTTTTCAGTGGAAAGGAGACCTCAGCTCAGTTCTGTGGCATGTGACTTCCTATTTCGGTAGGTTACTTCCAAGGGACTTCCTCTGTTAAATGGACTCGTCTCTGGAGATTTAATCTGGAGCTGGAGCGTGGTCTGCTTTGTCCTGTGCCTCTGACAGCACTTTCCTGGAGTTTGCTTTGGAGTATTTCATTTTTATTTTGCACTGTCTCCAGCGTGCAAGGATCTAGTGGCTGCTACTCGTGATCGGAAGCTGAGCACGTTTGTCCAGGTCTCAGTGGTGCATCCAGCAGAGCACATTGCCGCGCGGTATTCGAGCACTGAAATCGTGGAGGTGAGAGTCTTCCTTACTCAATTAACATGCTGATTGTTCCATTGCTCATTTCTTCCTTAGAAAGTGAGTTAGGAATAAAACAAGTTGGTGCATAGTGCCAGGTAAGACAAGCACACCCTGGCAGTTAGTAAAGCATACTGAAGTGTGCTGTAGTTCTTGGCATTTAAGCAGGATCAAGAGAAATTCACTTGGCTTCTCATGAAAGCTCTGTTGTTCCAAGTGGAGGCATGGAGAATATTCCAATTCTCCAGACACAGGTTTAGAATGAAACAGGGAATAGTTGCTCTCATGAAGGGACAAGGCAATGCAAAATAAAACTTAATTAAGAGTATAGTGAGTTTGGAAAGTATTTTTAAATGCAGAAAAGCATAGGTGTATTACATGGTCTGTTATCCTATTTGGTTTTTGTTCTATTTTCTCCATTAAAGAGCTGATGCTTTTGCAATTTGAAAAATATTACTCTAGATCTATAATTTGGGAAAGAAATGTGTGTATGTAATGTCTGTGACTTTACATGTAAGAATTAGTAATTGGTACCATACGTGACAACAAAAGTCATCTGAGGCTGCTTTGCTAATCCTGACTTTGCCCTGTAAGCATTGGTGTCAGAAACAGCGAAAATGGTTCAGAGAAAATGAAGGGTGAGCAATGTAGATGTAACTTGCTTAACTTACAGGGGAGATTCATTAAGAGCAGGAAAGTCTCATTGTAAACACACACATGATTTCACCAGAGGCTTGTTTTAACTCTTAAATACAATGAGAATATTTCATGAGGTCTTTGTGTGATTACTTTCAACCAACTACTAATTAAATTATTATGGTTTCAGCCCTCAACCATCCTGAAACTGTCTAATTCAAATATCTTGTATCTGATCAGGATGTCTCATTGCAGACTGTCTGGAATGATGTTGTGCAAAAGATGGATAGATAACCATGTATTCTTTGAAATAGAAGTTGATGCATTTCCTAATACAATGTCCTAGACCTCAATAAATTCCTGAATTTGTTTTATCAAGGTTCTTGGCTTTGTAGTCAAGCTTTGGTGGAGGGCAAGGCAGGGTCACAGAAAGTTAATCCGTAAGATAAATTACCTTTGTCGTGCACAAGCCTTTTTTTTTTTTTTTAATTACTTAATGGAAAATTTAATGATACCCACCTGGTAATCTTTGGCAATTAGGTGTAATTAAACATGAAGAAATTATAAATAATGTTTTGCATTATTCATTTAATTGTACATCTTTAGCTATGATATAGTTAGTTCTGTGTACAGCTTTTAAGTGTAATCATAATGTTTCAAAGCACAGGAATTTTATTTTATAGCAGTACAGCCTAAAGAGGAATATTTCAATCCCCTCTCCACAAAATCAGTATCCTTAATGTAATACTGAGAGTCTCTGTAGCATTTCTATACACTCAGTATTGTGGCTTAATGAAGATTGCTCTTTTTTGTATGTGTGTGCATGTTAAATCCTTAGTTCATCTAAATTAAGATGAAATTTTGGTACTTTCAAAAAGTGTTGAGGGAGTAAGAAAGGTTTTTTGGTTATTATAGGTTGTATTCCAGAACCTGGTACTGGCTGAGCTGTTTAAAAATGTGATAGCAGGCTCTGCCTCTGAAGCACTTCATATCCTTCCCAGTTAAAAAAACTTTCCAGGAAGTTCTTGTAGTTTTGTTTGGGTTTTGCTTGTTTGCTTTTAGCTTTCCTGATAAAGTTTTAAGGCTGTTTGTTTTTTCTCTTTGATTGGGTAATAAAACTGAGCTGTTTCCATCTCTCTGCTGTAGACAGCTGGCACCCTCTGGGTTTCTGTACCTCCACAGTGACACCCTTCACATTGCTCAGCTGTCCTTACTGAGTGTTTGCCCATGTTGCACAGGGTACAAAAGATCCTCTGTTTCTGACTGGTGTGACCTTCCCACCGGAATACCCCATCTATGAGGAAACTAAAATAAAACTCACGGTCTACGATGTCAAAGATAAATCCCAAGACACGGTAAGCGCTTTGCTTCAGTCCTTGCACAGATCTGACTGAGGAATGAGTTTCTTGCTGTGTTGTTCTTCGGCTCTCATTAGCAAATTGGGGAGATGGTTTGATGTCAAATTGGTTTTGTTGTTCTCTTGTGCCTAAAATCTACTTCATCTGTTGTTGATATGTTAGAGACTAGAGAAAGAGAACCATGCACTTAAGGTGGGCTTTTTGCTATTGGCTTTTTAACTGGTTACATGAGTCAGCACAGGTATTCCTGGCAAAGAAAAGACTGCTCTCTTGTGCTTTTTGAGAGCAGAGAACACATGGAATAGACTCTGATAGCACTGCTGTGAATAACTTTTCAGAAATATATTTCTGATAATATTTTACTTCTCTGCATAAACCAGAATGACAGTAGAGCCTGTAACTTGGGAGAGAGCTACTCCTATTTAATCTCTTGGGTGGTGATACCTGCAGCTTTCTGTTGCTGCTTTTGTTCTTGATTTGTAGCAGTCCAAACTCTACAGCTAAAGGTGAATCATTTGGGGTTCCAGTGTTGTACACTCTTGAGTACAGAGTCAGCTTTTTATTCTTGGGAGTTACTCACTTGGGCTGATACATGGAGGTCAGAGGAACAATCTGAGTGGTTAAACTGCCAAATAAAGAGCTTGAGTACTATTTGATGTGTTCCAGATAATCCAAGACAGCCTTAGACAAGGGCTAAGCCTTTGTCTTAGCCTAGGACAGAGCTAGATGTCATAACAGGACCTGTGGGAGATGTGTATTTTTCTTCTGCAGCAGGCTGGAGTCCAGCTGATTAGTTTGCTCTCAGCCATCAAGAATGGCCACGTTGACACCTGTGTTGAATTGACTGAATTGCTCTGTAGTTGGCACCCAGCATGATGAAAGCAAGTGCAAGCTTCTGTCCTGGCTGTATATATGTTCATTATCTAGAAGAAGGTAATCGAGGACATGATTTGAAGCTTGGGACTGTCTTTGAGCTGCTTACAAAAGTAAAGTTCTATGTTTTGAGAACTTGTAATTTTTTCAGGTAGAAAATTATTGGTCTATTTGTTTAAATTTTCAACCTTTGTGAGCCAGCAGGTTGCTTCTGTCCCCTCACTGTGCTCTTTCATGGGAATATGTGGAGTGTCTTAAGCATCAAATCTGAATTTCTTCTCTGTTTAAGAAGGGAAGGGACATGTATATGCATTTTATAATGTATATATTTTAAATTTGGTGTTGGATTAGACTACAGGGACTTAAAATGGGATCTGCTGTTTCTTCAATAGAGTTGTCACCTGTGGACAGGTAACAGGCATTGAGTTAATGGAGTTGGACTTTGTCCTTCCCTTCCAGTTTCATTTTGACTGACAGATGCTGGAAAATAATATCCTATCAGTAAGTGATAAAAGTGAACTGGGTTGGTAGTACTTTTTACCTGTGTTACTGCTTTTCTAGCTCCAGGCTCCTCTACTGCCACTTATGAAAGAGAAGATCTACCCTAGAGAACTAATAGAACTTGATAAGCTTTTTGCAAACATGTAAGGACTTTCTGTAACTGTTCCTTACAATTGTAGTTCAGGACTAGAGTCTCTCCCAGGGAATCCCACTGATGTAGCTTGTAAATCACGAGATAATACCTTTCTCTTTTGTCGTAGCATTTGTATTGTTCCTATGTGAAACATTCTAGATCTGTGCTGTAGGACCTTTTTGTGGGGGCAAGTATTGATCTCATCTCTGATTTACATACATTTAGCATTTTTTACTACTCAACCATTTTAAGCTGGATGTAGGCAATAAAAAATTAAATAAGATGCAAGATTTAAATCAAGATGAGCTGCAGCATATGTGAATGACCCCAGGCTACCCTAGTTGCAACTTCGTCTGTGGCAATATTTCCACTTCTGTTTACATCCCAGAATCTCAGTCATGCTATCACTTGACTTTCTTACCTGTAATTAATTAGAAACCATCATGCTTTCTATTAGTTTGGGTGATTTTTTTTCAAGTCTGGATGTTTATGTAGGCTCATAAGAGTCAGGTTAAAACGAGCTATAATTTGATATCATTACCAGCATAGCTGCAACAGCACGGATCTCCATGCTTGGAGATCAAACCAAACAAACTGGATATGTCCCTTTGGCAGTGAAACTGCTCCCAGGGCTGTGGTGTCACAGCTCTGATTCTCCAGTCTGCAGCAGAGCTGGCTTTCCTGTTCTTCAAAAAGTGCTGCCACGTATTACAGCTGCCAAATGTAGTCCCACCATTCCTCCAAATGGACAGGTAATCCAGTTTTGGGTGGGGGGGAATCCAGGCCTGCTAGGCATGCCCTGCTCTTCCAGGCTGTGCTCCAGAGCAGATGTGAGCTCAAATCATTGGGCATTTGTAGCAGAAATAAACCTTGGATTGGACTGTGAGCTGTTCTGCAGAAATCGTGTTACAGCAATAATTCCCACAGCATCAGGGCTGTGCTACTGCTTGCCTCAGTTAATGAGCTCAAAGTAGTTAATATCTCTTGTCACAAATAAATACTTTAACTTTTCTTATTTATTTTGATGCAACTATACGAAGTGAATTCTGTGCATGAATTAAACTCAGCAGGATTTTACTATCACAAATAGAAGACTGTAGAGAAGGCGGGAAAAGGGCAGTGAGTACATCACGGGTAAAGCATTTTCTTGGTGTCAAAGGTTTGACATTGGCACAAGGCCAAATGCCCCCATGAAAATACACCTTCTCTGGTGTCTGCTGTGAGATTTTGACCAGGAATAAACAAAGCAGGCTCTCACTTGAAAAAGAACAAAAATTTATTAACTAAACTACAAAAACAATTACCAAACTACACACAAAAGAAAGGGAAAAAAAAAAACCACAAGGAAAATGAAAACCTCACAAAAACACTCTCCTCCTCCTCCTCCCCCCCCCAAATTCCCAATACAATACAATCCAAAATCAATTCTGGGTCCAGCACCACCCTTTAGAATACTCGACTTCAGTTCCTCAAGAGGAGAGGGAGTCCTTCCATGTGTCATGGTGGCCTTTTCCATCCTTGTTCCGGTGCTCTCACCACCGGACCAGAATCAGGGCTGCTTCCAGGGTTGTCCTTTTAAGGAGGCTGTGTCCAGTTCCAGAAAAGCTCAATCTCTCACCTCTGGGACATCTGTCCCCCCCATATTTTATATACCCCTTGGGGCCGAGGGGTGCCCACACTGAATCTTCTTTGGCTCTGGGACATTTCTCCCCCTGGACTCAGTCTCTGTATTACACGGAAACATAGCTCTGTCCATGGCTACACAAAAGAGTCCAGCATAAAATGCCACTCCCTCTTCTCCATCTTTCCAACATCTCTCACTTTCTCTCTCTCTCTGGTCCAGACCTTCATCACTCGCTCATTTCCTTCGTCCTCCTCCACTCTTATCTCTCGTCTAGGAAGGGGTAATGTTCTGTGAAGTTTTCATTGTCCAAAAAAAAAGGGTGAAAAACTCCTCCAAGCGGCTGGACTCCTGGCTGCACCCCCCCCATCTCCTCAGCCGGGCTGCCTGCTGCCAGCACATGTTTACTGCTTTCAAGGTAACGGCACACAAACACAGGCTGCCCTCTCTCTCTCTCTGTCTGTCTCCAAGGGGGGGGAACAGGCTGCCCATTGCTTCCTGGCATTTCTTTACTTCTTCCTTCCACCCTTGGGGGGGGCCAGGCCTACCTCTCCCGGGCCAGGCCGCATGGCTTTTCCCCTCCGCCCGCCCAGCCAGCAACTGGGCCGGGGGAAGAGACCCAACTCCTTCGCCGCCGGAAATCCAAAGAGAAGCTGCCGGGGGAGAGCCCTGCTTTTACCCTGTGTTCTCAGAGGTGGATCCCAGTGCCCAGTGGTTAGGCCAGATGGCGATATTCAAATCTGAGCACTCATTGGCCCCATCCACACAACATCCCAGAAATCCTGTTTCCGGGTCAAACCATGACACTTGGGTTTTGTTAAACCTGGCTCTGACTATACAAGAGAATTTGCTCTCATTTTCAAATCTGCTGGAATTTTACTATAATAGAAAACTAACTAAATACTTCTTGAGTTTTGCACACAAGTGATAACATTAAAGTGAAAGAAGATGCTCCTCATTGAGAAACAACCAGAATTTATTTTTGGCCTGCTCTTTAAAAAAAAAAAAAAATCTTGAAAATTACCTTTCAATGCTAGTATTCCTGTACCAGGAAGCTTTTAGTTGCTTCACTCTTGACTGTCACTTCACTTCCATTATGTAAGAAGTATGGTTTAATTATATTGAAATACTGTGCAGCTGGGATCACATTCACTCTGCTTGACACCCGGAATGTTCAGACTGCACTTCTCACTTTTTATGCTTCTCTGTCTGATGTTGATCATAATTATATCTTGGCTGTGTCAGATTTTCTGTTATTGCGGCTTTTTAGGTTGATGAAAGGGGGGTTTTTGTTTGTTTTGACTAGTCTTTCTAAGTGATTCGTTACTGTAAGTTTTCACGTAAATAGAAACTTTTAAGAAAGACTATGGTATTCCCAGTTCACTTAGATATACTCAGAACAACGTAGCTGAAACGCTTATGAAATATCCTTTAAATATTTCCAGCGAAGCCACGCATACAGATCGGTGGGTAATGCCATATTGTGAGAAATGCATAGTGACATCTGTTTCTACATCACAAAGATTTTTCTTCTCATATTGCCGTGGGCAAATTTATGTTTTGCTGGCTTGAGCTACACTGTCTTTAGGATTTTATAAAGTTGGGTTTTGTTGTAATGCTGGGGCTGTACCTGTTCTATGTCATTGTCAAATAAGATCAGAATTATAGGCTTATAAATCGTTGAAAAATTACCTCTGTCCCACTTTTGCACAGGCATGCTGTTCTTACCTTTCTTATAGGCATGTAGGTTAGCCCAGTTTGGTCTGGCAAGATTTAGAGCTGAAGCTGGGCTCATTCTCTGGGACAATACTGCATAGCACGAGTCAGGTACCACTGCTGCATGGCAGAGCCACAGAGAATACAAAGCTGATGGTTTTGTGTTCCACTGAGAGAAGTCTACTCAGTGTGGACTCCTCCTCCTCCTCTGCTCCTCATCTGGGAGGCAGTGGGTGTTGTTCTTTGTTTGGAATATGTCTATCCTGCAGCAAGAATTAACCTCATACCCAGTGAGTTGGCCACTTCTTTTTCATCCACACATGGACAAGTGCTGGGAACAGAGGCAGGAGCAACTTTCTGAACCTGCTGGGAACTTTCTATATCTGATCTTTGCGTCATCCCTTCAAAGATAATCTCCTTTGGATGGATATTACTATTGGAATTCATGTGCGGTACTGAAAGTTACACACAGCCACTCCAGTGTTATCTCCTGAGGGCAAGGAGAAACTGGATGTATAAAATTCTGTTAAAATATTGCATTTGACAGTCCGGTCTCCCTTTTTTTACTCCCCAAATTTCATCTTAATCACTCAGAATAAAATTCTACTCATTTGATAATCTTAGAAGTAGTGGGGCTAGAAGTTCTGTTTTTGATATGGGAATATATCTTGTAAAGTGGCAATTTAAGATTACTCAGGCTTTAAATAACTTGTCTTCTAACTCTTGGGGTTTAAATTTTCTATTAAACCTGTTCACTGGGAATGATATTTTGCAAAAGGCTTTGCTTTGTGTGTTTCTTGATTTTGCAAGTGCCCCTGTTAAAATTGAATCCTGCTGGGGTGAGCTGGAAAATGAGGCCTGTCCATCACGACAGAGGCGTTTTGAGTTAAGCCAAATCTGAAGTGACAGCGTTCTGTGTTCCCTTGTGGGCACTGATCCCTGTTACACCACCACCACCATGCAGTTTGGTCCTTGTGCCTTTGCCATCTCTGCTGAGGGGACACTGGAGCACCAGGAGTGCTGCAGGGCAGCGTGTAAAATGCATTGGCAGAGATCAATGTGAAATCTCTACCTCGCCTTCCCGTTCTCTGCCTGCACCACAGTGCACACAGTCCCTCATTCCTGCGAATGCTAAAAATACCGAAACAGTTTATCTTCAAAAGCTGAAGCAAAGTGGTATACTTTGTTTAAAGACAAAAACACCTAAGTCTTCCCTTTATCAGTTGTGTTCCCTGCTGTCTCTGCAGGATTTGCAGAGAAATATTGCCTTAAACTAGAAACTCCTATTATCTCATTCTCCGTAATAGAGCAGTACTGTAGTCTGCTACAGTCCTACCCACAGAAGTACTTGCATTAAAGCTTTAGATGTTCATCTTTCTCTGCAAAATCATCTATTTTTTTCATAAATATATATTTGATGATAGATTTAGTTTTCCTTTTGCATCAGGCTGGATGTTCTTACTAAACATCATTATTAGGAGGAGGAGAGGAATGTCTTTTGATTCTTCGAGGCACCTGCATGTTGAATCCCTCTAAAGTATTGTCAGTTGTTTCCGTATTTTTTAAAAGTCTTGGATGCAAAAAGGGAAAGTCAAACTACTGACTTTTCTTTGGGTTTATATTGATATAAATTCTTTCTTTGAAGTGGCTGAGCTACAAATAGGTTTCATATATCTTAGTCTATCTGTAAGAGAATTGAGGAGAAGTGTCAAGACTGGTCAAGTTACAGTTATAGGCTTAAAGTCCATTTGTAGCCTTACTGCTCTTTGCACCTCACCTTTGAAAATTTAGTGGGAGGATTTGGTTTTGCAAAAATCTTTCTCCCTTTGAAACTATCTACTACTTTTTCTCCTACCCTTTTATTACTTTTTTTTCTTTTCTTATTGAGGAAAACTCCTCCCTCTTCCTGTATCTTCAGGGAAAATTGTAACCTACTGTTTGTTAATTTTCTATTTTCTTTTCCTTTTCCACCTGCTCTGCCAATCAAATGTTATTTGCTGCCTCACATCAGGCAAAGGTTTGTTCTAAGAGCTGACATTTGGGCAAAGGTTTGTACAAGTACCTAGCAATGAGACTAATGGTATTCTCTGAGAGTTTAAAGGGTTGCCTTGAAAATTGCTTAGGAAGAAAAGAACGAATTAGTAAATGATTGCATTTTCCTGTAAATTTTACTGGACAAGGCACTGGAGGAGCTGCTCATCCCTCAGGAGGGATGGCTGGTGCTGGATACTGAAGCCCTCCTAGGGAGCCCAGGCACCACAGGGGTGAAGGATTTCCTTGAGCTAAATGCAGCAACATGGAAATGTTAGAGTCACTTCAAGGATGAGATTTGTTTGTTCTCATTGGTCATTTTTTATTTGTTGTCAGTTTTTCATTTCTTGATCAGTTCTTCCAGCTCAGATGCACGGGTAGCCAGACAACAGCTGGCCTTGCTATTAAAGTCTGGAGCAAAGAAGGCATTTGAAGTACCTCAGCCTTTCCCTCGTCTTTTGTCTCTGTGTGTCTCTGCATCCATTAAAGATGAGGTTCTCCTTAGCCCTCCTTTTGTAGCTAACGTATTTATAGAAACATTTGTTACTGTCTTTGATGGCAGACACCAAATGAAATGTCAACTAGCCTTTGGTCTTTCTAATTTTCTCCCTGTATAAGCGAATGGAATCCTTGTAGTCCTCCTGCATTGCTTTCCCTTTCTTCCAAGGGCCACAAACTCTCTTTTTCTCCTTGAGTCCCAGTTCTAGACAATCAGAGCCCTTCCTAACATGTGGGGCTACCCCACCTCCTATCTCCTTCCTTGCTTACCCCTTCTGAAGGGTTTGTAGACATTGCACCCTTTGTAGAGATTGATGTCAAACAGAGCAAAGTATCCCATCAGGATTGAAAAGATGAAAAGAAAGGTGTATGGAGCAGTGGTAAGTCTGCCCTTGCTTCTGTGCTATGAGAGCAGGTACTCAGAGGTTGGAAACAGATTTTTCTTTGGAGGTTTTGGAGTGTGTGCTCTGTGAAATTGAAAGCAGCAAATTCAATCTGTTAGAACAGATTTTTCTTCCTCTGCCGTGTGCCTCATAAAAGTGTCTTTTACAGTTACAGCCATGCTTGTACCAGTAAATGTTTACATTTGAAAATTTGTACCTAAAAACTAAAGCTGAGGAAATAATTCTATTAAAAAATAACATTAGAAACATATGCACTGGACGTAACGTGAGACTTTATCTTCTTGAGCAAATTTTTGCTGGAAGAGCACAGTAAATTGCTCTCAAAGCAAACTAGTTCAACGTTTTGTACTATGCTGTATTTTAAATATTTGATGAATAAACATGAAAGGCTTGTGTAATCATTTAGGATTTCCAATGCTGTTAGAAGTGCACGTATCATTGTATTTTACAGTAATCAAAGCCTCTTGATGTAATCATTATGCAGTATTTTACAGAGCTAAATTCCCATGTGGCTGAAATTCTCCATGCTTGTCTTTCTTCATGCCAAAAATGAGGATTTTGTTTTGATCTGTTCTTTGTTTTGTCCTGTTCGTCACAGATTGTGTGATCTCAAAGAGAGGGCAAGAATCCCTGCCTTCTAACATGCATCGTTTTTAAACAATGCAGCTTGCGTAGTGATGACCAGAAAGCCAGGAGAACAAACGAAAAAAATGCAGTCTTGTAGCATGGTCAGAATTTAGTGCATGTGGTCCTGTCAAAATCTCAGCAGCATAAATGTGAATGAGCACTATCAACAGCAACAATTGTGGGCCCAAGGTTTCAGTGTGCAAAGCAGTTACTGCATTCAGCAGAGCATCAGCTGCTTTGTAGTGTTCTGGCAATTTGTGGTGTCTGAGATGTCCTTTCACCTTGAATTTATTACTTTTAGGTGAGATCTTGGGTTATAACCAAGGATTCACTGACACAGGGACATTGGTTATGTTTCTATTTATTCTTTTTTTGGTGTTTTTTTTCACCATTCTTCAGTGATGAGAATTCAGTGCATTTTGTTCCCCCTCCCTTCTGTCCTCCCTTCCCACCTCACCCTCCACCACCCTCCTGAGTTCTTCTCATTGCAATCATGGTATTTTTAAAGCAAGAATAGTTGAATACTTTTAGAGTACCATGCAGCTGTTGATCTTTATTCTTGCAGGCTTATCATCCTTAAATCCCTTGCTGTATACACAGTCTCACTAACGTCAACGAAATTCAGAGGTCTCTCACTGGAGAGGAAGTAGAGGAATGTATTTCGTCTGCAAGTTGCTAAGCAGACATGTTGTCACACACATCAGGAATAGTAAGTAAGCAGAACATTTCTAGCATATGTATTCTTGTGAGATAAAATGAAGGTTTTGAGTGTGTCTATGTTATATGTTAGTCTGACTTGATATCTGCCTTGACAACCCTTTCTGGTGGAATCTGAAATCATTTTACTTCATGTATCTCACTGTTGCCTATGGTTGTCTACATTGCTCAGCTTTTTGGTTCTAAGGCAAGACCGTGGGCATTTGTTACTGTATTTTTAGTGAAAGAAAGAAAATTTCTAGATCTCTCCGTGGAGTAGAAGTCTGGGTCTTTTAGCAAAAACAAATTGTGCAGGTGTAAGTGTCTTAGAAATTTGTCTCTACTATTTCCATCAAAATCTGGCAGCAGCAGTTGGAGCAGCATTGTATCACAGCGCTTCAGGGTTTTTTTCCCTACTTTACAGAAGTTTTACTGGGTGTATTAGAAGTGCATCCAGAGTTACAAGCTATTTCCTTTCATTGCAACAGCATCTACACTGTGAATAGTTGTGTGTAGGTATGTTTTGTCTTAAAATGCAGATCCATGAGTTTGTGTTGGAAAAATAATTTCTCTGTTGAGAACCCTTCAGACAGGTTTGTTTGCTTCTGAACAGAAGGTCTGTGTCATGAGGGACAAATGTGATTTTTTGCCTGTAGAAGGCAGCGGTTAGTATGTTTTTGAGATCCTTGGAAGGCTTGGATTTTGGCACACAGCTGCCTCAGCGAAATCGAACACTGAGGTCTTTGATTGTTATAGCTGTAGATTCTCATTGCCTCTGTTCCTGCTGAATAACTTGGCAGCTTTTCAAAAAGAAGTAATTGCTAGACTCTTGCTAAAGAAATTATCTCTGAACGTGGAAGCTCTGGATGGTTACTGCCCAATTATTGCTACCCTGTTTTGAAATAACGTCATCCCTGTGAGACAAGGAAGGTTCTGAATAATTAGCTGGGTCCAAATGGCTTTCACGCTTGGGTATGACAGAAGACTGTCTTTGCAGTATAAATTAAAGTATAGGCACATAGACCCAATTTCATTGAGAGGCTTCCCGAGAGACTTTTCTCTCTGACCCAAAATAGTCATGTCCAAAGTTTCATTGCCCATTAAGACGACCTTGGCATTATCAGCCTGCAGTCCTCTCGTGGTGAATAACTCTGTCTGGACTTAGAATTAGCCCTGTACAGAGTATTTGATAGTAGGGCAGGGATGTATTCCTTTTCTCTACTGCTTTCTGAAGTTCCTTAGGCAGCATCTCAGTGGCCCCTGGAAAAGGCTCCTCTCGGAGGGACCACAGGGCCTGAAGTGTTCATGTCTGTTCTCAGGCAGGCGAAACTCATAATGAGCAGGGTATTCAGTATGAAGACAAAAAGCCTGTTGACTCCAGTGGCATAAACTCCACAGGAATAGGACACTGGCATTCTTAACATCTGAACTATTGTTCCTCATAATCCATGAGCTATCTTTTGAAGGAGTTGAAGAGACGGTAACAAGAAGTGAAGGGGTGTTATGCAGTTTGAAAAAGCAAAGCATTATTTGCCCTGGGTTTGGTTTGTTTCCCCCCTTTTCCTGCCAGTTCATTTTTTTTCCCAGATTTGCAGTTTGGTTTCCCTGCTAGGTGTGCAGCCTGTTCTGTATGCTCAGCATGGACCACGCTGTTTATTTGATGTTTCTGAAACTCCTAGATGAAGCTGCTTTTAGAGTTACCTGATTTTTTTTCACTTTTATTTTAAGACAAATTGGATGTAACCATTGACTACAGGTGTCTATATGTGATGAATTTTGCAAGTATTTTTCTTAATATCTTAAAAACATGTTCAGAGAATATCAAATTGTCTAGTGTGCTTGCCTATACCAAAATAGTGATTCAAGTACTTTATTTCATTTTATTGTGGTTGCTCATTTATGTGATGTATTCATGTCTTGTTCAGGATTAGCCCTGCAACATATGAGAAAAAGCCTTCAATACTTTATTAAAATAATTTAATTTTTCAATGAAATATGTAAGTTGGCTTTTCCAAAGAAGGAAACGTTGTCATTACCATTAAACTAATGTAATAATATTGCATTATTATTAGCAGTTATTTTAAGCAGATCATCACTTTATCTTAAATTAGCCTCTCCTGTAACTGTGAGGCCATTCACTTCTAATAACACCTCACCTTCCTGAAGAACACAGTGGTTAATGGGGACGTTTGGTTTGGCTCATATTTCTAAAATGCTTTCATTTTCTTGTCCTCCATGAAATTTAAACTGTTCTAAAAGCTGATATTAGACAAAGTACCCTTTAAATGTTTGAAATAAAATTCCAAGAATGTTCACCTGGTGTGTTTGATTTCCCTTGAATTAGGTTTTGTTTGGTTTGATTGGGAGATACTTTTAGGGGGGAAAGGGACTGTTTCTGTCAAGATCCTTGGCCTGATAGTGCTTTAAACCTCGTAGGCCTAGCTGGCTGGATGAGTCAGAATTTCCACGTGGTGTAACTGCTGGAGCTTGAGCTGGCTCGGAGTTTGCGGGCAGGGTGCTGCTTGCAGCCTGGAATGTAGGTTAGTGTCTCAGCCACAGTGGCATTTGCAGGAGACAGGGCTAGGATTCTAAAAGGTGCATGTCCTTACATGAAGGTTTCTACATTCATTTCTGGAAGGCAGCTTAAGTTGTTTCCTTTAATCTCTTACTCCTCCTCCTGGTTTTCAGAGCAGTAAGGAGGTCACATATAGGTGGATTATTTTCTAAGCTAGGTGTAAAGACTGGAGTTTGTACCCAAGAGCAGAGTGTGCTGCTTAGTGCTCTTTTTCCTGTGTGCTGCTTCTAGAGTCAATATTAACAAAGTCCTATGAAAAATGAAAACAGTCTATGATAAAACAATGAATAGCATTGAAGGTCTGCTGCATGTTAATAGAGCAGTTCCTATTCATGCAGGAGGAATTTGTATACCTGTATTTAGAGACATGCAGTCTTAGAAAAGATGCTACTTTTTGAGGTATAGTTTCTTCAAGATGTTTAAAGGAAAAGGCTGGAATGTAGGCTACGGTATCAGGTATCTTTATTTACATTTTTTGTTTGTTTGTTTGTGTTTTCCTCTTTCTAAATCTAGATAGTCCTTGTTACTGCTGATCAAGTTCACTGTCTCTCCTTAACCTTTCAGTTTTTAGGGAAGGGAGCTGACGTAGTGCTTGTGTTGCTACATTTGGTTAGCTTCAGATCCAGAGCTGGAAATGTACGAGTTCTGTTAATAAATCCTTTTCTCTAGTGTCTCTCTGGAAGTTGAAGTGATGTGTGACTGCAGGATTTCCCTGGTGATATCACTTCAAACACAGAGTTATTTGCAACATGTACTGAGTGCTCCCACGTCTTTCTTCTGAGGGTTCTGTTAAAAGTGTTACTGTTCACATAACTCTGAAAATTTCTTGCTAATGAAAATTTTCTTTGCAGTAAATGTACATGAAAATTTACCTACTTTCAGCTCCAGAACTTGTATTTGAATCCAGTCTTTTCAGATATAATGGGATTCTTAATCAGTCTGTCCTTATTTGGAACTGAAAGGAAATTTGTTGAAAAAAGCAAAGAGAAAAAGGGAAGAGTAGATTCCTCACTGATCTTCATGGAAATTGTTAAATTTGCCATGAACTTTTTATGTTGCTCATGGTGCTTGCTGCTGTAGTTCCCTTCTGTTAATTTCAGAAAGTTGAAGAGTCAGGTCAGTAGCAAATGAAACCAGTTCTGCTGACAAACTTACAGATTTCTGAAAAGTGCCCTAAAAAATAACAGTTTCTTTTCAATGGCTTTATGATTTGTGGCATCCTCTGTTTCACGGTCCTACCTTGTTTGTCTTTTAAAGCACAACACATCATACCCTTGAACAAAAGGGAGATTTCTGACATAAATTTCACTGAATATTTTTCATTCAGTTGGCTGCTGCAAAGGCAGTTGATTCTTATATAATTTTCATTCACCTGTAGAATTAGATTTATGTAATTTGTGATAGGCTCTGCTGCATGTCACTATTTGTTACTTTTTTACCTTTTAGCAAGGATTTACCACAGCAGTGCAAAGAAAAAAGGCAGTTTATCCTGCATGACAAAGTTACTCCCCTAACACACAGAGTTTGCACGTAACCTACTAAGACTGTAGATGTTACTATTTATGTGCTGTATAGCCTTTGGGGAAATCATAGCTTATACACTGGGCTGGAAAAAGACTGAAAGGTCTGGAATGGGACTGGATTGTCTAAGGTGCTTTTTAAGAAGGAAACATGAGTTTTTAATGTTTTTTCATTTTTTTCCTTCATGTTAGAACTTCTGCTGTAGCTGAAGAGTATGTTAACTCTTATGGGTAGATTTTATAAAGGTATTCTGATGGGAGATACTTATACACCTGGAGATGTCAATGGGCTGCTCAATGGATTTGAATCAAATTAGACATCCAGTTTCCCATTTTTTTTAGGTATTTGAGATCCTTTTTTTTTTTTTTTTTTAGCCCCATGTATCTCCTCAGGCACTTTTAAAACTGCTTGAAGAAATGTGTCAGCACCATTTTCAGACTCCGTGTGCATTTGAAAAATGTGACCCTGACTTCTCCAGAGTGGTGCCCAACAGAGCATCTCTGTTAGAATGCAGAGTTCAGCCTACCTACACAAAGCAGTATGCTCCATTTACTTCAGAGAGGAAGACCAAGCACCTTTCCAAGAATTCATTAATCAGGGGTCTGGATGAAACACATTCCTGGGAGTCAAAAAACAAACACATTTTGCTTCCCTCTCCATCCTTTTTTAGTGAAAAAACTTAGCAATAAAACTCTTAAACTGAAATATGAACGTGTGTTCATTACTCCTGTTCTTACAGTCACAGGAAGGTCCATGAAGGCTGTGATGCCTTTTGCTTCTAAATCTTTGTTATAAAGGACCACTGGAAAGGAAAGTAAGTGTTTAGAACAGCAACAAGAATGCATTTAGGAAATTTCAGCTCTGTCAGCAAGTCCTTTCTGAAATTCCTATTCTCTTGCAGGGTTTTTTGTCAAAGAAGATTTTGATACAGGCACCTCTTATTCTGACAGTGTGAATATATGTAATGCTTATTATTTTTAAAATTAATTTTAAAAGTAATTGGTTTGAGGTGCTTGAGTGTGATGGTTTGGTTTGGAAGAGGTTCTTCGGCTGGGTTAGTTTTGTGGGGGGTTTTGTTATTTGGGTTTTTTTATTGTTCATTTTAAGTAATTAGCGAGAATAGGGTAAGGAGGAATGAGGAAGGTTGTGTTGGGGGCTACAGTACTGATCCTGTGCTTATGTGGATGTATGTAATTAGCACAACAATACTGTCACTATTTTAAGCAAGGCAATGCTCTTACTCTTTTACACACCTCAGGACAAAACAGGAATTTTGGGTGCTTTGAGCCTGTGCCACTGAATCCAGGCCAGGTGGTTAAAACTGTGCCAGATTCATAGCTGAGTGTGTCTGCTGTGGCCCAGAATAGCAGTCATGGTCCCCAGGGCAGTGCAAGCATAGCAGCAGTCATGGAGTGCCCAAAAGAATTCAAGAGGAGTACAGCCCAAAGGGAATTTGCAATTTTTCAATTACATTTGAAGATATGGTCATTTGGAAGATAGGATTCAGTTAGGTTGAAAACGAATCTTTTCTGAAAGAAAAATAATTATGCTGAGTCACAAGGGGATCTCTTGTTTAAATTATTTTGGTATTATTCAGTCTTTAAACAGTGACTTGTATCTATTTTTATCTATTTGCATTTGGATGCAAGGAAGTTCACTTTTTCTAGTAAGGTTCTGCCACTTTTCTTGTCACTAGTTCTAAATAGAGGGATGCTGAGAAACTTAGACCTGCTTGGAGTCTTTAATACACTGCTATCTGTCTGGTTTGGGTGTCCCCACGTGCTGTGGCATAGTGTTTGGGATGTTCCAAAAGCTTCAGTTCTTTGCTTTTGGTTAAAGACTACCCCAGCTTTTAGACTCTACTGATATTAGCCATCTGCATTCTAACTAAGTAGAAAAGTTGAGTTTCTTCCTTGGGATGCCAGGGGGCTACCAGCGGCTTTAGAATTTATTTTCCATCCTGGTGCAACAACTTGTTTGCGCATAATTTTTTCACCTCTTCCCCAAACCAGCGTGCATTCCACTGCCAAAGGCAGTTCCTGACTCCAGTGAGGAGTTCTGAAGCAGTATTATTCATGCCCCTTGTGAAAGTATCACTCGTGGAGAGGAATGGTTTTAGTTTTCTGCAGGTAAATTCCTCATAAGTAATTCATTTTATCTCTGGGGGTCTTGGGCTGTGGGAGAAGGCAAAAAGTTACTCATTTCAGCCCAAACTCTTTTGTGTGGTGAATTCTGACCAGAATGGAGGAAGAGTGCCATAATTTAAAACAGTTTCTGAACAGCTAAACCAAGTAAAAAACCTATAGTGTGTTTCTTTTTTCCTTCTTTTTCTTTCACAAAGGTATATAAATACACAGCAATCAAGGTAATAGAAACAGATTTTTTTCTTTTAATGCTTTTGTAGCTAGAGTTCATCTGTCTACCTGAAATGAATAGGGATCCAAAGCTTTTCCATAGCTTCTTGGTTTATTAACCCTTTTTTGCAGCTGCAGATACACTGGAGTGAGTTCCATGGAATATTACTGTGTGTGATGGTCAGGAATGTGATTTGAGCTGGCATTTCGTTTAGTTACCCGACTGAGCTGCCTTTAACTTAAATGTTACTGTGTGTAACCTTTGCTGAAATATTTTGTGTTGTCCTGCTTGGCTGCCAGTCAGCCTCTGGGGGCTTCACCCTGACTATTCACTGCAGCTTGTTTTCACTTATTTTGAGTATGGTGGTGTTGCTTGTTTTAATATGCAAACAAGTGGAGAGGTTTTTTGTTTGTTTCTTTAAAATTTGAAATGTGGATGTCAGGTTTTTCTGATCTACTGATCTACTGTTGTACAGAAATTACTGAAGTTTGCAGGAGCATGAGACCGTTTATGAATAATTTTCTTTCATATATGGAGAGAGCAAATCTTATTCTCAGAAAATAAAGAGCAGAAAAGTCAGGAGTAGATAACCGAACAGTTGTTTAGTGCAGTCTAATGTGTGTGTGTCTCCTCATGGAAAGTGGTGTATATTAAAATATTTGTACAAGAAAAAATTTCTGTGAAATCCTATTATAAATGCTAGTAGATCACACCCAGGAATATATTTGCCAATGTTACGGTAAGGATTAAAAGAAAGTTAAAAGACATGAAAAGACATGTATGCGAACTTTGATAATTTTGAATTTGAAACTTTGCAGATGGAGTTTGTTAAGGCCTTAATATAAAAAGGCTGTGAATGTGGGAGTTTAGAAAAGCAGAGATGACTTTCCTTTGTGATGCAAACTTGGTGGCCAGTGAGCTGGTTGCTCCGAGTCAAGCACGGAGCCTAGTTTGATTTTTGGTTACTAACAAAAGAATAAGATATACAGAGAAAAGAGTAAAACCCTTTTCTGGGTTCAGCGTGACCATGCCGACTCCTGGTGTCTGGAACCAGTGAATGTGCTGCACTGGCCCCGTGCCACGGGGCAGCCTTTATCTGTGCCCTGCAGGCACGAGGAATTATACTGCCACATGATTCATGGGTTGCCAACAGAGCAGGATTTATACAGAATGCATTGGAGCTGTTTATTATCAGTACAGGATGTGGGAAATTTAGGGGAGAAAAAAAGGGAGAGGAAAAAATACTGCTGTTAATACAATTGAGCTGCATAACTGGAAGTGGCTTTTGTCGTTGCTTTGCTATATGGAGGCAGTGCTGGAAGCAAACTGAGCATCTGCTCAGGAAGTTTGGTGTTCTTAAACGATGTTCACCAGGCACTGGTGCTTATCTTTACAGAGAAATATGCAAGACAAAATGGAAGCCAGCCTACAGACGTTCTTTCCTGGAAAGTGTAGTTTGCTGGGATGACACTGTGTTTATGTCTTTGGTGAAATGGAACAAGAACAGTAGCTCTGCCCTTGAGAGATCTTTAGCATCCACAACACAGTAGATGAACAAAAAGGTTAAACCTTGAATAATTCTTTGTCATTTGAAGATCACTTTTTAGCAGGGAAAAAAAAATATCTTCCAGACTTCACTTGGATTTGTGGGGTTATGGTAGCTATAGTACTGGCAGGAGGTCTCTTGTGTGTAGGCAGGTGAAGTGCATGATTGTAAAATGATCATCAATACATGGCAAACCAGAAGAACCAACAGGAATTTTTTGGCCGTGAGACTAATAATACTTCTCATGATGCTGACATTTCCAGCTGCTGCTTCTTAATGTTGTCTTTGGAAGAACCAAGTTTCTGTGATTATATGTTATGGATAACTGGTATGGTATTTTTAAGTAGAAACTGAAGTTAGGAGTAAAATGGGTTCTGTCATTTGGAAGAACTTGGAAGAGACATGTGCCAAAAAGTAGTCCTTCAGCAGCTGTGTGCCTTTTCCCAAGGCTTCTACCAGCTGTGTTCACAAATAAAACTTAAAAAGAGGGAATGGTAATTTTTTTAAATGAAGGCATTTATTTGCATGAGTTTCCTTTTTATGTCCATAAAATAAAAAAGAGTAACCAACTTAACTTTTGTTTCATATGCCAGTGGTAAAACGTCATAATGACTTACATGAAAAGGAAACTTCTGCAGCAAACTTTATTATCAAATTCTTGGTAGTGAAGAATGGAAAAGAGTAGAAGTTTGGCCTACCAGCAAAGAGAAGTTTCTGATCATGGGAGTCCAGGAATCCTGGAAGGATGCTTATGACATGTGATCCATCCTGGTGCTGTCCAGGTTGAGGTGTTAAATACCAGCTTTCCTCAGCAGGGCTTTGTAGATCACTGTGTTCAGCTCACTGTTAGGCAGGAAAAGCAATTCTCTCTTCCAGGAGAGAAATATCTCAGGAGAAAATACGCCTGGGTTGGCACATGGCTTTTGAAGAAAAGAAGGGTCTGGGTGCTGAGTGCTGTGCAGTCTGACTTCCCTCTGACAGAGGCTGAAAATGTCATTCTTTGTCCTGTTGTGAGTCATGGTGAGGAATTAAGGGAAGCGCTGCCTCAGGAAGGACGTGTTTCACTGTGGCAGCATGGAAGGAATTGCTGTGTGCTAAGGACAAAGATGCTAGGTAGAAAATAAATTAACAGTTGAATTAAATTGGGGTAGGGGAAACAAAAACTACCATGACAGAAACGAGAGGACAGGTGGAGCAGAGAATTGATGTCCTGGCTCCAGCATCTTAGGTCCTCCATTCTGCAGGACAAAGGCATTTAGTTTTACATAGACATGGATGGCTTTTATGAGATGAATATTGACCAGAAAACAGCTTCCATAAATGTCTAGCTTTTGAGCTTGCTATTTCACACAATCAACCTTCCTGCAGAGGTCTGCAAGTCTGTCACTCTTGTGTTTGCAAAACGTTCTTCATGGGCTTCATTCAAGGGCTCTTGGTTTATTCTTACATGCACAAAGGAAAAGGGAAGTATTGTTAACTCAGACCAACCTTGAGAATTCTTGGCGTTTTTGAGGACCTTCACATGCCCTGAAACTGTCCCTCTCAAGGTATTTGCAATTGTGGATTGCTCAAAGGTTTGTGGTAGAAAGTGGTACATAAATCACTGCCTTTCTGTGCCATGAGATTTGTGTGGAAGGAGGAGAATTTTAAGCTGCAGTCTTTAAATCACACCTGTCATGCACACTTTGTTAATCCTAACATAATCTTGAGCTGAAGCCTCACATGAAATTTAGATCAGTGCTGGGCCTTCCTTTTAAAAGAATGCTCAGCTATTATTTTTAAATGTGTGCTTTCAAGTCCAAGCATGTTTTAGTTTTTGCAGGGAATGATTACTGAAGATCATTAATGTGGGTTTTATTCCACTCTGATCTTTTCAAAACCAAAAGATAGACTTCAATAAAGAGCATTTTATTAATGGCTCTCTGATGAGGTCTGTGCTGATAGCTTTGGAGTTAAGGTTCTTGCAGCAGTATTAAATTAGGTATTATTTCAAGATCTTTAGTGCTTAAAGCTGAGCAGAGTGACTTAATGAAATCACAGACTGCAACAAAAAGAAATTATTCTCGTTTAGGCCATGTCTATTGAAGGTGCATAAATAAACAATTGGTATACTTTGGTTTAACTGCCCATTTTCGTTCTTGTACATCTGAATAAAGATGGTTTTTAATGGTGCTAATATTTATGTGCAAATAGAGGAAATTGTAGCGAATTCTAGGAGATGTGTATGGAAATACTTATTGTGATTTTGCTGGTGTTTGGTTCTTTTTAAAGTTAAATTATTAGCTTCTTAGATTTTAAAAATATTTTTTTGATTTGCTAGCCAAAATATTGAAAAGCATTTTGAGCCTTTTTATTCTTTCCTTTGTGAAATAAGCTAGAAGTGACAAAATTAATTTTGGCCAACTTTACGGAAGTTTTAAAGATGGAGAGAAGACTCAGGATTAATTTCAAAATAATTCTGATGATACTGGTACTGTACAAAATAATGACTAAGTTGGGGCATATATGTGAGAATGGGATTTTTCTGTCTTCAGAAAGATGTGATAAACTTTTATATGGGGTGTTTCAAATGATGTGTGTGAAACAGACACTGTCTGTCTCCCTTTAAGGTTAGACTCTCTACTCATCTCCAGTGTTCATTGACCTCATTACATCCTCATGTTTTGTTTGTCATTTTTCAGTGTGGCTGTTGCTGTTGTGGATGAGGACTTGGACTCTTTATTTGTGGTATGACAAATAAAAGTCATAAATCTGTGTGTAGGAGGTGTTTTGGGTTGTGTTTTTGGGGTTGTATTTTTGGGGTTTGATTCTGAATTAACTTGGACAATTCAGCTGCTGGATATGGCTTTTTTAACATTGGAAATTGAATGGGTTTTATTAGAAAACTGGGCACGTGACCCTTGGCATTCATGCTAGCTTAGTTAATATCTTGAAATGTTTCCTGGAATTAATTAGATAAAAATGAATGCATTTTTATCTAATGGAGTTTTGTCTTGCTTTTGATTTTTGTCAGAAGGACCCATCTGTAAGATGGTTGAGTTGGAGGACTCCTTTTGGAGGGCTTTTCCAACACTGATGATTCTATGATTCCACCATAATAGTAATATTGGATGCAATGTGGGTCTGCAATAATTTACGGAGAATTTATGGCATGAGTTGTGCGATGTTCTGTGAATACAACATTATTTCACATATAAGCTCTTCCTTGTTGCATATATCTTTTTCCCTTTTAGTTGAGTTGTGGAAGGGGAAGCCTTTAAACATTAATTTTCCAGAACTACCATTATCCTGCCAGCACATGGGATGCTGTGCTATTGGGGATGCTATATCACCAGCTGTCCTCAGGCTGAGGAGGTTACCATATTTTCACATGTAAAGTTACTGTTCATATCATCCATCATGTGTTAAAATGGTTTTCTTTTACAAATAATGACTCCCTTTGTCAGGGAAGGAGGTTCTGCTCCATGTGGAAGGAGTGAAGCTGCTCTGTACTTGGCTGAATTATGATACCTACAACTTGTGGCCTGTGGCCTTATGATACATGAGGCCACCAACACATTTTTGGAAGCACAGACTATGTGGTTTATTAAACGGATAGAATCTCTCACTGTTTTTCAGAAGTCCCTCCTCAAGATGTTGCATTATCTGTAGTGACCCATTTCAAGTTATGTAAATTTAGATTTGTCTACGGCAAAATGTATCTGTTCCTTTCACTTTATTTAGAGAGAAATCAACTCTGTCATCTAATTTAGATTACATAAAATCCTTGCTGTGGAAATGTGCACGTGCTTTTTTCAACCCCTATTCTTGCGGTATGATGGAGAAAACACAGAAATTTTCAGAAGCACGAGCTTTCTTTAGTTCCTGAAGGAACCTTGGGCCAAGAAAAAAGTGTCTGTTTCCATCTTACATCAGCTTGTCTGATAACAGATCCTATCTTTCCCAGAAAACAATGTCATGCTGAATTTCCAAATAAGAAGATGCAATATAAAAAGGAAGAAAGAATCTGTAAGTAATTTCTAGAAATAGAAGTGTGGTGGTCAAATTTCAGACCTAAGCAGCTTTGCCAACAATATTGTTCCTAATAGATCCTTTTATTTGCAGAAAAAGCATCACTGAAACAGTTCCCCAAAAAAAGGCCACTTTTCAGGTTCTGAAAAAACTCTTATTTTGTTTTTTCTAAGCAGTGAAAATATTGAAATATATTTGGCTCTCTGAGCCTTAGCATCTTTCTGCATTAATTCTGAAAGAGGCAAAATGATTGCTTAAAAACATACACCTAATGTCTTTATTCACACCTTGTGCTTCGTAAGAATCAGAGTTTAATTACTTATCTCAGGCAGCTGTGACTATGAACTTTCCTGAGCCTGCTTATCAGTCTGAAAGTAGGGAGCTCATTTCTTACCTGGTTTTAAGTAACATCTCTGCAAGAGCTTGATCATGCTTGCAGAAGAGGATTACCATGTCTTGCAGATTGCAGTTGTGCTTTAAAAAAAGTAGAATTGACGCTGTAGAGGAGGGAAAGGGTTTATCTTTGTGTGGCAGTCAGGCACAATGACGCACACTCTGGTGAGGAAAGCTGCTCTTCCTGTGAAATGGTTTGGAGAGCAAAATCATGTGTGTTTAATGGGGATGTAGCCATGAATACAGTATCACTGATGGGAAAATGAACTTCTCTTCACACAAACCTGTGTCTGGTACAGGAGAGAGAAGGTGCTGTGTGAAAACTGCTTTTTACCTTCGCTTGTAGGCACAAAGTTTCTTTTGGGTTGCTGCATAGTGAAATAGTCCCACAGAGATACTTGTTCCCAGTGATACCTCCTCCTTCCTTTAAAACAGAAACTAATTTAGATTGTGGGACAGATGACACATTTGTCTGGAAACTTCTTCCAAAGCCAGCAGTGAATTTATTTGATAAATAAATAAATAAAACTCCTTTCAGTTTCTCATCTCAGAAGACAGGGAGCAAAGGGCAGAGCACTAGCAAAAACTATTTAAAGATAGCTGATCAGGAGGTTATGGGTTTTAGTGTTTGTGTACTTAAGAATTTAATTCTTGCTATGCAGGTTTAACTGTTTTAACCCAAGAAAAAATGCTTTCTCAAATGAAAAAAAAAAATTGTACATTTTTTCTTTTTAGATAGCTTTAGAAATGTTTATATTTGGGTAGTTGGGAGTGTTTATATTTGGATAGCTGGCAACATTTATTTTCCCAGGATCTTCTGGAGGCTCTTTAGAGAAAATTCCTTGCTCCCCTCGAGCGCGGATTGTTAGAAATGTGGACGGAGCATGTGGGAGCCCTGGACAGAGCAGTAATTCTCATGAATTCTCATGCTGCAGTTCCACAGGCTGGAAGGGACATTCACTATGGAAGTGCAGCTATAATCTTGCTAGAACAGACTTTTGTGAATAAATAGATCCTGTCTATGAAGGCAAAAAAACCCAGAGCTTGTAGGAAGCCCCGAATATTTTCCTACTCCCTCTCATCTGTCTAAAATACACCTTCTGCCACAGTAAATCTGATGAGCAATTTTACCCCTAATTCTGTAAAGGAGAAGTGAAATCCTATCCATTAGGTAATGCTAGCACCAGACCTCAGCCTCAGCTGTTTTTTAAACATTATCACAAACTGTCAGGAGAAGAAAAGAAAAATCCTTCTTGGCAAATATAATTTTCTTTGCTTTTGTGGATGTTTGTGCGAGAGTCCTTCAGCTTCTATGTGTTAGAGAAAAGTTTGGTGTGTGCAGAAATTTCCCTTAGTTCTCCTAAAAAAAAAGCGTTTGCCAGCTGGAACAATGCAAACAGGATGAAATAAAGTAGACTCTCAGTACATGCCTCTGTGCTTTTCTAATAACATGAAGTTTTTTGGGTGAACAAAGACTTAATACATCAGAAACAAATGGTGTGAAGGAAAAAAAAAGGTAAATTAGTTGTTCAAAGTGTGACATAGGACTGGAGCAGATGATGTGATTTGGGGAATGCAGAGCTTATGGTATGACAGTGTACTGGAAAAGATTGGCTTATTATCCTAACAAAATGAAGTACAAGAGGGCATATGATTCCTTTCTCATTGATTCATCAGGAGACCAGTATGAGGAACAGAAAAGAATTACTTATCTAAGACACCATGTTGGCAGAAGAGCAAAGGAGTATAAACTTGCCATGAATAATGATGGGCTGTAGATTAGGAAAGGACTCTGAGCTATCATTGCAATCCTGTGTTTTGAATGACCTTCCAGTCAGAAGAGAGGCAGAGGAAATAGGAAATTAAAATAATTTCAATGTGTAGTTAGAAAGTGTTCACTTTAGAATCTAAAAATTTATGTTAAAAAGTTACCATAAAACATGGAGTGGGGGATAAAATCTTCACTGTTTTTTGGGGGTGATCTTAAAACCACTGTTTGCTTCTATATTTGGTTAGTTTGGTACCTCACATGAAAATAACTCTTTCAAAATATTGAACTCAAGGCCCCCAGCTGGAAATGCACTTAGGTCTTCTTGGCAGAGGGATAATACAAACTCCTCAAGGGAACTTTGGAGGTTCATGGACTGCTCCAGCAAGTTAAATTCTGAGTTCTTCATTTCAGCTTCTGCCATGAGTCAGAAGACAGGGGTATTTTGTGTGGAGTCTTGAAGGGTCTGGACTTGTTTAAGGCAGCAAGACTTTTTTTCTGTGTTTAATATGTGAATAATCTTTTGTCACTTGAGTAGATGTTGCAATCTGGTAAGGAACTGGAACACTTGGATATACCTCTAAAAAATGAATAAAATCAATCTTGTTTCTTGTAACTGGTTCGTCAGTGGAAATGGCATCATGCTTAATTTATACTAAGATTTCTTACTGCAGCTTCTATGGTAATAGATGCAAATTATGAAACGTGGACTTTAGCATATTCAAAAAAGGCTGTTTATTCAGTAAATCAAAATATAGGATTTCAGTTTATTTTGTCAGATATTCACAGTCAAATTTTAAATTTTGCTGAAGTTTTTAGGCAGAAGATCATGTTCTGGAAATTTTGTTATGCCATTGAGCTCATCTGATCACTCCAGTAATACTTGCTTTAATTCATGTTGTCTGCCATACACTGAAGCGAGGTGGAGCTGACCTGAGTGTTCATCAGACAACTGTAGGAGCTTTTTACCAGCTTGGGCTTGCATCCTCTCAAGTTTCCTATTTCCTTCATCGCACTAGAGTGAGTATTTTTTGGGATATAATTTGTCAGAACATCTGGATTTCTTTGGCTGCCATTAGCTGCTGCCTTGTTTGGACTGTGGAGTCTGTCTTGGGGATTTTTGAATAGTGCCATTGCAGTGACTAGGCTGAGGTGTTTGGATCTGGGAACACAGGTCCCCATTGCCTGCTCCATGTAAATGAAGAGCCAGAAGAGCTTAGGAATGCTCCAGCTGTAGCTTGCTGACAGAAGCCAGAATTTTCTTTTTGTGAATTTTATTTCACAGTGGAAGAAAGCTGGAAAGAGGAGGCACCGCAAGCACTTTGAAGGGTATTTTTACTCTTCAAATTTTGCAGATTGTTCCCAGCATAAAACAGACTTCAACAGGTTCATTCCTGGGAATTATTATGGGGAGGAGGCAAGGCTAACTGGCTGATTGTAACAGCTACAGACTTAAATGTGATTTTCTGCTCTATTTCATTAAAATTATAACTGACCAAATGCTTAGAATATTCAGTAGCTATTAAGACTTTAGAAGGCTACTTTGCATCATTGGGCTTTGTTCAAAAAAGCCTGAAAAATGGCAGAAAAAGCCTGTGGCTCATTAGCTTGCTACCAGTGGTCATGGATTGCAAAAATTCAACTGCTTAAAAAAACCCCAGTGGGTCTGTGCCAGTCAGCACTCATCACTGTGGGGCACTGGGATGCCTGAGTGTCCCTGTCACAGTTATACACGTTTTTCTTTGTCACTTTTTATCTGTGGCATAACCTTACGTGACAAAGCTTTCTCTGCAGAAAAAATGCTGTTTCAAATTGGTTAAAAAAATTGAATCCAGTCTCACGCTGTGCGCTGTGTTAAGAAGGTAAATAAACTCTTCCTTCCTTCCATTTTTTTTGTTGCATACACTAAAAACATATTAAAATTATTTAGATTTATGTTAAACTCAGTCTTTGCTTGGGGGATCTCGTGATTCTTCTCTCGTGCCATATCAGTTGCTATACAGCAAGTGATAGGGGCATACATATTTTCCCTACTATCTGTAGTAGGAAATATATATATATATATATATATATACACACACAGGCACATATATATATATATATATATATATATATATATATATAAATATTTTGTAAGTTTAAACTAATTAATATATAATAAAAATCATGCAGTTATTATGCAATGTTGCAGTAATTTGATAAATCTTATATTCCCTTTATTAGTTTTCATCTTTAATGAAGTTTTAACATTTATTAGTTTCGCTGCCTATCAGGTTTTCCATTGGAACTGTAGAATCCCGCAATACCACGTGCATGTCCATTTTGAAAAGATTTTCTCTTTTGTTTTATATGGACTGTAGGAAAAACTGATTGGTTTTGTGGCAGAACCCCATAACAGTTTTGGCATTTTAGGCTCACCCAGCACAAACACACGAAGCTGCAATTTGTTTGACTGGGAAATTCCAGGGAGTCGTAACTCCTGGACTCTGATGTGTTTGGCATTGAAAACTAACTCTACTCTTGTGCATCTTTCACTTGCACGAACCTTCATCACACTGCCCTTTTCCCAGTGGGTTCACAGGCCTCCACTGTGGTGTAAAAAGGTAACTGTGTTGTTCTACACACAAAATTACAGGAATGGATAGATGCCAAAACCTTTGCTGCATTTAGTCCAGGTCACAAGCTGTGTTTCTTGTGTGCCTTTGTGATCTCTTTGTGTCACAAAGGTAAAGCAGTAGTGGTGCTATTCCCTGCAGGCATGGGCTTACCCCGGTTGTGAATGACCTCCCCACTCAGAGGTTTGCATTTTGCACAGGAAAACCTAGAGAGAGTAATGGGAAAACTGAAATTCTAACAGAGTAGTGGAGGTTTGGGAATAAAATCTGACTTTCTGTTTGCTTTTAGATTTTATAGTTGTTCTGGATGGGGCCAGAGGGGAAAAGTTGATTTATGACGTGGTTTTAAAAAGTGTGGCAGTTTGTTTAATCAAGAAATGCGCTGGGAGGATATTTGACCTGTCAAATCCTCTGTATTTATCTCCCATTTTTTCTCTTCCATTTTGTGGACTGGGACTAAAACTGACTCGTTTCTTATGTTTTATAAGTTTTTATGAGCTGACCTGATGTTTATAATGAGGCCTGTGTGAACACTCCATAATGATACCCCAGTAATTGCAGCATTCAGAGAGTTTGTTCGGGAACTCAACCAACAGACAGCCTGATAGTGTTCAGCCTGTACCACCCATGTATGTATTTACATACACATATGTGGCTTCTCTTTTGATAAATGTCAAATAGTAAAACTGCTTCTGAAATTGCAGATATTTGCACACACTTGGATCAAGGCACTAGATTTAATTTCAAACAAAATATACTTTGGGAAGAAGAGAGGTACGGTCTAATGTACAGTCTAATTTAAAGGGGTTAAAACCCAATGAAAACAAATAAACATAGCTGAACCAAAAAGTATTGCAAAATGCAGCAGAAGTTTTTTCTGTATTTTAAGTCCATTTGAAATTCAGGAATATGCTTTTATTATATGGAAGACTCTAGGTTAGTCAGGTGTTGACATCCCTTTCTGCTCCTGTGTTGGGTCAGAAAAGCTGAAATATGTTCTCCTGAATTGATATTTTATCCAGCAAAAGAAGGAATTAATATTCTTTGATTCTAAATTAAGGTTGAATTTCCTTGATTTCAGTATGTGTAAAAGAAACATTAGCTTTCTCTTGCTGTGAAATACAACGTAGTATCATATAAAAACGCATACACTGTTAAAAATATGAACTGCTGTTGGGTTACAAATACGTAAGTAAATTATGAAAAGGAGTGTTAATTCTTACATTATTAGTTTATTTCTCTTGAATAAATAGCTATAATAATAATTAGAAAATATAAATACCTCAGTTGTTGGGCCAGATGTCACTTCTTTGAGGCTGGCACATAGAGCAGCTTTTTAGCATCTTAAAATGACACAGCATTTTTGGTTTGGTGTTGATACTCCATCTTTCTTTTAAGAAACAGATTGCTCTAAGTTATTTCCTCAGCTTCAAAAGGGAAAGATGGGTATCACCAACAAGAAAATGCCAGTAATTTCATTTTCATTCAGGGCGTGAAGCATTTAAAGGTTAATTTTAGATAAAAATATCATGATTGAACATTTTATACTAGCTTTCTGTAGATTTCCAAATGCTTTGGAGTTGCTAATGTATTAGTGTGGAAAATCGAAATGTAAAATTGCATCCATATGAGGACTCCCACAGATTTCTAAAGTATGCTGTCCCTTAATAAATTAATTATAGCATTTTTTTTACTATCTCCAGGCTTTTGTGGAAAAATCAAAGTTCTCACTGTAGGAAATCAAGGGATAAGAGCTGGCTGAGAAAAGCTGTGGTTCTGCTTTGTCAAGTCTTTGTGGTAGCCTTTATATTGGTGCTTTATAACAACATGTATTTAGAATAACAAACAGACAATTAAATTATCTTTACATTAAAGGAGTGTTTCTTTTTGTGCACTAAGTTGCAGCTAGAATAGAAGAATTGAGGGTCACTTTTGAGGGCATGGGAAAAAAAATGAGTCTTTTGCAGAGAGATTTACAGAAGGAGTTTGATTATTTCTTGCCTTTTTTTCCCCTCCCTTCTCTCAGGTCCACACCAGTGTCCTACCTGACCACAAGGAACCAAGAGCAGATGTTGGGGTAAGAAATAATTTTCAGTAATTGATTTTTTTTTTTCCATCTCATTGGAAGGCACTAACACTCAGTGCTCAACAGGAGCTGAAAAGCTTTTTTAATAGCGAAAGTTTTTGGTGGAATGAATAAAATAATCAAGGCAGGAGTGGCAGTCTCATGGATTGATGTAATCCCATTCACATCTTTTTGAAAACCTCTTTCAACTGAAGCTATCCTGAGACCAGCATAACCCTGTAAAGTCCTTGCTAATATCAAGCAAGCAGTCTGGATGGGAAGTCATTTTCTGAGAGGGCTAAAACCTCATGGATAATATGGGCCCCTGGTGGGAGTGGGAAAGGTTGGTCCTGCTCGAGCTGAGTAGAAGAACAAAGCTCACCTGGTGCAGGTGTCAGATCTGTCTGCAAATATGGAAAATGCCTGGAGGCTTCAATTTTTTAGCCTAAGGGTTTGACTTTTCTGCCTTACAAGGGCTTCCTTGGCATGGTTTTCAAGACTTCAGCTAGTGTTTGAAAAACCTGTAGCTTGGCAGCAAGTTCAATCTTAGTGAAATAATCAGTGTGTTTTAGCTTTCCATATAGCTATTATAGAGACTTTTCTCTTTGGCTAGTTGAGATTATTCATCAAACTACTCAAGGCGAGTGTCTTTAGATTTGTGTCTGGAACACTAGCAAAATTCCGAAGGAGCATTACTCTGTGATTAGGATTACAGCACAAATTTTGTTCTAAAGCCTACTTTTCAAGCCTTTCCAAGTCATGTGGGCAAAGTTAAATTGGTTTTGTAGACTGCCAGTTCAGGCCCCAGGGTGGACTATTGGTATCTGAATCAGTATAGAAAAAGTATTCTCCAGTTTGATATTAGACCCCTTGAACATTAGCATAACTCTCTTAATTTGGGTCATGGGATCATTTGAAATTTTATTTGATTTTGCACATAGCTCTGTGCTGTCAAGCAAAGAATTTCTTTTTTTCTAAATAAGCATATGAATATGAAACAGAGAACTAAGTAGAACATTTTAAGCCGATAAAATCATTCACCTTTAATTTCATGACACAGAAGAAGTAGATCTGATGCTCAGACATGTTTAGTGGGTACAATGACCAAAGCTCTTTGGCTTTATGAGAGAGCAGTGTAGTTGTCTCTTGGCCCTGGTCACTTGAGGATTCTGACTTAGGATTCTTAAATATATTTATGGTTCTATTTTGCTGCAGAAAGAAGCCCCAGGTGACCAAACCTTATATCAGTTTCATTCCAAATAGCCCTCTTCCCCTTTCCAAGCGGTCAGGTTTCAAATACAAACACTCAAATGTCATGAAATGCCAGAATAAAGGCTGCTGTGGAGAGACAGTGCTGTGGAATGCGTTCTTGCAGCATGGAGAAGGATATGCTCTTGGAAGAAGATGAATAATCTGGGCTAAGTGTGTGTGACCACAGAGTTTTAGTGCGGAAACACTCTCACACTGACTCATCCAAAGGAAGACAGAACCACCTGTGTGTTCACTCCAGCAAGGCTGTGCATCACCATGTGTTGCACCTGGATGTCTTTTTTTGTAGAAGTGCCTTTAATTTTGGCATTGAAAACTAACTGTGCTCTTTGCTTGTGTGGCTGTGTTATTTTTCTTCCTTTCTTCCTGTTCATCGCTTCCCAAATTCAATGTTTTTCCAGCCTGCCCTAGACACTCGTGTCCTTGTTCCATTGCTGCTTACATGCTGCTTAGGAAATCTAAGGCTGTGCCATTTATGGGAACAAGCCTTACCTCATGACTCAGTTTATTGAACTGCAGACATGCAGTTTGCAGTTTACTAACTGCACTGTGGGTGCTTGCCCAATTTCAGAGTTGGTGTTTGAACTGTACGTTGTGTATGGAAGAAAACTTATCTTAGTGTAAAGCTTTATTGTTTGCATTCAAGCACACAACATCCTGCTGGCTTTCCTGAAAGAAAGCAGGCTGAAGGTTTGGTTTTTTTTTTACCAGAGAAGTAACTCTTCTCAGCAGTGACAAATTCTTTTCTGTTTTCCTTGAAGAGAACATTGCTCTCTGTAGGCAGCCTCTGTTGACTCAGAGCAACTTGATTCTTCTTTCATTTGTATAGCCAAGAATGTATATAATTTAGCCTGGAATTCTAATTTGCCATTCCAACAGTAAACTTAGTGTTATGTAAGAAAAACCAAACTTTGTGCCCTTCTTATTGTTTTTTTGCTAAAAATTAAACATAATATCATGATCTTCTTACAATTTATTTAGAGCAAGTGATGTTGTGTAGTACATTTGAAAGATAAATTGGTAGAAGATGGCTGTTAGTTTCTTGCCCATTGTTCCCAAGGCAAGAATACTACTGCTGGCCAAATTGACAAAATGGGATCTCAGCAGGATATGAGCAGAGGTTAAAAAATAGCCCAAGTGCAAGAGAAGATTTAACCCTTTTTCCTCTTTGTACTTTGTTATGCGTGAAGAGTGATTTTTATAGAAGAAAAAGATACAGTGGTGTAGCCTAATTTAACTTTAGGCATTCTAGTTACATTACCACATTTCTCTGCAATTTTAATGCAGTAAATAAGTTCACCTTACAATGGAAATAGAGGAAAACACTACTTAAAACATTGCCAAGAACTAGAGAAATAAAACATTTCTATTAATAAACTTGTGCTGAACTCAATTTAAGAATGCCTTCCTAGCACATACATTCATATTTTGAATACGTGGATGGTAGTGCCAATGGCTTGAGGAAAAACCATAACAAGAACAACTTTGGTATAACACTGAAAACTTAGCACTTCTTGTGATCCAGAAATTAGAAAAATAGGAAGGAACAGATGCAAAATGCAAATACTGGTACTGAATGAAAATCTTCCTGTGGCTGTACATCTTACAACCTGTTATTTTGTCAGGTTGTTAGACTGTTCTTAATGGAAATGAGAAAGGTTCCTGCCCATAAAACCAAAGTTTTTAACAGTTTACTGATAATCATGCTGCACAAAAAAAATTCTAGAGGATTAAGTATCAAACTGTTATATTGAAATGCAATATTTTTCTTTGTAGCAAAGAAAGATTTTCAAGTGTGTGAGCAAAAGAAATAACAAAAATGAATGAATATGTTATCTTTTCTTTCTGCTTTGATTTGTAGCGAAGCTTCCTGGGCTATGCAACTTTTAGAGTGGGTGATCTGGTAAAGTCAAAGGAGCAGCAGTTGACCCTCACCCTCAGGTAAGTGTTGTAAATCAGGGTTTTTCTAAGTACTAACCTTTGGCATTTCTCATCCAAAGAATGGCAGCAGAGATAGGGAAGGGTCTGCAGCACGAGTCGAACAAGGAATGGCTGAGGGAGCTGGCATGTTCATCCTGCAGAAAAGGAGGCTCAGCCAGACCCTGTCACCCTCCACAGTTAACTGAAAGGCCATGTTGAGAAATGCAGGTTGGTCTCTTCTCCCAAGAGGTAGCAAGTGAGCTTCCCATGTGCCAGATTAGAAAAGCTCATTTTATACCATGATAACCTATGGAAGAATTGTAGAGAACTTGGCATAGGGAATATTCATTCAAAGTTTCCTTTAGAAAGGAGCATAAAATTGTCAGTTTTGTTTGGTGTGTGTGGTTTAAAGAATTAGCAGTGTACAGGTTTTTTTAGGCACGTTTAAAGAAGGTGGTCCTAATTATTGAAGGTGTCTCCCACATGAAAATGCTTGTGGTCTCCTGAACTCGTTGTACGCAGCTACACTGAGACTGCAGGGGGTGTGATACAGAACTCTAATCAGTGACAGGGTACAGACCTAGGTTGATGAACTCCAGCTTAGTGATCGTAAGAATCTGTTCTTACAGGAATTCAAGTTGTCTTCAGCTCTTTGGGATAAATTTGGTTTCCCTAACTGACATATTGAAAATTTGATCTGGAAGATTGTCTCCAACAGGTGGCACAGTAATTGACAGAACAGAAAGCTTCGGTTTCAGAGTAAATATTTTGTATCTCAGCCATCCAATTTGTAAGCAAAAAGTTAAGATGGAAAACTCATAAGAAATAGATGAAAAAATTGGTTTTCATTAATATTTTTAGTCTTGGTTGCCCTCTTTGTTCAGCTAACACTAAAATACAAATGTACCAATGAAATTTAATTTGCAGACACATTAAATGGTAGGGTTTAGTCAGTTGGATATTTTTTAAGAAAAACATCCTAACCTTTCAAAAGTGGGTTTGTTTTCTGGTTATGACTATTGGGCAGCAGAATGTCAGTAGAAATGATCCACATTTCTTTGATGGCAATTTAACCAGAGCAGTCTACTTATTTAAGCTTGCTTTCCTCTAATTACCCTGCAATATTAGTACCTCTCAGGAGGATAGAGGATATATCAAGGGACTTGTCAGAGCAATAAATTCTATTTAATTCTTGTTGATATTCTTTGGATAGGAGTTTATCAGGGCATGCCTGTGATTGAGATACTCCTTTGTTAGATTTAAAGTAGAGATTTAAGGACCCAGAAATAGCTCTGTGGTGTGCCCTGTAAAGATTGGTGTAATTATAGAATCTGCTTAATTTTTAACTGAGTTTTCTTTTTCTTTTCTTTTTTTTTAGTTATGTTTTTCCTTTATCTTTCTGAGGTACAATGGAACAATATAAAAGTGTTTTCAAAGGAGCATTCTTGTGTTTTTCTGTTATTTTGTGGAGAGCTGGCTTGTGTCTACAAATTCTTACTGCTGACACACAGTGCTCTACTTCTCTGTTTTCCTACCATTGTGCCCTAATAGTGATTAGGGACACAAGTTACAAAACCTCTGCAAAAGAAGTTTTTATTTTGATTGTCCTTTCTTCTCCATAAAGGTCTCCTAAACTGGTGGCTGAGTGTTTCTGGTAGATCTATGCAGTAATCATCAAAACACAAAAAGATTGATTTGCAGAATTACTTCAGTGTACACAACAGGTGTTGGGAGAGGAATTTAGTTATTAGAGATTTGGGATTGCAGTTTTCAATATGGAATTTATAAGAAGAGAGAGGTTTTCTATAGACTTGCATGTTTCATTTTGCAGTGATAACGCAATGTCACTTGCTTCCAGCTTTCTCATACAGTTGTGATGATGAATGGCAAAAAATGGGCTGTTGAATGCAACAGAAGTATTTTTCAGTAGGAGAATGTTTCTTAATATTGAGTGTATGATACAGTGTGTCTGATGAAAAAAATAAAATCACACTTTTTTTTTTCCTTTCTAAATAAGAGCTAGGTATACTGGTTGCTAATTTAGCAATAAAAGCTGATTTTTTTTATTTTTTTTTTTTTAGAAGGTTGGAGGCAAATGCCTGCTGTTCTCAGTCCATCTTGTTCACTTACTTTTCCATCACTAGCTTGTTACCTTTTTTCTCCCTGGATGCCTTGGTCAGCATTTTATGGCCAGAAGGAGTAAGGTGGGCACAGATTCCTGCTGCTCATGGTGTTACTGGCTATCTCCTTCCCTCACATTTGGGGGAACTAATACTGACCTGGGGATCCTTAAGGACCTGGGATAGTAGAGAAATCTGTTTCAAATGCAGGTGCTCTGCTGACAGGTATCAGATGAGTGCTGATCCTTGTCCCAGGGTGCCAAAAAATATCAGCAATTTTCCATCTCCATAAGCCAGGTGGGTTTTGTCCCGTGTATGGGCTTCTTATGTTGATGCTGAGTTTATTCTCTTGGCCAGATTCCCCATCCCAACTCGCCCTAAGCAGGTTGTCAAGGTGCAGTCCTTTGTTTTGTGGGGATGTGTCTCCTCACTCATGACTGAAAGCAATTTGGTGCAGGGACCGTCTTCACTGCACCGTGTGAGTGCAGAGTGCCCTTCTCAGCTTTATTAAACTACAGCAAATAAGCTGATCTCATTCTAATGCATTGTGAAGTATCCTAAAACCAATTGATTCCTTATCTGGTGCTGTGTTGAACAGTGTGTCTGTGTGAGACTTTTTACATCTCTACAAGCAAAGGACATGAGGTGTATACATAATGTGTGTGTGTGCTCAATACTGTTAGTGCAAAGTAAAATTATGCAGGGTTTTATCCTACTAAGGTATGATCACTAAGCTTTTTTTTTTTTTCCCACTCCGTCACTTCTGTTTCTCTTTTTAAATTTTCTTTCAAATGAAATTTTAATCTCATGGTATTGCTGGAAAGTTTGAAATGCGTGTTTTCAAGTAGCTGAAGACTCTCAAGCACTGCTGGTGTTTTAAAATCAGTCTGACAGTTTTACCCTGGGCATTTACAGAGCTCTTTGTTGATTTGTATGCCTGTAGCATTCAAAAGAAACTTTGGGTTTGGGATTTGTTGATTTTGTTGTTGTTGCCTTTTTCGTTAAAATGTGTCTTCGTATTTCTGTGTGGGAAGATAAGAACTGGAGAAAGGAGTGCAACTACAGTGCAACAAGTCCCACTGTTTAGTTTTATTGTGTTGCATTACCTTCTCTTACAGGTAACACCTGTAACAGATTGTAGTATTAAATATGTATTAGACCAGAACAGGAGTGATTTTGAGAAGAAAATAATAATAAAAAAATATATAAAAGTGGAATTATATCAATCACTGTTTTTAAACCCATACAAAATACATATTGCTCCTTGTGCAGGCAAACAGTGCAATGCTCGCTATCATACTGAGGCCAAGCTTTTAATAATAGCACCAAGGGAAATATTTAGGATTCTAAAGAACAGGAGACAAGGATGAGAAAGTGTAGTTAGCATTTCCATTTTACTGGAGCAACAGGCCCTGTTGGTTTGGATCAGTTCATTTGCTTGGCACTTTGATCGGAACACCTTAAGCTCCTGAAAAATTGTCAGTCTCATAACCACACACTTTGGCTTCTAAAGATATGTGATTTGCTGACATCTGCTGTATTCCCTTTCTGCTGGGGATGCTGCAGTGCATTTGTTGACAGAGCCTAGTTTGGGTGCTGGTTTGACACAAGAAGGAGCAGTCAAGCCACACGGCTGTAGCAACTCCAGGGAAAGTTCTTCATTCAGAAGGCCCTTTCAATATTATTATGTATTTCTGCTCGTAATTTGGACACTGAACCCTTACTGCTTTTCTTCTGGATACTTCTTAAATTAATACAGGCTTCTTCAATTGCAAAAATATCTGGAACTGGTTCATTTTTAATAGTCTCTTTATTGTCAGTAATTAATTTGGCTTAGAGCAGATGAAGTTTTACACATGTAAAATATGAAGAATTATGTTTATTTTGCAAGGTTTTATAGAAGACCAGATTTGTGTAGTTGCAAGATGAGTGTATTCTACTGAGTGCATAGTAAAGCCTAATGGTTTTCAAGGAAGATAATTATTTAATTTGAAAGCTTGGGGGTAACTATTTTTTGAGACTTTACTGTACGAGCTGAACTTGTTTAATGGGTCCCTTCCAACTCAGCATATTCAATAATTCTGTGGTTTAATGATTTTATGACATTGAAGTTTTCTATGTATTCTTTTTTCTTGATTCATCACTCTTCATTTCCACTGCTCAGAAAAGACACAGTATTGCCCCACACGTATTTGTTTTGATTCTCCTTCCTCGCTGTGTTTTTGTAATTGTGCTGAACTTATTCTCGTCATTTCCTTTTTGCCTATTTTTGCTTGGTGCCTTTTGTTACCCTTTCCTCATTATTATGAAACTATCAGTTACTCTTCTTTCCGTCCTTTAAAAAAAAAAAATCTAGCTGTTCAGAAGAAGCCAGGGAGATAAACTTGGTGCTGTGCTGCCAGTGAAAGCTGAAAAAGCATTTGGTATCTTTCAGGAGTTTAAATCCTTGTTTCTTCCTAAAGGAAGTCAGCAATGCTCTTCTCTCGGTGATGTACATCTAAATTATTTGTTTTTGATTAATTGAAAGTAAACTATTTATGGGGATGATAATGAAGGAATTCACCTGTAACTATACTACCATTCCCATATAGTTCAAGAAATGGGATGGATTCTGAATAATTTCTCTGTGGAGGGATTACAAAGGGAAACGTGATATTCAGATTAGCTTCACTGTTTTGGTTTTGCAGGGATTCTGTTAATACACTCTGTCCTTTCTTTGCAGATTGTTAGGAAACAAAGCCATGTACTCTGCATTGGGATTGCAGATCCTAAGTGGAATATTGGTGCAGTGTTACAGCCCTTTATCCAATGGTCCACAAAGAGGATAAGGTCTAGAATGAGAACCTGGCAGTGTTCATGGATTCATGCACCATTCATAGCACTTACCTGTCCTCAGTGTTGTGATGAGAGCTTTCATTGTCCTGAAGAAGTTGCCTCATTGTTGTTAACATTTGGTTTGTGATGGTAAATAGCCAGCTCAGTAGCGGTGGCTGCACTTTACAGAATGGAGAGGGCACTAAATATTTACTGATGTTATTCTAATTGAAAGGATTTGATGCTGCAAGTGACCCGGTGTCATGGGTTGGTTTTTTTCCCAGGACATCTGATGGTGGAAAGACAGTTGGTACCATTGAAGTCAATCTTATGAAGATGGGAGAGCTGGATGAGGGGGAAACAGACCACATCACAGCAGATGCTCAGGATCAAAAGGTAGAAACTCAGTTTATTGCACCAAGTTAATTAGAATGATCTGTTGTACCAGATGTCTAAAATACTAATTACCAAATTGGGTTAAGAACTTAAAACAAAATTTGTGGCGCAAGTGCTGTGTAAACTTATCTCCCTCATCCAAAAAAATCAAATTCATGAAGATGTACAGAGTAATATCCTAACCTGAGTTTCCTAGGCCCTTTCCTTCTTGAAGAAAAAAATAGCTTATTTTTATCTCAACTGAATATATTTGATCACTTCTGATAAAAACTGTCCAGAGAGATGCCATAAATACAGCTTCTTTTTTCCTTGGACAGCTGGTCTGGTTTCTGCCCTTGAAGTCCTGTTTATGTTGATTTTTATGTGCAATCTGTGCCCACAATACTGAAAAGCTGGAAGAATGACAGACAGGCAAAGCAAAGAAGAGGTAAATTCCCTTGCAAAGGGGCAGGTTCATCTGCATTAAATGGGAGCACACAATTTTTGCAGCCCGAATACAACAGTTCACTGCTTAACACTGTGGTGTATCCTGTTCTTCCTGAATAAAAGGAAATATTGCTACAGGGAATGCAGGATTTTTTTGTTTGGAAGTTACATATAAAACTATTTTTTGAGCAGAGGACATTATTTTCAGTATCTTTTCTGCATAGCAAAATCAGTCTGAGGGTAAATTTCACACTTTTTTTTCACTGCTTATCTCAGAGAACTTCAATGCCTTAGATGAGTGTGACCAGTTCCAAAAAAGCAACAAATGCTGTGAAATCTTCCTGACTTTGACCCGTAAAACTTGCACAATATAGGCAACATGAGCTGTTTTTTTCAGCCTTCTCTTTTATTTGGCTTTTCTTCCACTGCAGAATGTGGAATGAGACTCCTTGCAGTTATTGGAGATGTAGTTACTGAGCTCTGTTGGGTCTGGGGGACACAGAAGGCTTTAATAGCAGCTTTCTAGGGGTTTCTAATACTTGTAAAGAGAGACCAGACTCATGACCAATGTATGGTCTTTAAAGGAGTCCTTGGTTTGTACAAATCAGTGGCAACACAGTCTTGGATTATATGTTGATAGTGAGGATGCAATTGTGAGAATGGTGAGTCATTGAATTAATAAAAAATAAATAAGTTTTGAACTGGTGAATCACAAAATCTGAGCACATTTTAAGGACTTTTTTGTGCTTCCTGCTTTTCCCTTGTTTAAAAATTAATGAAGGGTTTTCTTGCACTGTGCATGTGAAAACTGCTTTGTCTAAAGAAACCTCTTCGAAAGTATGGAACTTGTCAAAAATGGTTTTAAACTAAAGTGCCTTATTTTTATAGTAAAACGTATTAAGCTAAACTATTACTATCTCTCAACATTTCTGCCATAATACTGGTAGGAAACATTTCTGTTTTGTTATGGAACGGCTGATCATATTTTTTTCATTTTCTTGGCTATAATTCTGATTGTGTTTCAGTATCTTGGAACAGAAATATAAAGAAAAATGTAAATTCTAAGTAAGACTTTAGAAGTTTGTATTATTATCACTCATGGTTTTCAGCCTACCTTTTATAAACTGCCATGGATTTATCTCAGACCCCCTGAATGTGTCACATCTGTATTGTATTTTTTTGCAGTGTGCATTGGTTCGTGAGTGTACAGCCACTGAGGGCATAAGTGGGAAGGACAACCTGCCTTCCTTAAATGCAGGTAAGAATTCCAATATCTGTAAGAGACAGCTCTTGCAACTCCACCTCTGGTCCTGTAGAAATCACACAGATTCGTGGCAGAGCTCATCAATGTCTCTTCAAATGCTGCACAGATGTTCAAGTTCAATATTTTAGTGTTTTATACATGTTTGGCATTATCATTTCACGGAGAAGTTTGAATAAGTGTGTGTCAATTGCGCTTTCTGAAGCAGTGCTGAAATCTCCATCTCCTGCATCTTTACTGTTCAGTGATTTTCAGTGACTAAAAATCACTGTCAGTGACTTCCATGGGCATGGAATTACCATCATTAGTTTCTGTTGTGTCATTGCACGGCATTCTGTAAAATAATTCTGCATTATTTGTAAGTGAATACCCAGGACAATCAATCTCTCTCATTCATAACTGGTGAAGTGGCAGTTTCAGATTGATCTGGAAACTGTCTGTCCTAGAATGAAGGGAGCTGTTGGCAAGGCATTCTCAATTCTAGGCCAGCTTGGGCTTGAGTGCATGGTGTTAAACTAGATCTGTTTTTCTTTCATTATCTGAGGAGTATTACATGCTGATGTGCTGTGCCATAAAACCTTTATTAGCCCGAGTTTATGAATCTCCATTACTCGGCAATAACAATGTCACAAATAAGTTATATGGGTCATCTAAAACCACAGCACTGTCAAGAATTCTGTGTTTGCTACATACCGTTGAGGAGGAATGTTACCAAACTTTTACAACTTTTTAAAATCTTTCTTGAAACTTTTTAATCTGATTTCTCTGATAGGGCAGACTTTCTGAATCTGCTTTGCAGTCTGAAGGAAGCCCTAAAAACTGCCAAAAATTAAGTTCTTCCATATGTGTGTGAATATTGCATTTTTTTTCTGTGAGTTGTTGAGATTAGATCAGAATCAGAAAAAATATGTTCTAGAGAAATACCATTTATTTTCATCAATTCAAAGTGAGAAAGATGTTAATTGAGAATTTCTGAATGTGCCGGAGCTACATCCGGCTCCAGAAATTCCTGAACTGGAAATAGCTGGAGGCATGGAGGGTATCCTGTGTCTCCAGGTGTGTATTTATGGCTTTTCTTGGGCACCAGATACAGAGGCCAGGTGAAGGATTTCATCTAGCCCAGTGCAGTTCTTTGGTTGTGATTGTGTATGTCATCCAGATTAGTGAGACTTGAAGAAATGACATTTCTGCCAGAGAACGATGCTGATTCACAACAGATTGTTTTCTGTTTGTTGCCTCCCTTGTATAGGTCTGATTGGGGTTTTTTGTTGACTTCTTTTGTATAGGAAAATGCTGTAGGTTGTGAATATGTTTTGTTGGAACTTCCAAGGTAGATGTCAGTTTTAGGAATATTGAAGTCTCGATCAATTTGTCAAGAATATTTCCATGTGATTCTACAGTGTATCTAGGCAGCGTTTTCACATTTGTTATTGTCATATACAAACACAATATAAAACCAAAGCCCACCCAACACTACTCAGGTTTATAAAGTTATAAAGTCAAACACACCTTGAAGAGCTTTTTTTTTTTTTTTTGTCATTTTTTGGGTTGTCAGGCTTTTTTTAAAGAATTGAGGGGAAAGAGGTGCATATGCAAGAAATGACAGCATGCAGGCTATTGGGAAGAGTTTGCACTCACAGGAAGTTTTTCTCAGATAAATAATTAGTCTTCAGTCTGTTTCCTGTATTTGTGACTTTCTCTTCTCGTGCAGCATCACCTCCACTTTCCTGCTGACATGCTGTGCTCATACAGAACTGCCCCCAGAACAGTATGTTTTCCATATACATTCATATTTAGTTGACGTGTATGCTGCTGTAAAGCTTTCTGGTATTTTCTTGTTGTTTATCAGGCCTTCAAAATGATGAAACTGAAAAAAAAAGCTGCCTCTGTGAATCCTTAAGCTTGTAGGCATAGAAGCATGCTGGCATTCTTGTGAAATTTAAATCCTAGGATAGGGAACTCTCAGCCCTCCAGTGAGTTATGAGATGCTTGTTGAGCGAGTGGGAATAAGCAGTGTGTTTCAGAGCCTTATCACTATTGCTTCTATACCTCCAGAGACTGAATTTACGTCTCAAAATTCAGTTACTTATTTATAATGCTGGAGAGTTTGCCAGTTGTTTACATGTAAACAAATTGCATTCTAAATTAAAAAAGAAAGATAAGAAAAGTAATTGAAATTTAGCAAAATTAGGAAAGCTTTAATTATTATTCCTGAGGTAATACACATCATATTCCTATGCTACAAAGAAAGATATAAATAGGAACACTGTTAGCAAATTAATATATGGCAAAGATATGCTTTGATCTGTGTTCAATAGGGAATGAAAATAAAACCAGAGTATTCAATCTTTTATTATTTTTATTGTACTTTCAGGGGAAGCAATGTGAAGGATATTGCATGGAATAAAAAGCACAGAGGTTCTTCATATTAAAAATGACAATGTCCAAAAATATTCATGGGTAAATATATGGCATTGGCTTTCAGGCTTGATGCTGTGGAGAAAAGCTTTTAAAACAGAGTTTTCTCTTTTTTAACCACTGCAGTTCATGTGGATTTTGGGTTTTCTTCAATGCCTCTCATGATCACTGTCTGAGTACAGCAAGGATTATCTTTATGAAACTTCCACTCATTTTAATCACTACTTTTTATGAAAACCAATTCTAGTCTCACCCTTCTTATTGTACATGCCCTCTAGAATTTGGTTCTAGACAACTTGTTACAGGTAGAAATTAATTATTGTTGCAGTTGGAGGGGAAGATACTTCTGAGATTTTTATGGAGTTGCATGCCTTCAGTAGTTCTGTTTATAAGGAAAAAACATCAAGTACTTATGCAGCTTTTATTGGCCTTAAATCTTAAGCTTTAGCAATACTGCATATTGGGATTATTTGGGAAAAATGCCCAGGCTTTTTTTGACTTTGTAAATGAAATTTTCTTCTTAAACCCATGGATTTGACCATTTAAAAAACTTACAACACACTTGAGATTATCCCCATCTGAAAATTCAGACCTGAATCAAAGACCTGAAGATGAAGCCAGTACCGGGAGAGGAGTTTAATAATTCTAGCCACAATAAAAGTCACAACTTTGAATCCATATTTTTAGTGTTCTTTGTCCCTTGGTGCAGTTGTGATGGGTTTTCTGGGCTTTGTTTTACTTTGTGATGGTGGCAACATTGGGGAGATGGGAGGAAAGAGATTTTTCAGATACATATTTGCATTAGGTTCTCACAGATTAATGTGCATTTTTCAGTGTAGTCGATTCTGAGTGTGAATTTAAGGGCTGCTCTTGGAAAAAATCCCTTGATAAACTCCTTAGGAAGTAGATATAAAAAGGTAAAATAAAGAATCTTTTGTGTCAGGGGCATCATCATTTAAAATGTCCAGGTAATATGCTGATCGGGGGGCACAACAGAAAAAACAGTACCAACTCAAAATTATCATCTGTTTTGGCAGTTTTCTGTTTAAGGCCAGACTTGAATTAGCCCTTGAATTAGCCCTTAGTTTCCTGAGGTTTGAACATTGAGATATTTTGGGTATTGATAGTAAAGAAAAATTGCTCTTTTTAATATGTCAGAGAAATTAAGCATCTCTTTCGCTTATTTCACAATACTGAGTGAAAATTTAGTTTTTGAAAGTAAAATCACTAAGAACTAAAGGCAAAATTACTCTAAAAAGGTTCATAAAATGACAATAAAATGGCAAGAAGTGCTTATAATGTACTGTAATTAAGAAATAGTTGGCTTCTGATTGTAAAGGTGTAAATTATAACATCTGTATTGTCTCACCCTTCCCAAGAGATTGAAAATAGAATAAAAGTTTTTTAAGACTCGGTTGCTCCATCTCTGGATCAGAAAAGGGCATAATCCAACAACAGTTTTTCATCCAAGATTGCTGATGAAAGACATCTCAGTGGAGTGATGGGAATATAGAGCAGTGCGACCACTTAAACATTGCTCCTTTCTTCGGGTTGCAAGCAGTGGGTTTATTATCAGTGTATTTAAATCTCTGGTCTTCTTTTAGGCCTTTCCTAAAGGATATTTGTTAAAAATCCTGATTGCTTAGATAGACAAGGCAGTTTGGGTACCTTTTATTTTTAATTCTCTATAAATCAGACTACATAAACATTAATGGTGTCTGTGAAATGTCTGTTAGTAGCTGTCACTGTTAGTAGCTGTCATTCATTCCAAGTCAAGATATTGTGGATGTGTGTGTTAAATGGCAATCATTTGTCTCCAAGTAAACTTACCAAACTAGTGAAACAGAACTTTTTCTTCCTCAGCTTTTCCCCTTTTTGATCTTTCTGGAAAATAAGAGCGGGGTAAAAAAAGAAAATAAAAAGATGGAAAGGAGAGAGTAGATTGTATGGCATCGTTTTAAGATCTGAATGGAAATGTAGCCAACACGTGAAAACTGTAAAATAAAAAATGTGATGGGTTTTAAGCATAATCTTCCAAAATACAAAGAAATGTGATTTTCTTATGTCACATTGCAATAGTGATCTGAAAACTGTGTGTGTAACATATCGACAGGGCTGTTATATTTATTTCTATGTAGTGGCAGTGTCTTGACCCCATCAAAGTTCCAGGTAACTCTAATATGTTCAATTTTCCTTTAATGCAGAAGCACACCTCCAATTTGCATTAATGATTTGTGTGTGCATGTCCAGGGGAAGATGCAGCTGAACCCTGAGTCCTGTGCAATTTATTGGAATTGTGAGTGGTGCTGGCAAGCTGTGGTGGTGGCTGTACTGAGTTCATTGTTCATTTGTGCTCTCTGGTTTTCCTAACTTCAGCTGAAATGCAAGAAAAGAGAGTCTGATTGACATTCTCACTACTTTGAAGACCTAAATTCAAAAGTTAGCTACTCTGCTGGTAAAATGCGATTTATTGATGTACTAGTAATACTTTGCCCTCCACATGCTGGTATAAAAATGAAATAGATATTAAATGTTTTTAGTGGAATTTTAATGATACTAAAATTAATTTTGTAAGCTAGGGGGAAATAATATAATAATTATGCAGGTTATTGTCATAAATGTTTGGACTCATATAAGCACATGAAAGCAATGATATTATTTTTGCTCTTTGCAGTGTTGAGAAACCCTGTTTGTAAGTTGCATAGATTCCCTACTTCTGACAACAAGTGGATGCGGATCCGGGAGCAGATGGCTGAGACCACCCTCTCCTTCCACGTTCCTAAAGAACTAATAAATCTGCACATAAAGGAGGACATGAGAAGGTAAGGAAGAGGCAGCAATATAAATTATATTTTTCTGACTTTGAATCATGCAGACGAGGAGCTAAAATATATTTATTTGTAGTATGAAATGGGCACTTTTATAGCTGCTAAGAATTTACAGCTGTAACTGAACAGAATTGATTGCTCAATAGGACTCCAGTGACCTCATAAGTTCTGAGCAATGAACTGTGCTAAAGTGCAGTCATGGCTTTAAACCTGTTAGCACCACCGTTTGATTAACAATTTAAATATTCTGGAACATTAGCATTTTATAAAGGATCAGAAAATGACAGGGGGCTGAGCAACATTGTGCTGTGTTTGGCTATGTGTCTGGGTAGAGTTAATAACATAGACAAACATTATGCCATGAAAAATGACAAGTTTATAGTGAATAAAGGAGCAATGAGGATAAAATGGACATTCCTTTAGCTAATCTAAATTAGTTGGCATAAGAAAAGGATTCCAAAGTAATGTTTGTTTGAAACCCTAACGTTTGGCCTCATAACCCAGAGAGATATCTGAGAATCATAACAATGTGTATGGCCTGGAGAAAAAGGAGAATAGAGAACACAGGTGTCCCAAAAGCCTTTGAATGTCCAATTTGCCATTGCAGTGATTAAAATGGAGCCTGTCCTTGAACCCTTGTAAGCTGTGCTGATAAAATTTGGGGAAACATCTTTTTAAGTAACCCAGGGCTACCCTGAAGACAGTGCCTCCTTCTTCTTCCAGCGATAATGGATGATGTAGAAGATATTGCCTCCTTCCTCATGCAAGTTACTTAACACATAGATGGGCAGCTGGTCTCATGTGTAAGAGTGATGCTGGGACCCAGTGCTGCATTCCAAAGCCATCCTGTGCGCTTTGAGGCAATTCCTTCCTGTTGTGTCACATCCCAAAACAACCTGTTGTGGCTGTTTGTTCTGCAGTATCAAGCTTCTTTTCCTTTTTTTATTTACCCCATCTGTTGCTTCCCTGTGATGTTTATATGCCAATAGAACAGCATGTGGGAGGCTGGAATCTTGATTTTAATAAAGTCACTGGACTGATACATCCTTATGCATGGTGATGATGGGTTATAAAATTCCTATGAATTGTTATAATAGTTTATTTTATTCATTTAGTACTGTGTTTAGGCATTTATGGCCTCATCTTGTTTGAGAATACTTATGGGCAAGGTTTTTGCAGTAAGCAATAAAAATAGATTATACTGAGTCTCACAGTTCATGCACTTCCCATATTTTCATTTGCCTCATGGGTAAGTGCCTTTTAAATGTTAGAGGATTACTTGAACCACTTTTACTACTTCTGCATTATTCTCTCCAAAGGCATAATACAAGTAATAGCCCTTGTTGTTGTATCATATTATAGAATTCACCTCCCTGGACAAACTCCTAGTAAGAATTCACCATGGTGGGGTTTTCTCTTCACCAAAATAAAGATTTGAAAAAGAAACAGAAGTAACAGTGGCACAAAGATTGAGATAAGTGCCTCTGATTTTCCTGACTGCCGGTGTGGTTGAGCTGTTCAAGCCTAGTTGAAAGTGTGGGTGTGAAAGAAAGAGACCAAGTGATTGATGCAGTCTGGAGGAGGAGATAAGACTAACCAAAATGAGCAACACTATGTAGAATACCAGCAGATGGTGGGAACAGGAGCATCTGTGTCATCTACCATCATATAAGAGTGTGGGTTGGAGCTTCTGCTTTGTCTGGCCTTTCTTTTTCAAGAAAAGCAATTGTGGAGATGTGTGTTCTTGTGGAGTCCTTACACTTGTAGTCTAGTAGAACGTGTGAGGAGGATGCTGCTATATTCGGTGTGGGCTCAAGTATTCTTCTCTGTGTCTTTTCCCCTCTGTTAGTATAAAAGGATAAATATTTCTGTCTCAGAAGCCACTTATCATACTCAGCCTGTTTCATTTTTTTTATTGTGGCTTCAATATAGTCAGGCCTGAAGCAATTACCTATAAAAATGTGCCAGTAAGTGTTAATGCTATTCAGTATTCATTAAAAATTGTAGTTTAAATTCCCTTTTCTCGCCATCTTGAGATTGATTGTCTCTTGATAAAACTTCAGTGTTCATTGTTAACCAAACCCTTTCATTTATTGACATGATGCTTTGAAATTTGTAACTTCTAACAGTATTTGACTTTATTTTAACTTTAAGGGAAAGAATTTAAAGCAGGAATGGAAGCAAAATGATCTTAAAGTAGGAAGGGAGAAACAAGTTAAATTTAGCTTATAATTGTCTACACTTTTGTATAATAAAAAGTGTAGTGGATAGAAATTTAAAAGGAACTTAAAGTTTTCATCTCTTAGGAACCATATAAAATCGTATCATGGCTTTGCAAACCCCAGTCTATTCTCCTCACATGCATAGGAAAAGAGGCTTTAAAATAATTTTAAATGTATTTGTTGCCATTTTTGGGGTGGGTAGTTTGCTCATGGGGTTCTGGTGGGGTTTCTTTTGTCTCTTTTTTCTGCTTTGTTTTCTCTTTTTCTGTTTCTAAACAACTGTTCAGGGCATGCAAAGGTAAGCACAACTCACATTGAAGTTTTTAGTTGCCTGTCGGGTCAGGCTCACCAAAACTTGAAATAATTTTGGGAAATTCTGTAAGGAGACAAAAATTGCAACTGTTTTCAAGAGAGTCTAAAATGAGATTATTAGTAGAGAAAGAAAAACATGCCTTTTTTTTTTCTTTTTTTTCTTTTTTTTTTCTTATTGACTCCTCCGTAATAATTATTTGCCTGGTTTGGAAACAACAGAGTGAAAAAGCTATGAGTATTTTATTTCTGGAGGGAATGTTATATTGTTTGTCTGGAGTTTATTGCCTATATATCACAGAAGCATATCTTGTAGCAAAGAAAAATGAGAGTAATTTTATCTGATTCTGTTCTTTAAAAAAAAAAAAAAAATTGAAGTGGTTATCCATACATTTTAAAGTGAACTTTGTTAGGAAGAATAATTCCTGTGCTCCTTTCCTTAGAAGCTTCTAAACTTCCATTATGTATGAATGATTGAGTCATATCCCAAAGCTATAGTTTATATTTACTCCAAAGCTCCTGTTTGATAAATATTCAGAATTTTTAAGCTGTTACAATATTACAGAAGTTTTGCAAATATAATCTGCAGAAATGTCCCCTCTTGTTTTGAATCCTGCTAAGCTCTTTGCTTCTGATGTGTCGTAGTGTGTTTTTAAGTTTCTTGTTTTGTTCCCCCATTTTAGGTATTATTCTCCCCCTGTTCTTTGTAAGATGGTTCTTCCCCCTCCAGTTTTCCCGCCACAGAGTCTTTGGCAGTTATGTTACCACGGTTACCCCTGCCCCCCTTATTTGTCAATCTCCCAAGTTACATAACTGCTCCTCCCTTATCCCACCATATAAGTAAAGTTTTCCTCCTCCCTGGGCCCAGTCAATCACCCCCCACTCCTCCCTGCTTTCGAGAACATTCTTCTCTCTGGGGGTCATAGTTGGCTGGCGTCCCAGGGCCCCTCCTTTGTTCTATGTTTATTGGATAAGTTCTTGTGTCAGTTTTCTTATGTACCTCCCCACATGTTCCCGTATTGGTTAGCTGGGCTTCCCCTCCCGTCCAAAACAGCTGTCCAAAACAGCTTGCAATCGAATGTTCATGTGAATAGAAAAGGCAGGAGAGTGGTCAGGTACTGTTTTCTCTCAGTTGGCAAGCTGCGCACACAATCGCAGTGTTGTACAGCTTGTTTCATCACCTTTGCAAAGTTGCCGCTCTCTCCGGCTCCCGGAGACGAAGAAGCTGCTTCTTCGCGCAAAGACGATTCTGCCGCTCACAGTGCTCTGCGGTGTGCGCCTTCTGCCGAAAGAGATCCGGGAGCGGTGCTTAGCTCTGCAGAGCACGGTACCTTCGTCGTTAGCCTCTCTTCTCGTCTACATCTTAGCAAAAAGCTTTTCCACACTGTCTGGCAAAGAGAAACTGTGCCAGCACAAAAAACATCTCCCACCGTGTTCTAGAGGCTGCACAGAGGTCTGCCGAGTGTTTTGCAAGAAGAGAAAGAAAGTTGTCCAAAACAGCTTGCAATCGAATGTTCATGTGATTAGAAAAGGCAGGAGAGTGGTCAGGCACTGTTTTCTCTCAGTTGGCAAGCTGCGCACACAATCGCAGTGTTGTACAGCTTGTTTCATCACCTTTGCGAAGTTGCCGCTCTCCGGCTCCCGGAGACGAAGAAGCTGCTTCTTCGCGCAAAGACGATTCTGCCGCTCACAGTGCTCAGCGGTGTGCGCCTTCTGCCGAAAGAGGTCCGGGAGCGGTGCTTAGCTCTGCAGAGCACCGCACCTTTGTCTTTAGCCTCTCTTCTCATCTACATCTTAGCAAAAATCTTTTCCACTCTGTCTGGGAATGAGAAACTGTGCCAGCACAAAAAACATCTCCCATCGTGTTCTAGAGGCTGCACGGAGGTCTGCCGAGTGTTTTGCAAGAAGAGAAAGAAAGTTGTCCAAAACAGCTTGCAATCGAATGTTCATGTGAATAGAAAAGGCAGGAGAGTGGTCAGGCACTGTTTTCTCTCACTTGGCAAGCTGCGCACACAATCGCAGTGTTGTACAGCTTGTTTCATCACCTTTGCGAAGCTGCCGCTCTCTCCGGCTCCCGGAGACGAAGAAGCTGCTTTTTCGCGCAAAGACGATTCTGCCGCTCACAGTGCTCTGCAGTGTGTGTCTTCTGCCGAAAGAGGCCCGGGAGCTGTGCTTAGCTCTGCAGAGCACCATACCTACGTCTTTAGCCTCCCTTCTCGTCTACATCTTAGCAAAAAGCTTTTCCACTCTGTCTGGCAAGGAGAAACTCTGCCAGCACAAAAAACATCTCCCATCGTGTTCTAGAGGCTGCACGGAGGTCTGCCGAGTGTTTTGCAAGAAGAGAAAGAAAGTTGTCCAAAACAGCTTGCAATCGAATGTTCATGTGAATAGAAAAGGCAGGAGAGTGGTCAGGTACTGTTTTCTCTCAGTTGGCAAGCTGCGCACACAATCGCAGTGTTGTACAGCTTGTTTCACCACCTTTGCGAAGCTGCCGCTCACTCCGGCTCCCGGAGACGAAGAAGCTGCTTCTTCGCGCAAAGACGATTCTGCCGCTCATAGTGCTCTGCAGTGTGTGTCTTCTGGCGAAAGAGGCCCGGGAGCTGTGCTTAGCTCTGCAGAGCACCGTACCTTCGTCTTTAGCCTCTCTTCTCGTCTACATCTTAGCAAAAAGCTTTTCCACTCTGTCTGGCAAGGAGAAACTTTGCCAGCACAGAAAACATCTCCCATCGTGTTCTAGAAGCTGCACGGAGGTCTGCCGAGTGTTTTGCAAGAAGAGAAAGAAAGTTGTCCAAAACAGCTTGCAATCGAATGTTCATGTGAATAGAAAAGGCAGGAGAGTGGTCAGGTACTGTTTTCTCTCAGTTGGCAAGCTGCGCACACAATCGCAGTGTTGTACAGCTTGTTTCATCACCTTTGCGAAGCTGCCGCTCTCTCCGGCTCCCGGAGACGAAGAAGCTGCTTCTTCGCGCAAAGACGATTCTGCCGCTCACAGTGCTCTGCGGTGTGCGCCTTCTGCCGAAAGAGATCCGGGAGCGGTGCTTAGCTCTGCAGAGCACCGTACCTTCGTCGTTAGCCTCTCTTCTCGTCTACATCTTAGCAAAAAGCTTTTCCACTCTGTCTGGCAAGGAGAAACTGTGCCAGCACAAAAAACATCTCCCACCGTGTTCTAGAGGCTGCACGGAGGTCTGCCGAGTGTTTTGCAAGAAGAGAAAGAAAGTTGTCCAAAACAGCTTGCAATCGAATGTTCATGTGATTAGAAAAGGCAGGAGAGTGGTCAGGTACTGTTTTCTCTCAGTTGGCAAGCTGAGCACACAATCGCAGTGTTGTACAGCTTGTTTCATCACATTTGCGAACTTGCCGCTCTCCGGCTCCCGGAGACGAAGAAGCTGCTTCTTCGCGCAAAGACGATTCTGCTGCCACAGTGCTCTGCGGTGTGCGCCTTCTGCCGAAAGAGGTCCGGGAGCTGTGCTTAGCTCTGCAGAGCACCGTACCTTCGTCTTTAGCCTCTCTTCTCGTCTACATCTTAGCAAAAAGCTTTTCCACTCTGTCTGGCAAGGAGAAACTGTGCCAGCACAAAAAACATCTCCCATCGTGTTCTAGAGGCTGCACGGAGGTCTGCCGAGTGTTTTGCAAGAAGAGAAAGAAAGTTGTCCAAAACAGCTTGCAATCGAATGTTCAAGTGAATAGAAAAGGCAGGAGAGTGGTCAGGTACTGTTTTCTCTCAGTTGGCAAGCTGCGCACACAATCGCAGTGTTGTACAGCTTGTTTCATCACCTTTGCGAAGCTGCCGCTCTCTCCGGCTCCCGGAGACGAAGAAGCTGCTTCTTCGCGCAAAGACGATTCTGCCGCTCACAGTGCTCTGCGGTGTGCGCCTTCTGCCGAAAGAGGCCCGGGAGCGGTGCTTAGCTCTGCAGAGCAACGTACCTTCGTCTTTAGCCTCTCTTCTCGTCTACATCTTAGCAAAAAGCTTTTCCACTCTGTCTGGCAAGGAGAAACTGTGCCAGCACAAAAAACATCTCCCATCGTGTTCTAGAGGCTGCACAGAGGTCTGCCCAGTGTTTTGCAAGAAGAGAAAGAAAGTTGTCCAAAACAGCTTGCAATCGAATGTTCATGTGAATAGAAAAGGCAGGAGAGTGGTCAGGTACTGTTTTCTCTCAGTTGGCAAGCTGCGCACACAATCGCAGTGTTGTACAGCTTGTTTCATCACCTTTGCGAAGCTGCCGCTCTCTCCGGCTCCCGGAGACGAAGAAGCTGCTTCTTCACGCAAAGACGATTCTGCCGCTCACAGTGCTCTGCGGTGTGCGCCTTCTGCCGAAAGAGGCCCGGGAGCGGTGCTTAGCTCTGCAGAGCACCGTACCTTCGTCTTTAGCCTCTCTTCTCGTCTACATCTTAGCAAAAAGCTTTTCCACTCTGTCTGGCAAGGAGAAACTGTGCCAGCACAGAAAACATCTCCCATTGTGTTCTAGAGGCTGCACGGAGGTCTGCCGAGTGTTTTGCAAGAAGAGAAAGAAAGTTGTCCAAAACAGCTTGCAATCGAATGTTCATGTGAATAGAAAAGGCAGGAGAGTGGTCAGGTACTGTTTTCTCTCAGTTGGCAAGCTGCGCACACAATCGCAGTGTTGTACAGCTTGTTTCACCACCTTTGCGAAGCTGCCGCTCACTCCGGCTCCAGGAGACGAAGAAGCTGCTTCTTCGCGCAAAGACGATTCTGCCGCTCATAGTGCTCTGGAGTGTGTGTCTTCTGCCGAAAGAGGCCCGGGAGCGGTGCTTTGCTCTGCAGAGCACCGTACCTTCGTCTTTAGCCTCTCTTCTCGTCTACATCTTAGCAAAAAGCTTTTCCACTCTGTCTGGCAAGGAGAAACTGTGCCAGCACAAAAAACATCTCCCACCGTGTTCTAGAGGCTGCACGGAGGTCTGCCGAGTGTTTTGCAAGAAGAGAAAGAGGGTTGTCCAAAACAGCTTGCAATCGAATGTTCATGTGATTAGAAAAGGCAGGAGAGTGGTCAGGTACTGTTTTCTCTCAGTTGGCAAGCTGCGCACACAATCGCAGTGTTGTACAGCTTGTTTCATCACATTTGCGAAGTTGCCGCTCTCCGGCTCCCGGAGACGAAGAAGCTGCTTCTTCGCGCAAAGACGATTCTGCCGCTCACAGTGCTCAGCGGTGTGCGCCTTCTGCCGAAAGAGGTCCGGGAGCGGTGCTTAGCTCTGCAGAGCACCGCACCTTTGTCTTTAGCCTCTCTTCTCATCTACATCTTAGCAAAAAGCTTTTCCACTCTGTCTGGCAAGGAGAAACTGTGCCAGCACAAAAAACATCTCCCATCGTGTTCTAGAGGCTGCACGGAGGTCTGCCGAGTGTTTTGCAAGAAGAGAAAGAAAGTTGTCCAAAACAGCTTGCAATCGAATATTCATGTGAATAGAAAAGGCAGGAGAGTGGTCAGGTACTGTTTTCTCTCAGTTGGCAAGCTGCGCACACAATCGCAGTGTTGTACAGCTTGTTTCATCACCTTTGCGAAGCTGCCGCTCTCTCCGGCTCCCGGAGACGAAGAAGCTGCTTCTTCGCGCAAAGACGATTCTGCCGCTCACAGTGCTCTGCAGTGTGTGTCTTCTGCCGAAAGAGGCCCGGGAGCTGTGCTTAGCTCTGCAGAGCACCGTACCTTCGTCTTTAGCCTCTCTTCTCGTCTACATCTTAGCAAAAAGCTTTTCCACTCTGTCTGGCAAGGAGAAACTGTGCCAGCACAGAAAACATCTCCCATCGTGTTCTAGAGGCTGCACGGAGTTCTGCCGAGTGTTTTGCAAGAAGAGAAAGAAATTTGTCCAAAACAGCTTGCAATCGAATGTTCATGTGAATAGAAAAGGCAGGACAGTGGTCAGGTACTGTTTTCTCTCAGTTGGCAAGCTGCGCACACAATCGCAGTGTTGTACAGCTTGTTTCATCACCTTTGCGAAGCTGCCGCTCTCTCCGGCTCCCGGAGACGAAGAAGCTGCTTCTTCGCGCAAAGACGATTCTGCCGCTCACAGTGCTCTGCAGTGTGCGTCTTCTGCCGAAAGAGGCCCGGGAGCTGTGCTTAGCTCTGCAGAGCACCGTACCTTCGTCTTTAGCCTCTCTTCTCGTCTACATCTTAGCAAAAAGCTTTTCCACTCTGTCTGGCAAGGAGAAACTTTGCCAGCACAGAAAACATCTCCCATCGTGTTCTAGAGGCTGCACGGAGGTCTGCCGAGTGTTTTGCAAGAAGAGAAAGAAAGTTGTCCAAAACAGCTTGCAATCGAATGTTCATGTGAATAGAAAAGGCAGGAGAGTGGTCAGGTACTGTTTTCTCTCACTTGGCAAGCTGCGCACACAATCGCAGTGTTGTACAGCTTGTTTCATCACCTTTGCGAAGCTGCCGCTCTCTCCGGCTCCCGGAGACGAAGAAGCTGCTTCTTCGCGCAAAGACGATTCTGCCGCTCACAGTGCTCTGCGGTGTGCGCCTTCTGCCGAAAGAGGTCCGGGAGCGGTGCTTAGCACTGCAGAGCACCGTAATTTCGTCTTTAGCCTCTCTTCTCGTCTACATCTTAGCAAAAAGCTTTTCCACTCTGTCTGGCAAGGAGAAACTTTGCCAGCACAGAAAACATCTCCCATCATGTTCTAGAAGCTGCACGGAGGTGTGCCGAGTGTTTTGCAAGAAGAGAAAGAAAGTTGTCCAAAACAGCTTGCAATCGAATGTTCATGTGAATAGAAAAGGCAGGAGAGTGGTCAGGTACTGTTTTCTCTCACTTGGCAAGCTGCGCACACAATCGCAGTGTTGTACAGCTTGTTTCATCACCTTTGCGAAGTTGCCGCTCTCTCCGGCTCCCGGAGACGAAGAAGCTGCTTCTTCGCGCAAAGACGATTCTGCCCCTCACAGTGCTCTGCGGTGTGCGCCTTCTGCCGAAAGAGGCCCGGGAGCGGTGCTTAGCTCTGCAGAGCACCGTACCTTCGTCTTTAGCCTCTCTTCTCGTCTACATCTTAGCAAAAAGGTTTTCCACTCTGTCTGGCAAGGAGAAACTTTGCCAGCACAGAAAACATCTCCCATCGTGTTCTAGAAGCTGCACGGAGGTCTGCCGAGTGTTTTGCAAGAAGAGAAAGAAAGTTGTCCAAAACAGCTTGCAATCGAATGTTCATGTGAATAGAAAAGGCAGGAGAGTGGTCAGGCACTGTTTTCTCTCAGTTGGCAAGCTGCGCACACAATCGCAGTGTTGTACAGCTTGTTTCATCACCTTTGCGAAGTTGCCGCTCTCTCCGGCTCCCGGAGACGAAGAAGCTGCTTCTTCGCGCAAAGACGATTCTGCCGCTCACAGTGCTCTGCGGTGTGCGCCTTCTGCCGAAAGAGGCCCGGGAGCGGTGCTTAGCTCTGCAGAGCACCGTACCTTCGTCTTTAGCCTCTCTTCTCGTCTACATCTTAGCAAAAAGCTTTTCCACTCTGTCTGGGAAGGAGAAACTGTGCCAGCACAAAAAACATCTCCCATCGTGTTCTAGAGGCTGCACGGAGGTCTGCCGAGTGTTTTGCAAGAAGAGAAAGAAAGTTGTCCAAAACAGCTTGCAATCGAATGTTCATGTGAATAGAAAAGACAGGAGAGTGGTCAGGCACTGTTTTCTCTCAGTTGGCAAGCTGCGCACACAATCGCAGTGTTGTACAGCTTGTTTCATCACCTTTGCGTAGTTGCCGCTCTCTCCGGCTCCCGGAGACGAAGAAGCTGCTTCTTCACGCAAAGACGATTCTGCCGCTCACAGTGCTCTGCGGTGTGCGCCTTCTGCCGAAAGAGGCCCGGGAGCGGTGCTTAGCTCTGCAGAGCACCGCACCTTCGTCTTTAGCCTCTCTTCTCGTCTACATCTTAGCAAAAAGCTTTTCCACTCTGTCTGGCAAGGAGAAACTGTGCCAGCACAAAAAACATCTCCCATCGTGTTCTAGAGGCTGCACGGAGGTCTGCCGAGTGTTTTGCAAGAAGAGAAAGAAAGTTGTCCAAAACAGCTTGCAATCGAATATTCATGTGAATAGAAAAGGCAGGAGAGTGGTCAGGTACTGTTTTCTCTCACTTGGCAAGCTGCGCACACAATCGCAGTGTTGTACAGCTTGTTTCATCACCTTTGCGAAGCTGCCGCTCTCTCCGGCTCCCGGAGACGAAGAAGCTGCTTCTTTGCGCAAAGACGATTCTGCCGCTCACAGTGCTCTGCAGTGTGTGTCTTCTGCCGAAAGAGGCCCGGGAGCTGTGCTTAGCTCTGCAGAGCACCGTACCTTCGTCTTTAGCCTCTCTTCTCGTCTACATCTTAGCAAAAAGCTTTTCCACTCTGTCTGGCAAGGAGAAACTTTGCCAGCACAGAAAACATCTCCCATCGTCTTCTAGAAGCTGCACGGAGGTCTGCCGAGTGTTTTGCAAGAAGAGAAAGAAAGTTGTCCAAAACAGCTTGCAATCGAATGTTCATGTGAATAGAAAAGGCAGGAGAGTGGTCAGGCACTGTTTTCTCTCAGTTGGCAAGCTGCGCACACAATCGCAGTGTTGTACAGCTTGTTTCATCACCTTTGCGAAGTTGCCGCTCTCTCCGGCTCCCGGAGACGAAGAAGCTGCTTCTTCGCGCAAAGACGATTCTGCCGCTCACAGTGCTCTGCGGTGTGCGCCTTCTGCCGAAAGAGGCCCGGGAGCGGTGCTTAGCTCTGCAGAGCACCGTACCTTCGTCTTTAGCCTCTCTTCTCGTCTACATCTTAGCAAAAAGCTTTTCCACTCTGTCTGGGAAGGAGAAACTGTGCCAGCACAAAAAACATCTCCCATCGTGTTCTAGAGGCTGCACGGAGGTCTGCCGAGTGTTTTGCAAGAAGAGAAAGAAAGTTGTCCAAAACAGCTTGCAATCGAATGTTCATGTGAATAGAAAAGGCAGGAGAGTGGTCAGGCACTGTTTTCTCTCAGTTGGCAAGCTGCGCACACAATCGCAGTGTTGTACAGCTTGTTTCATCACCTTTGCGTAGTTGCCGCTCTCTCCGGCTCCCGGAGACGAAGAAGCTGCTTCTTCACGCAAAGACGATTCTGCCGCTCACAGTGCTCTGCGGTGTGCGCCTTCTGCCGAAAGAGGCCCGGGAGCGGTGCTTAGCTCTGCAGAGCACCGTACCTTCGTCTTTAGCCTCTCTTCTCGTCTACATCTTAGCAAAAAGCTTTTCCACTCTGTCTGGCAAGGAGAAACTGTGCCAGCACAGAAAACATCTCCCATTGTGTTCTAGAGGCTGCACGGAGGTCTGCCGAGTGTTTTGCAAGAAGAGAAAGAAAGTTGTCCAAAACAGCTTGCAATCGAATGTTCATGTGAATAGAAAAGGCAGGAGAGTGGTCAGGTACTGTTTTCTCTCAGTTGGCAAGCTGCGCACACAATCGCAGTGTTGTACAGCTTGTTTCACCACCTTTGCGAAGCTGCCGCTCACTCCGGCTCCAGGAGACGAAGAAGCTGCTTCTTCGCGCAAAGACGATTCTGCCGCTCATAGTGCTCTGGAGTGTGTGTCTTCTGCCGAAAGAGGCCCGGGAGCGGTGCTTTGCTCTGCAGAGCACCGTACCTTCGTCTTTAGCCTCTCTTCTCGTCTACATCTTAGCAAAAAGCTTTTCCACTCTGTCTGGCAAGGAAAAACTTTGCCAGCACAGAAAACATCTCCCATCGTGTTCTAGAAGCTGCACGGAGGTCTGCCGAGTGTTTTGCAAGAAGAGAAAGAAAGTTGTCCAAAACAGCTTGCAATCGAATGTTCATGTGAATAGAAAAGGCAGGAGAGTGGTCAGGTACTGTTTTCTCTCAGTTGGCAAGCTGCGCACACAATCGCAGTGTTGTACAGCTTGTTTCATCACCTTTGCGAAGCTGCCGCTCTCTCCGGCTCCCGGAGACGAAGAAGCTGCTTCTTCGCGCAAAGACGATTCTGCCGCTCACAGTGCTCTGCGGTGTGCGCCTTCTGCCGAAAGAGATCCGGGAGCGGTGCTTAGCTCTGCAGAGCACTGTACCTTCGTCGTTAGCCTGTCTTCTCGTCTACATCTTAGCAAAAAGCTTTTCCACTCTGTCTGGCAAGGAGAAACTGTGCCAGCACAAAAAACATCTCCCACCGTGTTCTAGAGGCTGCACGGAGGTCTGCCGAGTGTTTTGCAAGAAGAGAAAGAAAGTTGTCCAAAACAGCTTGCAATCGAATGTTCATGTGATTAGAAAAGGCAGGAGAGTGGTCAGGTACTGTTTTCTCTCACTTGGCAAGCTGCGAACACAATCGCAGTGTTGGACAGCTTGTTTCATCACCTTTGCGAAGCTGCCGCTCTCTCCGGCTCCCGGAGACGAAGAAGCTGCTTCTTCGCGCAAAGACGATTCTGCCGCTCACAGTGCTCTGCAGTGTGTGTCTTCTGCCGAAAGAGGCCCGGGAGCTGTGCTTAGCTCTGCAGAGCACCGTACCTTCGTCTTTAGCCTCTCTTCTCGTCTACATCTTAGCAAAAAGCTTTTCCACTCTGTCTGGCAAGGAGAAACTTTGCCAGCACAGAAAACATCTCCCATCGTGTTCTAGAGGCTGCACGGAGGTCTGCCGAGTGTTTTGCAAGAAGAGAAAGAAAGTTGTCCAAAACAGCTTGCAATCGAATGTTCATGTGAATAGAAAAGGCAGGAGAGTGGTCAGGTACTGTTTTCTCTCAGTTGGCAAGCTGCGCACACAATCGCAGTGTTGTACAGCTTGTTTCATCACCTTTGCGAAGCTGCCGCTCTCTCCGGCTCCCGGAGACGAAGAAGCTGCTTCTTCGCGCAAAGACGATTCTGCTGCCACAGTGCTCTGCGGTGTGCGCCTTCTGCCGAAAGAGGTCCGGGAGCTGTGCTTAGCTCTGCAGAGCACCGTACCTTCGTCTTTAGCCTCTCTTCTCGTCTACATCTTAGCAAAAAGCTTTTCCACTCTGTCTGGCAAGGAGAAACTGTGCCAGCACAAAAAACATCTCCCATCGTGTTCTAGAGGCTGCACGCAGGTCTGCCGAGTGTTTTGCAAGAAGAGAAAGGAAGTTGTCCAAAACAGCTTGCAATCGAATGTTCAAGTGCATAGAAAAGGCAGGAGAGTGGTCAGGTACTGTTTTCTCTCACTTGGCAAGCTGCGCACACAATCGCAGTGTTGTACAGCTTGTTTCATCACCTTTGCGAAGCTGCCGCTCTCTCCGGCTCCCGGAGACGAAGAAGCTGCTGCTTCGCGCAAAGACGATTCTGCCGCTCACAGTGCTCAGCGGTGTGCGCCTTCTGCCGAAAGAGGTCCGGGAGCAGTGCTTAGCTCTGCAGAGCACCGCACCTTTGTCTTTAGCCTCTCTTCTCATCTACATCTTAGCAAAAACTTTTCCACTCTGTCTGGCAAGGAGAAACTGTGCCAGCACAAAAAACATCTCCCATCGTGTTCTAGAGGCTGCACGGAGGTCTGCCGAGTGTTTTGCAAGAAGAGAAAGAAAGTTGTCCAAAACAGCTTGCAATCGAATATTCATGTGAATAGAAAAGGCAGGAGAGTGGTCAGGTACTGTTTTCTCTCAGTTGGCAAGCTGCGCACACAATCGCAGTGTTGTACAGCTTGTTTCATCACCTTTGCGAAGCTGCCGCTCTCTCCGGCTCCCGGAGACGAAGAAGCTGCTTCTTCGCGCAAAGACGATTCTGCCGCTCACAGTGCTCTGCAGTGTGTGTCTTCTGCCGAAAGAGGCCCGGGAGCTGTGCTTAGCACTGCAGAGCACCGTAGCTTCGTCTTTAGCCTCTCTTCTCGTCTACATCTTAGCAAAAAGCTTTTCCACTCTGTCTGGCAAGGAGAAACTTTGCCAGCACAGAAAACATCTCCCATCGTGTTCTAGAGGCTGCACGGAGGTCTGCCGAGTGTTTTGCAAGAAGAGAAAGAAAGTTGTCCAAAACAGCTTGCAATCGAATGTTCATGTGAATAGAAAAGGCAGGACAGTGGTCAGGTACTGTTTTCTCTCAGTTGGCAAGCTGCGCACACAATCGCAGTGTTTTACAGCTTGTTTCATCACCTTTGCGAAGTTGCCGCTCTCTCCGGCTCCCGGAGACGAAGAAGCTGCGTTTTCGCGCAAAGACGATTCTGCCGCTCACAGTGCTCTGCGGTGTGCGCCTTCTGCCGAAAGAGGCCCGGGAGCGGTGCTTAGCTCTGCAGAGCACCGTACCTTCGTCTTTAGCCTCTCTTCTCGTCTACATCTTAGCAAAAAGCTTTTCCACTCTGTCTGGCAAGGAGAAACTTTGCCAGCACAGAAAACATCTCCCATCGTGTTCTAGAAGCTGCACGGAGGTCTGCCGAGTGTTTTGCAAGAAGAGAAAGAAAGTTGTCCAAAACAGCTTGCAATCGAATGTTCATGTGAATAGAAAAGGCAGGAGAGTGGTCAGGCACTGTTTTCTCTCAGTTGGCAAGCTGCGCACACAATCGCAGTGTTGTACAGCTTGTTTCATCACCTTTGCGAAGCTGCCGCTCTCTCCGGCTCCCGGAGACGAAGAAGCTGCTTCTTCGCGCAAAGACGATTCTGCCGCTCACAGTGCTCTGCGGTGTGCACCTTCTGCCGAAAGAGGCCCGGGAGCGGTGCTTAGCTCTGCAGAGCACCGTACCTTCGTCTTTAGCCTCTCTTCTCGTCTACATCTTAGCAAAAAGCTTTTCCACTCTGTCTGGCAAGGAGAAACTGTGCCAGCACAAAAAACATCTCCCATCGTGTTCTAGAGGCTGCACGGAGGTCTGCCGAGTGTTTTGCAAGAAGAGAAAGAAAGTTGTCCAAAACAGCTTGCAATCGAATGTTCATGTGAATAGAAAAGGCAGGAGAGTGGTCAGGCACTGTTTTCTCTCAGTTGGCAAGCTGCGCACACAATCGCAGTGTTGTACAGCTTGTTTCATCACCTTTGCGTAGTTGCCGCTCTCTCCGGCTCCCGGAGACGAAGAAGCTGCTTCTTCGCGCAAAGACGATTCTGCCGCTCACAGTGCTCTGCGGTGTGCGCCTTCTGCCGAAAGAGGCCCGGGAGCGGTGCTTAGCTCTGCAGAGCACCGTACCTTCGTCTTTAGCCTCTCTTCTCGTCTACATCTTAGCAAAAAGCTTTTCCACTCTGTCTGGCAAGGAGAAACTGTGCCAGCACAAAAAACATCTCCCATCGTGTTCTAGAGGCTGCACGGAGGTCTGCCGAGTGTTTTGCAAGAAGAGAAAGAAAGTTGTCCAAAACAGCTTGCAATCGAATGTTCATGTGAATAGAAAAGGCCGGAGAGTGGTCAGGTACTGTTTTCTCTCAGTTGGCAAGCTGCGCACACAATCGCAGTGTTGTACAGCTTGTTTCATCACCTTTGCGAACTTGCCGCTCTCTCCGGCTCCCGGAGACGAAGAAGCTGCTTCTTCGCGCAAAGACGATTCTGCCGCTCACAGTGCTCTGCGGTGTGCGCCTTCTGCCGAAAGAGGCCCGGGAGCGGTGCTTAGCTCTGCAGAGCACCGTACCTTCGTCTTTAGCCTCTCTTCTCGTCTACATCTTAGCAAAAAGCTTTTCCACTCTGTCTGGCAAGGAGAAACTTTGCCAGCACAGAAAACATCTCCCATCGTCTTCTAGAAGCTGCACGGAGGTCTGCCGAGTGTTTTGCAAGAAGAGAAAGAAAGTTGTCCAAAACAGCTTGCAATCGAATGTTCATGTGAATAGAAAAGGCAGGAGAGTGGTCAGGCACTGTTTTCTCTCAGTTGGCAAGCTGCGCACACAATCGCAGTGTTGTACAGCTTGTTTCATCACCTTTGCGAAGTTGCCGCTCTCTCCGGCTCCCGGAGACGAAGAAGCTGCTTCTTCGCGCAAAGACGATTCTGCCGCTCACAGTGCTCTGCGGTGTGCGCCTTCTGCCGAAAGAGGCTCGGGAGCGGTGCTTAGCTCTGCAGAGCACCGTACCTTCGTCTTTAGCCTCTCTTCTCGTCTACATCTTAGCAAAAAGCTTTTCCACTCTGTCTGGGAAGGAGAAACTGTGCCAGCACAAAAAACATCTCCCATCGTGTTCTAGAGGCTGCACGGAGGTCTGCCGAGTGTTTTGCAAGAAGAGAAAGAAAGTTGTCCAAAACAGCTTGCAATCGAATGTTCATGTGAATAGAAAAGGCAGGAGAGTGGTCAGGCACTGTTTTCTCTCAGTTGGCAAGCTGCGCACACAATCGCAGTGTTGTACAGCTTGTTTCATCACCTTTGCGTAGTTGCCGCTCTCTCCGGCTCCCGGAGACGAAGAAGCTGCTTCTTCACGCAAAGACGATTCTGCCGCTCACAGTGCTCTGCGGTGTGCGCCTTCTGCCGAAAGAGGCCCGGGAGCGGTGCTTAGCTCTGCAGAGCACCGTACCTTCGTCTTTAGCCTCTCTTCTCGTCTACATCTTAGCAAAAAGCTTTTCCACTCTGTCTGGCAAGGAGAAACTGTGCCAGCACAGAAAACATCTCCCATCGTGTTCTAGAGGCTGCACGCAGGTCTGCCGAGTGTTTTGCAAGAAGAGAAAGAAAGTTGTCCAAAACAGCTTGCAATCGAATGTTCATGTGAATAGAAAAGGCAGGAGAGTGGTCAGGTACTGTTTTCTCTCAGTTGGCAAGCTGCGCACACAATCGCAGTGTTGTACAGCTTGTTTCACCACCTTTGCGAAGCTGCCGCTCACTCCGGCTCCAGGAGACGAAGAAGCTGCTTCTTCGCGCAAAGACGATTCTGCCGCTCATAGTGCTCTGGAGTGTGTGTCTTCTGCCGAAAGAGGCCCGGGAGCGGTGCTTTGCTCTGCAGAGCACCGTACCTTCGTCTTTAGCCTCTCTTCTCGTCTACATCTTAGCAAAAAGCTTTTCCACTCTGTCTGGCAAGGAAAAACTTTGCCAGCAGAGAAAACATCTCCCATCGTGTTCTAGAAGCTGCACGGAGGTCTGCCGAGTGTTTTGCAAGAAGAGAAAGAAAGTTGTCCAAAACAGCTTGCAATCGAATGTTCATGTGAATAGAAAAGGCAGGAGAGTGGTCAGGTACTGTTTTCTCTCAGTTGGCAAGCTGCGCACACAATCGCAGTGTTGTACAGCTTGTTTCATCACCTTTGCGAAGCTGCCGCTCTCTCCGGCTCCCGGAGACGAAGAAGCTGCTTCTTCGCGCAAAGACGATTCTGCCGCTCACAGTGCTCTGCGGTGTGCGCCTTCTGCCGAAAGAGATCCGGGAGCGGTGCTTAGCTCTGCAGAGCACCGTACCTTCGTCGTTAGCCTCTCTTCTCGTCTACATCTTAGCAAAAAGCTTTTCCACTCTGTCTGGCAAGGAGAAACTGTGCCAGCACAAAAAACATCTCCCACCGTGTTCTAGAGGCTGCACGGAGGTCTGCCGAGTGTTTTGCAAGAAGAGAAAGAAAGTTGTCCAAAACAGCTTGCAATCGAATGTTCATGTGAATAGAAAAGGCAGGAGAGTGGTCAGGTACTGTTTTCTCTCACTTGGCAAGCTGCGCACACAATCGCAGTGTTGGAGAGCTTGTTTCATCACCTTTGCGAAGCTGCCGCTCTCTCCGGCTCCCGGAGACGAAGAAGCTGCTTCTTCGCGCAAAGACGATTCTGCCGCTCACAGTGCTCTGCAGTGTGTGTCTTCTGCCGAAAGAGGCCCGGGAGCTGTGCTTAGCACTGCAGAGCACCGTAGCTTCGTCTTTAGCCTCTCTTCTCGTCTACATCTTAGCAAAAAGCTTTTCCACTCTGTCTGGCAAGGAGAAACTTTGCCAGCACAGAAAACATCTCCCATCGTGTTCTAGAGGCTGCACGGAGGTCTGCCGAGTGTTTTGCAAGAAGAGAAAGAAAGTTGTCCAAAACAGCTTGCAATCGAATGTTCATGTGAATAGAAAAGGCAGGACAGTGGTCAGGTACTGTTTTCTCTCAGTTGGCAAGCTGCGCACACAATCGCAGTGTTTTACAGCTTGTTTCATCACCTTTGCGAAGTTGCCGCTCTCTCCGGCTCCCGGAGACGAAGAAGCTGCGTTTTCGCGCAAAGACGATTCTGCTGCTCACAGTGATCTGCGGTGTGCGCCTTCTGCCGAAAGAGGCCCGAGAGCGGTGCTTAGCTCTGCAGAGCACCGTACCTTCGTCTTTAGCCTCTCTTCTCGTCTACATCTTAGCAAAAAGCTTTTCCACTCTGTCTGGGAAGGAGAAACTGTGCCAGCACAAAAAACATCTCCCATCGTGTTCTAGAGGCTGCACGGAGGTGTGCCGAGTGTTTTGCAAGAAGAGAAAGAAAGTTGTCCAAAACAGCTTGCAATCGAATGTTCATGTGAATAGAAAAGGCAGGAGAGTGGTCAGGCACTGTTTTCTCTCAGTTGGCAAGCTGCGCACACAATCGCAGTGTTGTACAGCTTGTTTCATCACCTTTGCGTAGTTGCCGCTCTCTCCGGCTCCCGGAGACGAAGAAGCTGCTTCTTCGCGCAAAGACGATTCTGCCGCTCACAGTGCTCTGCGGTGTGCGCCTTCTGCCGAAAGAGGCCCGGGAGCGGTGCTTAGCTCTGCAGAGCACCGTACCTTCGTCTTTAGCCTCTCTTCTCGTCTACATCTTAGCAAAAAGCTTTTCCACTCTGTCTGGCAAGGAGAAACTGTGCCAGCACAAAAAACATTTCCCATCGTGTTCTAGAGGCTGCACGGAGGTCTGCCGAGTGTTTTGCAAGAAGAGAAAGAAAGTTGTCCAAAACAGCTTGCAATCGAATGTTCATGTGAATAGAAAAGGCAGGAGAGTGGTCAGGTACTGTTTTCTCTCACTTGGCAAGCTGCGCACACAATCGCAGTGTTGTACAGCTTGTTTCATCACCTTTGCGAACTTGCCGCTCTCTCCGGCTCCCGGAGACGAAGAAGCTGCTTCTTCGCGCAAAGACGATTCTGCCGCTCACAGTGCTCTGCGGTGTGCGCCTTCTGCCGAAAGAGGCCCGGGAGCGGTGCTTAGCTCTGCAGAGCACCGTACCTTCGTCTTTAGCCTCTCTTCTCGTCTACATCTTAGCAAAAAGCTTTTCCAATCTGTCTGGCAAGGAGAAACTGTGCCAGCACAAAAAGCATCTCCCATCGTGTTCTAGAGGCTGCACGGAGGTCTGCCGAGTGTTTTGCAAGAAGAGAAAGAAAGTTGTCCAAAACAGCTTGCAATCGAATGTTCATGTGAATAGAAAAGGCAGGAGAGTGGTCAGGCACTGTTTTCTCTCAGTTGGCAAGCTGCGCACACAATCGCAGTGTTGTACAGCTTGTTTCATCACCTTTGCGAACTTGCCGCTCTCTCCGGCTCCCGGAGACGAAGAAGCTGCTTCTTCGCGCAAAGACGATTCTGCCGCTCACAGTGCTCTGCGGTGTGCGCCTTCTGCCGAAAGAGGCCCGGGAGCGGTGCTTAGCTCTGCAGAGCACCGTACCTTCGTCTTTAGCCTCTCTTCTCGTCTACATCTTAGCAAAAAGCTTTTCCAATCTGTCTGGCAAGGAGAAACTGTGCCAGCACAAAAAGCATCTCCCATCGTGTTCTAGAGGCTGCACGGAGGTCTGCCGAGTGTTTTGCAAGAAGAGAAAGAAAGTTGTCCAAAACAGCTTGCAATCGAATGTTCATGTGAATAGAAAAGGCAGGAGAGTGGTCAGGCACTGTTTTCTCTCAGTTGGCAAGCTGCGCACACAATCGCAGTGTTGTACAGCTTGTTTCATCACCTTTGCGAAGTTGCCGCTCTCTCCGGCTCCCGGAGACGAAGAAGCTGCTTCTTCGCGCAAAGACGATTCTGCCGCTCACAGTGCTCTGCGGTGTGCGCCTTCTGCCGAAAGAGGCCCGGGAGCGGTGCTTAGCTCTGCAGAGCACCGTACCTTCGTCTTTAGCCTCTCTTCTCGTCTACATCTTAGCAAAAAGCTTTCCCACTCTGTCTGGGAAGGAGAAACTGTGCCAGCACAAAAAACATCTCCCATCGTGTTCTAGAGGCTGCACGGAGGTCTGCCGAGTGTTTTGCAAGAAGAGAAAGAAAGTTGTCCAAAACAGCTTGCAATCGAATGTTCATGTGAATAGAAAAGGCAGGAGAGTGGTCAGGTACTGTTTTCTCTCAGTTGGCAAGCTGCGCACACAATCGCAGTGTTGGACAGCTTGTTTCATCACCTTTGCAAAGTTGCCGCTCTCTGGCTCCCGGAGACGAAGAAGCTGCTTCTTCGCGCAAAGACGATTCTGCCGCTCACAGTGCTCAGCGGTGTGCGCCTTCTGCCGAAAGAGGTCCGGGAGCGGTGCTTAGCTCTGCAGAGCACCGCACCTTTGTCTTTAGCCTCTCTTCTCATCTATATCTTAGCAAAAAGCTTTTCCACTCTGTCTGGCAAGGAGAAACTGTGCCAGCACAGAAAACATCTCCCATCGTGTTCTAGAGGCTGCACGGAGGTCTGCCGACTGTTTTGCAAGAAGAGAAAGAAAGTTGTCCAAAACAGCTTGCAATCGAATGTTCATGTGAATAGAAAAGGCAGGAGAGTGGTCAGGTACTGTTTTCTCTCACTTGGCAAGCTGCGCACACAATCGCAGTGTTGGACAGCTTGTTTCATCACCTTTGCAAAGTTGCCGCTCTCCGGCTCCCGGAGACGAAGAAGCTGCTTCTTCGCGCAAAGACGATTCTGCCGCTCACAGTGCTCTGCGGTGTGCGCCTTCTGCCGAAAGACGCCCGGGAGCGGTGCTTAGCTCTGCAGAGCACCGTACCTTCGTCTTTAGCCTCTCTTCTCGTCTACATCTTAGCAAAAAGCTTTTCCACTGTGCCTGGCAACGAGAAACTGTGCCAGCACAGAAAACATCTCCCATCGTGTTCTAGAAGCTGCATGGATGTCTGCCGAGTGTTTTGCAAGAAGAGAAAGAAAGTTGTCCAAAACAGCTTGCAATCGAATGTTCATGTGAATAGAAAAGGCAGGAGAGTGGTCAGGTACTGTTTTCTCTCAGTTGGCAAGCTGCGCACACAATCGCAGTGTTGTACAGCTTGTTTCACCACCTTTGCGAAGCTGCCGCTCACTCCGGCTCCCGGAGACGAAGAAGCTGCTTCTTCGCGCAAAGACGATTCTGCCGCTCACAGTGCTCTGCAGTGTGTGTCTTCTGCCGAAAGAGGCCCGGGAGCTGTGCTTAGCTCTGCAGAGCACCGTACCTTCGTCTTTAGCCTCTCTTCTCGTCTACATCTTAGCAAAAAGCTTTCCCACTCTGTCTGGGAAGGAGAAACTGTGCCAGCACAAAAAACATCTCCCATCGTGTTCTAGAGGCTGCACGGAGGTCTGCCGAGTGTTTTGCAAGAAGAGAAAGAAAGTTGTCCAAAACAGCTTGCAATCGAATGTTCATGTGAATAGAAAAGGCAGGAGAGTGGTCAGGTACTGTTTTCTCTCAGTTGGCAAGCTGCGCACACAATCGCAGTGTTGTACAGCTTGTTTCATCACCTTTGCGAAGTTGCCGCTCTCTCCGGCTCCCGGAGACGAAGAAGCTGCTTCTTCGCGCAAAGACGATTCTGCCGCTCACAGTGCTCTGCGGTGTGCGCCTTCTGCCGAAAGAGGTCCGGGAGCGGTGCTTAGCTCTGCAGAGCACCGTACCTTCGTCTTTAGCCTCTCTTCTCGTCTACATCTTAGCAAAAAGCTTTTCCACTGTGCCTGGCAACGAGAAACTGTGCCAGCACAGAAAACATCTCCCATCGTGTTCTAGAAGCTGCACGGATGTCTGCCGAGTGTTTTGCAAGAAGAGAAAGAAAGTTGTCCAAAACAGCTTGCAATCGAATGTTCATGTGAATAGAAAAGGCAGGAGAGTGGTCAGGTACTGTTTTCTCTCAGTTGGCAAGCTGCGCACACAATCGCAGTGTTGTACAGCTTGTTTCACCACCTTTGCGAAGCTGCCGCTCACTCCGGCTCCCGGAGACGAAGAAGCTGCTTCTTCGCGCAAAGACGATTCTGCCGCTCACAGTGCTCTGCAGTGTGTGTCTTCTGCCGAAAGAGGCCCGGGAGCTGTGCTTAGCTCTGCAGAGCACCGTACCTTCGTCTTTAGCCTCTCTTCTCGTCTACATCTTAGCAAAAAGCTTTTCCACTCTGTCTGGCAAGGAGAAACTTTTCCAGCACAGAAAACATCTCCCATCGTGTTCTAGAAGCTGCACGGAGGTCTGCCGAGTGTTTTGCAAGAAGAGAAAGAAAGTTGTCCAAAACAGCTTGCAATCGAATGTTCATGTGAATAGAAAAGGCAGGAGAGTGGTCAGGTACTGTTTTCTCTCAGTTGGCAAGCTGCGCACACAATCGCAGTGTTGTACAGCTTGTTTCATCACCTTTGCGAAGCTGCCGCTCTCTCCGGCTCCCGGAGACGAAGAAGCTGCTTCTTCGCGCAAAGACGATTCTGCCGCCACAGTGCTCTGCGGTGTGCGCCTTCTGCCGAAAGAGATCCGGGAGCGGTGCTTAGCTCTGAAGAGCACGGTACCTTCGTCTTTAGCCTCTCTTCTCGTCTACATCTTAGCAAAAAGCTTTTCCACTCTGTCTGGCAAGGAGAAACTGTGCCAGCACAAAAAACATCTCCCACCGTGTTCTAGAGGCTGCACGGAGGTCTGCCGAGTGTTTTGCAAGAAGAGAAAGAGGGTTGTCCAAAACAGCTTGCAATCGAATGTTCATGTGATTAGAAAAGGCAGGAGAGTGGTCAGGTACTGTTTTCTCTCAGTTGGCAAGCTGCGCACACAATCGCAGTGTTGTACAGCTTGTTTCATCACCTTTGCGAAGTTGCCGCTCTCCGGCTCCCGGAGACGAAGAAGCTGCTTCTTCGCGCAAAGACGATTCTGCCGCTCACAGTGCTCAGCGGTGTGCGCCTTCTGCCGAAAGAGGTCCGGGAGCGGTGCTTAGCTCTGCAGAGCACCGCACCTTTGTCTTTAGCCTCTCTTCTCATCTACATCTTAGCAAAAAGCTTTTCCACTCTGTCTGGGAAGGAGAAACTGTGCCAGCACAAAAAACATCTCCCATCGTGTTCTAGAGGCTGCACGGAGGTCTGCCGAGTGTTTTGCAAGAAGAGAAAGAAAGTTGTCCAAAACAGCTTGCAATCGAATATTCATGTGAATAGAAAAGGCAGGAGAGTGGTCAGGTACTGTTTTCTCTCAGTTGGCAAGCTGCGCACACAATCGCAGTGTTGTACAGCTTGTTTCATCACCTTTGCGAAGCTGCCGCTCTCTCCGGCTCCCGGAGACGAAGAAGCTGCTTCTTCGCGCAAAGACGATTCTGCCGCTCACAGTGCTCTGCAGTGTGCGTCTTCTGCCGAAAGAGGCCCGGGAGCTGTGCTTAGCTCTGCAGAGCACCGTACCTTCGTCTTTAGCCTCTCTTCTCGTCTACATCTTAGCAAAATGCTTTTCCACTCTGTCTGGCAAGGAGAAACTTTGCCAGCACAGAAAACATCTCCCATCGTGTTCTAGAGGCTGCACGGAGGTCTGCCGAGTGTTTTGCAAGAAGAGAAAGAAAGTTGTCCAAAACAGCTTGCAATCGAATGTTCATGTGAATAGAAAAGGCAGGAGAGTGGTCAGGTACTGTTTTCTCTCAGTTGGCAAGCTGCGCACACAATCGCAGTGTTGTACAGCTTGTTTCATCACCTTTGCGAAGCTGCCGCTCTCTCCGGCTCCTGGAGACGAAGAAGCTGCTTCTTCGCGCAAAGACGATTCTGCCGCCACAGTGCTTTGCAGTGTGCGCCTTCTGCCGAAAGAGGCCCGGGAGCTGTGCTTAGCTCTGCAGAGCACCGTACCTTCGTCTTTAGCCTCTCTTCTCGTCTACATCTTAGCAAAAAGCTTTTCCACACTGTCTGGCAAGGAGAAACTTTGCCAGCACAGAAAACATCTCCCATCGTGTTCTAGAGGCTGCACGGAGGTCTGCCGAGTGTTTTGCAAGAAGAGAAAGAAAGTTGTCCAAAACAGCTTGCAATCGAATGTTCATGTGAATAGAAAAGGCAGGAGAGTGGTCAGGTACTGTTTTCTCTCAGTTGGCAAGCTGCGCACACAATCGCAGTGTTGTACAGCTTGTTTCATCACCTTTGCGAAGCTGCCGCTCTCTCCGGCTCCCGGAGACGAAGAAGCTGCTTCTTCGCGCAAAGACGATTCTGCTGCCACAGTGCTCTGCGGTGTGCGCCTTCTGCCGAAAGAGGTCCGGGAGCTGTGCTTAGCTCTGCAGAGCACCGTACCTTCGTCTTTAGCCTCTCTTCTCGTCTACATCTTAGCAAAAAGCTTTTCCACTCTGTCTGGCAAGGAGAAACTGTGCCAGCACAAAAAACATCTCCCATCGTGTTCTAGAGGCTGCACGGAGGTCTGCCGAGTGTTTTGCAAGAAGAGAAAGGAAGTTGTCCAAAACAGCTTGCAATCGAATGTTCAAGTGCATAGAAAAGGCAGGAGAGTGGTCAGGTACTGTTTTCTCTCACTTGGCAAGCTGCGCACACAATCGCAGTGTTGTACAGCTTGTTTCATCACCTTTGCGAAGCTGCCGCTCTCTCCGGCTCCCGGAGACGAAGAAGCTGCTGCTTCGCGCAAAGACGATTCTGCCGCTCACAGTGCTCAGCGGTGTGCGCCTTCTGCCGAAAGAGGTCCGGGAGCAGTGCTTAGCTCTGCAGAGCACCGTACCTTCGTCTTTAGCCTCTCTTCTCATCTACATCTTAGCAAAAACTTTTCCACTCTGTCTGGCAAGGAGAAACTGTGCCAGCACAAAAAACATCTCCCATCGTGTTCTAGAGGCTGCACGGAGGTCTGCCGAGTGTTTTGCAAGAAGAGAAAGAAAGTTGTCCAAAACAGCTTGCAATCGAATATTCATGTGAATAGAAAAGGCAGGAGAGTGGTCAGGTACTGTTTTCTCTCAGTTGGCAAGCTGCGCACACAATCGCAGTGTTGTACAGCTTGTTTCATCACCTTTGCGAAGCTGCCGCTCTCTCCGGCTCCCGGAGACGAAGAAGCTGCTTCTTCGCGCAAAGACGATTCTGCCGCTCACAGTGCTCTGCAGTGTGTGTCTTCTGCCGAAAGAGGCCCGGGAGCTGTGCTTAGCACTGCAGAGCACCGTAGCTTCGTCTTTAGCCTCTCTTCTCGTCTACATCTTAGCAAAAAGCTTTTCCACTCTGTCTGGCAAGGAGAAACTTTGCCAGCACAGAAAACATCTCCCATCGTGTTCTAGAGGCTGCACGGAGGTCTGCCGAGTGTTTTGCAAGAAGAGAAAGAAAGTTGTCCAAAACAGCTTGCAATCGAATGTTCATGTGAATAGAAAAGGCAGGACAGTGGTCAGGTACTGTTTTCTCTCAGTTGGCAAGCTGCGCACACAATCGCAGTGTTTTACAGCTTGTTTCATCACCTTTGCGAAGTTGCCGCTCTCTCCGGCTCCCGGAGACGAAGAAGCTGCGTTTTCGCGCAAAGACGATTCTGCCGCTCACAGTGCTCTGCGGTGTGCGCCTTCTGCCGAAAGAGGCCCGGGAGCGGTGCTTAGCTCAGCAGAGCACCGTACCTTCGTCTTTAGCCTCTCTTCTCGTCTACATCTTAGCAAAAAGCTTTTCCACTCTGTCTGGCAAGGAGAAACTTTGCCAGCACAGAAAACATCTCCCATCGTGTTCTAGAAGCTGCACGGAGGTCTGCCGAGTGTTTTGCAAGAAGAGAAAGAAAGTTGTCCAAAACAGCTTGCAATCGAATGTTCATGTGAATAGAAAAGGCAGGAGAGTGGTCAGGCACTGTTTTCTCTCAGTTGGCAAGCTGCGCACACAATCGCAGTGTTGTACAGCTTGTTTCATCACCTTTGCGAAGCTGCCGCTCTCTCCGGCTCCCGGAGACGAAGAAGCTGCTTCTTCGCGCAAAGACGATTCTGCCGCTCACAGTGCTCTGCGGTGTGCACCTTCTGCCGAAAGAGGCCCGGGAGCGGTGCTTAGTTCTGCAGAGCACCGTACCTTCGTCTTTAGCCTCTCTTCTCGTCTACATCTTAGCAAAAAGCTTTTCCACTCTGTCTGGGAAGGAGAAACTGTGCCAGCACAAAAAACATCTCCCATCGTGTTCTAGAGGCTGCACGGAGGTCTGCCGAGTGTTTTGCAAGAAGAGAAAGAAAGTTGTCCAAAACAGCTTGCAATCGAATGTTCATGTGAATAGAAAAGGCAGGAGAGAGGTCAGGCACTGTTTTCTCTCAGTTGGCAAGCTGCGCACACAATCGCAGTGTTGTACAGCTTGTTTCATCACCTTTGCGTAGTTGCCGCTCTCTCCGGCTCCCGGAGACGAAGAAGCTGCTTCTTCGCGCAAAGACGATTCTGCCGCTCACAGTGCTCTGCGGTGTGCGCCTTCTGCCGAAAGAGGCCCGGGAGCGGTGCTTAGCTCTGCAGAGCACCGTACCTTCGTCTTTAGCCTCTCTTCTCGTCTACATCTTAGCAAAAAGCTTTTCCACTCTGTCTGGGAAGGAGAAACTGTGCCAGCACAAAAAACATCTCCCATCGTGTTCTAGAGGCTGCACGGAGGTCTGCCGACTGTTTTGCAAGAAGAGAAAGAAAGTTGTCCAAAACAGCTTGCAATCGAATGTTCATGTGAATAGAAAAGGCCGGAGAGTGGTCAGGTACTGTTTTCTCTCAGTTGGCAAGCTGCGCACACAATCGCAGTGTTGTACAGCTTTTTTCATCACCTTTGCGAACTTGCCGCTCTCTCCGGCTCCCGGAGACGAAGAAGCTGCTTCTTCGCGCAAAGACGATTCTGCCGCTCACAGTGCTCTGCGGTGTGCGCCTTCTGCCGAAAGAGGCCCGGGAGCGGTGCTTAGCTCTGCAGAGCACCGTACCTTCGTCTTTAGCCTCTCTTCTCGTCTACATCTTAGCAAAAAGCTTTTCCACTCTGTCTGGCAAGGAGAAACTTTGCCAGCACAGAAAACATCTCCCATCGTCTTCTAGAAGCTGCACGGAGGTCTGCCGAGTGTTTTGCAAGAAGAGAAAGAAAGTTGTCCAAAACAGCTTGCAATCGAATGTTCATGTGAATAGAAAAGGCAGGAGAGTGGTCAGGCACTGTTTTCTCTCAGTTGGCAAGCTGCGCACACAATCGCAGTGTTGTACAGCTTGTTTCATCACCTTTGCGAAGTTGCCGCTCTCTCCGGCTCCCGGAGACGAAGAAGCTGCTTCTTCGCGCAAAGATGATTCTGCCGCTCACAGTGCTCTGCGGTGTGCGCCTTCTGCCGAAAGAGGCTCGGGAGCGGTGCTTAGCTCTGCAGAGCACCGTACCTTCGTCTTTAGCCTCTCTTCTCGTCTACATCTTAGCAAAAAGCTTTTCCACTCTGTCTGGCAAGGAGAAACTGTGCCAGCACAAAAAACATCTCCCATCGTGTTCTAGAGGCTGCACGGAGGTCTGCCGAGTGTTTTGCAAGAAGAGAAAGAAAGTTGTCCAAAACAGCTTGCAATCGAATGTTCATGTGAATAGAAAAGGCAGGAGAGTGGTCAGGCACTGTTTTCTCTCAGTTGGCAAGCTGCGCACACAATCGCAGTGTTGTACAGCTTGTTTCATCACCTTTGCGTAGTTGCCGCTCTCTCCGGCTCCCGGAGACGAAGAAGCTGCTTCTTCACGCAAAGACGATTCTGCCGCTCACAGTGCTCTGCGGTGTGCGCCTTCTGCCGAAAGAGGCCCGGGAGCGGTGCTTAGCTCTGCAGAGCACCGTACCTTCGTCTTTAGCCTCTCTTCTCGTCTACATCTTAGCAAAAAGCTTTTCCACTCTGTCTGGCAAGGAGAAACTGTGCCAGCACAGAAAACATCTCCCATCGTGTTCTAGAGGCTGCACGGAGGTCTGCCGAGTGTTTTGCAAGAAGAGAAAGAAAGTTGTCCAAAACAGCTTGCAATCGAATGTTCATGTGAATAGAAAAGGCAGGAGAGTGGTCAGGTACTGTTTTCTCTCAGTTGGCAAGCTGCGCACACAATCGCAGTGTTGTACAGCTTGTTTCACCACCTTTGCGAAGCTGCCGCTCACTCCGGCTCCAGGAGACGAAGAAGCTGCTTCTTCGCGCAAAGACGATTCTGCCGCTCATAGTGCTCTGGAGTGTGTGTCTTCTGCCGAAAGAGGCCCGGGAGCGGTGCTTTGCTCTGCAGAGCACCGTACCTTCGTCTTTAGCCTCTCTTCTCGTCTACATCTTAGCAAAAAGCTTTTCCACTCTGTCTGGCAAGGAAAAACTTTGCCAGCAGAGAAAACATCTCCCATCGTGTTCTAGAAGCTGCACGGAGGTCTGCCGAGTGTTTTGCAAGAAGAGAAAGGAAGTTGTCCAAAACAGCTTGCAATCGAATGTTCAAGTGAATAGAAAAGGCAGGAGAGTGGTCAGGTACTGTTTTCTCTCACTTGGCAAGCTGCGCACACAATCGCAGTGTTGTACAGCTTGTTTCATCACCTTTGCGAAGCTGCCGCTCTCTCCGGCTCCCGGAGACGAAGAAGCTGCTGCTTCGCGCAAAGACGATTCTGCCGCTCACAGTGCTCAGCGGTGTGCGCCTTCTGCCGAAAGAGGTCCGGGAGCAGTGCTTAGCTCTGCAGAGCACCGCACCTTTGTCTTTAGCCTCTCTTCTCATCTACATCTTAGCAAAAACTTTTCCACTCTGTCTGGGAAGGAGAAACTGTGCCAGCACAAAAAACATCTCCCATCGTGTTCTAGAGGCTGCACGGAGGTCTGCCGAGTGTTTTGCAAGAAGAGAAAGAAAGTTGTCCAAAACAGCTTGCAATCGAATATTCATGTGAATAGAAAAGGCAGGAGAGTGGTCAGGTACTGTTTTCTCTCAGTTGGCAAGCTGCGCACACAATCGCAGTGTTGTACAGCTTGTTTCATCACCTTTGCGAAGTTGCCGCTCTCTCCGGCTCCCGGAGACGAAGAAGCTGCTTCTTCGCGCAAAGACGATTCTGCCGCTCACAGTGCTCTGCAGTGTGTGTCTTCTGCCGAAAGAGGCCCGGGAGCTGTGCTTAGCACTGCAGAGCACCGTAGCTTCGTCTTTAGCCTCTCTTCTCGTCTACATCTTAGCAAAAAGCTTTTCCACTCTGTCTGGCAAGGAGAAACTTTGCCAGCACAGAAAACATCTCCCATCGTGTTCTAGAGGCTGCACGGAGGTCTGCCGAGTGTTTTGCAAGAAGAGAAAGAAAGTTGTCCAAAACAGCTTGCAATCGAATGTTCATGTGAATAGAAAAGGCAGGACAGTGGTCAGGTACTGTTTTCTCTCAGTTGGCAAGCTGCGCACACAATCGCAGTGTTTTACAGCTTGTTTCATCACCTTTGCGAAGTTGCCGCTCTCTCCGGCTCCCGGAGACGAAGAAGCTGCGTTTTCGCGCAAAGACGATTCTGCTGCTCACAGTGATCTGCGGTGTGCGCCTTCTGCCGAAAGAGGCCCGAGAGCGGTGCTTAGCTCTGCAGAGCACCGTACCTTCGTCTTTAGCCTCTCTTCTCGTCTACATCTTAGCAAAAAGCTTTTCCACTCTGTCTGGCAAGGAGAAACTGTGCCAGCACAAAAAACATCTCCCATCGTGTTCTAGAGGCTGCACGGAGGTGTGCCGAGTGTTTTGCAAGAAGAGAAAGAAAGTTGTCCAAAACAGCTTGCAATCGAATGTTCATGTGAATAGAAAAGGCAGGAGAGTGGTCAGGCACTGTTTTCTCTCAGTTGGCAAGCTGCGCACACAATCGCAGTGTTGTACAGCTTGTTTCATCACCTTTGCGTAGTTGCCGCTCTCTCCGGCTCCCGGAGACGAAGAAGCTGCTTCTTCGCGCAAAGACGATTCTGCCGCTCACAGTGCTCTGCGGTGTGCGCCTTCTGCCGAAAGAGGCCCGGGAGCGGTGCTTAGCTCTGCAGAGCACCGTACCTTCGTCTTTAGCCTCTCTTCTCGTCTACATCTTAGCAAAAAGCTTTTCCACTCTGTCTGGCAAGGAGAAACTGTGCCAGCACAAAAAACATCTCCCATCGTGTTCTAGAGGCTGCACGGAGGTCTGCCGAGTGTTTTGCAAGAAGAGAAAGAAAGTTGTCCAAAACAGCTTGCAATCGAATGTTCATGTGAATAGAAAAGGCAGGAGAGTGGTCAGGTACTGTTTTCTCTCAGTTGGCAAGCTGCGCACACAATCGCAGTGTTGTACAGCTTGTTTCATCACCTTTGCGAACTTGCCGCTCTCTCCGGCTCCCGGAGACGAAGAAGCTGCTTCTTCGCGCAAAGACGATTCTGCCGCTCACAGTGCTCTGCGGTGTGCGCCTTCTGCCGAAAGAGGCCCGGGAGCGGTGCTTAGCTCTGCAGAGCACCGTACCTTCGTCTTTAGCCTCTCTTCTCGTCTACATCTTAGCAAAAAGCTTTTCCAATCTGTCTGGCAAGGAGAAACTGTGCCAGCACAAAAAGCATCTCCCATCGTGTTCTAGAGGCTGCACGGAGGTCTGCCGAGTGTTTTGCAAGAAGAGAAAGAAAGTTGTCCAAAACAGCTTGCAATCGAATGTTCATGTGAATAGAAAAGGCAGGAGAGTGGTCAGGCACTGTTTTCTCTCAGTTGGCAAGCTGCGCACACAATCGCAGTGTTGTACAGCTTGTTTCATCACCTTTGCGAACTTGCCGCTCTCTCCGGCTCCCGGAGACGAAGAAGCTGCTTCTTCGCGCAAAGACGATTCTGCCGCTCACAGTGCTCTGCGGTGTGCGCCTTCTGCCGAAAGAGGCCCGGGAGCTGTGCTTAGCTCTGCAGAGCACCGTACCTTCGTCTTTAGCCTCTCTTCTCGTCTACATCTTAGCAAAAAGCTTTTCCAATCTGTCTGGCAAGGAGAAACTGTGCCAGCACAAAAAGCATCTCCCATCGTGTTCTAGAGGCTGCACGGAGGTCTGCCGAGTGTTTTGCAAGAAGAGAAAGAAAGTTGTCCAAAACAGCTTGCAATCGAATGTTCATGTGAATAGAAAAGGCAGGAGAGTGGTCAGGCACTGTTTTCTCTCAGTTGGCAAGCTGCGCACACAATCGCAGTGTTGTACAGCTTGTTTCATCACCTTTGCGAACTTGCCGCTCTCTCCGGCTCCCGGAGACGAAGAAGCTGCTTCTTCGCGCAAAGACGATTCTGCCGCTCACAGTGCTCTGCGGTGTGCGCCTTCTGCCGAAAGAGGCCCGGGAGCGGTGCTTAGCTCTGCAGAGCACCGTACCTTCGTCTTTAGCCTCTCTTCTCGTCTACATCTTAGCAAAAAGCTTTCCCACTCTGTCTGGGAAGGAGAAACTGTGCCAGCACAAAAAACATCTCCCATCGTGTTCTAGAGGCTGCACGGAGGTCTGCCGAGTGTTTTGCAAGAAGAGAAAGAAAGTTGTCCAAAACAGCTTGCAATCGAATGTTCATGTGAATAGAAAAGGCAGGAGAGTGGTCAGGTACTGTTTTCTCTCAGTTGGCAAGCTGCGCACACAATCGCAGTGTTGGACAGCTTGTTTCATCACCTTTGCAAAGTTGCCGCTCTCTGGCTCCCGGAGACGAAGAAGCTGCTTCTTCGCGCAAAGACGATTCTGCCGCTCACAGTGCTCAGCGGTGTGCGCCTTCTGCCGAAAGAGGTCCGGGAGCGGTGCTTAGCTCTGCAGAGCACCGCACCTTTGTCTTTAGCCTCTCTTCTCATCTATATCTTAGCAAAAAGCTTTTCCACTCTGTCTGGCAAGGAGAAACTGTGCCAGCACAGAAAACATCTCCCATCGTGTTCTAGAGGCTGCACGGAGGTCTGCCGACTGTTTTGCAAGAAGAGAAAGAAAGTTGTCCAAAACAGCTTGCAATCGAATGTTCATGTGAATAGAAAAGGCAGGAGAGTGGTCAGGTACTGTTTTCTCTCACTTGGCAAGCTGCGCACACAATCGCAGTGTTGGACAGCTTGTTTCATCACCTTTGCAAAGTTGCCGCTCTCCGGCTCCCGGAGACGAAGAAGCTGCTTCTTCGCGCAAAGACGATTCTGCCGCTCACAGTGCTCTGCGGTGTGCGCCTTCTGCCGAAAGACGCCCGGGAGCGGTGCTTAGCTCTGCAGAGCACCGTACCTTCGTCTTTAGCCTCTCTTCTCGTCTACATCTTAGCAAAAAGCTTTTCCACTGTGCCTGGCAACGAGAAACTGTGCCAGCACAGAAAACATCTCCCATCGTGTTCTAGAAGCTGCATGGATGTCTGCCGAGTGTTTTGCAAGAAGAGAAAGAAAGTTGTCCAAAACAGCTTGCAATCGAATGTTCATGTGAATAGAAAAGGCAGGAGAGTGGTCAGGTACTGTTTTCTCTCAGTTGGCAAGCTGCGCACACAATCGCAGTGTTGTACAGCTTGTTTCACCACCTTTGCGAAGCTGCCGCTCACTCCGGCTCCCGGAGACGAAGAAGCTGCTTCTTCGCGCAAAGACGATTCTGCCGCTCACAGTGCTCTGCAGTGTGTGTCTTCTGCCGAAAGAGGCCCGGGAGCTGTGCTTAGCTCTGCAGAGCACCGTACCTTCGTCTTTAGCCTCTCTTCTCGTCTACATCTTAGCAAAAAGCTTTCCCACTCTGTCTGGGAAGGAGAAACTGTGCCAGCACAAAAAACATCTCCCATCGTGTTCTAGAGGCTGCACGGAGGTCTGCCGAGTGTTTTGCAAGAAGAGAAAGAAAGTTGTCCAAAACAGCTTGCAATCGAATGTTCATGTGAATAGAAAAGGCAGGAGAGTGGTCAGGTACTGTTTTCTCTCAGTTGGCAAGCTGCGCACACAATCGCAGTGTTGTACAGCTTGTTTCATCACCTTTGCGAAGTTGCCGCTCTCTCCGGCTCCCGGAGACGAAGAAGCTGCTTCTTCGCGCAAAGACGATTCTGCCGCTCACAGTGCTCTGCGGTGTGCGCCTTCTGCCGAAAGAGGTCCGGGAGCGGTGCTTAGCTCTGCAGAGCACCGTACCTTCGTCTTTAGCCTCTCTTCTCGTCTACATCTTAGCAAAAAGCTTTTCCACTGTGCCTGGCAACGAGAAACTGTGCCAGCACAGAAAACATCTCCCATCGTGTTCTAGAAGCTGCACGGATGTCTGCCGAGTGTTTTGCAAGAAGAGAAAGAAAGTTGTCCAAAACAGCTTGCAATCGAATGTTCATGTGAATAGAAAAGGCAGGAGAGTGGTCAGGTACTGTTTTCTCTCAGTTGGAAGCTGCGCACACAATCGCAGTGTTGTACAGCTTGTTTCACCACCTTTGCGAAGCTGCCGCTCACTCCGGCTCCCGGAGACGAAGAAGCTGCTTCTTCGCGCAAAGACGATTCTGCCGCTCACAGTGCTCTGCAGTGTGTGTCTTCTGCCGAAAGAGGCCCGGGAGCTGTGCTTAGCTCTGCAGAGCACCGTACCTTCGTCTTTAGCCTCTCTTCTCGTCTACATCTTAGCAAAAAGCTTTTCCACTCTGTCTGGCAAGGAGAAACTTTTCCAGCACAGAAAACATCTCCCATCGTGTTCTAGAAGCTGCACGGAGGTCTGCCGAGTGTTTTGCAAGAAGAGAAAGAAAGTTGTCCAAAACAGCTTGCAATCGAATGTTCATGTGAATAGAAAAGGCAGGAGAGTGGTCAGGTACTGTTTTCTCTCAGTTGGCAAGCTGCGCACACAATCGCAGTGTTGTACAGCTTGTTTCATCACCTTTGCGAAGCTGCCGCTCTCTCCGGCTCCCGGAGACGAAGAAGCTGCTTCTTCGCGCAAAGACGATTCTGCCGCCACAGTGCTCTGCGGTGTGCGCCTTCTGCCGAAAGAGATCCGGGAGCGGTGCTTAGCTCTGAAGAGCACGGTACCTTCGTCTTTAGCCTCTCTTCTCGTCTACATCTTAGCAAAAAGCTTTTCCACTCTGTCTGGCAAGGAGAAACTGTGCCAGCACAAAAAACATCTCCCACCGTGTTCTAGAGGCTGCACGGAGGTCTGCCGAGTGTTTTGCAAGAAGAGAAAGAGGGTTGTCCAAAACAGCTTGCAATCGAATGTTCATGTGATTAGAAAAGGCAGGAGAGTGGTCAGGTACTGTTTTCTCTCAGTTGGCAAGCTGCGCACACAATCGCAGTGTTGTACAGCTTGTTTCATCACCTTTGCGAAGTTGCCGCTCTCCGGCTCCCGGAGACGAAGAAGCTGCTTCTTCGCGCAAAGACGATTCTGCCGCTCACAGTGCTCAGCGGTGTGCGCCTTCTGCCGAAAGAGGTCCGGGAGCGGTGCTTAGCTCTGCAGAGCACCGCACCTTTGTCTTTAGCCTCTCTTCTCGTCTACATCTTAGCAAAAAGCTTTTCCACTCTGTCTGTGAAGGAGAAACTGTGCCAGCACAAAAAACATCTCCCATCGTGTTCTAGAGGCTGCACGGAGGTCTGCCGAGTGTTTTGCAAGAAGAGAAAGAAAGTTGTCCAAAACAGCTTGCAATCGAATATTCATGTGAATAGAAAAGGCAGGAGAGTGGTCAGGTACTGTTTTCTCTCAGTTGGCAAGCTGCGCACACAATCGCAGTGTTGTACAGCTTGTTTCATCACCTTTGCGAAGCTGCCGCTCTCTCCGGCTCCCGGAGACGAAGAAGCTGCTTCTTCGCGCAAAGACGATTCTGCCGCTCACAGTGCTCTGCAGTGTGTGTCTTCTGCCGAAAGAGGCCCGGGAGCTGTGCTTAGCTCTGCAGAGCACCGTACCTTCGTCTTTAGCCTCTCTTCTCGTCTACATCTTAGGAAAATGCTTTTCCACTCTGTCTGGCAAGGAGAAACTTTGCCAGCACAGAAAACATCTCCCATCGTGTTCTAGAGGCTGCACGGAGGTCTGCCGAGTGTTTTGCAAGAAGAGAAAGAAAGTTGTCCAAAACAGCTTGCAATCGAATGTTCATGTGAATAGAAAAGGCAGGAGAGTGGTCAGGTACTGTTTTCTCTCAGTTGGCAAGCTGCGCACACAATCGCAGTGTTGTACAGCTTGTTTCATCACCTTTGCGAAGCTGCCGCTCTCTCCGGCTCCTGGAGACGAAGAAGCTGCTTCTTCGCGCAAAGACGATTCTGCCGCCACAGTGCTTTGCGGTGTGCGCCTTCTGCCGAAAGAGGTCTGGGAGCTGTGCTTAGCTCTGCAGAGCACCGTACCTTCGTCTTTAGCCTCTCTTCTCGTCTACATCTTAGCAAAAAGCTTTTCCACTCTGTCTGGCAAGGAGAAACTGTGCCAGCACAAAAAACATCTCCCATCGTGTTCTAGAGGCTGCACGGAGGTCTGCCGAGTGTTTTGCAAGAAGAGAAAGGAAGTTGTCCAAAACAGCTTGCAATCGAATGTTCAAGTGAATAGAAAAGGCAGGAGAGTGGTCAGGCACTGTTTTCTCTCACTTGGCAAGCTGCGCACACAATCGCAGTGTTGTACAGCTTGTTTCATCACCTTTGCGAAGCTGCCGCTCTCTCCGGCTCCCGGAGACGAAGAAGCTGCTTCTTCGCGCAAAGACGATTCTGCCGCTCACAGTGCTCTGCGGTGTGCGCCTTCTGCCGAAAGAGGTCCGGGAGCGGTGCTTAGCACTGCAGAGCACCGTAACTTCGTCTTTAGCCTCTCTTCTCGTCTACATCTTAGCAAAAAGCTTTTCCACTCTGTCTGGCAAGGAGAAACTTTGCCAGCACAGAAAACATCTCCCATCGTGTTCTAGAAGCTGCACGGAGGTCTGCCGAGTGTTTTGCAAGAAGAGAAAGAAAGTTGTCCAAAACAGCTTGCAATCGAATGTTCATGTGAATAGAAAAGGCAGGAGAGTGGTCAGGTACTGTTTTCTCTCAGTTGGCAAGCTGCGCACACAATCGCAGTGTTGTACAGCTTGTTTCATCACCTTTGCGAACTTGCCGCTCTCTCCGGCTCCCGGAGACGAAGAAGCTGCTTCTTCGCGCAAAGACGATTCTGCCGCTCACAGTGCTCTGCGGTGTGCGCCTTCTGCCGAAAGACGCCCGGGAGCGGTGCTTAGCTCTGCAGAGCACCGTACCTTCGTCTTTAGCCTCTCTTCTCGTCTACATCTTAGCAAAAAGCTTTTCCACTCTGTCTGGGAAGGAGAAACTGTGCCAGCACAAAAAACATCTCCCATCGTGTTCTAGAGTCTGCACGGAGGTCTGCCGAGTGTTTTGCAAGAAGAGAAAGAAAGTTGTCCAAAACAGCTTGCAATCGAATGTTCATCTGAATAGAAAAGGCAGGAGAGTGGTCAGGCACTGTTTTCTCTCAGTTGGCAAGCTGCGCACACAATCGCAGTGTTGTACAGCTTGTTTCATCACCTTTGCGAAGTTGCCGCTCTCTCCGGCTCCCGGAGACGAAGAAGCTGCTTCTTCGCGCAAAGACGATTCTGCCGCTCACAGTGCTCTGCGGTGTGCGCCTTCTGCCGAAAGAGGCCCGGGAGCGGTGCTTAGCTCTGCAGAGCACCGTACCTTCGTCTTTAGCCTCTCTTCTCGTCTACATCTTAGCAAAAAGCTTTTCCACTCTGTCTGGGAAGGAGAAACTGTGCCAGCACAAAAAGCATCTCCCATCGTGTTCTAGAGGCTGCACGGAGGTCTGCCGAGTGTTTTGCAAGAAGAGAAAGAAAGTTGTCCAAAACAGCTTGCAATCGAATGTTCATGTGAATAGAAAAGGCAGGAGAGTGGTCAGGCACTCTTTTCTCTCAGTTGGCAAGCTGCGCACACAATCGCAGTGTTGGACAGCTTGTTTCATCACCTTTGCAAAGTTGCCGCTCTCTGGCTCCCGGAGACGAAGAAGCTGCTTCTTCGCGCAAAGACGATTCTGCCGCTCACAGTGCTCAGCGGTGTGCGCCTTCTGCCGAAAGAGGTCCGGGAGCGGTGCTTAGCTCTGCAGAGCACCGCACCTTTGTCTTTAGCCTCTCTTCTCATCTATATCTTAGCAAAAAGCTTTTCCACTGTGCCTGGCAACGAGAAACTGTGCCAGCACAGAAAACATCTCCCATCGTGTTCTAGAAGCTGCATGGATGTCTGCCGAGTGTTTTGCAAGAAGAGAAAGAAAGTTGTCCAAAACAGCTTGCAATCGAATGTTCATGTGAATAGAAAAGGCAGGAGAGTGGTCAGGTACTGTTTTCTCTCAGTTGGCAAGCTGCGCACACAATCACAGTGTTGTACAGCTTGTTTCACCACCTTTGCGAAGCTGCCGCTCACTCCGGCTCCCGGAGACGAAGAAGCTGCTTCTTCGCGCAAAGACGATTCTGCCGCTCACAGTGCTCTGCAGTGTGTGTCTTCTGCCGAAAGAGGCCCGGGAGCTGTGCTTAGCTCTGCAGAGCACCGTACCTTCGTCTTTAGCCTCTCTTCTCGTCTACATCTTAGCAAAAAGCTTTCCCACTCTGTCTGGCAAGGAGAAACTGTGCCAGCACAAAAAACATCTCCCATCGTGTTCTAGAGGCTGCACGGAGGTCTGCCGAGTGTTTTGCAAGAAGAGAAAGAAAGTTGTCCATAACAGCTTGCAATCGAATATTCATGTGAATAGAAAAGGCAGGAGAGTGGTCAGGTACTGTTTTCTCTCAGTTGGCAAGCTGCGCACACAATCGCAGTGTTGTACAGCTTGTTTCATCACCTTTGCGAAGTTGCCGCTCTCTCCGGCTCCCGGAGACGAAGAAGCTGCTTCTTCGCGCAAAGACGATTCTGCCGCTCACAGTGCTCTGCGGTGTGCGCCTTCTGCCGAAAGAGGTCCGGGAGCGGTGCTTAGCTCTGCAGAGCACCGTACCTTCGTCTTTAGCCTCTCTTCTCGTCTACATCTTAGCAAAAAGCTTTTCCACTGTGCCTGGCAACGAGAAACTGTGCCAGCACAGAAAACATCTCCCATCGTGTTCTAGAAGCTGCACGGATGTCTGCCGAGTGTTTTGCAAGAAGAGAAAGAAAGTTGTCCAAAACAGCTTGCAATCGAATGTTCATGTGAATAGAAAAGGCAGGAGAGTGGTCAGCTACTGTTTTCTCTCAGTTGGCAAGCTGCGCACACAATCGCAGTGTTGTACAGCTTGTTTCACCACCTTTGCGAAGCTGCCGCTCACTCCGGTTCCCGGAGACGAAGAAGCTGCTTCTTCGCGCAAAGACGATTCTGCCGCTCACAGTGCTCTGCAGTGTGTGTCTTCTGCCGAAAGAGGCCCGGGAGCTGTGCTTAGCTCTGCAGAGCACCGTACCTTCGTCTTTAGCCTCTCTTCTCGTCTACATCTTAGCAAAAAGCTTTTCCACTCTGTCTGGCAAGGAGAAACTTTTCCAGCACAGAAAACATCTCCCATCGTGTTCTAGAAGCTGCACGGAGGTCTGCCGAGTGTTTTGCAAGAAGAGAAAGAAAGTTGTACAAAACAGCTTGCAATCGAATGTTCATGTGAATAGAAAAGGCAGGAGAGTGGTCAGGTACTGTTTTCTCTCAGTTGGCAAGCTGCGCACACAATCGCAGTGTTGTACAGCTTGTTTCATCACCTTTGCGAAGCTGCCGCTCTCTCCGGCTCCCGGAGACGAAGAAGCTGCTTCTTCGCGTAAAGACGATTCTGCCGCCACAGTGCTCTGCGGTGTGCGCCTTCTGCCGAAAGAGATCCGGGAGCGGTGCTTAGCTCTGCAGATCACGGTACCTTCGTCGTTAGCCTCTCTTCTCGTCTACATCTTAGCAAAAAGCTTTTCCACTCTGTCTGGCAAGGAGAAACTGTGCCAGCACAAAAAACATCTCCCACCGTGTTCTAGAGGCTGCACGGAGGTCTGCCGAGTGTTTTGCAAGAAGAGAAAGAGGGTTGTCCAAAACAGCTTGCAATCGAATGTTCATGTGATTAGAAAAGGCAGGAGAGTGGTCAGGTACTGTTTTCTCTCAGTTGGCAAGCTGCGCACACAATCGCAGTGTTGTACAGCTTGTTTCATCACCTTTGCGAAGTTGCCGCTCTCCGGCTCCCGGAGACGAAGAAGCTGCTTCTTCGCGCAAAGACGATTCTGCCGCTCACAGTGCTCTGCGGTGTGTGCCTTCTGCCGAAAGAGGCCCGGGAGCTGTGCTTAGCTCTGCAGAGCACCGTACCTTCGTCTTTAGCCTCTCTTCTCGTCTACATCTTAGCAAAAAGCTTTTCCACTGTGCCTGGCAACGAGAAACTGTGCCAGCACAGAAAACATCTCCCATCGTGTTCTAGAAGCTGCACGGATGTCTGCCGAGTGTTTTGCAAGAAGAGAAAGAAAGTTGTCCAAAACAGCTTGCAATCGAATGTTCATGTGAATAGAAAAGGCAGGAGAGTGGTCAGGTACTGTTTTCTCTCAGTTGGCAAGCTGCGCACACAATCGCAGTGTTGTACAGCTTGTTTCACCACCTTTGCGAAGCTGCCGCTCACTCCGGCTCCCGGAGACGAAGAAGCTGCTTCTTCGCGCAAAGACGATTCTGCCGCTCACAGTGCTCTGCAGTGTGTGTCTTCTGCCGAAAGAGGCCCGGGAGCTGTGCTTAGCTCTGCAGAGCACCGTACCTTCGTCTTTAGCCTCTCTTCTCGTCTACATCTTAGCAAAAAGCTTTTCCACTCTGTCTGGCAAGGAGAAACTTTTCCAGCACAGAAAACATCTCCCATCGTGTTCTAGAAGCTGCACGGAGGTCTGCCGAGTGTTTTGCAAGAAGAGAAAGAAAGTTGTCCAAAACAGCTTGCAATCGAATGTTCATGTGAATAGAAAAGGCAGGAGAGTGGTCAGGTACTGTTTTCTCTCAGTTGGCAAGCTGCGCACACAATCGCAGTGTTGTACAGCTTGTTTCATCACCTTTGCGAAGCTGCCGCTCTCTCCGGCTCCCGGAGACGAAGAAGCTGCTTCTTCGCGCAAAGACGATTCTGCCGCCACAGTGCTCTGCGGTGTGCGCCTTCTGCCGAAAGAGATCCGGGAGCGGTGCTTAGCTCTGCAGAGCACGGTACCTTCGTCTTTAGCCTCTCTTCTCGTCTACATCTTAGCAAAAAGCTTTTCCACTCTGTCTGGCAAGGAGAAACTGTGCCAGCACAAAAAACATCTCCCACCGTGTTCTAGAGGCTGCACGGAGGTCTGCCGAGTGTTTTGCAAGAAGAGAAAGAGGGTTGTCCAAAACAGCTTGCAATCGAATGTTCATGTGATTAGAAAAGGCAGGAGAGTGGTCAGGTACTGTTTTCTCTCAGTTGGCAAGCTGCGCACACAATCGCAGTGTTGTACAGCTTGTTTCATCACCTTTGCGAAGTTGCCGCTCTCCGGCTCCCGGAGACGAAGAAGCTGCTTCTTCGCGCAAAGACGATTCTGCCGCTCACAGTGCTCTGCGGTGTGCGCCTTCTGCCGAAAGAGGTCCGGGAGCGGTGCTTAGCTCTGCAGAGCACCGCACCTTTGTCTTTAGCCTCTCTTCTCATCTACATCTTAGCAAAAAGCTTTTCCACTCTGTCTGGCAAGGAGAAACTGTGCCAGCACAAAAAACATCTCCCATCGTGTTCTAGAGGCTGCACGGAGGTCTGCCGAGTGTTTTGCAAGAAGAGAAAGAAAGTTGTCCAAAACAGCTTGCAATCGAATATTCATGTGAATAGAAAAGGCAGGAGAGTGGTCAGGTACTGTTTTCTCTCAGTTGGCAAGCTGCGCACACAATCGCAGTGTTGTACAGCTTGTTTCATCACCTTTGCGAAGCTGCCGCTCTCTCCGGCTCCCGGAGACGAAGAAGCTTCTTCTTCGCGCAAAGACGATTCTGCCGCTCACAGTGCTCTGCAGTGTGTGTCTTCTGCCGAAAGAGGCCCGGGAGCTGTGCTTAGCTCTGCAGAGCACCGTACCTTCGTCTTTAGCCTCTCTTCTCGTCTACATCTTAGCAAAAAGCTTTTCCAATCTGTCTGGCAAGGAGAAACTGTGCCAGCACAGAAAACGTCTCCCATCGTGTTCTAGAGGCTGCACGGAGGTCTGCCGAGTGTTTTGCAAGAAGAGAAAGAAATTTGTCCAAAACAGCTTGCAATCGAATGTTCATGTGAATAGAAAAGGCAGGAGAGTGGTCAGGTACTGTTTTCTCTCAGTTGGCAAGCTGCGCACACAATCGCAGTGTTGTACAGCTTGTTTCATCACCTTTGCGAAGCTGCCGCTCTCTCCGGCTCCCGGAGACGAAGAAGCTGCTTCTTCGCGCAAAGACGATTCTGCCGCTCACAGTGCTCTGCAGTGTGTGTCTTCTGCCGAAAGAGGCCCGGGAGCTGTGCTTAGCTCTGCAGAGCACCGTACCTTCGTCTTTAGCCTCTCTTCTCGTCTACATCTTAGCAAAATGCTTTTCCACTCTGTCTGGCAAGGAGAAACTTTGCCAGCACAGAAAACATCTCCCATCGTGTTCTAGAGGCTGCACGGAGGTCTGCCGAGTGTTTTGCAAGAAGAGAAAGAAAGTTGTCCAAAACAGCTTGCAATCGAATGTTCATGTGAATAGAAAAGGCAGGAGAGTGGTCAGGTACTGTTTTCTCTCAGTTGGCAAGCTGCGCACACAATCGCAGTGTTGTACAGCTTGTTTCATCACCTTTGCGAAGCTGCCGCTCTCTCCGGCTCCCGGAGACGAAGAAGCTGCTTCTTCGCGCAAAGACGATTCTGCCGCCACAGTGCTCTGCGGTGTGCGCCTTCTGCCGAAAGACGCCCGGGAGCTGTGCTTAGCTCTGCAGAGCACCGTACCTTCGTCTTTAGCCTCTCTTCTCGTCTACATCTTAGCAAAAAGCTTTTCCACTCTGTCTGGCAAGGAGAAACTGTGCCAGCACAAAAAACATCTCCCATCGTGTTCTAGAGGCTGCACGGAGGTCTGCCGAGTGTTTTGCAAGAAGAGAAAGGAAGTTGTCCAAAACAGCTTGCAATCGAATGTTCAAGTGAATAGAAAAGGCAGGAGAGTGGTCAGGTACTGTTTTCTCTCACTTGGCAAGCTGCGCACACAATCGCAGTGTTGTACAGCTTGTTTCATCACCTTTGCGAAGCTGCCGCTCTCTCCGGCTCCTGGAGACGAAGAAGCTGCTTCTTCGCGCAAAGACGATTCTGCCGCTCACAGTGCTCTGCGGTGTGCGCCTTCTGCCGAAAGAGGTCCGGGAGCGGTGCTTAGCACTGCAGAGCACCGTAACTTCGTCTTTAGCCTCTCTTCTCGTCTACATCTTAGCAAAAAGCTTTTCCACTCTGTCTGGCAAGGAGAAACTTTGCCAGCACGGAAAACATCTCCCATCGTGTTCTAGAAGCTGCACGGAGGTCTGCCGAGTGTTTTGCAAGAAGAGAAAGAAAGTTGTCCAAAACAGCTTGCAATCGAATGTTCATGTGAATAGAAAAGGCAGGAGAGTGGTCAGGTACTGTTTTCTCTCAGTTGGCAAGCTGCGCACACAATCGCAGTGTTGTACAGCTTGTTTCATCACCTTTGCGAACTTGCCGCTCTCTCCGGCTCCCGGAGACGAAGAAGCTGCTTTTTCGCGCAAAGACGATTCTGCCGCTCACAGTGCTCTGCGGTGTGCGCCTTCTGCCGAAAGAGGCCCGGGAGCGGTGCTTAGCTCTGCAGAGCACCGTACCTTCGTCTTTAGCCTCTCTTCTCGTCTACATCTTAGCAAAAAGCTTTTCCACTCTGTCTGGCAAGGAGAAACTTTGCCAGCACAGAAAACATCTCCCATCGTGTTCTAGAAGCTTCACGGAGGTCTGCCGAGTGTTTTGCAAGAAGAGAAAGAAAGTTGTCCAAAACAGCTTGCAATCGAATGTTCATGTGAATAGAAAAGGCAGGAGAGTGGTCAGGCACTGTTTTCTCTCAGTTGGCAAGCTGCGCACACAATCGCAGTGTTGTACAGCTTGTTTCATCACCTTTGCGAACTTGCCGCTCTCTCCGGCTCCCGGAGACGAAGAAGCTGCTTCTTCGCGCAAAGACGATTCTGCCGCTCACAGTGCTCTGCGGTGTGCGCCTTCTGCCGAAAGAGGCCCGGGAGCGGTGCTTAGCTCTGCAGAGCACCGTACCTTCGTCTTTAGCCTCTCTTCTCGTCTACATCTTAGCAAAAAGCTTTTCCACTCTGTCTGGGAAGGAGAAACTGTGCCAGCACAAAAAACATCTCCCATCGTGTTCTAGAGGCTGCACGGAGGTCTGCCGAGTGTTTTGCAAGAAGAGAAAGAAAGTTGTCCAAAACAGCTTGCAATCGAATGTTCATGTGAATAGAAAAGGCAGGAGAGTGGTCAGGCACTGTTTTCTCTCAGTTGGCAAGCTGCGCACACAATCGCAGTGTTGTACAGCTTGTTTCATCACCTTTGCGAAGTTGCCGCTCTCTCCGGCTCCCGGAGACGAAGAAGCTGCTTCTTCGCGCAAAGACGATTCTGCCGCTCACAGTGCTCTGCGGTGTGCGCCTTCTGCCGAAAGAGGCCCGGGAGCTGTGCTTAGCTCTGCAGAGCACCGTACCTTCGTCTTTAGCCTCTCATCTCGTCTACATCTTAGCAAAAAGCTTTTCCACTCTGTCTGGCAAGGAGAAACTGTGCCAGCACAAAAAACATCTCCCATCGTGTTCTAGAGGCTGCACGGAAGTCTGCCGAGTGTTTTGCAAGAAGAGAAAGAAAGTTGTCCAAAACAGCTTGCAATCGAATGTTCATCTGAATAGAAAAGGCAGGAGAGTGGTCAGGTACTGTTTTCTCTCACTTGGCAAGCTGAGCACACAATCGCAGTGTTGTACAGCTTGTTTCATCACCTTTGCGAAGCTGCCGCTCTCTCCGGCTCCCGGAGACGAAGAAGCTGCTTCTTCGCGCAAAGACGATTCTGCCGCTCACAGTGCTCAGCGGTGTGCGCCTTCTGCCGAAAGAGGTCCGGGAGCGGTGCTTAGCTCTGCAGAGCACCGCACCTTTGTCTTTAGCCTCTCTTCTCATCTACATCTTAGCAAAAAGCTTTTCCACTCTGTCTGGGAAGGAGAAACTGTGCCAGCACAAAAAACATCTCCCATCGTGTTCTAGAGGCTGCACGGAGGTCTGCCGACTGTTTTGCAAGAAGAGAAAGAAAGTTGTCCAAAACAGCTTGCAATCGAATATTCATGTGAATAGAAAAGGCAGGAGAGTGGTCAGGTACTGTTTTCTCTCACTTGGCAAGCTGCGCACACAATCGCAGTGTTGTACAGCTTGTTTCATCACCTTTGCGAAGCTGCCGCTCTCTCCGGCTCCCGGAGACGAAGAAGCTGCTTCTTCGCGCAAAGACGATTCTGCCGCTCACAGTGCTCTGCAGTGTGTGTCTTCTGCCGAAAGAGGCCCGGGAGCTGTGCTTAGCTCTGCAGAGCACCGTACCTTCGTCTTTAGCCTCTCTTCTCGTCTACATCTTAGCAAAAAGCTTTTCCACTCTGTCTGGCAAGGAGAAACTTTGCCAGCACAGAAAACATCTCCCATCGTGTTCTAGAAGCAGCACGGAGGTCTGCCGAGTGTTTTGCAAGAAGAGAAAGAAAGTTGTCCAAAACAGCTTGCAATCGAATGTTCATGTAAATAGAAAAGGCAGGAGAGTGGTCAGGCACTGTTTTCTCTCAGTTGGCAAGCTGCGCACACAATCGCAGTGTTGTACAGCTTGTTTCATCACCTTTGCGAACTTGCCGCTCTCTCCGGCTCCCGGAGACGAAGAAGCTGCTTCTTCGCGCAAAGACGATTCTGCCGCTCACAGTGCTCTGCGGTGTGCGCCTTCTGCCAAAAGAGGCCCGGGAGCGGTGCTTAGCTCTGCAGAGCACCGTACCTTCGTCTTTAGCCTCTCTTCTCGTCTACATCTTAGCAAAAAGCTTTTCCACTCTGTCTGGGAAGGAGAAATTGTGCCAGCACAAAAAGCATCTCCCATCGTGTTCTAGAGGCTGCACGGAGGTCTGCCGAGTGTTTTGCAAGAAGAGAAAGAAAGTTGTCCAAAACAGCTTGCAATCGAATGTTCATGTGAATAGAAAAGGCAGGAGAGTGGTCAGGCACTGTTTTCTCTCAGTTGGCAAGCTGCGCACACAATCGCAGTGTTGTACAGCTTGTTTCATCACCTTTGCGAAGTTGCCGCTCTCTCCGGCTCCCGGAGACGAAGAAGCTGCTTCTTCGCGCAAAGACGATTCTGCCGCTCACAGTGCTCTGCGGTGTGCGCCTTCTGCCGAAAGAGGCCCGGGAGCGGTGCTTAGCTCTGCAGAGCACCGTACCTTCGTCTTTAGCCTCTCTTCTCGTCTACATCTTAGCAAAAAGCTTTCCCACTCTGTCTGGGAAGGAGAAACTGTGCCAGCACAAAAAACATCTCCCATCGTGTTCTAGAGGCTGCACGGAGGTCTGCCGAGTGTTTTGCAAGAAGAGAAAGAAAGTTGTCCAAAACAGCTTGCAATCGAATGTTCATGTGAATAGAAAAGGCAGGAGAGTGGTCAGGTACTGTTTTCTCTCAGTTGGCAAGCTGCGCACACAATCGCAGTGTTGGACAGCTTGTTTCATCACCTTTGCGAAGTTGCCGCTCTCCGGCTCCCGGAGACGAAGAAGCTGCTTTTTCGCGCAAAGACGATTCTGCCGCTCACAGTGCTCTGCGGTGTGCGCCTTCTGCCGAAAGAGGCCCGGGAGCGGTGCTTAGCTCTGCAGAGCACCGTACCTTCGTCTTTAGCCTCTCTTCTCGTCTACATCTTAGCAAAAAGCTTTTCCACTCTGTCTGGCAAGGAGAAACTTTGCCAGCACAGAAAACATCTCCCATCGTGTTCTAGAAGCTGCACGGAGGTCTGCCGAGTGTTTTGCAAGAAGAGAAAGAAAGTTGTCCAAAACAGCTTGCAATCGAATGTTCATGTGAATAGAAAAGGCAGGAGAGTGGTCAGGCACTGTTTTCTCTCAGTTGGCAAGCTGCGCACACAATCGCAGTGTTGTACAGCTTGTTTCATCACCTTTGCGAACTTGCCGCTCTCTCCGGCTCCCGGAGACGAAGAAGCTGCTTCTTCGCGCAAAGACGATTCTGCCGCTCACAGTGCTCTGCGGTGTGCGTCTTCTGCCGAAAGAGGCCCGGGAGCGGTGCTTAGCTCTGCAGAGCACCGTACCTTCGTCTTTAGCCTCTCTTCTCGTCTACATCTTAGCAAAAAGCTTTCCCACTCTGTCTGGGAAGGAGAAACTGTGCCAGCACAAAAAACATCTCCCATCGTGTTCTAGAGGCTGCACGGAGGTCTGCCGAGTGTTTTGCAAGAAGAGAAAGAAAGTTGTCCAAAACAGCTTGCAATCGAATGTTCATGTGAATAGAAAAGGCAGGAGAGTGGTCAGGTACTGTTTTCTCTCAGTTGGCAAGCTGCGCACACAATCGCAGTGTTGGACAGCTTGTTTCATCACCTTTGCGAAGTTGCCGCTCTCCGGCTCCCGGAGACGAAGAAGCTGCTTCTTCGCGCAAAGACGATTCTGCCGCTCACAGTGCTCTGCGGTGTGCGCCTTCTGCCGAAAGAGGTCCGGGAGCGGTGCTTAGCTCTGCAGAGCACCGCACCTTTGTCTTTAGCCTCTCTTCTCATCTACATCTTAGCAAAAAGCTTTTCCACTCTGTCTGGCAAGGAGAAACTGTGCCAGCACAAAAAACATCTCCCATCGTGTTCTAGAGGCTGCACGGAGGTCTGCCGAGTGTTTTGCAAGAAGAGAAAGGAAGTTGTCCAAAACAGCTTGCAATCGAATGTTCAAGTGAATAGAAAAGGCAGGAGAGTGGTCAGGTACTGTTTTCTCTCACTTGGCAAGCTGCGCACACAATCGCAGTGTTGTACAGCTTGTTTCATCACCTTTGCGAAGCTGCCGCTCTCTCCGGCTCCCGGAGACGAAGAAGCTGCTTCTTCGCGCAAAGACGATTCTGCCGCTCACAGTGCTCTGCGGTGTGCGCCTTCTGCCGAAAGAGGTCCGGGAGCGGTGCTTAGCACTGCAGAGCACCGTAACTTCGTCTTTAGCCTCTCTTCTCGTCTACATCTTAGCAAAAAGCTTTTCCACTCTGTCTGGCAAGGAGAAACTTTTCCAGCACAGAAAACATCTCCCATCGTGTTCTAGAAGCTGCACGGAGGTCTGCCGAGTGTTTTGCAAGAAGAGAAAGAAAGTTGTCCAAAACAGCTTGCAATCGAATGTTCATGTGAATAGAAAAGGCAGGAGAGTGGTCAGGTACTGTTTTCTCTCAGTTGGCAAGCTGCGCACACAATCGCAGTGTTGTACAGCTTGTTTCATCACCTTTGCGAACTTGCCGCTCTCTCCGGCTCCCGGAGACGAAGAAGCTGCTTCTTCGCGCAAAGACGATTCTGCCGCTCACAGTGCTCTGCGGTGTGCGCCTTCTGCCGAAAGAGGCCCGGGAGCGGTGCTTAGCTCTGCAGAGCACCGTACCTTCGTCTTTAGCCTCTCTTCTCGTCTACATCTTAGCAAAAAGCTTTTCCACTCTGTCTGGCAAGGAGAAACTTTGCCAGCACAGAAAACATCTCCCATCGTGTTCTAGAAGCAGCACGGAGGTCTGCCGAGTGTTTTGCAAGAAGAGAAAGAAAGTTGTCCAAAACACCTTGCAATCGAATGTTCATGTAAATAGAAAAGGCAGGAGAGTGGTCAGGCACTGTTTTCTCTCAGTTGGCAAGCTGCGCACACAATCGCAGTGTTGTACAGCTTGTTTCATCACCTTTGCGAACTTGCCGCTCTCTCCGGCTCCCGGAGACGAAGAAGCTGCTTCTTCGCGCAAAGACGATTCTGCCGCTCACAGTGCTCTGCGGTGTGCGCCTTCTGCCGAAAGAGGCCCGGGAGCGGTGCTTAGCTCTGCAGAGCACCGTACCTTCGTCTTTAGCCTCTCTTCTCGTCTACATCTTAGCAAAAAGCTTTTCCACTCTGTCTGGGAAGGAGAAACTTTGCCAGCACAAAAAGCATCTCCCATCGTGTTCTAGAGGCTGCACGGAGGTCTGCCGAGTGTTTTGCAAGAAGAGAAAGAAAGTTGTCCAAAACAGCTTGCAATCGAATGTTCATGTGAATTGAAAAGGCAGGAGAGTGGTCAGGCACTGTTTTCTCTCAGTTGGCAAGCTGCGCACACAATCGCAGTGTTGTACAGCTTGTTTCATCACCTTTGCGAACTTGCCGCTCTCTCCGGCTCCCGGTGACGAAGAAGCTGCTTCTTCGCGCAAAGACGATTCTGCCGCTCACAGTGCTCTGCGGTGTGCGCCTTCTGCCGAAAGAGGCCCGGGAGCGGTGCTTAGCTCTGCAGAGCACCGTACCTTCGTCTTTAGCCTCTCTTCTCGTCTACATCTTAGCAAAAAGCTTTCCCACTCTGTCTGGCAAGGAGAAACTGTGCCAGCACAAAAAACATCTCCCATCGTGTTCTAGAGGCTGCACGGAGGTCTGCCGAGTGTTTTGCAAGAAGAGAAAGAAAGTTGTCCAAAACAGCTTGCAATCGAATGTTCATGTGAATAGAAAAGGCAGGAGAGTGGTCAGGTACTGTTTTCTCTCAGTTGGCAAGCTGCGCACACAATCGCAGTGTTGGACAGCTTGTTTCATCACCTTTGCGAAGTTGCCGCTCTCCGGCTCCCGGAGACGAAGAAGCTGCTTCTTCGCGCAGAGACGATTCTGCCGCTCACAGTGCTCTGCGGTGTGCGCCTTCTGCCGAAAGAGGTCCGGGAGCGGTGCTTAGCTCTGCAGAGCACCGCACCTTTGTCTTTAGCCTCTCTTCTTATCTACATCTTAGCAAAAAGCTTTTCCACTCTGTCTGGCAAGGAGAAACTGTGCCAGCACAAAAAACATCTCCCATCGTGTTCTAGAGGCTGCACGGAGGTCTGCCGAGTGTTTTGCAAGAAGAGAAATGAAGTTGTCCAAAACAGCTTGCAATCGAATGTTCAAGTGAATAGAAAAGGCAGGAGAGTGGTCAGGTACTGTTTTCTCTCAGTTGGCAAGCTGCGCACACAATCGCAGTGTTGTACAGCTTGTTTCATCACCTTTGCGAAGCTGCCGCTCTCTCCGGCTCCCGGAGACGAAGAAGCTGCTTCTTCGCGCAAAGACGATTCTGCCGCTCACAGTGCTCTGCGGTGTGCGCCTTCTGCCGAAAGAGGTCCGGGAGCGGTGCTTAGCACTGCAGAGCACCGTAACTTCGTCTTTAGCCTCTCTTCTCGTCTACATCTTAGCAAAAAGCTTTTCCACTCTGTCTGGCAAGGAGAAACTTTTCCAGCACAGAAAACATCTCCCATCGTGTTCTAGAAGCTGCACGGATGTCTGCCGAGTGTTTTGCAAGAAGAGAAAGAAAGTTGTTCCAAACAGCTTGCAATCGAATGTTCATGTGAATAGAAAAGGCAGGAGAGTGGTCAGGTACTGTTTTCTCTCAGTTGGCAAGCTGCGCACACAATCGCAGTGTTGTACAGCTTGTTTCATCACCTTTGCGAACTTGCCGCTCTCTCCGGCTCCCGGAGACGAAGAAGCTGCTTCTTCGCGCAAAGACGATTCTGCCGCTCACAGTGCTCTGCGGTGTGCGCCTTCTGCCGAAAGAGGCCCGGGAGCGGTGCTTAGCTCTGCAGAGCACCGTACCTTCGTCTTTAGCCTCTCTTCTCGTCTACATCTTAGCAAAAAGCTTTTCCACTCTGTCTGGCAAGGAGAAACTGTGCCAGCACAAAAAACATCTCCCATCGTGTTCTAGAGGCTGCACGGAGGTCTGCCGAGTGTTTTGCAAGAAGAGAAAGAAAGTTGTCCAAAACAGCTTGCAATCGAATGTTCATGTGAATAGAAAAGGCAGGAGAGTGGTCAGGCACTGTTTTCTCTCAGTTGGCAAGCTGCGCACACAATCGCAGTGTTGTACAGCTTGTTTCATCACCTTTGCGAACTTGCCGCTCTCTCCGGCTCCCGGAGACGAAGAAGCTGCTTCTTCGCGCAAAGACGATTCTGCCGCTCACAGTGCTCTGCGGTGTGCGCCTTCTGCCGAAAGAGGCCCGGGAGCTGTGCTTAGCTCTGCAGAGCACCGTACCTTCGTCTTTAGCCTCTCTTCTCGTCTACATCTTAGCAAAAAGCTTTTCCACTCTGTCTGGGAAGGAGAAACTGTGCCAGCACAAAAAACATCTCCCATCGTGTTCTAGAGGCTGCACGGAGGTCTGCCGAGTGTTTTGCAAGAAGAGAAAGAAAGTTGTCCAAAACAGCTTGCAATCGAATGTTCATGTGAATAGAAAAGGCAGGAGAGTGGTCAGGTACTGTTTTCTCTCACTTGGCAAGCTGAGCACACAATCGCAGTGTTGTACAGCTTGTTTCATCACCTTTGCGAAGCTGCCGCTCTCTCCGGCTCCCGGAGACGAAGAAGCTTCTTCTTCGCGCAAAGACGATTCTGCCGCTCACAGTGCTCAGCGGTGTGCGCCTTCTGCCGAAAGAGGTCCGGGAGCGGTGCTTAGCTCTGCAGAGCACCGCACCTTTGTCTTTAGCCTCTCTTCTCATCTACATCTTAGCAAAAAGCTTTTCCACTCTGTCTGGCAAGGAGAAACTGTGCCAGCACAAAAAACATCTCCCATCGTGTTCTAGAGGCTGCACGGAGGTCTGCCGACTGTTTTGCAAGAAGAGAAAGAAAGTTGTCCAAAACAGCTTGCAATCGAATATTCATGTGAATAGAAAAGGCAGGAGAGTGGTCAGGTACTGTTTTCTCTCAGTTGGCAAGCTGCGCACACAATCGCAGTGTTGTACAGCTTGTTTCATCACCTTTGCGAAGCTGCCGCTCTCTCCGGCTCCCGGAGACGAAGAAGCTGCTTCTTCGCGCAAAGACGATTCTGCCGCTCACAGTGCTCTGCAGTGTGTGTCTTAAGCCGAAAGAGGCCCGGGAGTTGTGCTTTGCTCTGCAGAGCACCGTACCTTCGTCTTTAGCCTCTCTTCTCGTCTACATCTTAGCAAAAAGCTTTTCCACTCTGTCTGGCAAGGAGAAACTTTGCCAGCACAGAAAACATCTCCCATCGTGTTCTAGAAGCTGCACGGAGGTCTGCCGAGTGTTTTGCAAGAAGAGAAAGAAATTTGTCCAAAACAGCTTGCAATCGAATGTTCATGTGAATAGAAAAGGCAGGAGAGTGGTCAGGCACTGTTTTCTCTCAGTTGGCAAGCTGCGCACACAATCGCAGTGTTGTACAGCTTGTTTCATCACCTTTGCGAACTTGCCGCTCTCTCCGGCTCCCGGAGACGAAGAAGCTGCTTCTTCGCGCAAAGACGATTCTGCCGCTCACAGTGCTCTGCGGTGCGCGCCTTCTGCCGAAAGAGGCCCGGGAGCGGTGCTTAGCTCTGCAGAGCACCGTACCTTCGTCTTTAGCCTCTCTTCTCGTCTACATCTTAGCAAAAAGCTTTTCCACTCTGTCTGGCAAGGAGAAACTGTGCCAGCACAAAAAGCATCTCCCATCGTGTTCTAGAGGCTGCACGGAGGTCTGCCGAGTGTTTTGCAAGAAGAGAAAGAAAGTTGTCCAAAACAGCTTGCAATCGAATGTTCATGTGAATAGAAAAGGCAGGAGAGTGGTCAGGCACTGTTTTCTCTCAGTTGGCAAGCTGCGCACACAATCGCAGTGTTGTACAGCTTGTTTCATCACCTTTGCGAAGTTGCCGCTCTCTCAGGCTCCCGGAGACGAAGAAGCTGCTTCTTCGCGCAAAGACGATTCTGCCGCTCACAGTTCTCTGCGGTGTGCGCCTTCTGCCGAAAGAGGCCCGGGAGCGGTGCTTAGCTCTGCAGAGCACCGTACCTTCGTCTTTAGCCTCTCTTCTCGTCTACATCTTAGCAAAAAGCTTTCCCACTCTGTCTGGGAATGAGAAACTGTGCCAGCACAAAAAACATCTCCCATCGTGTTCTAGAGGCTGCACGGAGGTCTGCCGAGTGTTTTGCAAGAAGAGAAAGAAAGTTGTCCAAAACAGCTTGCAATCGAATGTTCATGTGAATAGAAAAGGCAGGAGAGTGGTCAGGTACTGTTTTCTCTCAGTTGGCAAGCTGCGCACACAATCGCAGTGTTGGATAGCTTGTTTCATCACCTTTGCGAAGTTGCCGCTCTCCGGCTCCCGGAGACGAAGAAGCTGCTTCTTCGCGCAAAGACGATTCTGCCGCTCACAGTGCTCAGCGGTGTGCGCCTTCTGCCGAAAGAGGTCCGGGAGCGGTGCTTAGCTCTGCAGAGCACCGCACCTTTGTCTTTAGCCTCTCTTCTCGTCTACATCTTAGCAAAAAGCTTTTCCACTCTGTCTGGCAAGGAGAAACTGTGCCAGCACAAAAAACATCTCCCATCGTGTTCTAGAGGCTGCACGGAGGTCTGCCGAGTGTTTTGCAAGAAGAGAAAGGAAGTTGTGCAAAACAGCTTGCAATCGAATGTTCAAGTGAATAGAAAAGGCAGGAGAGTGGTCAGGTACTGTTTTCTCTCACTTGGCAAGCTGCGCACACAATCGCAGTGTTGTACAGCTTGTTTCATCACCTTTGCGAAGCTGCCGCTCTCTCCGGCTCCCGGAGACGAAGAAGCTGCTTCTTCGCGCAAAGACGATTCTGCCGCTCACAGTGCTCTGCAGTGTGTGTCTTCTGCCGAAAGAGGCCCGGGAGCTGGGCTTAGCTCTGCAGAGCACCGTGCCTTCGTCTTTAGCCTCTCTTCTCGTCTACATCTTAGCAAAAAGCTTTTCCACTCTGTCTGGCAAGGAGAAACTTTGCCAGCACAGAAAACATCTCCCATCGTGTTCTAGAAGCTGCACGGAGGTCTGCCGAGTGTTTTGCAAGAAGAGAAAGAAAGTTGTCCAAAACAGCTTGCAATCGAATGTTCATGTGAATAGAAAAGGCAGGAGAGTGGTCAGGCACTGTTTTCTCTCAGTTGGCAAGCTGCGCACACAATCGCAGTGTTGTACAGCTTGTTTCATCACCTTTGCGAAGTTGCCGCTCTCTCCGGCTCCCGGAGACGAAGAAGCTGCTTCTTCGCGCAAAGACGATTCTGCCGCTCACAGTGCTCTGCGGTGTGCGCCTTCTGCCGAAAGAGGCCCGGGAGCGGTGCTTAGCTCTGCAGAGCACCGTACCTTCGTCTTTAGCCTCTCTTCTCGTCTACATCTTAGCAAAAAGCTTTTCCACTCTGTCTGGGAAGGAGAAACTGTGCCAGCACAAAAAACATCTCCCATCGTGTTCTAGAGGCTGCACGGAGGTCTGCCGAGTGTTTTGCAAGAAGAGAAAGAAAGTTGTCCAAAACAGCTTGCAATCGAATGTTCATGTGAATAGAAAAGGCAGGAGAGTGGTCAGGTACTGTTTTCTCTCAGTTGGCAAGCTGCGCACACAATCGCAGTGTTGGACAGCTTGTTTCATCACCTTTGCGAAGTTGCCGCTCTCCGGCTCCCGGAGACGAAGAAGCTGCTTCTTCGCGCAAAGACGATTCTGCCGCTCACAGTGCTCAGCGGTGTGCGCCTTCTGCCGAAAGAGGTCCGGGAGCGGTGCTTAGCTCTGCAGAGCACCGCACCTTTGTCTTTAGCCTCTCTTCTCATCTACATCTTAGCAAAAAGCTTTTCCACTCTGTCTGGCAAGGAGAAACTGTGCCAGCACAAAAAACATCTCCCATCGTGTTCTAGAGGCTGCACGGAGGTCTGCCGAGTGTTTTGCAAGAAGAGAAAGGAAGTTGTCCAAAACAGCTTGCAATCGAATGTTCAAGTGAATAGAAAAGGCAGGAGAGTGGTCAGGTACTGTTTTCTCTCACTTGGCAAGCTGCGCACACAATCGCAGTGTTGTACAGCTTGTTTCATCACCTTTGCGAAGCTGCCGCTCTCTCCGGCTCCCGGAGACGAAGAAGCTGCTTCTTCGCGCAAAGACGATTCTGCCGCTCACAGTGCTCTGCGGTGTGCGCCTTCTGCCGAAAGAGGTCCGGGAGCGGTGCTTAGCACTGCAGAGCACCGTAACTTCGTCTTTAGCCTCTCTTCTCGTCTACATCTTAGCAAAAAGCTTTTCCACTCTGTCTGGCAAGGAGAAACTTTTCCAGCACAGAAAACATCTCCCATCGTGTTCTAGAAGCTGCACGGAGGTCTGCCGAGTGTTTTGCAAGAAGAGAAAGAAAGTTGTCCAAAACAGCTTGCAATCGAATGTTCATGTGAATAGAAAAGGCAGGAGAGTGGTCAGGTACTGTTTTCTCTCAGTTGGCAAGCTGCGCACACAATCGCAGTGTTGTACAGCTTGTTTCATCACCTTTGTGAACTTGCCGCACTCTCCGGCTCCCGGAGACGAAGAAGCTGCTTCTTCGCGCAAAGACGATTCTGCCGCTCACAGTGCTCTGCGGTGTGCGCCTTCTGCCGAAAGAGGTCCGGGAGCGGTGCTTAGCTCTGCAGAGCACCGTACCTTCGTCTTTAGCCTCTCTTCTCGTCTACATCTTAGCAAAAAGCTTTTCCACTCTGTCTGGCAAGGAGAAACTTTGCCAGCACAGGAATCATCTCCCATCGTGTTCTAGAAGCTGCACGGAGGTCTGCCGAGTGTTTTGCAAGAAGAGAAAGAAAGTTGTCCAAAACAGCTTGCAATCGAATGTTCATGTGAATAGAAAAGGCAGGAGAGTGGTCAGGCACTGTTTTCTCTCAGTTGGCAAGCTGCGCACACAATCGCAGTGTTGTAGAGCTTGTTTCATCACCTTTGCGAACTTGCCGCTCTCTCCGGCTCCCGGAGACGAAGAAGCTGCTTCTTCGCGCAAAGACGATTCTGCCGCTCACAGTGCTCAGCGGTGTGCGCCTTCTGCCGAAAGAGGCCCGGGAGCGGTGCTTAGCTCTGCAGAGCACCGTACCTTCGTCTTTAGCCTCTCTTCTCGTCTACATCTTAGCAAAAAGCTTTTCCACTCTGTCTGGGAAGGAGAAACTGTGCCAGCACAAAAAACATCTCCCATCGTGTTCTAGAGGCTGCACGGAGGTCTGCCGAGTGTTTTGCAAGAATAGAAAGTAAGTTGTCCAAAACAGCTTGCAATCGAATGTTCATGTGAATAGAAAAGGCAGGAGAGTGGTCAGGCACTGTTTTCTCCCAGTTGGCAAGCTGCGCACACAATCGCAGTGTTGTACAGCTTGTTTCATCGCCTTTGCGAAGTTGCCGCTCTCTCCGGCTCCCGGAGACGAAGAAGCTGCTTCTTCGCGCAAAGACGATTCTGCCGCTCACAGTGCTCTGCGGTGTGCGCCTTCTGCCGAAAGAGGCCCGGGAGCTGTGCTTAGCTCTGCAGAGCACCGTACCTTCGTCTTTAGCCTCTCTTCTCGTCTACATCTTAGCAAAAAGCTTTTCCACTCTGTCTGGCAAGGAGAAACTGTGCCAGCACAAAAAACATCTCCCATCGTGTTCTAGAGGCTGCACGGAGGTCTGCCGAGTGTTTTGCAAGAAGAGAAAGAAAGTTGTCCAAAACAGCTTGCAATCGAATGTTCATGTGAATAGAAAAGGCAGGAGAGTGGTCAGGTACTGTTTTCTCTCACTTGGCAAGCTGAGCACACAATCGCAGTGTTGTACAGCTTGTTTCATCACCTTTGCGAAGCTGCCGCTCTCTCCGGCTCCCGGAGACGAAGAAGCTGCTTCTTCGCGCAAAGACGATTCTGCCGCTCACAGTGCTCTGCGGTGTGCGCCTTCTGCCGAAAGAGGTCCGGGAGCGGTGCTTAGCTCTGCAGAGCACCGCACCTTTGTCTTTAGCCTCTCTTCTCATCTACATCTTAGCAAAAAGCTTTTCCACTCTGTCTGGCAAGGAGAAACTGTGCCAGCACAAAAAACATCTCCCATCGTGTTCTAGAGGCTGCACGGAGGTCTGCCGACTGTTTTGCAAGAAGAGAAAGAAAGTTGTCCAAAACAGCTTGCAATCGAATATTCATGTGAATAGAAAAGGCAGGAGAGTGGTCAGGTACTGTTTTCTCTCACTTGGCAAGCTGCGCACACAATCGCAGTGTTGTACAGCTTGTTTCATCACCTTTGCGAAGCTGCCGCTCTCTCCGGCTCCCGGAGACGAAGAAGCTGCTTCTTCGCGCAAAGACGATTCTGCCGCTCACAGTGCTCTGCAGTGTGTGTCTTCTGCCGAAAGAGGCCCGGGAGCTGGGCTTAGCTCTGCAGAGCACCGTGCCTTCGTCTTTAGCCTCTCTTCTCGTCTACATCTTAGCAAAAAGCTTTTCCATTCTGTCTGGCAAGGAGAAACTTTGCCAGCACAGAAAACATCTCCCATCGTGTTCTAGAAGCTGCACGGAGGTCTGCCGAGTGTTTTGCAAGAAGAGAAAGAAAGTTGTCCAAAACAGCTTGCAATCGAATGTTCATGTGAATAGAAAAGGCAGGAGAGTGGTCAGGCACTGTTTTCTCTCAGTTGGCAAGCTGCGTACACAATCGCAGTGTTGTACAGCTTGTTTCATCACCTTTGCGAACTTGCCGCTCTCTCCGGCTCCCGGAGACGAAGAAGCTGCTTCTTCGCGCAAAGACGATTCTGCCGCTCACAGTGCTCTGCGGTGTGCGCCTTCTGCCGAAAGAGGCCCGGGAGCGGTGCTTAGCTCTGCAGAGCACCGTACCTTCGTCTTTAGCCTCTCTTCTCGTCTACATCTTAGCAAAAAGCTTTCCCACTCTGTCTGGGAAGGAGAAACTGTGCCAGCACAAAAAACATCTCCCATCGTGTTCTAGAGGCTGCACGGAGGTCTGCCGAGTGTTTTGCAAGAAGAGAAAAAAGTTGTCCAAAACAGCTTGCAATCGAATATTCATGTGAATAGAAAAGGCAGGAGAGTGGTCAGGTACTGTTTTCTCTCAGTTGGCAAGCTGCGCACACAATCGCAGTGTTGTACAGCTTGTTTCATCACCTTTGCGAAGTTGCCGCTCTCTCCGGCTCCCGGAGACGAAGAAGCTGCTTCTTCGCGCAAAGACGATTCTGCCGCTCACAGTGCTCTGCGGTGTGCGCCTTCTGCCGAAAGAGGCCCGGGAGCTGTGCTTAGCTCTGCAGAGCACCGTACCTTCGTCTTTAGCCTCTCTTCTCGTCTACATCTTAGCAAAAAGCTTTTCCACTCTGTCTGGCAAGGAGAAACTGTGCCAGCACAAAAAACATCTCCCATCGTGTTCTAGAGGCTGCACGGAGGTCTGCCGAGTGTTTTGCAAGAAGAGAAAGAAAGTTGTCCAAAACAGCTTGCAATCGAATGTTCATGTGAATAGAAAAGGCAGGAGAGTGGTCAGGTACTGTTTTCTCTCACTTGGCAAGCTGAGCACACAATCGCAGTGTTGTACAGCTTGTTTCATCACCTTTGCGAAGTTGCCGCTCTCTCCGGCTCCCGGAGACGAAGAAGCTGCTTCTTCGCGCAAAGACGATTCTGCCGCTCACAGTGCTCTGCGGTGTGCGCCTTCTGCCGAAAGAGGTCCGGGAGCGGTGCTTAGCTCTGCAGAGCACCGCACCTTTGTCTTTAGCCTCTCTTCTCATCTACATCTTAGCAAAAAGCTTTTCCACTCTGTCTGGCAAGGAGAAACTGTGCCAGCACAAAAAACATCTCCCATCGTGTTCTAGAGGCTGCACGGAGGTCTGCCGACTGTTTTGCAAGAAGAGAAAGAAAGTTGTCCAAAACAGCTTGCAATCGAATATTCATGTGAATAGAAAAGGCAGGAGAGTGGTCAGGTACTGTTTTCTCTCACTTGGCAAGCTGCGCACACAATCGCAGTGTTGTACAGCTTGTTTCATCACCTTTGCGAACTTGCCGCTCTCTCCGGCTCCCGGAGACGAAGAAGCTGCTTCTTCGCGCAAAGACGATTCTGCCGCTCACAGTGCTCTGCGGTGTGCGCCTTCTGCCGAAAGAGGCCCGGGAGCGGTGCTTAGCTCTGCAGAGCACCGTACCTTCGTCTTTAGCCTCTCTTCTCGTCTACATCTTAGCAAAAAGCTTTCCCACTCTGTCTGGGAAGGAGAAACTGTGCCAGCACAAAAAACATCTCCCATCGTGTTCTAGAGGCTGCACGGAGGTCTGCCGAGTGTTTTGCAAGAAGAGAAAAAAGTTGTCCAAAACAGCTTGCAATCGAATATTCATGTGAATAGAAAAGGCAGGAGAGTGGTCAGGTACTGTTTTCTCTCAGTTGGCAAGCTGCGCACACAATCGCAGTGTTGTACAGCTTGTTTCATCACCTTTGCGAAGTTGCCGCTCTCCGGCTCCCGGAGACGAAGAAGCTGCTTCTTCGCGCAAAGACGATTCTGCCGCTCACAGTGCTCAGCGGTGTGCGCCTTCTGCCGAAAGAGGTCCGGGAGCGGTGCTTAGCTCTGCAGAGCACCGCACCTTTGTCTTTAGCCTCTCTTCTCATCTACATCTTAGCAAAAAGCTTTTCCACTCTGTCTGGCAAGGAGAAACTGTGCCAGCACAGAAAACATCTCCCATCGTGTTCTAGAGGCTGCACGGAGGTCTGCCGAGTGTTTTGCAAGAAGAGAAAGAAAGTTGTCCAAAACAGCTTGCAATCGAATGTTCATGTGAATAGAAAAGGCAGGAGAGTGGTCAGGTACTGTTTTCTCTCAGTTGGCAAGCTGCGCACACAATCGCAGTGTTGTACAGCTTGTTTCATCACCTTTGCGAAGCTGCCGCTCTCTCCGGCTCCGGAGACGAAGAAGCTGCTTCTTCGCGCAAAGACGATTCTGCCGCTCACAGTGCTCTGCGGTGTGCGCCTTCTGCCGAAAGAGGCCCGGGAGCGGTGCTTAGCTCTGCAGAGCACCGTACCTTCGTCTTTAGCCTCTCTTCTCGTCTACATCTTAGCAAAAAGCTTTTCCACTCTGTCTGGCAAGGAGAAACTTTGCCAGCGCAGGAGACATCTCCCATCGTGTTCTAGAAGCTGCACGGAGGTCTGCCGAGTGTTTTGCAAGAAGAGAAAGAAAGTTGTCCAAAACAGCTTGCAATCGAATGTTCATGTGAATAGAAAAGGCAGGAGAGTGGTCAGGCACTGTTTTCTCTCAGTTGGCAAGCTGCGCACACAATCGCAGTGTTGTACAGCTTGTTTCATCACCTTTGCGAACTTGCCGCTCTCTCCGGCTCCCGGAGACGAAGAAGCTGCTTCTTCGCGCAAAGACGATTCTGCCGCTCACAGTGCTCTGCGGTGTGCGCCTTCTGCCGAAAGAGGCCCGGGAGCGGTGCTTAGCTCTGCAGTGCACCGTACCTTCGTCTTTAGCCTCTCTTCTCGTCTACATCTTAGAAAAAAGCTTTTCCACTCTGTCTGGGAAGGAGAAACTGTGCCAGCACAAAAAACATCTCCCATCGTGTTCTAGAGGCTGCACGGAGGTCTGCCGAGTGTTTTGCAAGAAGAGAAAGAAAGTTGTCCAAAACAGCTTCCAATCGAATGTTCATGTGAATAGAAAAGGCAGGAGAGTGGTCAGGTACTGTTTTCTCTCAGTTGGCAAGCTGCGCACACAATCGCAGTGTTGTACAGCTTGTTTCATCACCTTTGCGAAGTTGCCGCTCTCTCTGGCTCCCGGAGACGAAGAAGCTGCTTCTTCGCCCAAAGACGATTCTGCCGCTCACAGTGCTCTGCGGTGTGCGCCTTCTGCCGAAAGAGGTCCGGGAGCGGTGCTTAGCTCTGCAGAGCACCGTACCTTCGTCTTTAGCCTCTCTTCTCGTCTACATCTTAGCAAAAAGCTCTTCCACTGTGCCTGGCAAGGAGAAACTGTGCCAGCACAGAAAACATCTCCCATCGTGTTCTAGAAGCTGCACGGATGTCTGCCGAGTGTTTTGCAAGAAGAGAAAGAAAGTTGTCCAAAACAGCTTGCAATCGAATGTTCATGTGAATAGAAAAGGCAGGAGAGTGGTCAGGCACTGTTTTCTCTCAGTTGGCAAGCTGCGCACACAATCGCAGTGTTGTACAGCTTGTTTCATCACCTTTGCGAACTTGCCGCTCTCTCCGGCTCCCGGAGACGAAGAAGCTGCTTCTTCGCGCAAAGACGATTCTGCCGCTCACAGTGCTCTGCGGTGTGCGCCTTCTGCCGAAAGAGGCCCGGGAGCGGTGCTTAGCTCTGCAGAGCACCGTACCTTCGTCTTTAGCCTCTCTTCTCGTCTACATCTTACCAAAATGCTTTCCCACTCTGTCTGGGAAGGAGAAACTGTGCCAGCACAAAAAACATCTCCCATCGTGTTCTAGAGGCTGCACGGAGGTCTGCCGAGTGTTTTGCAAGAAGAGAAAGAAAGTTGTCCAAAACAGCTTGCAATCGAATGTTCATGAGAATAGAAAAGGCAGGAGAGTGGTCAGGTACTGTTTTCTCTCAGTTGGCAAGCTGCGCACACAATTGCAGTGTTGGACAGCTTGTTTCATCACCTTTGCGAAGTTGCCGCTCTCCGGCTCCCGGATACGAAGAAGCTGCTTCTTCGCGCAAAGACGATTCTGCCGCTCACAGTGCTCAGCGGTGTGCGCCTTCTGCCGAAAGAGGTCCGGGAGCGGTGCTTAGCTCTGCAGAGCACCGCCCCTTTGTCTTTAGCCTCTCTTATCATCTTCATCTTAGCAAAAAGCTTTTCCACTCTGTCTGGCAAGGAGAAACTGTGCCAGCACAGAAAACATCTCCCATCGTGTTCTAGAGGCTGCACGGATGTCTGCCGACTGTTTTGCAAGAAGAGAAAGAAAGTTGTCCAAAACAGCTTGCAATCGAATATTCATGTGAATAGAAAAGGCAGGAGAGTGGTCAGGTACTGTTTTCTCTCACTTGGCAAGCTGCGCACACAATCGCAGTGTTGTACAGCTTGTTTCATCACCTTTGCGAAGCTGCCGCTCTCTCCGGCTCCGGAGACGAAGAAGCTGCTTCTTCGCGCAAAGACGATTCTGCCGCTCACAGTGCTCTGCGGTGTGCGCCTTCTGCCGAAAGAGGCCCGGGAGCGGTGCTTAGCTCTGCAGAGCACCGTACCTTCGTCTTTAGCCTCTCTTCTCGTCTACATCTTTGCAAAAAGCTTTTCCACTCTGTCTGGCAAGGAGAAACTTTGCCAGCGCAGGAGACATCTCCCATCGTGTTCTAGAAGCTGCACGGAGGTCTGCCGAGTGTTTTGCAAGAAGAGAAAGAAAGTTGTCCAAAACAGCTTGCAATCGAATTTTCATGTGAATAGAAAAGGCAGGAGAGTGGTCAGGTACTGTTTTCTCTCAGTTGGCAAGCTGCGCACACAATCGCAGTGTTGTACAGCTTGTTTCATCACCTTTGCGAAGTTGCCGCTCTCTCCGGCTCCCGGAGACGAAGAAGCTGCTTCTTCGCGCAAAGACGATTCTGCCGCTCACAGTGCTCTGCGGTGTGCGCCTTCTGCCGAAAGAGGCCCGGGAGCGGTGCTTAGCTCTGCAGTGCACCGTACCTTCGTCTTTAGCCTCTCTTCTCGTCTACATCTTAGCAAAAAGCTTTCCCACTCTGTCTGGGAAGGAGAAACTGTGCCAGCACAAAAAACATCTCCCATCGTGTTCTAGAGGCTGCACGGAGGTCTGCCGAGTGTTTTGCAAGAAGAGAAAGAAAGTTGTCCAAAACAGCTTGCAATCGAATGTTCATGTGAATAGAAAAGGCAGGAGAGTGGTCAGGTACTGTTTTCTCTCAGTTGGCAAGCTGCGCACACAATCGCAGTGTTGTACAGCTTGTTTCATCACCTTTGCCAAGTTGCCGCTCTCTCCGGCTCCCGGAGACGAAGAAGCTGCTTCTTCGCGCAAAGACGATTCTGCCGCTCACAGTGCTCTGCGCTGTGCGCCTTCTGCCGAAAGAGGTCCGGGAGCGGTGCTTAGCTCTGCAGAGCACCGTACCTTCGTCTTTAGCCTCTCTTCTCGTCTACATCTTAGCAAAAAGCTTTTCCACTCTGTCTGGCAAGGAGAAACTGTGCCAGCACAGAAAACATCTCCCATCGTGTTCTAGAGGCTGCACGGAGGTCTGCCGAGTGTTTTGCAAGAAGAGAAAGAAAGTTGTCCAAAACAGCTTGCAATCGAATCTTCATGTGAATAGAAAAGGCAGGAGAGTGGTCAGGTACTGTTTTCTCTCAGTTGGCAAGCTGCGCACACAATCGCAGTGTTGTACAGGGTGTTTCATCACCTTTGCCAAGTTGCCGCTCTCTCCGGCTCCCGGAGACGAAGAAGCTGCTTCTTCGCGCAAAGACGATTCTGCCGCTCACAGTGCTCTGTAGTGTGTGTCTCCTGCCGAAAGAGGCCAGGGAGCTGTGCTTAGCTCTGCAGAGCACTATACCTGCTTCTTTAGCCTCTCTTCTCGTCTACATCTTAGCAAAAAGCTTTTCCACTCTGTCTGGCAAGGAGAAACTGTGCCAGCACAGAAAACATCTCCCATCGTGTTCTAGAGGCTGCACGGAGGTCTGCCGAGTGTTTTGCAAGAAGAGAAAGAAAGTTGTCCAAAACAGCTTCCAATCGAATGTTCATGTGATTACAAAAGGCAGGAGAGTGGTCAGGTACTGTTTTCTCTCAGTTGGCAAGCTGCGCACACAATCGCAGTGTTGTACAGCTTGTTTCATCACCTTTGCGAAGTTGCCGCTCTCTCCGGCTCCCGGAGACGAAGAAGCTGCTTCTTCGCGCAAAGACGATTCTGCCGCTCACAGTGCTCTGCGGTGTGCGCCTTCTGCCGAAAGAGGTCCGGGAGCGGTGCTTAGCTCTGCAGAGCACCGTACCTTCGTCTTTAGCCTCTCTTCTCGTCTACATCTTAGCAAAAAGCTTTTCCACTCTGTCTGGCAAGGAGAAACTGTGCCAGCACAGAAAACATCTCCCATCGTGTTCTAGAGGCTGCACGGAGGTCTGCCGAGTGTTTTGCAAGAAGAGAAAGAAAGTTGTCCAAAACAGCTTGCAATCGAATCTTCATGTGAATAGAAAAGGCAGGAGAGTGGTCAGGTACTGTTTTCTCTCAGTTGGCAAGCTGCGCACACAATCGCAGTGTTGTACAGCTTGTTTCATCACCTTTGCCAAGTTGCCGCTCTCTCCGGCTCCCGGAGACGAAGAAGCTGCTTCTTCGCGCAAAGACGATTCTGCCGCTCACAGTGCTCTGCGGTGTGCGCCTTCTGCCGAAAGAGGTCCGGGAGCGGTGCTTAGCTCTGCAGAGCACCGTACCTTCGTCTTTAGCCTCTCTTCTCGTCTACATCTTAGCAAAAAGCTTTTCCACTCTGTCTGGCAAGGAGAAACTGTGCCAGCACAAAAAACATCTCCCATCGTGTTCTAGAGGCTGCACGGAGGTCTGCCGAGTGTTTTGCAAGAAGAGAAAGAAAGTTGTCCAAAACAGCTTGCAATCGAATGTTCATGTGAATAGAAAAGGCAGGAGAGTGGTCAGGTACTGTTTTCTCTCAGTTGGCAAGCTGCGCACACAATCGCAGTGTTGTACAGGGTGTTTCATCACCTTTGCCAAGTTGCCGCTCTCTCCGGCTCCCGGAGACGAAGAAGCTGCTTCTTCGCGCAAAGACGATTCTGCCGCTCACAGTGCTCTGCGGTGTGCGTCTTCTGCCGAAAGAGGTCCGGGAGCTGTGCTTAGCTCTGCAGAGCACCGTACCTTCGTCTTTAGCCTCTCTTCTCGTCTACATCTTAGCAAAAAGCTTTTCCACTCTGTCTGGCAAGGAGAAACTGTGCGAGCACAGAAAACATCTCCCATCGTGTTCTAGAGGCTGCACGCAGGTCTGCCGAGTGTTTTGCAAGAAGAGAAAGAAAGTTGTCCAAAACAGCTTGCAATCGAATGTTCATGTGAATAGAAAAGGCAGGAGAATGGTCAGGTACTGTTTTCTCTCAGTTGGCAAGCTGCGCACACAATCGCAGTGTTGTACAGCTTGTTTCATCACCTTTGCGAAGTTGCCGCTCTCTCCGGCTCCCGGAGACGAAGAAGCTGCTTCTTCGCGCAAAGACGATTCTGCCGCTCACAGTGCTCTGCGGTGTGCGCCTTCTGCCGAAAGAGGCCCGGGAGCGGTGCTTAGCTCTGCAGTGCACCGTACCTTCGTCTTTAGCCTCTCTTCTCGTCTACATCTTAGCAAAAAGCTTTCCCACTCTGTCTGGGAAGGAGAAACTGTGCCAGCACAAAAAACATCTCCCATCGTGTTCTAGAGGCTGCACGGAGGTCTGCCGAGTGTTTTGCAAGAAGAGAAAGAAAGTTGTCCAAAACAGCTTGCAATCGAATGTTCATGTGAATAGAAAAGGCAGGAGAGTGGTCAGGTACTGTTTTCTCTCAGTTGGCAAGCTGCGCACACAATCGCAGTGTTGTACAGCTTGTTTCATCACCTTTGCCAAGTTGCCGCTCTCTCCGGCTCCCGGAGACGAAGAAGCTGCTTCTTCGCGCAAAGACGATTCTGCCGCTCACAGTGCTCTGCGCTGTGCGCCTTCTGCCGAAAGAGGTCCGGGAGCGGTGCTTAGCTCTGCAGAGCACCGTACCTTCGTCTTTAGCCTCTCTTCTCGTCTACATCTTAGCAAAAAGCTTTTCCACTCTGTCTGGCAAGGAGAAACTGTGCCAGCACAGAAAACATCTCCCATCGTGTTCTAGAGGCTGCACGGAGGTCTGCCGAGTGTTTTGCAAGAAGAGAAAGAAAGTTGTCCAAAACAGCTTGCAATCGAATCTTCATGTGAATAGAAAAGGCAGGAGAGTGGTCAGGTACTGTTTTCTCTCAGTTGGCAAGCTGCGCACACAATCGCAGTGTTGTACAGGGTGTTTCATCACCTTTGCCAAGTTGCCGCTCTCTCCGGCTCCCGGAGACGAAGAAGCTGCTTCTTCGCGCAAAGACGATTCTGCCGCTCACAGTGCTCTGTAGTGTGTGTCTCCTGCCGAAAGAGGCCAGGGAGCTGTGCTTAGCTCTGCAGAGCACTATACCTGCTTCTTTAGCCTCTCTTCTCGTCTACATCTTAGCAAAAAGCTTTTCCACTCTGTCTGGCAAGGAGAAACTGTGCCAGCACAGAAAACATCTCCCATCGTGTTCTAGAGGCTGCACGGAGGTCTGCCGAGTGTTTTGCAAGAAGAGAAAGAAAGTTGTCCAAAACAGCTTCCAATCGAATGTTCATGTGATTACAAAAGGCAGGAGAGTGGTCAGGTACTGTTTTCTCTCAGTTGGCAAGCTGCGCACACAATCGCAGTGTTGTACAGCTTGTTTCATCACCTTTGCGAAGTTGCCGCTCTCTCCGGCTCCCGGAGACGAAGAAGCTGCTTCTTCGCGCAAAGACGATTCTGCCGCTCACAGTGCTCTGCGGTGTGCGCCTTCTGCCGAAAGAGGTCCGGGAGCGGTGCTTAGCTCTGCAGAGCACCGTACCTTCGTCTTTAGCCTCTCTTCTCGTCTACATCTTAGCAAAAAGCTTTTCCACTCTGTCTGGCAAGGAGAAACTGTGCCAGCACAGAAAACATCTCCCATCGTGTTCTAGAGGCTGCACGGAGGTCTGCCGAGTGTTTTGCAAGAAGAGAAAGAAAGTTGTCCAAAACAGCTTGCAATCGAATGTTCATGTGTTTTGAAAAGGCAGGAGAGTGGTCAGGTACTGTTTTCTCTCAGTTGGCAAGCTGCGCACACAATCGCAGTGTTGTACAGCTTGTTTCATCACCTTTGCCAAGTTGCCGCTCTCTCCGGCTCCCGGAGACGAAGAAGCTGCTTCTTCGCGCAAAGACGATTCTGCCGCTCACAGTGCTCTGCGCTGTGCGCCTTCTGCCGAAAGAGGTCCGGGAGCGGTGCTTAGCTCTGCAGAGCACCGTACCTTCGTCTTTAGCCTCTCTTCTCGTCTACATCTTAGCAAAAAGCTTTTCCACTCTGTCTGGCAAGGAGAAACTGTGCCAGCACAAAAAACATCTCCCATCGTGTTCTAGAGGCTGCACGGAGGTCTGCCGAGTGTTTTGCAAGAAGAGAAAGAAAGTTGTCCAAAACAGCTTGCAATCGAATCTTCATGTGAATAGAAAAGGCAGGAGAGTGGTCAGGTACTGTTTTCTCTCAGTTGGCAAGCTGCGCACACAATCGCAGTGTTGTACAGGGTGTTTCATCACCTTTGCCAAGTTGCCGCTCTCTCCGGCTCCCGGAGACGAAGAAGCTGCTTCTTCGCGCAAAGACGATTCTGCCGCTCACAGTGCTCTGCGGTGTGCGTCTTCTGCCGAAAGAGGTCCGGGAGCTGTGCTTAGCTCTGCAGAGCACCGTACCTTCGTCTTTAGCCTCTCTTCTCGTCTACATCTTAGCAAAAAGCTTTTCCACTCTGTCTGGCAAGGAGAAACTGTGCGAGCACAGAAAACATCTCCCATCGTCTTCTAGAGGCTGCACGGAGGTCTGCCGAGTGTTTTGCAAGAAGAGAAAGAAAGTTGTCCAAAACAGCTTGCAATCGAATGTTCATGTGAATAGAAAAGGCAGGAGAATGGTCAGGTACTGTTTTCTCTCAGTTGGCAAGCTGCGCACACAATCGCAGTGTTGGACAGCTTGTTTCATCACCTTTGCGAAGTTGCCGCTCTCTCCGGCTCCCGGAGACGAAGAAGCTGCTTCTTCGCGCAAAGACGATTCTGCCGCTCACAGTGCTCTGCGGTGTGCGTCTTCTGCCGAAAGAAGTCCGGGAGCGGTGCTTAGCTCTGCAGAGCACCATAGTTGCTTCTTTAGCCTCTCTTCTCGTCTACATCTTAGCAAAAAGCTTTTCCACTCTGTCTGGCAAGGAGAAACTGTGCCAGCACAGAAAACATCTCCCATCGTGTTCTAGAGGCTGCACGGAGGTCTGCCGAGTGTTTTGCAAGAAGAGAAAGAAAGTTGTCCAAAACAGCTTGCAATCGAATGTTCATGTGATTACAAAAGGCAGGAGAGTGGTCAGGTACTGTTTTCTCTCAGTTGGCAAGCTGCGCACACAATCGCAGTGTTGTACAGCTTGTTTCATCACCTTTGCCAAGTTGCCGCTCTCTCCGGCTCCCGGAGACGAAGAAGCTGCTTCTTCGCGCAAAGACGATTCTGCCGCTCACAGTGCTCTGCGGTGTGCGCCTTCTGCCGAAAGAGGTCCGGGAGCGGTGCTTAGCTCTGCAGAGCACCGTGCCTTCGTCTTTAGCCTCTCTTCTCGTCTACATCTTAGCAAAAAGCTTTTCCACTCTGTCTGGCAAGGAGAAACTGTGCCGGCACAGAAAACATCTCCCATCGTGTTCTAGAGGCTGCACGGAGGTGTGCCGAGTGTTTTGCAAGAAGAGAAAGAAAGTTGTCCAAAACAGCTTGCAATCGAATGTTCATGTGTATAGAAAAGGCAGGAGAGTGGTCAGGTACTGTTTTCTCTCAGTTGGCAAGCTGCGCACACAATCGCAGTGGTGTACAGCTTGTTTCATCACCTTTTCGAAGCTGCCGCTCTCTCCGGCTCCCGGAGACGAAGAAGCTGCTTCTTCGCGCAAAGACGATTCTGCCGCTCACAGTGCTCTGCGGTGTGCACCTTCTGCCGAAAGAGGCCCGGGAGCGGTGCTTAGCTCTGCAGAGCACCGTACCTTCGTCTTTAGCCTCTCTTCTCGTCTACATCTTAGCAAAAAGCTTTTCCACTCTGTCTGGCAAAGAGAAACTGTGCCGGCACAGAAAACATCTCCCATCGTGTTCTAGAGGCTGCAGGGAGGTCTGCCGAGTGTTTTGTAAGAAGAGAAAGGAAGTTGTCCAAAACAGCTTGCAATCGAATGTTCATGTGAATAGAAAAGGCAGGAGAGTGGTCAGGTACTGTTTTCTCTCTGTTGGCAAGCTGCGCACACAATCGCAGTGTTGTACAGCTTGTTTCATCACCTTTGCGATGTTGCCGCTCTCTCCGGCTCCCGGAGACGAAGAAGCTGCTTCTTCGCGCAAAGACGATTCTGCCGCTCACAGTGCCCTGTAGTGTGTGTCTCCTGCCGAAAGAGGCCAGGGAGCTGTGCTTAGCTCTGCAGAGCACTATACCTGCTTCTTTAGCCTCTCTTCTCGTCTACATCTTAGCAAAAAGCTTTTCCACTCTGTCTGGCAAGGAGAAACTGTGCTGGCACAGAAAACATCTCCCATCGTGTTCTAGAGGCTGCACGGAGGTCTGCCGAGTGTTTTGCAAGAAGAGAAAGAAAGTTGTCCAAAACAGATTGCAATCGAATGTTCATGTGATTACAAAAGGCAGGAGAGTGGTCAGGTACTGTTTTCTCTCAGTTGGCAAGCTGCGCACAGAATCGCAGTGTTGTACAGCTTGTTTCATCACCTTTGCGAAGTTGCCGCTCTCTCCGGCTCCCGGAGACGAAGAAGCTGCTTCTTCGCGCAAAGACGATTCTGCCGCTCACAGTGCTCTGCGGTGTGCGCCTTCTGCCGAAAGAGGTCCGGGAGCGGTGCTTAGCTCTGCAGAGCACCGTACCTTCGTCTTTAGCCTCTCTTCTCGTCTACATCTTAGCAAAAAGCTTTTCCACTCTGTCTGGCAAGGAGAAACTTTGCCAGCACAGAAAACATCTCCCATCGTGTTCTAGAGGCTGCACGGAGGTCTGCCGAGTGTTTTGAAAGAAGAGAAAGAAAGTTGTCCAAAACAGCTTGCAATCGAATGTTCATGTGAATAGAAAAGGCAGGAGAGTGGTCATGTACTGTTTTCTCTCAGTTGGCAAGCTGCGCACACAATCGCAGTGTTGTACAGCTTGTTTCATCACCTTTGCCAAGTTGCCGCTCTCTCCGGCTCCCGGAGACGAAGAAGCTGCTTCTTCGCGCAAAGACGATTCTGCCGCTCACAGTGCTCTGCGCTGTGCGCCTTCTGCCGAAAGAGGTCCGGGAGCGGTGCTTAGCTCTGCAGAGCACCGTACCTTCGTCTTTAGCCTCTCTTCTTGTCTACATCTTAGCAAAAAGCTTTTCCACTCTGTCTGGCAAGGAGAAACTGTGCCAGCACAAAAAACATCTCCCATCGTGTTCTAGAGGCTGCACGGAGGTCTGCCGAGTGTTTTGCAAGAAGAGAAAGAAAGTTGTCCAAAACAGCTTGCAATCGAATTTTCATGTGAATAGAAAAGGCAGGAGAGTGGTCAGGTACTGTTTTCTCTCAGTTGGCAAGCTGCGCACACAATCGCAGTGTTGTACAGCTTGTTTCATCACCTTTGCCAAGTTGCCGCTCTCTCCGGCTCCCGGAGACGAAGAAGCTGCTTCTTCGCGCAAAGACGATTCTGCCGCTCACAGTGCTCTGCGGTGTGCGCCTTCTGCCGAAAGACGCCCGGGAGCGGTGCTTAGCTCTGCAGAGCACCGTACCTTCGTCTTTAGCCTCTCTTCTCGTCTACATCTTAGCAAAAAGCTTTTCCACTCTGTCTGGCAAGGAGAAACTGTGCGAGCACAGAAAACATCTCCCATCGTGTTCTAGAGGCTGCACGGAGGTCTGCCGACTGTTTTGCAAGAAGAGAAAGAAAGTTGTCCAAAACAGCTTGCAATTGAATGTTCATGTTAATAGAAAAGGCAGGAGAATGGTCAGGTACTGTTTTCTCTCAGTTGGCAAGCTGCGCACACAATCGCAGTGTTGTACAGCTTGTTTCATCACCTTTGCGAAGTGTCCGCTCTCTCCGGCTCCCGGAGACGAAGAAGCTGCTTCTTCGCGCAAAGACGATTCTGCCGCTCACAGTGCTCAGCGGTGTGCGCCTTCTGCCGAAAGAGGTCCGGGAGCGGTGCTTAGCTCTGCAGAGCACCGTACCTTCGTCTTTAGCCTCTCTTCTCGTCTACATCTTAGCAAAAACCTTTTCCACTCTGTCTGGCAAGGAGAAACTGTGCCAGCACAAAAAACATCTCCCATCGTGTTCTAGAGGCTGCACGGAGGTCTGCCGAGTGTTTTGCAAGAAGAGAAAGAAAGTTGTCCAAAACAGCTTGCAATCGAATGTTCATGTGAATAGAAAAGGCAGGAGAGTGGTCAGGTACTGTTTTCTCTCAGTTGGCAAGCTGCGCACACAATCGCAGTGGTGTACAGCTTGTTTCATCACCTTTTCGAAGCTGCCGCTCTCTCCGGCTCCCGGAGACGAAGAAGCTGCTTCTTCGCGCAAAGACGATTCTGCCGCTCACAGTGCTCTGCGGTGTGCGCCTTCTGCCGAAAGAGGCCCGGGAGCGGTGCTTAGCTCTGCAGAGCACCGTACCTTCGTCTTTAGCCTCTCTTCTCGTCTACATCTTAGCAAAAAGCTTTTCCACTCTGTCTGGCAAGGAGAAACTTTGCCAGCGCAGGAGACATCTCCCATCGTGTTCTAGAAGCTGCACGGAGGTCTGCCGAGTGTTTTGCAAGAAGAGAAAGAAAGTTGTCCAAAACAGCTTGCAATCGAATTTTCATGTGAATAGAAAAGGCAGGAGAGTGGTCAGGCACTGTTTTCTCTCAGTTGGCAAGCTGCGCACACAATCGCAGTCTTGTACAGCTTGTTTCATCACCTTTGCGAAGTTGCCGCTCTCTCCGGCTCCCGGAGACGAAGAAGCTGCTTCTTCGCGCAAAGACGATTCTGCCGCTCACAGTGCTCTGCGGTGTGCGCCTTCTGCCGAAAGAGGCCCGGGAGCGGTGCTTAGCTCTGCAGAGCACCGTACCTTCGTCTTTAGCCTCTCTTCTCGTCTACATCTTAGCAAAAAGCTTTCCCACTCTGTCTGGGAAGGAGAAACTGTGCCAGCACAAAAAAAATCTCCCATCGTGTTCTAGAGGCTGCACGGAGGTCTGCCGAGTGTTTTGCAAGAAGAGAAAGAAAGTTGTCCAAAACAGCTTGCAATTGAATGTTCATGCTAATAGAAAAGGCAGGAGAATGGTCAGGTACTGTTTTCTCTCACTTGGAAAGCTGCGCACACAATCGCAGTGTTGTACAGCTTGTTTCATCACCTTTGCGAAGTGTCCGCTCTCTCCGGCTCCCGGAGACGAAGAAGCTGCTTCTTCGCGCAAAGACGATTCTGCCGCTCACAGTGCTCAGCGGTGTGCGCCTTCTGCCGAAAGAGGTCCGGGAGCGGTGCTTAGCTCTGCAGAGCACCGTACCTTCGTCTTTAGCCTCTCTTCTCGTCTACATCTTAGCAAAAACCTTTTCCACTCTGTCTGGCAAGGAGAAACTGTGCCAGCACAAAAAACATCTCCCATCGTGTTCTAGAGGCTGCACGGAGGTCTGCCGAGTGTTTTGCAAGAAGAGAAAGAAAGTTGTCCAAAACAGCTTGCAATCGAATGTTCATGTGAATAGAAAAGGCAGGAGAGTGGTCAGGTACTGTTTTCTCTCAGTTGGCAAGCTGCGCACACAATCGCAGTGGTGTACAGCTTGTTTCATCACCTTTTCGAAGCTGCCGCTCTCTCCGGCTCCCGGAGACGAAGAAGCTGCTTCTTCGCGCAAAGACGATTCTGCCGCTCACAGTGCTCTGCGGTGTGCGCCTTCTGCCGAAAGAGGCCCGGGAGCGGTGCTTAGCTCTGCAGAGCACCGTACCTTCGTCTTTAGCCTCTCTTCTCGTCTACATCTTAGCAAAAAGCTTTTCCACTCTGTCTGGCAAGGAGAAACTTTGCCAGCGCAGGAGACATCTCCCATCGTGTTCTAGATTCTGCACGGAGGTCTGCCGAGTGTTTTGCAAGAAGAGAAAGAAAGTTGTCCAAAACAGCTTGCAATCGAATTTTCATGTGAATAGAAAAGGCAGGAGAGTGGTCAGGCACTGTTTTCTCTCAGTTGGCAAGCTGCGCACACAATCGCAGTCTTGTACAGCTTGTTTCATCACCTTTGTGAAGCTGCCGCTCTCTCCGGCTCCCGGAGACGAAGAAGCTGCTTCTTCGCGCAAAGACGATTCTGCCGCTCACAGTGCTCTGCGGTGTGCGCCTTCTGCCGAAAGAGGTCCGGGAGCGGTGCTTAGCTCTGCAGAGCACCGTACCTTCGTCTTTAGCCTCTCTTCTCGTCTACATCTTAGCAAAAAGCTTGTCCACTGTGCCTGGCAACGAGAAACTGTGCCAGCACAGAAAACATCTCCCATCGTGTTCTAGAAGCTGCACGGATGTCTGCCGAGTGTTTTACAAGAAGAGAAAGAAAGTTGTCCAAAACAGCTTGCAATCGAATGTTCATGTGAATAGAAAAGGCAGGAGAGTGGTCAGGTACTGTTTTCTCTCAGTTGGCAAACTGCGCACACAATCGCAGTGTTGTACAGCTTGTTTCATCACCGTTGCGAAGCTGCCGCTCTCTCCGGCTCCCGGAGACGAAGAAGCTGCTTCTTCGCGCAAAGACGATTCTGCCGCTCACAGTACTCTGCGGTGTGCGCCTTCTGCCGAAAGAGGTCCGGGAGCGGTGCTTAGCACTGCAGAGCACCGTACCTTCGTCTTTAGCCTCTCTTCTCGTCTACATCTTAGCAAAAAGCTTTTCCACTCTGTCTGGCAAGGAGAAACTGTGCCAGCACACAAAACATCTCCCATCGTGTTCTAGAAGCTGCACGGATGTCTGCCGAGTGTTTTGCAAGAAGAGAAAGAAAGTTGTCCAAAACAGCTTGCAATCGAATGTTCATGTGAATAGAAAAGGCAGGAGAGTGGTCAGGTACTGTTTTCTCTCAGTTGGCAAACTGCGCACACAATCGCAGTGTTGTACAGCTTGTTTCATCACCGTTACGAAACTGCCGCTCTCTCCGGCTCCCGGAGACGAAGAAGCTGCTTCTTTGCGCAAAGACGATTCTGCCGCTCACAGTACTCTGCGGTGTGCGCCTTCTGCCGAAAGAGGTCCGGGAGCGGTGCTTAGCTCTGCAGAGCACCGTACCTTCGTCTTTAGCCTCTCTTCTCGTCTACATCTTAGCAAAAAGCTTTTCCACTCTGTCTGGCAAAGAGAAACTGTGCCGGCACAGAAAACATCTCCCATCGTGTTCTAGAGGCTGCAGGGAGGTCTGCCGAGTGTTTTGTAAGAAGAGAAAGGAAGTTGTCCAAAACAGCTTGCAATCGAATGTTCATGTGAATAGAAAAGGCAGGAGAGTGGTCAGGTACTGTTTTCTCTCAGTTGGCAAGCTGCGCACACAATCGCAGTGTTGTACAGCTTGTTTCATCACCTTTGCGATGTTGCCGCTCTCTCCGGCTCCCGGAGACGAAGAAGCTGCTTCTTCGCGCAAAGACGATTCTGCCGCTCACAGTGCCCTGTAGTGTGTGTCTCCTGCCGAAAGAGGCCAGGGAGCTGTGCTTAGCTCTGCAGAGCACTATACCTGCTTCTTTAGCCTCTCTTCTCGTCTACATCTTAGCAAAAAGCTTTTCCACTCTGTCTGGCAAGGAGAAACTGTGCTGGCACAGAAAACATCTCCCATCGTGTTCTAGAGGCTGCACGGAGGTCTGCCGAGTGTTTTGCAAGAAGAGAAAGAAAGTTGTCCAAAACAGATTGCAATCGAATGTTCATGTGATTACAAAAGGCAGGAGAGTGGTCAGGTACTGTTTTCTCTCAGTTGGCAAGCTGCGCACAGAATCGCAGTGTTGTACAGCTTGTTTCATCACCTTTGCGAAGTTGCCGCTCTCTCCGGCTCCCGGAGACGAAGAAGCTGCTTCTTCGCGCAAAGACGATTCTGCCGCTCACAGTGCTCTGCGGTGTGCGCCTTCTGCCGAAAGAGGTCCGGGAGCGGTGCTTAGCTCTGCAGAGCACCGTACCTTCGTCTTTAGCCTCTCTTCTCGTCTACATCTTAGCAAAAAGCTTTTCCACTCTGTCTGGCAAGGAGAAACTGTGCCAGCACAGAAAACATCTCCCATCGTGTTCTAGAGGCTGCACGGAGGTCTGCCGAGTGTTTTGAAAGAAGAGAAAGAAAGTTGTCCAAAACAGCTTGCAATCGAATGTTCATGTGAATAGAAAAGGCAGGAGAGTGGTCATGTACTGTTTTCTCTCAGTTGGCAAGCTGCGCACACAATCGCAGTGTTGTACAGCTTGTTTCATCACCTTTGCCAAGTTGCCGCTCTCTCCGGCTCCCGGAGACGAAGAAGCTGCTTCTTCGCGCAAAGACGATTCTGCCGCTCACAGTGCTCTGCGCTGTGCGCCTTCTGCCGAAAGAGGTCCGGGAGCGGTGCTTAGCTCTGCAGAGCACCGTACCTTCGTCTTTAGCCTCTCTTCTTGTCTACATCTTAGCAAAAAGCTTTTCCACTCTGTCTGGCAAGGAGAAACTGTGCCAGCACAAAAAACATCTCCCATCGTGTTCTAGAGGCTGCACGGAGGTCTGCCGAGTGTTTTGCAAGAAGAGAAAGAAAGTTGTCCAAAACAGCTTGCAATCGAATTTTCATGTGAATAGAAAAGGCAGGAGAGTGGTCAGGTACTGTTTTCTCTCAGTTGGCAAGCTGCGCACACAATCGCAGTGTTGTACAGCTTGTTTCATCACCTTTGCCAAGTTGCCGCTCTCTCCGGCTCCCGGAGACGAAGAAGCTGCTTCTTCGCGCAAAGACGATTCTGCCGCTCACAGTGCTCTGCGGTGTGCGCCTTCTGCCGAAAGACGCCCGGGAGCGGTGCTTAGCTCTGCAGAGCACCGTACCTTCGTCTTTAGCCTCTCTTCTCGTCTACATCTTAGCAAAAAGCTTTTCCACTCTGTCTGGCAAGGAGAAACTGTGCGAGCACAGAAAACATCTCCCATCGTGTTCTAGAGGCTGCACGGAGGTCTGCCGACTGTTTTGCAAGAAGAGAAAGAAAGTTGTCCAAAACAGCTTGCAATTGAATGTTCATGTTAATAGAAAAGGCAGGAGAATGGTCAGGTACTGTTTTCTCTCAGTTGGCAAGCTGCGCACACAATCGCAGTGTTGTACAGCTTGTTTCATCACCTTTGCGAAGTGTCCGCTCTCTCCGGCTCCCGGAGACGAAGAAGCTGCTTCTTCGCGCAAAGACGATTCTGCCGCTCACAGTGCTCAGCGGTGTGCGCCTTCTGCCGAAAGAGGTCCGGGAGCGGTGCTTAGCTCTGCAGAGCACCGTACCTTCGTCTTTAGCCTCTCTTCTCGTCTACATCTTAGCAAAAACCTTTTCCACTCTGTCTGGCAAGGAGAAACTGTGCCAGCACAAAAAACATCTCCCATCGTGTTCTAGAGGCTGCACGGAGGTCTGCCGAGTGTTTTGCAAGAAGAGAAAGAAAGTTGTCCAAAACAGCTTGCAATCGAATGTTCATGTGAATAGAAAAGGCAGGAGAGTGGTCAGGTACTGTTTTCTCTCAGTTGGCAAGCTGCGCACACAATCGCAGTGGTGTACAGCTTGTTTCATCACCTTTTCGAAGCTGCCGCTCTCTCCGGCTCCCGGAGACGAAGAAGCTGCTTCTTCGCGCAAAGACGATTCTGCCGCTCACAGTGCTCTGCGGTGTGCGCCTTCTGCCGAAAGAGGCCCGGGAGCGGTGCTTAGCTCTGCAGAGCACCGTACCTTCGTCTTTAGCCTCTCTTCTCGTCTACATCTTAGCAAAAAGCTTTTCCACTCTGTCTGGCAAGGAGAAACTTTGCCAGCGCAGGAGACATCTCCCATCGTGTTCTAGAAGCTGCACGGAGGTCTGCCGAGTGTTTTGCAAGAAGAGAAAGAAAGTTGTCCAAAACAGCTTGCAATCGAATTTTCATGTGAATAGAAAAGGCAGGAGAGTGGTCAGGCACTGTTTTCTCTCAGTTGGCAAGCTGCGCACACAATCGCAGTCTTGTACAGCTTGTTTCATCACCTTTGCGAAGTTGCCGCTCTCTCCGGCTCCCGGAGACGAAGAAGCTGCTTCTTCGCGCAAAGACGATTCTGCCGCTCACAGTGCTCTGCGGTGTGCGCCTTCTGCCGAAAGAGGCCCGGGAGCGGTGCTTAGCTCTGCAGAGCACCGTACCTTCGTCTTTAGCCTCTCTTCTCGTCTACATCTTAGCAAAAAGCTTTCCCACTCTGTCTGGGAAGGAGAAACTGTGCCAGCACAAAAAAAATCTCCCATCGTGTTCTAGAGGCTGCACGGAGGTCTGCCGAGTGTTTTGCAAGAAGAGAAAGAAAGTTGTCCAAAACAGCTTGCAATTGAATGTTCATGTTAATAGAAAAGGCAGGAGAATGGTCAGGTACTGTTTTCTCTCACTTGGAAAGCTGCGCACACAATCGCAGTGTTGTACAGCTTGTTTCATCACCTTTGCGAAGTGTCCGCTCTCTCCGGCTCCCGGAGACGAAGAAGCTGCTTCTTCGCGCAAAGACGATTCTGCCGCTCACAGTGCTCAGCGGTGTGCGCCTTCTGCCGAAAGAGGTCCGGGAGCGGTGCTTAGCTCTGCAGAGCACCGTACCTTCGTCTTTAGCCTCTCTTCTCGTCTACATCTTAGCAAAAACCTTTTCCACTCTGTCTGGCAAGGAGAAACTGTGCCAGCACAAAAAACATCTCCCATCGTGTTCTAGAGGCTGCACGGAGGTCTGCCGAGTGTTTTGCAAGAAGAGAAAGAAAGTTGTCCAAAACAGCTTGCAATCGAATGTTCATGTGAATAGAAAAGGCAGGAGAGTGGTCAGGTACTGTTTTCTCTCAGTTGGCAAGCTGCGCACACAATCGCAGTGGTGTACAGCTTGTTTCATCACCTTTTCGAAGCTGCCGCTCTCTCCGGCTCCCGGAGACGAAGAAGCTGCTTCTTCGCGCAAAGACGATTCTGCCGCTCACAGTGCTCTGCGGTGTGCGCCTTCTGCCGAAAGAGGCCCGGGAGCGGTGCTTAGCTCTGCAGAGCACCGTACCTTCGTCTTTAGCCTCTCTTCTCGTCTACATCTTAGCAAAAAGCTTTTCCACTCTGTCTGGCAAGGAGAAACTTTGCCAGCGCAGGAGACATCTCCCATCGTGTTCTAGATTCTGCACGGAGGTCTGCCGAGTGTTTTGCAAGAAGAGAAAGAAAGTTGTCCAAAACAGCTTGCAATCGAATTTTCATGTGAATAGAAAAGGCAGGAGAGTGGTCAGGCACTGTTTTCTCTCAGTTGGCAAGCTGCGCACACAATCGCAGTCTTGTACAGCTTGTTTCATCACCTTTGTGAAGCTGCCGCTCTCTCCGGCTCCCGGAGACGAAGAAGCTGCTTCTTCGCGCAAAGACGATTCTGCCGCTCACAGTGCTCTGCGGTGTGCGCCTTCTGCCGAAAGAGGTCCGGGAGCGGTGCTTAGCTCTGCAGAGCACCGTACCTTCGTCTTTAGCCTCTCTTCTCGTCTACATCTTAGCAAAAAGCTTGTCCACTGTGCCTGGCAACGAGAAACTGTGCCAGCACAGAAAACATCTCCCATCGTGTTCTAGAAGCTGCACGGATGTCTGCCGAGTGTTTTACAAGAAGAGAAAGAAAGTTGTCCAAAACAGCTTGCAATCGAATGTTCATGTGAATAGAAAAGGCAGGAGAGTGGTCAGGTACTGTTTTCTCTCAGTTGGCAAACTGCGCACACAATCGCAGTGTTGTACAGCTTGTTTCATCACCGTTGCGAAGCTGCCGCTCTCTCCGGCTCCCGGAGACGAAGAAGCTGCTTCTTCGCGCAAAGACGATTCTGCCGCTCACAGTACTCTGCGGTGTGCGCCTTCTGCCGAAAGAGGTCCGGGAGCGGTGCTTAGCACTGCAGAGCACCGTACCTTCGTCTTTAGCCTCTCTTCTCGTCTACATCTTAGCAAAAAGCTTTTCCACTCTGTCTGGCAAGGAGAAACTGTGCCAGCACACAAAACATCTCCCATCGTGTTCTAGAAGCTGCACGGATGTCTGCCGAGTGTTTTGCAAGAAGAGAAAGAAAGTTGTCCAAAACAGCTTGCAATCGAATGTTCATGTGAATAGAAAAGGCAGGAGAGTGGTCAGGTACTGTTTTCTCTCAGTTGGCAAACTGCGCACACAATCGCAGTGTTGTACAGCTTGTTTCATCACCGTTACGAAACTGCCGCTCTCTCCGGCTCCCGGAGACGAAGAAGCTGCTTCTTTGCGCAAAGACGATTCTGCCGCTCACAGTACTCTGCGGTGTGCGCCTTCTGCCGAAAGAGGTCCGGGAGCGGTGCTTAGCTCTGCAGAGCACCGTACCTTCGTCTTTAGCCTCTCTTCTCGTCTACATCTTAGCAAAAAGCTTTTCCACTCTGTCTGGCAAGGAGAAACTGTGCCAGCACAAAAAACATCTCCCATCGTGTTCTAGAGGCTGCACGGAGGTCTGCCGAGTGTTTTGCAAGAAGAGAAAGAAAGTTGTCCAAAACAGCTTGCAATCGAATGTTCATGTGATTACAAGAGGCAGGAGAGTGGTCAGGTACTGTTTTCTCTCAGTTGGCAAGCTGCGCACACAATCGCAGTGTTGTACAGCTTGTTTCATCACCTTTGCGAAGTTGCCGCTCTCTCCGGCTCCCGGAGACGAAGAAGCTGCTTCTTCGCGCAAAGACGATTCTGCCGCTCACAGTGCTCAGCGGTGTGCGGCTTCTGCCGAAAGAGGTCCGGGAGCGGTGCTTAGCTCTGCAGAGCACCGTACCTTCGTCTTTAGCCTCTCTTCTCGTCTACATCTTTGCAAAAAGCTTTTCCACTCTGTCTGGCAAGGAGAAACTGTGCCAGCACAAAAAACATCTCCCATCGTGTTCTAGAGGCTGCACGGAAGTCTGCCGAGTGTTTTGCAAGAAGAGAAAGAAAGTTGTCCAAAACAGATTGCAATCGAATGTTCATGTGTATAGAAAAGGCAGGAGAGTGGTCAGGTACTGTTTTCTCTCAGTTGGCAAGCTGCGCACACAATCGCAGTGGTGTACAGCTTGTTTCATCACCTTTTCGAAGCTGCCGCTCTATCCGGCTCTCGGAGACGAAGAAGCTGCTTCTTCGCGCAAAGACGATTCTGCCGCTCACAGTGCTCTGCGGTGTGCGCCTTCTGCCGAAAGAGGTCCGGGAGCGGTGCTTAGCTCTGCAGAGCACCGTACCTTCGTCTTTAGCCTCTCTTCTCGTCTACATCTTAGCAAAAAGCTTTTCCACTCTGTCTGGCAAGGAGAAACTGTGCTGGCACAGAAAACATCTCCCATCGTGTTCTAGAGGCTGCAGGGAGGTCTGCCGAGTGTTTTGTAATAAGAGAAAGGAAGTTGTCCAAAACAGCTTGCAATCGAATGTTCATGTGAATAGAAAAGGCAGGAGAGTGGTCAGGTACTGTTTTCTCTCACTTGGCAAGCTGCGCACACAATCGCAGTGTTGTACAGCTTGTTTCATCACCTTTGCGAAGTTGCCGCTCTCTCCGGCTCCCGGAGACGAAGAAGCTGCTTCTTCGCGCAAAGACGATTCTGCCGCTCACAGTGCTCTGCGGTGTGCGTCTTCTGCCGAAAGAAGTCCGGGAGCGGTGCTTAGCTCTGCAGAGCACCATACCTGCTTCTTTAGCCTCTCTTCTCGTCTACATCTTAGCAAAAAGCTTTTCCACTCTGTCTGGCAAGGAGAAACTGTGCCAGCACAGAAAACATCTCCCATCGTGTTCTAGAGGCTGCACGGAGGTCTGCCGAGTGTTTTGCAAGAAGAGAAAGAAAGTTGTCCAAAACAGCTTGCAATCGAATGTTCATGTGATTACAAAGGCAGGAGAGTGGTCAGGTACTGTTTTCTCTCAGTTGGCAAGCTGCGCACACAATCGCAGTGTTGTACAGCTTGTTTCATCACCTTTGCGAAGTTGCCGCTCTCTCCGGCTCCCGGAGACGAAGAAGCTGCTTCTTCGCGCAAAGACGATTCTGCCGCTCACAGTGCTCTGCGGTGTGCGCCTTCTGCCGAAAGAGGTCCGGGAGCGGTGCTTAGCTCTGCAGAGCACCGTGCCTTCGTCTTTAGCCTCTCTTCTCGTCTACATCTTAGCAAAAAGCTTTTCCACTCTGTCTGGCAAGGAGAAACTGTGCCGGCACAGAAAACATCTCCCATCGTGTTCTAGAGGCTGCACGGAGGTCTGCCGAGTGTTTTGCAAGAAGAGAAAGAAAGTTGTCCAAAACAGCTTGCAATCGAATGTTCATGTGTATAGAAAAGGCAGGAGAGTGGTCAGGTACTGTTTTCTCTCAGTTGGCAAGCTGCGCACACAATCGCAGTGGTGTACAGCTTGTTTCATCACCTTTTCGAAGCTGCCGCTCTCTCCGGCTCCCGGAGACGAAGAAGCTGCTTCTTCGCGCAAAGACGATTCTGCCGCTCACAGTGCTCTGCGGTGTGCGCCTTCTGCCGAAAGAGGCCCGGGAGCGGTGCTTAGCTCTGCAGAGCACCGTACCTTCGTCTTTAGCCTCTCTTCTCGTCTACATCTTAGCAAAAAGCTTTTCCACTCTGTCTGGCAAAGAGAAACTGTGCCGGCACAGAAAACATCTCCCATCGTGTTCTAGAGGCTGCAGGGAGGTCTGCCGAGTGTTTTGTAAGAAGAGAAAGGAAGTTGTCCAAAACAGCTTGCAATCGAATGTTCATGTGAATAGAAAAGGCAGGAGAGTGGTCAGGTACTGTTTTCTCTCAGTTGGCAAGCTGCGCACACAATCGCAGTGTTGTACAGCTTGTTTCATCACCTTTGCGAAGTTGCCGCTCTCTCCGGCTCCCGGAGATGAAGAAGCTGCTTCTTCGCGCAAAGACGATTCTGCCGCTCACAGTGCTCTGTAGTGTGTGTCTCCTGCCGAAAGAGGCCAGGGAGCTGTGCTTAGCTCTGCAGAGCACTATACCTGCTTCTTTAGCCTCTCTTCTCGTCTACATCTTAGCAAAAAGCTTTTCCACTCTGTCTGGCAAGGAGAAACTGTGCCAGCACAGAAAACATCTCCCATCGTGTTCTAGAGGCTGCACGGAGGTCTGCCGAGTGTTTTGCAAGAATAGAAAGAAAGTTGTCCAAAACAGCTTCCAATCGAATGTTCATGTGATTACAAAAGTCAGGAGAGTGGTCAGGTACTGTTTTCTCTCAGTTGGCAAGCTGCGCACACAATCGCAGTGTTGTACAGCTTGTTTCATCACCTTTGCGAAGTTGCCGCTCTCTCCGGCTCCCGGAGACGAAGAAGCTGCTTCTTCGCGCAAAGACGATTCTGCCGCTCACAGTGCTCTGCGGTGTGCGCCTTCTGCCGAAAGAGGCCCGGGAGCGGTGCTTAGCTCTGCAGAGCACCGTACCTTCGTCTTTAGCCTCTCTTCTCGTCTACATCTTAGCAAAAAGCTTTTCCACTCTGTCTGGCAAGGAGAAACTGTGCCAGCACAGAAAACATCTCCCATCGTGTTCTAGAGGCTGCACGGAGGTCTGCCGAGTGTTTTGAAAGAAGAGAAAGAAAGTTGTCCAAAACAGCTTGCAATCGAATGTTCATGTGAATAGAAAAGGCAGGAGAGTGGTCAGGTACTGTTTTCTCTCAGTTGGCAAGCTGCGCACACAATCGCAGTGTTGTACAGCTTGTTTCATCACCTTTGCCAAGTTGCCGCTCTCTCCGGCTCCCGGAGACGAAGAAGCTGCTTCTTCGCGCAAAGACGATTCTGCCGCTCACAGTGCTCTGCGCTGTGCGCCTTCTGCCGAAAGAGGTCCGGGAGCGGTGCTTAGCTCTGCAGAGCACCGTACCTTCGTCTTTAGCCTCTCTTCTCGTCTACATCTTAGCAAAAAGCTTTTCCACTCTGTCTGGCAAGGAGAAACTGTGCCAGCACAAAAAACATCTCCCATCGTGTTCTAGAGGCTGCACGGAGGTCTGCCGAGTGTTTTGCAAGAAGAGAAAGAAAGTTGTCCAAAACAGCTTGCAATCGAATGTTCATGTGAATAGAAAAGGCAGGAGAGTGGTCAGGTACTGTTTTCTCTCAGTTGGCAAGCTGCGCACACAATCGCAGTGTTGTACAGGGTGTTTCATCACCTTTGCCAAGTTGCCGCTCTCTCCGGCTCCCGGAGACGAAGAAGCTGCTTCTTCGCGCAAAGACGATTCTGCCGCTCACAGTGCTCTGCGGTGTGCGTCTTCTGCCGAAAGAGGTCCGGGAGCTGTGCTTAGCTCTGCAGAGCACCGTACCTTCGTCTTTAGCCTCTCTTCTCGTCTACATCTTAGCAAAAAGCTTTTCCACTCTGTCTGGCAAGGAGAAACTGTGCGAGCACAGAAAACATCTCCCATCGTGTTCTAGAGGCTGCACGCAGGTCTGCCGAGTGTTTTGCAAGAAGAGAAAGAAAGTTGTCCAAAACAGCTTGCAATCGAATGTTCATGTGAATAGAAAAGGCAGGAGAATGGTCAGGTACTGTTTTCTCTCAGTTGGCAAGCTGCGCACACAATCGCAGTGTTGGACAGCTTGTTTCATCACCTTTGCGAAGTTGCCGCTCTCTCCGGCTCCCGGAGACGAAGAAGCTGCTTCTTCGCGCAAAGACGATTCTGCCGCTCACAGTGCTCTGCGGTGTGCGTCTTCTGCCGAAAGAAGTCCGGGAGCGGTGCTTAGCTCTGCAGAGCACCATACCTGCTTCTTTAGCCTCTCTTCTCGTCTACATCTTAGCAAAAAGCTTTTCCACTCTGTCTGGCAAGGAGAAACTGTGCCAGCACAGAAAACATCTCCCATCTTGTTCTAGAGGCTGCACGGAGGTCTGCCGAGTGTTTTGCAAGAAGAGAAAGAAAGTTGTCCAAAACAGCTTGCAATCGAATGTTCATGTGATTACAAAGGCAGGAGAGTGGTCAGGTACTGTTTTCTCTCAGTTGGCAAGCTGCGCACACAATCGCAGTGTTGTAGAGCTTGTTTCATCACCTTTGCGAAGTTGCCGCTCTCTCCGGCTCCCGGAGACGAAGAAGCTGCTTCTTCGCGCAAAGACGATTCTGCCGCTCACAGTGCTCTGCGGTGTGTGCCTTCTGCCGAAAGAGGTCCGGGAGCGGTGCTTAGCTCTGCAGAGCACCGTGCCTTCGTCTTTAGCCTCTCTTCTCGTCTACATCTTAGCAAAAAGCTTTTCCACTCTGTCTGGCAAGGAGAAACTGTGCCGGCACAGAAAACATCTCCCATCGTGTTCTAGAGGCTGCACGGAGGTCTGCCGAGTGTTTTGCAAGAAGAGAAAGAAAGTTGTCCAAAACAGCTTGCAATCGAATGTTCATGTGTATAGAAAAGGCAGGAGAGTGGTCAGGTACTGTTTTCTCTCAGTTGGCAAGCTGCGCACACAATCGCAGTGGTGTACAGCTTGTTTCATCACCTTTTCGAAGCTGCCGCTCTCTCCGGCTCCCGGAGACGAAGAAGCTGCTTCTTCGCGCAAAGACGATTCTGCCGCTCACAGTGCTCTGCGGTGTGCGCCTTCTGCCGAAAGAGGCCCGGGAGCGGTGCTTAGCTCTGCAGAGCACCGTACCTTCGTCTTTAGCCTCTCTTCTCGTCTACATCTTAGCAAAAAGCTTTTCCACTCTGTCTGGCAAAGAGAAACTGTGCCGGCACAGAAAACATCTCCCATCGTGTTCTAGAGGCTGCAGGGAGGTCTGCCGAATGTTTTGTAAGAAGAGAAAGGAAGTTGTCCAAAACAGCTTGCAATCGAATGTTCATGTGAATAGAAAAGGCAGGAGAGTGGTCAGGTACTGTTTTCTCTCAGTTGGCAAGCTGCGCACACAATCGCAGTGTTGTACAGCTTGTTTCATCACCTTTGCGAAGTTGCCGCTCTCTCCGGCTCCCGGAGACGAAGAAGCTGCTTCTTCGCGCAAAGACGATTCTGCCGCTCACAGTGCTCTGTAGTGTGTGTCTCCTGCCGAAAGAGGCCAGGGAGCTGTGCTTAGCTCTGCAGAGCACTATACCTGCTTCTTTAGCCTCTCTTCTCGTCTACATCTTAGCAAAAAGCTTTTCCACTCTGTCTGGCAAGGAGAAACTGTGCTGGCACAGAAAACATCTCCCATCGTGTTCTAGAGGCTGCACGGAGGTCTGCCGAGTGTTTTGCAAGAAGAGAAAGAGGGTTGTCCAAAACAGCTTGCAATCGAATGTTCATGTGATTACAAAAGGCAGGAGAGTGGTCAGGTACTGTTTTCTCTCAGTTGGCAAGCTGCGCACACAATCGCAGTGTTGTACAGCTTGTTTCATCACCTTTGCGAAGTTGCCGCTCTCTCCGGCTCCCGGAGACGAAGAAGCTGCTTCTTCGCGCAAAGACGATTCTGCCGCTCACAGTGCTCTGCGGTGTGCGCCTTCTGCCGAAAGAGGTCCGGGAGCGGTGCTTAGCTCTGCAGAGCACCGTACCTTCGTCTTTAGCCTCTCTTCTCGTCTACATCTTAGCAAAAAGCTTTTCCACTCTGTCTGGCAAGGAGAAACTGTGCCAGCACAGAAAACATCTCCCATCGTGTTCTAGAGGCTGCACGGAGGTCTGCCGAGTGTTTTGAAAGAAGAGAAAGAAAGTTGTCCAAAACAGCTTGCAATCGAATGTTCATGTGAATAGAAAAGGCAGGAGAGTGGTCAGGTACTGTTTTCTCTCAGTTGGCAAGCTGCGCACACAATCGCAGTGTTGTACAGCTTGTTTCATCACCTTTGCGAAGTTGCCGCTCTCTCCGGCTCCCGGAGACGAAGAAGCTGCTTCTTCGCGCAAAGACGATTCTGCCGCTCACAGTGCTCTGCGGTGTGTGCCTTCTGCCGAAAGAGGTCCGGGAGCGGTGCTTAGCTCTGCAGAGCACCGTGCCTTCGTCTTTAGCCTCTCTTCTCGTCTACATCTTAGCAAAAAGCTTTTCCACTCTGTCTGGCAAGGAGAAACTGTGCCGGCACAGAAAACATCTCCCATCGTGTTCTAGAGGCTGCACGGAGGTCTGCCGAGTGTTTTGCAAGAAGAGAAAGAAAGTTGTCCAAAACAGCTTGCAATCGAATGTTCATGTGTATAGAAAAGGCAGGAGAGTGGTCAGGTACTGTTTTCTCTCAGTTGGCAAGCTGCGCACACAATCGCAGTGGTGTACAGCTTGTTTCATCACCTTTTCGAAGCTGCCGCTCTCTCCGGCTCCCGGAGACGAAGAAGCTGCTTCTTCGCGCAAAGACGATTCTGCCGCTCACAGTGCTCTGCGGTGTGCGCCTTCTGCCGAAAGAGGCCCGGGAGCGGTGCTTAGCTCTGCAGAGCACCGTACCTTCGTCTTTAGCCTCTCTTCTCGTCTACATCTTAGCAAAAAGCTTTTCCACTCTGTCTGGCAAAGAGAAACTGTGCCGGCACAGAAAACATCTCCCATCGTGTTCTAGAGGCTGCAGGGAGGTCTGCCGAATGTTTTGTAAGAAGAGAAAGGAAGTTGTCCAAAACAGCTTGCAATCGAATGTTCATGTGAATAGAAAAGGCAGGAGAGTGGTCAGGTACTGTTTTCTCTCAGTTGGCAAGCTGCGCACACAATCGCAGTGTTGTACAGCTTGTTTCATCACCTTTGCGAAGTTGCCGCTCTCTCCGGCTCCCGGAGACGAAGAAGCTGCTTCTTCGCGCAAAGACGATTCTGCCGCTCACAGTGCTCTGCGGTGTGCGCCTTCTGCCGAAAGAGGTCCGGGAGCGGTGCTTAGCTCTGCAGAGCACCGTACCTTCGTCTTTAGCCTCTCTTCTCGTCTACATCTTAGCAAAAAGCTTTTCCACTCTGTCTGGCAAGGAGAAACTGTGCCAGCACAGAAAACATCTCCCATCGTGTTCTAGAGGCTGCACGGAGGTCTGCCGAGTGTTTTGAAAGAAGAGAAAGAAAGTTGTCCAAAACAGCTTGCAATCGAATGTTCATGTGAATAGAAAAGGCAGGAGAGTGGTCAGGTACTGTTTTCTCTCAGTTGGCAAGCTGCGCACACAATCGCAGTGTTGTACAGCTTGTTTCATCACCTTTGCCAAGTTGCCGCTCTCTCCGGCTCCCGGAGACGAAGAAGCTGCTTCTTCGCGCAAAGACGATTCTGCCGCTCACAGTGCTCTGCGCTGTGCGCCTTCTGCCGAAAGAGGTCCGGGAGCGGTGCTTAGCTCTGCAGAGCACCGTACCTTCGTCTTTAGCCTCTCTTCTTGTCTACATCTTAGCAAAAAGCTTTTCCACTCTGTCTGGCAAGGAGAAACTGTGCCAGCACAAAAAACATCTCCCATCGTGTTCTAGAGGCTGCACGGAGGTCTGCCGAGTGTTTTGCAAGAAGAGAAAGAAAGTTGTCCAAAACAGCTTGCAATCGAATTTTCATGTGAATAGAAAAGGCAGGAGAGTGGTCAGGTACTGTTTTCTCTCAGTTGGCAAGCTGCGCACACAATCGCAGTGTTGTACAGGGTGTTTCATCACCTTTGCCAAGTTGCCGCTCTCTCCGGCTCCCGGAGACGAAGAAGCTGCTTCTTCGCGCAAAGACGATTCTGCCGCTCACAGTGATCTGCGGTGTGCGTCTTCTGCCGAAAGAGGTCCGGGAGCTGTGCTTAGCTCTGCAGAGCACCGTACCTTCGTCTTTAGCCTCTCTTCTCGTCTACATCTTAGCAAAAAGCTTTTCCACTCTGTCTGGCAAGGAGAAACTGTGCGAGCACAGAAAACATCTCCCATCGTGTTCTAGAGGCTGCACGCAGGTCTGCCGAGTGTTTTGCAAGAAGAGAAAGAAAGTTGTCCAAAACAGCTTGCAATCGAATGTTCATGTGAATAGAAAAGGCAGGAGAATGGTCAGGTACTGTTTTCTCTCAGTTGGCAAGCTGCGCACACAATCGCAGTGTTGGACAGCTTGTTTCATCACCTTTGCGAAGTTGCCGCTCTCTCCGGCTCCCGGAGACGAAGAAGCTGCTTCTTCGCGCAAAGACGATTCTGCCGCTCACAGTGCTCTGCGGTGTGCGCCTTCTGCCGAAAGAGGTCCGGGAGCGGTGCTTAGCTCTGCAGAGCACCGTACCTTCGTCTTTAGCCTCTCTTCTCGTCTACATCTTAGCAAAAAGCTTTTCCACTCTGTCTGGCAAGGAGAAACTGTGCCGGCACAGAAAACATCTCCCATCGTGTTCTAGAGGCTGCACGGAGGTCTGCCGAGTGTTTTGCAAGAAGAGAAAGAAAGTTGTCCAAAACAGCTTGCAATCGAATGTTCATGTGAATAGAAAAGGCAGGAGAGTGGTCAGGTACTGTTTTCTCTCAGTTGGCAAGCTGCGCACACAATCGCAGTGGTGTACAGCTTGTTTCATCACCTTTTCGAAGCTGCCGCTCTCTCCGGCTCCCGGAGACGAAGAAGCTGCTTCTTCGCGCAAAGACGATTCTGCCGCTCACAGTGCTCTGCGGTGTGCGCCTTCTGCCGAAAGAGGCCCGGGAGCGGTGCTTAGCTCTGCAGAGCACCGTACCTTCGTCTTTAGCCTCTCTTCTCGTCTACATCTTTGCAAAAAGCTTTTCCACTCTGTCTGGCAAGGAGAAACTGTGCCAGCACAGAAAACATCTCCCATCGTGTTCTAGAGGCTGCACGGAGGTCTGCCGAGTGTTTTGCAAGAAGAGAAAGAAAGTTGTCCAAAACAGCTTGCAATCGAATGTTCATGTGAATAGAAAAGGCAGGAGAGTGGTCAGGTACTGTTTTCTCTCAGTTGGCAAGCTGCGCACACAATCGCAGTGTTGTACAGCTTGTTTCATCACCTTTGCGAAGTTGCCGCTCTCTCCGGCTCCCGGAGACGAAGAAGCTGCTTCTTCGCGCAAAGACGATTCTGCCGCTCACAGTGCTCTGCGCTGTGCGCCTTCTGCCGAAAGACGCCCGGGAGCGGTTCTTAGCTCTGCAGAGCACCGTACCTTCGTCTTTAGCCTCTCTTCTCGTCTACATCTTAGCAAAAAGCTTTTCCACTCTGTCTGGCAAGGAGAAACTGTGCCAGCACAGAAAACATCTCCCATCGTGTTCTAGAGGCTGCACGGAGGTCTGCCGAGTGTTTTGCAAGAAGAGAAAGAAAGTTGTCCAAAACAGCTTGCAATCGAATGTTCATGTGAATAGAAAAGGCAGGAGAGTGGTCAGGTACTGTTTTCTCTCAGTTGGCATGCTGCGCACACAATCGCAGTGTTGTACAGCTTGTTTCATCACCTTTGCGAAGTTGCCGCTCTCTCCGGCTCCCGGAGACGAAGAAGCTGCTTCTTCGCGCAAAGACGATTCTGCCGCTCACAGTGCTCTGCGGTGTGCGCCTTCTGCCGAAAGAGGTCCGGGAGCGGTGGTCAGCTCTGCAAAGCACCGTGCCTTCGTCTTTAGCCTCTCTTCTCGTCTACATCTTAGCAAAAAGCTTTTCCACTCTGTCTGGCAAGGAGAAACTGTGCCAGCACAGAAAACATCTCCCATCGTGTTCTAGAGGCTGCACGCAGGTCTGCCCAGTGTTTTGCAAGAAGAGAAAGAAAGTTGTCCAAAACAGCTTGCAATCGAATGTTCATGTGAATAGAAAAAGCAGGAGAGTGGTCAGGTACTGTTTTCTCTCAGTTGGCAAGCTGCGCACACAATCGCAGTGTTGTACAGCTTGTTTCATCCCCTTTGCGAAGTTGCCGCTCTCTCCGGCTCCCGGAGACGAAGAAGCTGCTTCTTCGCGCAAAGACGATTCTGCCGCTCACAGTGCTCTGCGGTGTGCGCCTTCTGCCGAAAGAGGGCCGGGAGCGGTGCTTAGCTCTGCAGAGCACCGTACCTTCGTCTTTAGCCTCTCTTCTCGTCTACATCTTAGCAAAAAGCTTTTCCACTCTGTCTGGCAAGGAGAAACTGTGCCAGCACAGAAAACATCTCCCATCGTGTTCTAGAGGCTGCACGGAGGTCTGCCGAGTGTTTTGCAAGAAGAGAAAGAAAGTTGTCCAAAACAGCTTGCAATCGAATGTTCATGTGAATAGAAAAGGCAGGAGAGGGGTCAGGTACTGTTTTCTCTCAGTTGGCAAGCTGCGCACACAATCGCAGTGTTGTACAGCTTGTTTCATCACCTTTGCGAAGCTGTCGCTCTCTCCGGCTCCCGGAGACGAAGAAGCTGCTTCTTCGCGCAAAGACGATTCTGCCGCTCACAGTGCTCTGCGGTGTGCGCCTTCTGCCGAAAGAGGTCCGGGAGCGGTGCTTAGCTCTGCAGAGCACCATACCTGCTTGTTTAGTCTCTCTTCTCGTCTACATCTTAGCAAAAAGCTTTTCCACTCTGTCTGGCAAGGAGAAACTGTGCCAGCACAAAAAACATCTCCCATCGTGTTCTAGAGGCTGCACGGAGGTCTGCCGAGTGTTTTGCAAGAAGAGAAAGAAAGTTGTCCAAAACAGCTTGCAATCGAATGTTCATGTGAATAGAAAAGGCAGGAGAGTGGTCAGGTACTGTTTTCTCTCAGTTGGCAAGCTGCGCACACAATCGCAGTGTTGTACAGCTTGTTTCATCACCTTTGCGAAGTTGCCGCTCTCTCCGGCTCCCGGAGACGAAGAAGCTGTTGTTTCCCGCAAAGGACATTCTGCCGCTCACAGAGCTCTGCAGTGTGTGTCTTCTGCCGAAAGAGGCCAGGGAGCGGTGCTTAGCTCTGCAGAGCACCGTACCTTCGTCTTTAGCCTCTCTTCTCGTCTACATCTTAGCAAAAAGCTTTTCCACTCTGTCTGGCAAGGAGAAACTGTGCCGGCACAGAAAACATCTCCCATCGTGTTCTAGAGGCTGCACGGAGGTCTGCCGAGTGTTTTGCAAGAAGAGAAAGGAAGTTGTCCAAAACAGCTTGCAATCGAATGTTCATGTGAATAGAAAAGGCAGGAGAGTGGTCAGGTACTGTTTTCTCTCAGTTGGCAAGCTGCGCACACAATCGCAGTGGTGTACAGCTTGTTTCATCACCTTTGCGAAGCTGCCGCTCTCTCCGGCTCCCGGAGACGAAGAAGCTGCTTCTTCGCGCAAAGACGATTCTGCCGCTCACAGTGCTCTGCGGTGTGCGCCTTCTGCCGAAAGAGGTCTGGGAGCGGTGCTTGCTCTGCAGAGCACAGTACCTTCGTCTTTAGCCTCTCTTCTCGTCTACATCTTAGCAAAAAGCTTTTCCACTCTGTCTGGCAAGGAGAAACTGTGCCAGCACAGAAAACATCTCCCATCGTGTTCTAGAGGCTGCACGGAGGTCTGCCGAGTGTTTTGTAAGAAGAGAAAGAAGTTGTCCAAAACAGCTTGCAATCGAATGTTCATGTGAATAGAAAAGGCAGGAGAGTGGTCAGGTACTGTTTTCTCTCAGTTGGCAAGCTGCGCACACAATCGCAGTGTTGTACAGCTTGTTTCATCACCTTTGCGAAGTTGCCGCTCTCTCCGGCTCCCGGAGACGAAGAAGCTGCTTCTTCGCGCAAAGACGATTCTGCCGCTCACAGTGCTCTGCGGTGTGCGTCTTCTGCCGAAAGAGGTCCGGGAGCGGTGCTTAGCTCTGCAGAGCACCATACCTGCTTCTTTAGCCTCTCTTCTCGTCTACATCTTAGCAAAAAGCTTTTCCACTCTGTCTGGCAAGGAGAAACTGTGCCAGCACAGAAAACATCTCCCATCGTGTTCTAGAGGCTGCACGGAGGTCTGCCGAGTGTTTTGCAAGAAGAGAAAGAAAGTTGTCCAAAACAGCTTGCAATCGAATGTTCATGTGATTACAAAGGCAGGAGAGTGGTCAGGTACTGTTTTCTCTCAGTTGGCAAGCTGCGCACACAATCGCAGTGTTGTACAGCTTGTTTCATCACCTTTGCGAAGTTGCCGCTCTCTCCGGCTCCCTGAGACGAAGAAGCTGCTTCTTCGCGCAAAGACGATTCTGCCGCTCACAGTGCTCTGCGGTGTGCGCCTTCTGCCGAAAGAGGTCCGGGAGCGGTGCTTAGCTCTGCAGAGCACCGTGCCTTCGTCTTTAGCCTCTCTTCTCGTCTACATCTTAGCAAAAAGCTTTTCCACTCTGTCTGGCAAGGAGAAACTGTGCGAGCACAGAAAACATCTCCCATCGTGTTCTAGAGGCTGCACGGAGGTCTGCCGAGTGTTTTGCAAGAAGAGAAAGAAAGTTGTCCAAAACAGCTTGCAATCGAATGTTCATGTGAATAGAAAAAGCAGGAGAGTGGTCAGGTACTGGTTTTTCTCAGTTGGCAAGCTGCGCACACAATCGCAGTGTTGTACAGCTTGTTTCATCACCTTTGCGAAGTTGCCGCTCTCTCCGGCTCCCGGAGACGAAGAAGCTGCTTCTTCGCGCAAAGACGATTCTGCCGCTCACAGTGCCCTGCGCTGTGCGCCTTCTGCCGAAAGAGGCCCGGGAGCGGTGCTTAGCTCTGCAGAGCACCGTACCTTCGTCTTTAGCCTCTCTTCTCGTCTACATCTTAGCAAAAAGCTTTTCCACTCTGTCTGGCAAGGAGAAACTGTGCCAGCACAGAAAACATCTCCCATCGTGTTCTAGAGGCTGCACGGAGGTAGGCGAGTGTTTTGCAAGAAGAGAAAGAAAGTTGTCCAAAACAGCTTGCAATCGAATGTTCATGTGAATAGAAAAGGCAGGAGAGTGGTCAGGTACTGTTTTCTCTCAGTTGGCAAGCTGCGCACACAATCGCAGTGTTGTACAGCTTGTTTCATCACCTTTGCGAAGTTGCCGCTCTCTCCGGCTCCCGGAGACGAAGAAGCTGCTTCTTCGCGCAAAGACGATTCTGCCGCTCACAGTGCTCTGCGGTGTGCGCCTTCTGCCGAAAGAGGTCCGGGAGCGGTGCTTAGCTCTGCAGAGCACCGTACCTTCGTCTTTAGCCTCTCTTCTCGTCTACATCTTAGCAAAAAGCTTTTCCACTCTGTCTGGCAAGGAGAAACTGTGCCAGCACAGAAAACATCTCCCATCGTCTTCTAGAGGCTGCACGGAGGTCTGCCGAGTGTTTTGCAAGAAGAGAAAGAAAGTTGTCCATAGCAGCTTGCAATCGAATGTTCATGTGAATAGAAAAGGCAGGAGAATGGTCAGGTACTGTTTTCTCTCAGTTGGCAAGCTGCGCACACAATCGCAGTGTTGTACAGCTTGTTTCATCACCTTTGCGAAGTTGCCGCTCTCTCCGGCTCCCGGAGACGAAGAAGCTGTTTTTTCGCGCAAAGAACATTCTGCCGCTCACAGTGCTCTGCAGTGTGTGTCTTCTGCCGAAAGAGGCCAGGGAGCGGTGCTTAGCTCTGCAGAGCACCGTACCTTCGTCTTTAGCCTCTCTTCTCGTCTACATCTTAGCAAAAAGCTTTTCCACTCTGTCTGGCAAGGAGAAACTGTGCCGGAACAGAAAACATCTCCCATCGTGTTCTAGAGGCTGCACGGAGGTCTGCCGAGTGTTTTGCAAGAAGAGAAAGAAAGTTGTCCAAAACAGCTTGCAATCGAATGTTCATGTGAATAGAAAAGGCAGGAGAGTGGTCAGGTACTTTTTTTTCTCAGTTGCCAAGCTGCGCACACAATCGCAGTGGTGTACAGCTTGTTTCATCACCTTTGCGAAGCTGCCGCTCTCTCCGGCTCCCGGAGACGAAGAAGCTGCTTCTTCGCGCAAAGACGATTCTGCCGCTCACAGTGCTCTGCGGTGTGCGCCTTCTGCCGAAAGACGCCCGGGAGCGGTGCTTAGCTCTGCAGAGCACCGTACCTTCGTCTTTAGCCTCTCTTCTCGTCTACATCTTAGCAAAAAGCTTTTCCACTCTGTCTGGCAAGGAGAAACTGTGCCAGCACAAAAAACATCACCCATCGTGTTCTAGAGGCTGCACGGAGGTCTGCCGAGTGTTTTGCAAGAAGAGAAAGAAAGTTGTCCAAAACAGCTTGCAATCGAATGTTCATGTGAATAGAAAAGGCAGGAGAGTGGTCAGGTACTGTTTTCTCTCAGTTGGCAAGCTGCGCACACAATCGCAGTGGTGTACAGCTTGTGTCATCACCTTTGCGAACTTGCCGCTCTCTCCGGCTTCCGGAGACGAAGAAGCTGCTTCTTCGCGCAAAGACGATTCTGCCGCTCACAGTGCTCTGCGGTTTGCGCCTTCTGCCGAAAGAAGTCCGGGAGCGGTGCTTAGCTCTGCAGAGCACCGTACCTTCGTCTTTAGCCTCTCTTCTCGTCTACATCTTAGCAAAAAGCTTTTCCAATCTGTCTGGCAAGGAGAAACTGTGCCAGCACAAAAAACATCTCCCATCGTGTTCTAGAGGCTGTACGGAGGTCTGCCGAGTGTTTTGCAAGAAGAGAAAGAAGGTTGTCCAAAACAGCTTGCAATCGAATTTTCATGTGAATAGAAAAGGCAGGAGAGTGGTCAGGTACTGTTTTCTCTCAGTTGGCAAGCTGCGCACACAATCGCAGTGTTGTACAGCTTGTTTCATCACCTTTGCGAAGTGTCCGCTCTCTCCGGCTCCCGGAGACGAAGAAGCTGCTTCTTCGCGCAAAGACGATTCTGCCGCTCACAGTGCTCTGCGGTGTGCGCCTTCTGCCGAAAGAGGCCCGGGAGCGGTGCTTAGCTCTGCAGAGCACCGTACCTTCGTCTTTAGCCTCTCTTCTCGTCTACATCTTAGCAAAAAGCTTTTCCACTCTGTCTGGCAAGGAGAAACTTTGCCAGCACAAAAAACATCTCCCATCGTGTTCTAGAGGCTGCACGGAGGTCTGCCGAGTGTTTTGCAAGAAGAGAAAGAAAGTTGTCCAAAACAGCTTGCAATCGAATGTTCATGTGAATAGAAAAGGCAGGAGAGTGGTCAGGTACTGTTTTCTCTCAGTTGGCAAACTGCGTACACAATCGCAGTGGTGTACAGCTTGTTTCATCACCTTTGCGAAGTTGCCGCTCTCTCCGGCTCCCTGAGACGAAGAAGCTGCTTCTTCGCGCAAAGACGATTCTGCCGCTCACAGTGCTCTGCGGTGTGCGCCTTCTGCCGAAAGAGGTCCGGGAGCGGTGCTTAGCTCTGCAGAGCACCGTACCTTCGTCTTTAGCCTCTCTTCTCGTCTACATCTTAGCAAAAAGCTTTTCCACTCTGTCTGGCAAGGAGAAACTGTGCCAGCACAGAAAACATCTCCCATCGTGTTCTAGAGGCTGCACGGAGGTCTGCCGAGTGTTTTGCAAGAAGAGAAAGAAAGTTGTCCAAAACAGCTTCCAATCGAATGTTCATGTGAATAGAAAAGGCAGGAGAGTGGTCAGGTACTGTTTTCTCTCAGTTGGCAAGCTGCGCACACAATCGCAGTGTTGTACAGCTTGTTTCATCACCTTTGCGAAGTTGCCGCTCTCTCCGGCTCCCGGAGACGAAGAAGCTGCTTCTTCGCGCAAAGACGATTCTGCCGCTCACAGTGCTCTGCGGTGTGCGCCTTCTGCCGAAAGAGGTCCGGGAGCGGTGCTTAGCTCTGCAGAGCACCGTACCTTCGTCTTTAGCCTCTCTTCTCGTCTACATCTTAGCAAAAAGCTTTTCCACTCTGTCTGGCAAGGAGAAACTGTGCCAGCACAAAAAACATCTCCCATCGTGTTCTAGAGGCTGCACGGAGGTCTGCCGAGTGTTTTGCAAGAAGAGAAAGAAAGTTGTCCAAAACAGCTTGCAATCGAATGTTCATGTGTATAGAAAAGGCAGGAGAGTGGTCAGGTACTGTTTTCTCTCAGTTGGCAAGCTGCGCACACAATCGCAGTGGTGTACAGCTTGTTTCATCACCTTTGCGAAGCTGCCGCTCTCTCCGGCTCCCGGAGACGAAGAAGCTGCTTCTTCGCGCAAAGACGATTCTGCCGCTCACAGTGCTCTGCGGTGTGCGCCTTCTGCCGAAAGAGGCCCGGGAGCGGTGCTTAGCTCTGCAGAGCACCGTACCTTCGTCTTTAGCCTCTCTTCTCGTCTACATCTTAGCAAAAAGCTTTTCCACTCTGTCTGGCAAAGAGAAACTGTGCCGGCACAGAAAACATCTCCCATCGTGTTCTAGAGGTTGCAGGGATGTCTGCCGAGTGTTTTGTAAGAAGAGAAAGGAAGTTGTCCAAAACAGCTTGCAATCGAATATTCATGTGAATAGAAAAGGCAGGGGAGTGGTCAGGTACTGTTTTCTCTCAGTTGGCAAGCTGCGCACACAATCGCAGTGTTGTAGAGCTTGTTTCATCACCTTTGCGAAGTTGCCGCTCTCTCCGGCTCCCGGAGACGAAGAAGCTGCTTCTTCGCGTAAAGACGATTCTGCCGCTCACAGTGCTCTGTAGTGTGTGTCTCCTGCCGAAAGAGGCCAGGGAGCTGTGCTTAGCTCTGCAGAGCACCATACCTGCTTCTTTAGCCTCTCTTCTCGTCTACATCTTAGCAAAAAGCTTTTCCACTCTGTCTGGCAAGGAGAAACTGTGCCAGCACAGAAAACATCTCCCATCGGGTTCTAGAATCTGCACGGAGGTCTGCCGAGTGTTTTGTAAGAAGAGAAAGAAAGTTGTCCAAAACAGCTTGCAATCGAATGTTCATGTGAATAGAAAAGGCAGGAGAGTGGTCAGGTACTGTTTTCTCTCAGTTGGCAAGCTGCGCACACAATCGCAGTGTTGTACAGCTTGTTTCATCACCTTTGCCAAGTTGCCGCTCTCTCCGGCTCCCGGAGACGAAGAAGCTGCTTCTTCGCGCAAAGACGATTCTGCCGCTCACAGTGCTCTGCGGTGTGCGCCTTCTGCCGAAAGAGGCCCGGGAGCGGTGCTTAGCTCTGCAGAGCACCGTACCTTCGTCTTTAGCCTCTCTTCTCGTCTACATCTTAGCAAAAAGCTTTTCCACTCTGTCTGGCAAGGAGAAACTGTGCCAGCACAGAAAACATCTCCCATCGTGTTCTAGAGGCTGCACGGAGGTCTGCCGAGTGTTTTGCAAGAAGAGAAAGAAAGTTGTCCAAAACAGCTTGCAATCGAATGTTCATGTGAATAGAAAAGGCAGGAGAGTGGTCAGGTACTGTTTTCTCTCAGTTGGCAAGCTGCGCACACAATCGCAGTGTTGTACAGCTTGTTTCATCACCTTTGCGAAGTTGCCGCTCTCTCCGGCTCCCTGAGACGAAGAAGCTGCTTCTTCGCGCAAAGACGATTCTGCCGCTCACAGTGCTCTTCGGTGTGCGCCTTCTGCCGAAAGAGGTCCGGGAGCGGTGCTTAGCTCTGCAGAGCACCGTGCCTTCGTCTTTAGCCTCTCTTCTCGTCTACATCTTAGCAAAAATCTTTTCCACTCTGTCTAGCAAGGAGAAACTGTGCGAGCACAGAAAACATCTCCCATCGTGTTCTAGAGGCTGCACGGAGGTCTGCCGAGTGTTTTGCAAGAAGAGAAAGAAAGTTGTCCAAAACAGCTTGCAATCGAATGTTCATGTGAATAGAAAAAGCAGGAGAGTGGTCAGGTACTGGTTTTTCTCAGTTGGCAAGCTGCGCACACAATCGCAGTGTTGTACAGCTTGTTTCATCACCTTTGCGAAGTTGCCGCTCTCTCCGGCTCCCGGAGACGAAGAAGCTGCTTCTTCACGCAAAGACGATTCTGCCGCTCACACTGCCCTGCGCTGTGCGCCTTCTGCCGAAAGAGGCCCGGGAGTGGTGCTTAGCTCTGCAGAGCACCGTACCTTCGTCTTTAGCCTCTCTTCTCGTCTACATCTTTGCAAAAAGCTTTTCCACTCTGTCTGGCAAGGAGAAACTGTGCCAGCACAAAAAACATCTCCCATCGTGTTCTAGAGGCTGCACGGAGGTCTGCCGAGTGTTTTGCAAGAAGAGAAAGAAAGTTGTCCAAAACAGCTTGCAATCGAATGTTCATGTGAATAGAAAAGGCAGGAGAGTGGTCAGGTACTGTTTTCTCTCAGTTGGCAAGCTGCGCACACAATCGCAGTGGTGTACAGCTTGTGTCATCACCTTTGCGAAGTTGCCGCTCTCTCCGGCTCCCGGAGACGAAGAAGCTGCTTCTTCGCGCAAAGACGATTCTGCCGCTCACAGTGCTCTGCGGTGTGCGCCTTCTGCCGAAAGAGGTCCGGGAGCGGTGCTTAGCTCAGCAGAGCACCGTACCTTCGTCTTTAGCCTCTCTTGTCGTCTACATCTTAGCAAAAAGCTTTTCCACTCTGTCTGGCAAGGAGAAACTGTGCCAGCACAAAAAACATCTCCCATCGTGTTCTAGAGGCTGCACGGAGGTCTGCCGAGTGTTTTGCAAGAAGAGAAAGAAGGTTGTCCAAAACAGCTTGCAATCGAATGTTCATGTGAATAGAAAAGGCAGGAGAGTGGTCAGGTACTGTTTTCTCTCAGTTGGCAAGCTGCGCACACAATCGCAGTGTTGTAGAGCTTGTTTCATCACCTTTGCGAAGTTGCCGCTCTCTCCGGCTCCCGGAGACGAAGAAGCTGCTTCTTCGCGCAAAGACGATTCTGCCGCTCACAGTGCTCTGCAGTGTGTGTCTTCTGCCGAAAGAGGTCCGGGAGCGGTGCTTAGCTCTGCAGAGCACCGTACCTTCTTCTTTAGCCTCTCTTCTCGTCTACATCTTAGCAAAAAGCTTTTCCACTCTGTCTGGCAAGGAGAAACTGTGCCAGCACAAAAAACATCTCCCATCGTGTTCTAGAGGCTGCACGGAGGTCTGCCGAGTGTTTTGCAAGAAGAGAAAGAAAGTTGTCCAAAACAGCTTGCAATCGAATGTTCATGTGACTAGAAAAGGCAGGAGAGTGGTCAGGTACTGTTTTCTCTCAGTTGGAAAACTGCGTACACAATCGCAGTGGTGTACAGCTTGTTTCATCACCTTTGCGAAGTTGCCGCTCTCTCCGGCTCCCTGAGACGAAGAAGCTGCTTCTTCGCGCAAAGACGATTCTGCCGCTCACAGTGCTCTGCGGTGTGCGCCTTCTGCCGAAAGAGGTCCGGGAGCGGTGCTTAGCTCTGCAGAGCACCGTACCTTCGTCTTTAGCCTCTCTTCTCGTCTACATCTTAGCAAAAAGCTTTTCCACTCTGTCTGGCAAGGAGAAACTGTGCCAGCACAGAAAACATCTCCCATCGTGTTCTAGAGGCTGCACGGAGGTCTGCCGAATGTTTTGCAAGAAGAGAAAGAAAGTTGTCCAAAACAGCTTGCAATCGAATGTTCATGTGAATAGAAAAGGCAGGAGAGTGGTCAGGTACTGTTTTCTCTCAGCTGGCAAGCTGCGCACACAATCGCAGTGTTGTACAGCTTGTTTCATCACCTTTGCGAAGTTGCCGCTCTCTCCGGCTCCCGGAGACGAAGAAGCTGCTTCTTCGCGCAAAGACGATTCTGCCGCTCACTGTGCTCTGCGGTGTGTGTCTTCTGCCGAAAGAGGTCCGGGAGCGGTGCTTAGCTCTGCAGAGCACCGTACCTTCGTCTTTAGCCTCTCTTCTCATCTACATCTTAGCAAAAAGCTTTTCCACTCTGTCTGGCAAGGAGAAACTTTGCCAGCACAAAAAACATCTCCCATCGTGTTCTAGAGGCTGCACGGAGGTCTGCCGAGTGTTTTGCAAGAAGAGAAAGAAAGTTGTCCAAAACAGCTTGCAATCGAATGTTCATGTGAATAGAAAAGGCAGGAGAGTGGTCAGGTACTGTTTTCTCTCAGTTGGCAAACTGCGTACACAATCGCAGTGGTGTACAGCTTGTTTCATCACCTTTGCGAAGTTGCCGCTCTCTCCGGCTCCCGGAGACGAAGAAGCTGCTTCTTCGCGCAAAGACGATTCTGCCGCTCACAGTGCTCTGCGGTGTGCGCCTTCTGCCGAAAGAGGTCCGGGAGCGGTGCTTAGCTCTGCAGAGCACCGTACCTTCGTCTTTAGCCTCTCTTCTCGTCTACATCTTAGCAAAAAGCTTTTCCACTCTGTCTGGCAAGGAGAAACTGTGCCAGCAGAGAAAACATCTCCCATCGTGTTCTAGAGGCTGCACGGAGTTGTGCCGAGTGTTTTGCAAGAAGAGAAAGAAAGTTGTCCAAAACAGCTTCCAATCGAATGTTCATGTGAATAGAAAAGGCAGGAGAGTGGTCAGGTACTGTTTTCTCTCAGCTGGCAAGCTGCGCACACAATCGCAGTGTTGTACAGCTTGTTTCATCACCTTTGCGAAGTTGCCGCTCTCTCCGGCTCCCGGAGACGAAGAAGCTGCTTCTTCGCGCAAAGACGATTCTGCCGCTCACAGTGCTCTGCGGTGTGCGCCTTCTGCCGAAAGAGGTCCGGGAGCGGTGCTTAGCTCTGCAGAGCACCGTACCTTCGTCTTTAGCCTCTCTTCTCGTCTACATCTTAGCAAAAAGCTTTTCCACTCTGTCTGGCAAGGAGAAACTGTGCCAGCACAAAAAACATCTCCCATCGTGTTCTAGAGGCTGCACGGAGGTCTGCCGAGTGTTTTGCAAGAAGAGAAAGAAAGTTGTCCAAAACAGCTTGCAATCGAATGTTCATGTGTTTTGAAAAGGCAGGAGAGTGGTCAGGTACTGTTTTCTCTCACTTGGCAAGCTGCGCACACAATCGCAGTGGTGTACAGCTTGATTCATCACCTTTGCGAAGTTGCCGCTCTCTCCGGCTCCCGGAGACGAAGAAGCTGCTTCTTCGCGCAAAGACGATTCTGCCGCTCACAGTGCTCTGCGGTGTGCGCCTTCTGCCGAAAGAGGCCCGGGAGCGGTGCTTAGCTCTGCAGAGCACCGTACCTTCGTCTTTAGCCTCTCTTCTCGTCTATATCTTAGCAAAAAGCTTTTCCACTCTGTCTGGCAAAGAGAAACTGTGCCGGCACAGAAAACATCTCCCATCGTGTTCTAGAGGTTGCAGGGATGTCTGCCGAGTGTTTTGTAAGAAGAGAAAGGAAGTTGTCCAAAACAGCTTGCAATCGAATGTTCATGTGAATAGAAAAGGCAGGGGAGTGGTCAGGTACTGTTTTCTCTCAGTTGGCAAGCTGCGCACACAATCGCAGTGTTGTACAGCTTGTTTCATCACCTTTGCGAAGTTGCCGCTCTCTCCGGCTCCCGGAGACGAAGAAGCTGCGTTTTCGCGCAAAGACGATTCTGCCGCTCACAGTGCTCTGTAGAGTGTGTCTCCTGCCGAAAGAGGCCAGGGAGCTGTGCTTAGCTCTGCAGAGCACCATACCTGCTTCTTTAGCCTCTCTTCTCGTCTACATCTTAGCAAAAAGCTTTTCCACTCTGTCTGGCAAGGAGAAACTGTGCCAGCACAGAAAACATCTCCCATCGTGTTCTAGAGGCTGCACGGAGGTCTGCCGAGTGTTTTGCAAGAAGAGAAAGAAAGTTGTCCAAAACAGCTTGCAATCGAATGTTCATGTGAATAGAAAAGGCAGGAGAGTGGTCAGGTACTGTTTTCTCTCAGTTGGCAAGCTGCGCACACAATCGCAGTGTTGTACAGCTTGTTTCATCACCTTTGCGAAGCTGCCGCTCTCTCCGGCTCCCGGAGACGAAGAAGCTGCTTCTTCGCGCAAAGACGATTCTGCCGCTCACAGTGCTCTGCAGTGTGCGCCTTCTGCCGAAAGAGGTCCGGGAGCGGTGCTTAGCTCTGCAGAGCACCGTACCTTCGTCTTTAGCCTCTCTTCTCGTCTACATCTTAGCAAAAAGCTTTTCCACTCTGTCTGGCAAGGAGAAACTGTGCCAGCACAGAAAACATCTCCCATCGTGTTCTAGAGGCTGCACGGAGGTCTGCCGAGTGTTTTGCAAGAAGAGAAAGAAAGTTGTCCAAAACAGCTTGCAATCGAATGTTCATGTGAATAGAAAAGGCAGGAGAGTGGTCAGGTACTGTTTTCTCTCATTTGGCAAGCTGCGCACACAATCGCAGTGTTGTACAGCTTGTTTCATCACCTTTGCGAAGCTGCCGCTCTCTCCGGCTCCCGGAGACGAAGAAGCTGTTTTTTCGCGCAAAGAACATTCTGCCGCTCACAGTGCTCTGCAGTGTGTGTCTTCTGCCGAAAGAGGCCAGGGAGCGGTGCTTAGCTCTGCAGAGCACCGTACCTTCGTCTTTAGCCTCTCTTCTCGTCTACATCTTAGCAAAAAGCTTTTCCACTCTGTCTGGCAAGGAGAAACTGTGCCGGCACAGAAAACATCTCCCATCGTGTTCTAGAGGCTGCAGGGAGGTCTGCCGAGTGTTTTGTAAGAAGAGAAAGGAAGTTGTCCAAAACAGCTTGCAATCGAATGTTCATGTGAATAGAAAAGGCAGGAGAGTGGTCAGGTACTGTTTTCTCTCAGTTGGCAAGCTGCGCACACAATCGCAGTGTTGTACAGCTTGTTTCATCACCTTTGCGAAGTTGCCGCTCTCTCCGGCTCCCGGAGACGAAGAAGCTGCTTCTTCGCGCAAAGACGATTCTGCCGCTCACAGTGCTCTGTAGTGTGTGTCTCCTGCCGAAAGAGGCCAGGGAGCTGTGCTTAGCTCTGCAGAGCACCGTACCTTCGTCTTTAGCCTCTCTTCTCGTCTACATCTTAGCAAAAAGCTTTTCCACTCTGTCTGGCAAGGAGAAACTGTGCCAGCACAGAAAACATCTCCCATCATGTTCTAGAGGCTGCACGGAGGTCTGCCGAGTGTTTTGCAAGAAGAGAAAGAAAGTTGTCCAAAACAGCTTGCAATCGAATGTTCATGTGATTACAAAAGGCAGGAGAGTGGTCAGGTACTGTTTTCTCTCAGTTGGCAAGCTGCGCACACAATCGCAGTGTTGTACAGCTTGTTTCATCACCTTTGCCAAGTTGCCGCTCTCTTCGGCTCCCGGAGACGAAGAAGCTGCTTCTTCGCGCAAAGACGATTCTGCCGCTCACAGTGCTCTGCGGTGTGCGCCTTCTGCCGAAAGAAGTCCGGGAGCGGTGCTTAGCTCTGCAGAGCACCATACCTGCTTCTTTAGTCTCTCTTCTCGTCTACATCTTAGCAAAAAGCTTTTCCACTCTGTCTGGCAAGGTGAAATTTTGCCAGCACAGAAAACATCTCCCATCGTCTTCTAGAGGCTGCACGGAGGTCTGCCGAGTGTTTTGCAAGAAGAGAAAGAAAGTTGTCCAAAACAGCTTGCAATCAAATGTTCATGTGAATAGAAAAGGCAGGAGAGTGGTCAGGTACTGTTTTCTCTCAGTTGGCAAGCTGCGCACACAATCGCAGTGTTGTACAGCTTGTTTCATCACCTTTGCGAAGCTGCCGCTCTCTCCGGCTCCCGGAGACGAAGAAGCTGCTTCTTCGCGCAAAGACGATTCTGCCGCTCACAGTGCTCTGCGGTGTGCGCCTTCTGCCGAAAGAGGTCCGGGAGCGGTGCTTAGCTCTGCAGAGCACCGTACCTTCGTCTTTAGCCTCTCTTCTCGTCTACATCTTAGCAAAAAGCTTTTCCACTCTGTCTGGCAAAGAGAAACTGTGCCAGCACAAAAAACATCTCCCATCGTGTTGTAGAGGCTGCACGGACGTCTGCCGAGTGTTTTGCAATAAGAGAAAGAAAGTTGTCCAAAACAGCTTGCAATCGAATGTTCATGTGAATAGAAAAGGCAGGAGAGTGGTCAGGTACTGTTTTCTCTCAGTTGGCAAGCTGCGCACACAATCGCAGTGGTGTACAGCTTGTTTCATCACCTTTGCGAAGTTGCCGCTCTCTCCGGCTCCCGGAGACGAAGAAGCTGCTTCTTCGCGCAAAGACGATTCTGCCGCTCACAGTGCTCTGCGGTGTGCGCCTTCTGCCGAAAGAGGCCCGGGAGCGGTGCTTAGCTCTGCAGAGCACCGTACCTTCGTCTTTAGCCTCTCTTCTCGTCTACATCTTAGCAAAAAGCTTTTCCACTCTGTCTGGCAAAGAGAAACTGTGCCGGCACAGAAAACATCTCCCATCGTGTTCTAGAGGCTGCAGGGAGGTCTGCCGAGTGTTTTGTAAGAAGAGAAAGGAAGTTGTCCAAAACAGCTTGCAATCGAATGTTCATGTGAATAGAAAAGGCAGGAGAGTGGTCAGGTACTGTTTTCTCTCAGTTGGCAAGCTGCGCACACAATCGCAGTGTTGTACAGCTTGTTTCATCACATTTGCGAAGTTGCCGCTCTCTCCGGCTCCCGGAGACGAAGAAGCTGCTTCTTCGCGCAAAGACGATTCTGCCGCTCACAGTGCTCTGTAGTGTGTGTCTCCTGCCGAAAGAGGCCAGGGAGCTGTGCTTAGCTCTGCAGAGCACCGTACCTTCGTCTTTAGCCTCTCTTCTCGTCTACATCTTAGCAAAAAGCTTTTCCACTCTGTCTGGCAAGGAGAAACTGTGCCAGCACAGAAAACATCTCCCATCGTGTTCTAGAGGCTGCACGGAGGTCTGCCGAGTGTTTTGCAAGAAGAGAAAGAAAGTTGTCCAAAACAGCTTGCAATCGAATGTTCATGTGATTACAAAAGGCAGGAGAGTGGTCAGGTACTGTTTTCTCTCAGTTGGCAAGCTGCGCACACAATCGCAGTGTTGTACAGCTTGTTTCATCACCTTTGCCAAGTTGCCGCTCTCTTCGGCTCCCGGAGACGAAGAAGCTGCTTCTTCGCGCAAAGACGATTCTGCCGCTCACAGTGCTCTGCGGTGTGCGCCTTCTGCCGAAAGAGGTCCGGGAGCGGTGCTTAGCTCTGCAGAGCACCATACCTGCTTCTTTAGTCTCTCTTCTCGTCTACATCTTAGCAAAAAGCTTTTCCACTCTGTCTGGCAAGGAGAAACTGTGCCAGCACAGAAAACATCTCCCATCGTGTTCTAGAGGCTGCACGGAGGTCTGCCGAGTGTTTTGCAAGAAGAGAAAGAAAGTTGTCCAAAACAGCTTGCAATGGAATGTTCATGTGAATAGAAAAGGCAGGAGAGTGGTCAGGTACTGTTTTCTCTCAGTTGGCAGCTGCGCACACAATCGCAGTGTTGTACAGCTTGTTTCATCACCTTTGCGAAGCTGCCGCTCTCTCCGGCTCCCGGAGACGAAGAAGCTGCTTCTTCGCGCAAAGACGATTCTGCCGCTCACAGTGCTCTGCGGTGTGCGCCTTCAGCCGAAAGAGGCCCGGGAGCGGTGCTTAGCTCTGCAGAGCACCGTACCTTCGTCTTTAGCCTCTCTTCTCGTCTACATCTTAGCAAAAAGCTTTTCCACTCTGTCTGGAAAAGAGAAACTGTGCCGGCACAGAAAACATCTCCCATCGTGTTCTAGAGGTTGCAGGGATGTCTGCCGAGTGTTTTGTAAGAAGAGAAAGGAAGTTGTCCAAAACAGCTTGCAATCGAATGTTCATGTGAATAGAAAAGGCAGGGGAGGTGTCAGGTACTGTTTTCTCTCAGTTGGCAAGCTGCGCACACAATCGCAATGTTGTACAGCTTGTTTCATCACCTTTGCGAAGTTGCCGCTCTCTCCGGCTCCCGGAGACGAAGAAGCTGCGTTTTCCCGCAAAGACGATTCTGCCGCTCACAGTGCTCTGTAGTGTGTGTCTCCTGCCGAAAGAGGCCAGGGAGCTGTGCTTAGCTCTGCAGAGCACCATACCTGCTTCTTTAGCCTCTCTTCTCGTCTACATCTTAGCAAAAAGCTTTTCCACTCTGTCTGGCAAGGAGAAACTGTGCCAGCACAGAAAACATCTCCCATCGTGTTCTAGAGGCTGCACGGAGGTCTGCCGAGTGTTTTGCAAGAAGAGAAAGAAAGTTGTCCAAAACAGCTTGCAATCGAATGTTCATGTGAATAGAAAAGGCAGGAGAGTGGTCAGGTACTGTTTTCTCTCAGTTGGCAAGCTGCGCACACAATCGCAGTGTTGTACAGCTTGTTTCATCACCTTTGCGAAGCTGCCGCTCTCTCCGGCTCCCGGAGACGAAGAAGCTGCTTCTTCGCGCAAAGACGATTCTGCCGCTCACAGTGCTCTGCAGTGTGCGCCTTCTGCCGAAAGAGGTCCGGGAGCGGTGCTTAGCTCTGCAGAGCACCGTACCTTCGTCTTTAGCCTCTCTTCTCGTCTACATCTTAGCAAAAAGCTTTTCCACTCTGTCTGGCAAGGAGAAACTGTGCCAGCACAGAAAACATCTCCCATCGTGTTCTAGAGGCTGCACGGAGGTCTGCCGAGTGTTTTGCAAGAAGAGAAAGAAAGTTGTCCAAAACAGCTTGCAATCGAATGTTCATGTGAATAGAAAAGGCAGGAGAGTGGTCAGGTACTGTTTTCTCTCAGTTGGCAAGCTGCGCACACAATCGCAGTGTTGTACAGCTTGTTTCATCACCTTTGCGAAGCTGCCGCTCTCTCCGGCTCCCGGAGACGAAGAAGCTGTTTTTTCGCGCAAAGAACATTCTGCCGCTCACAGTGCTCTGCAGTGTGTGTCTTCTGCCGAAAGAGGCCAGGGAGCGGTGCTTAGCTCTGCAGAGCACCGTACCTTCGTCTTTAGCCTCTCTTCTCGTCTACATCTTAGCAAAAAGCTTTTCCACTCTGTCTGGCAAGGAGAAACTGTGCCGGCACAGAAAACATCTCCCATCGTGTTCTAGAGGCTGCACGGAGGTCTGCCGAGTGTTTTGCAAGAAGAGAAAGAAAGTTGTCCAAAACAGCTTGCAATCGAATGTTCATGTGAATAGAAAAGGCAGGAGAGTGGTCAGGTACTGTTTTCTCTCAGTTGCCAAGCTGCGCACACAATCGCAGTGGTGTACAGCTTGTTTCATCACCTTTGCGAAGCTGCCGCTCTCTCCGGCTCCCGGAGACGAAGAAGCTGCTTCTTCGCGCAAAGACGATTCTGCCGCTCACAGTGCTCTGCGGTGTGCGCCTTCTGCCGAAAGAGGTCCGGGAGCGGTGCTTAGCTCTGCAGAGCAGCGTACCTTCGTCTTTAGCCTCTCTTCTCGTCTACATCTTAGCAAAAAGCTTTTCCACTCTGTCTGGCAAGGAGAAACTGTGCTAGCACAAAAAACATCTCCCATCGTGTTCTAGAGGCTGCACGGACGTCTGCCGAGTGTTTTGCAATAAGAGAAAGAAAGTTGTCCAAAACAGCTTGCAATCGAATGTTCATGTGAATAGAAAAGGCAGGAGAGTGGTCAGGTACTGTTTTCTCTCAGTTGGCAAGCTGCGCACACAATCGCAGTGTTGTACAGCTTGTTTCATCACCTTTGCGAAGTTGCCGCTCTCTCCGGCTCCCGGAGACGAAGAAGCTGCTTCTTCGCGCAAAGACGATTCTGCCGCTCACAGTGCTCTGCGGTGTGCGCCTTCTGCCGAAAGAGGTCCGGGAGCGGTGCTTAGCTCTGCAGAGCACCGTACCTTCGTCTTTAGCCTCTCTTCTCGTCTACATCTTAGCAAAAAGCTTTTCCACTCTGTCTGGCAAGGAGAAACTGTGCCAGCACAGAAAACATCTCCCATCGTGTTCTAGAGGCTGCACGGACGTCTGCCGAGTGTTTTGCAAGAAGAGAAAGAAAGTTGTCCAAAACAGCTTGCAATCGAATGTTCATGTGTATAGAAAAGGCAGGAGAGTGGTCAGGTACTGTTTTCTCTCAGTTGGCAAGCTGCGCACACAATCGCAGTGTTGTACAGCTTGTTTCATCACCTTTTCGAAGCTGCCGCTCTCTCCGGCTCCCGGAGACGAAGAAGCTGCTTCTTCGCGCAAAGACGATTCTGCCGCTCACAGTGCTCTGCGGTGTGCGCCTTCTGCCGAAAGAGGCCCGGGAGCGGTGCTTAGCTCTGCAGAGCACCGTACCTTCGTCTTTAGCCTCTCTTCTCGTCTACATCTTAGCAAAAAGCTTTTCCACTCTGTCTGGCAAAGAGAAACTGTGCCGGCACAGAAAACATCTCCCATCGTCTTCTAGAGGCTGCACGGAGGTCTGCCGAGTGTTTTGCAAGAAGAGAAAGAAAGTTGTCCAAAACAGCTTGCAATCAAATGTTCATGTGAATAGAAAAGGCAGGAGAGTGGTCAGGTACTGTTTTCTCTCAGTTGCCAAGCTGCGCACACAATCGCAGTGGTGTACAGCTTGTTTCATCACCTTTGCGAAGCTGCCGCTCTCTCCGGCTCCCGGAGACGAAGAAGCTGCTTCTTCGCGCAAAGACGATTCTGCCGCTCACAGTGCTCTGCGGTGTGCGCCTTCTGCCGAAAGAGGTCCGGGAGCGGTGCTTAGCTCTGCAGAGCACCGTACCTTCGTCTTTAGCCTCTCTTCTCGTCTACATCTTAGCAAAAAGCTTTTCCACTCTGTCTGGCAAGGAGAAACTGTGCCAGCACAAAAAACATCTCCCATCGTGTTCTAGAGGCTGCACGGACGTCTGCCGAGTGTTTTGCAATAAGAGAAAGAAAGTTGTCCAAAACAGCTTGCAATCGAATGTTCATGTGAATAGAAAAGGCAGGAGAGTGGTCAGGTACTGTTTTCTCTCAGCTGGCAAGCTGCGCACACAATCGCAGTGGTGTACAGCTTGTTTCATCACCTTTGCGAAGTTGCCGCTCTCTCCGGCTCCCGGAGACGAAGAAGCTGCTTCTTCGCGCAAAGACGATTCTGCCGCTCACAGTGCTCTGCGGTGTGCGCCTTCTGCCGAAAGAGGCCCGGGAGCGGTGCTTAGCTCTGCAGAGCACCGTACCTTCGTCTTTAGCCTCTCTTCTCGTCTACATCTTAGCAAAAAGCTTTTCCACTCTGTCTGGCCAAGAGAAACTGTGCCGGCACAGAAAACATCTCCCATCGTGTTCTAGAGGCTGCAGGGAGGTCTGCCGAGTGTTTTGTAAGAAGAGAAAGGAAGTTGTCCAAAACAGCTTGCAATCGAATGTTCATGTGAATAGAAAAGGCAGGAGAGTGGTCAGGTACTGTTTTCTCTCAGTTGGCAAGCTGCGCACACAATCGCAGTGTTGTACAGCTTGTTTCATCACCTTTGCGAAGTTGCCGCTCTCTCCGGCTCCCGGAGACGAAGAAGCTGCTTCTTCGCGCAAAGACGATTCTGCCGCTCACAGTGCTCTGTAGTGTGTGTCTCCTGCCGAAAGAGGCCAGGGAGCTGTGCTTAGCTCTGCAGAGCACCGTACCTTCGTCTTTAGCCTCTCTTCTCGTCTACATCTTAGCAAAAAGCTTTTCCACTCTGTCTGGCAAGGAGAAACTGTGCCAGCACAGAAAACATCTCCCATCGTGTTCTAGAGGCTGCACGGAGGTCTGCCGAGTGTTTTGCAAGAAGAGAAAGAAAGTTGTCCAAAACAGCTTGCAATCGAATGTTCATGTGATTACAAAAGGCAGGAGAGTGGTCAGGTACTGTTTTCTCTCAGTTGGCAAGCTGCGCACACAATCGCAGTGTTGTACAGCTTGTTTCATCACCTTTGCCAAGTTGCCGCTCTCTTCGGCTCCCGGAGACGAAGAAGCTGCTTCTTCGCGCAAAGACGATTCTGCCGCTCACAGTGCTCTGCGGTGTGCGCCTTCTGCCGAAAGAGGTCCGGGAGCGGTGCTTAGCTCTGCAGAGCACCATACCTGCTTCTTTAGTCTCTCTTCTCGTCTACATCTTAGCAAAAAGCTTTTCCACTCTGTCTGGCAAGGTGAAACTGTGCCAGCACAGAAAACATCTCCCATCGTGTTCTAGAGGCTGCACGGAGGTCTGCCGAGTGTTTTGCAAGAAGAGAAAGAAAGTTGTCCAAAACAGCTTGCAATCGAATGTTCATGTGAATAGAAAAGGCAGGAGAGTGGTCAGGTACTGTTTTCTCTCAGTTGGCAAGCTGCGCACACAATCGCAGTGTTGTACAGCTTGTTTCATCACCTTTGCGAAGTTGCCGCTCTCTCCGGCTCCCGGAGACGAAGAAGCTGTTTTTTCGCGCAAAGAACATTCTGCCGCTCACAGTACTCTGCAGTGTGTGTCTTCTGCCGAAAGAGGCCAGGGAGCGGTGCTTAGCTCTGCAGAGCACCGTACCTTCGTCTTTAGCCTCTCTTCTCGTCTACATCTTAGCAAAAAGCTTTTCCACTCTGTCTGGCAAGGAGAAACTGTGCCGGCACAGAAAACATCTCCCATCGTGTTCTAGAGGCTGCACGGAGGTCTGCCGAGTGTTTTGCAAGAAGAGAAAGAAAGTTGTCCAAAACAGCTTGCAATCAAATGTTCATGTGAATAGAAAAGGCAGGAGAGTGGTCAGGTACTGTTTTCTCTCAGTTGCCAAGCTGCGCACACAATCGCAGTGGTGTACAGCTTGTTTCATCACCTTTGCGAAGCTGCCGCTCTCTCCGGCTCCCGGAGACGAAGAAGCTGCTTCTTCGCGCAAAGACGATTCTGCCGCTCACAGTGCTCTGCGGTGTGCGCCTTCTGCCGAAAGAGGTCCGGGAGCGGTGCTTAGCTCTGCAGAGCACCGTACCTTCGTCTTTAGCCTCTCTTCTCGTCTACATCTTAGCAAAAAGCTTTTCCACTCTGTCTGGCAAGGAGAAACTGTGCCAGCACAAAAAACATCTCCCATCGTGTTCTAGAGGCTGCACGGACGTCTGCCGAGTGTTTTGCAAGAAGAGAAAGAAAGTTGTCCAAAACAGCTTGCAATCGAATGTTCATGTGAATAGAAAAGGCAGGAGAGTGGTCAGGTACTGTTTTCTCTCAGTTGGCAAGCTGCGCACACAATCGCAGTGTTGTACAGCTTGTTTCATCACCTTTGCGAAGTTGCCGCTCTCTCCGGCTCCCGGAGACGAAGAAGCTGCTTCTTCGCGCAAAGACGATTCTGCCGCTCACAGTGCTCTGCGCTGTGCGCCTTCTGCCGAAAGAGGCCCGGGAGCGGTGCTTAGCTCTGCAGAGCACCGTACCTTCGTCTTTAGCCTCTCTTCTCGTCTACATCTTAGCAAAAAGCTTTTCCACTCTGTCTGGCAAGGAGAAACTGTGCCAGCACAGAAAACATCTCCCATCGTGTTCTAGAGGCTGCACGGAGGTCTGCCGAGTGTTTTGCAAGAAGAGAAAGAAAGTTGTTCAAAACAGCTTGCAATCGAATGTTCATGTGAATAGAAAAGGCAGGAGAGTGGTCAGGTACTGTTTTCTCTCAGTTGGCAAGCTGCGCACACAATCGCAGTGTTGTACAGCTTGTTTCATCACCTTTGCGAAGTTGCCGCTCTCTCCGGCTCCCGGAGACGAAGAAGCTGTTTTTTCGCGCAAAGAACATTCTGCCGCTCACAGTACTCTGCAGTGTGTGTCTTCTGCCGAAAGAGGCCAGGGAGCGGTGCTTAGCTCTGCAGAGAACCGTACCTTCGTCTTTAGCCTCTCTTCTCGTCTACATCTTAGCAAAAAGCTTTTCCACTCTGTCTGGCAAGGAGAAACTGTGCCGGCACAGAAAACATCTCCCATCGTGTTCTAGAGGCTGCACGGAGGTCTGCCGAGTGTTTTGCAAGAAGAGAAAGAAAGTTGTCCAAAACAGCTTGCAATCAAATGTTCATGTGAATAGAAAAGGCAGGAGAGTGGTCAGGTACTGTTTTCTCTCAGTTGCCAAGCTGCGCACACAATCGCAGTGGTGTACAGCTTGTTTCATCACCTTTGCGAAGCTGCCGCTCTCTCCGGCTCCCGGAGACGAAGAAGCTGCTTCTTCGCGCAAAGACGATTCTGCCGCTCACAGTGCTCTGCGGTGTGCGCCTTCTGCCGAAAGAGGTCCGGGAGCGGTGCTTAGCTCTGCAGAGCACCGTACCTTCGTCTTTAGCCTCTCTTCTCGTCTACATCTTAGCAAAAAGCTTTTCCACTCTGTCTGGCAAGGAGAAACTGTGCCAGCACAAAAAACATCTCCCATCGTGTTCTAGAGGCTGCACGGAGGTCTGCCGAGTGTTTTGCAAGAAGAGAAAGAAAGTTGTCCAAAACAGCTTGCAATCGAATGTTCATGTGAATAGAAAAGGCAGGAGAGTGGTCAGGTACTGTTTTCTCTCAGTTGGCAAGCTGCGCACACAATCGCAGTGTTGTACAGCTTGTTTCATCACCTTTGCGAAGTTGCCGCTCTCTCCGGCTCCCGGAGACGAACAAGCTGCTTCTTCGCGCAAAGACGATTCTGCCGCTCACAGTGCTCTGCGCTGTGCGCCTTCTGCCGAAAGACGCCCGGGAGCGGTGCTTAGCTCTGCAGAGCACCGTACCTTCGTCTTTAGCCTCTCTTCTCGTCTACATCTTAGCAAAAAGCTTTTCCACTCTGTCTGGCAAGGAGAAACTGTGCCAGCACAGAAAACATCTCCCATCGTGTTCTAGAGGCTGCACGGAGATAGGCGAGTGTTTTGCTAGAAGAGAAAGAAAGTTGTCCAAAACAGCTTGCAATCGAATGTTCATGTGAATAGAAAAGGCAGGAGAGTGGTCAGGTACTGTTTTCTCTCAGTTGGCAAGCTGCGCACACAATCGCAGTGTTGTACAGCTTGTTTTATCACCTTTGCGAAGTTGCCGCTCTCTCCGGCTCCCGGAGACGAAGAAGCTGCTTCTTCGCGCAAAGACGATTCTGCCGCTCACAGTGCTCTGCGGTGTGCGCCTTCTGCCGAAAGACGCCCGGGAGCGGTGCTTAGCTCTGCAGAGCACCGTACCTTCGTCTTTAGCCTCTCTTCTCGTCTACATCTTAGCAAAAAGCTTTTCCACTCTGTCTGGCAAGGAGAAACTGTGCCAGCACAGAAAACATCTCCCATCGTGTTCTAGAGGCTGCACGGAGGTCTGCCGAGTGTTTTGCAAGAAGAGAAAGAAAGTTGTCCAAAACAGCTTGCAATCGAATGTTCATGTGAATAGAAAAGGCAGGAGAGTGGTCAGGTACTGTTTTCTCTCAGTTGGCAAGCTGCGCACACAATCGCAGTGTTGTACAGCTTGTTTCATCACCTTTGCCAAGTTGCCGCTCTCTCCGGCTCCCGGAGACGAAGAAGCTGCTTCTTCGCGCAAAGACGATTCTGCCGCTCAGAGTGCTCTGCGCTGTGCGCCTTCTGCCGAAAGACGCCCGGGAGCGGTGCTTAGCTCTGCAGAGCACCGTACCTTCGTCTTTAGCCTCTCTTCTCGTCTACATCTTAGCAAAAAGCTTTTCCACTCTGTCTGGCAAGGAGAAACTGTGCCAGCACAGAAAACATCTCCCATCGTGTTCTAGAGGCTGCACGGAGGTAGGCGAGTGTTTTGCTAGAAGAGAAAGAAAGTTGTCCAAAACAGCTTGCAATCGAATGTTCATGTGAATAGAAAAGGCAGGAGAGTGGTCAGGTACTGTTTTCTCTCAGTTGGCAAGCTGCGCACACAATCGCAGTGTTGTACAGCTTGTTTCATCACCTTTGCGAAGTTGCCGCTCTCTCCGGCTCCCGGAGACGAAGAAGCTGCTTCTTCGCGCAAAGACGATTCTGCCGCTCACAGTGCTCTGCGGTGTGCGCCTTCTGCCGAAAGAGGTCCGGGAGCCGTGGTCAGCTCTGCAGAGTACCGTGCCTTCGTCTTTAGCCTCTCTTCTCGTCTACATCTTAGCAAAAAGCTTTTCCACTCTGTCTGGCAAGGAGAAACTGTGCCAGCACAGAAAACATCTCCCATCGTGTTCTAGAGGCTGCACGGAGGTCTGCCGAGTGTTTTGCAAGAAGAGAAAGAAAGTTGTCCAAAACAGCTTGCAATCGAATGCTCATGTGAATAGAAAAGGCAGGAGAGTGGTCAGGTACTGTTTTCTTTCAGTTGGCAAGCTGCGCAAACAATCGCAGTGTTGTACAGCTTGTTTCATCACCTTTGCGAAGCTGCCGCTCTCTCCGGCTCCCGGAGACGAAGAAGCTGCTTCTTCGCGCAAAGACGATTCTGCCGCTCACAGTGCTCTGCGGTGTGCGCCTTCTGCCGAAAGAGGTCCGGGAGCGGTGCTTAGCTCTGCAGAGCACCGTACATTCGTCTTTAGGCTCTCTTCTCGTCTACATCTTAGCAGAAAGGTTTTCCACTCTGTCTGGCAAGCAGAAAATGTGCCAGCACAAAAAACATCTCCCATCGTGTTCTAGAGGCTGCACGGAGGTCTGCTGAGTGTTTTGCAAGAAGAGAAAGAAAGTTGTCCAAAACAGCTTGCAATCGAATGTTCATGTGTATAGAAAAGGCAGGAGAGTGGTCAGGTACTGTTTTCTCTCAGTTGGCAAGCTGCGCACACAATCGCAGTGGTGTACAGCTTGTTTCATCACCTTTTCGAAGCTGCCGCTCTCTCCGGCTCCCGGAGACGAAGAAGCTGCTTCTTCGCGCAAAGACGATTCTGCCGCTCACAGTGCTCTGCAGTGTGCGCCTTCTGCCGAAAGAGGCCCGGGAGCGGTGCTTAGCTCTGCAGAGCACCGTACCTTCGTCTTTAGCCTCTCTTCTCGTCTACATCTTAGCAAAAAGCTTTTCCACTCTGTCTGGCAAAGAGAAACTGTGCTGGCACAGAAAACATCTCCCATCGTGTTCTAGAGGCTGCACGGAGGTCTGCCGAATGTTTTGTAAGAAGAGAAAGGAAGTTGTCCAAAACAGCTTGCAATCGAATGTTCATGTGAATAGAAAAGGCAGGAGAGTGGTCAGGTACTGTTTTCTCTCACTTGGCAAGCTGCGCACACAATCGCAGTGTTGTACAGCTTGTTTCATCACCTTTGCGAAGCTGCCGCTCTCTCCGGCTCCCGGAGACGAAGAAGCTGCTTCTTCGCGCAAAGACGATTCTGCCGCTCACAGTGCTCTGCGGTGTGCGTCTTCTGCCGAAAGAGGTCCGGGAGCGGTGCTTAGCTCTGCAGAGCACCATACCTGCTTCTTTAGTCTCTCTTCTCGGCTACATCTTAGCAAAAAGCTTTTCCACTCTGTCTGGCAAGGAGAAACTGTGCCAGCACAGAAAACATCTCCCATCGTGTTCTAGAGGCTGCACGGAGGTCTGCCGAGTGTTTTGCAAGAAGAGAAAGAAAGTTGTCCAAAACAGCTTGCAATCGAATGTTCATGTGATTAGAAAAGGCAGGAGAGTGGTCAGGTACTGTTTTCTCTCAGTTGGCAAGCTGCGCACACAATCGCAGTGTTGTACAGCTTGTTTCATCACCTTTGCGAAGTTGCCGCTCTCTCCGGCTCCCGGAGACGAAGAAGCTGCTTCTTCGCGCAAAGACGATTCTGCCGCTCACAGTGCTCTGCGGTGTGCGCCTTCTGCCGAAAGAGGTCCGGGAGCGGTGCTTAGCTCTGCAGAGCACCGTGCCTTCGTCTTTAGCCTCTCTTCTCGTCTACATCTTAGCAAAAAGCTTTTCCACTCTGTCTGGCAAGGAGAAACTGTGCCAGCACAGAAAACATCTCCCATCGTGTTCTAGAGGCTGCACGCAGGTCTGCCGAGTGTTTTGCAAGAAGAGAAAGAAAGTTGTCCAAAACAGCTTGCAATCGAATGTTCATGTGATTAGAAAAGGCAGGAGAGTGGTCAGGTACTGTTTTCTCTCAGTTGGCAAGCTGCGCACACAATCGCAGTGGTGTACAGCTTGTTTCATCACCTTTGCGAAGTTGCCGCTCTCTCCGGCTCCCGGAGACGAAGAAGCTGCTTCTTCGCGCAAAGACGATTCTGCCGCTCACAGTGCTCTGCGGTGTGCGCCTTCTGCCGAAAGAGGTCCGGGAGCGGTGCTTAGCTCTGCAGAGCACCGTGCCTTCGTCTTTAGGCTCTCTTCTCGTCTACATCTTAGCAAAAAGCTTTTCCACTCTGTCTGGCAAGGAGAAACTGTGCCAGCACAGAAAACATCTCCCATCGTGTTCTAGAGGCTGCACGGAGGTCTCCCCAGTGTTTTGCAAGAAGAGAAAGAAAGTTGTCCAAAACAGCTTGCAATCGAATGTTCATGTGAATAGAAAAAGCAGGAGAGTGGTCAGGTACTGTTTTCTCTTAGTTGGCAAGCTGCGCACACAATCGCAGTGTTGTACAGCTTGTTTCATCACCTTTGCGAAGTTGCCGCTCTCTCCGGCTCCCGGAGACGAAGAAGCTGCTTCTTCGCGCAAAGACGATTCTGCCGCTCACAGTGCTCTGCGGTGTGCGCCTTCTGCCGAAAGAGGTCCGGGAGCGGTGCTTAGCTCTGCAGAGCGCCGTACCTTCGTCTTTAGCCTCTCTTCTCGTCTACATCTTAGCAAAAAGCTTTTCCACTCTGTCTGGCAAGGAGAAACTGTGCCAGCACAAAAAACATCTCCCATCGTGTTCTAGAGGCTGCACGGAGGTCTGCCGAGTGTTTTGCAAGAAGAGAAAGAAAGTTGTCCAAAACAGCTTGCAATCAAATGTTCATGTGAATAGAAAAACAGGAGAGTGGTCAGGTACTGTTTTCTCTCAGTTGGCATGCTGCGCACACAATCGCAGTGTTGTACAGCTTGTTTCATCACCTTTGCGAAGTTGCCGCTCTCTCCGGCTCCCGGAGACGAAGAAGCTGCTTCTTCGCGCAAAGACGATTCTGCCGCTCACAGTGCTCTGCGGTGTGCGCCTTCTGCCGAAAGACGCCCGGGAGCGGTGCTTAGCTCTGCAGAGCACCGTACCTTCGTCTTTAGCCTCTCTTCTCGTCTACATCTTAGCAAAAAGCTTTTCCACTCTGTCTGGCAAGGAGAAACTGTGCCGGCACAGAAAACATCTCCCATCGTGTTCTAGAGGCTGCACGGAGGTCTGCCGAGTGTTTTGCATAAAGAGAAAGAAAGTTGTCCAAAACAGCTTGCAATCGAATGTTCATGTGAATAGAAAAGGCAGGAGAGTGGTCAGGTACTGTTTTCTCTCAGTTGGCATGCTGCGCACACAATCGCAGTGGTGTACAGCTTGTTTCATCACCTTTGCGAAGCTGCCGCTCTCTTCGGCTCCCGGAGACGAAGAAGCTGCTTCTTCGCGCAAAGACGATTCTGCCGCTCACAGTGCTCTGCGGTGTGCGCCTTCTGCCGAAAGAGGTCCGGGAGCGGTGCTTAGCTCTGCAGAGCACCGTACCTTCGTCTTTAGCCTACCTTCTCGTCTACACCTAAGCAAAAATCTTTTCCACTCTGTCTGGCAAGGAGAAACTGTGCCAGCACAAAAAACATCTCCCATCGTGTTCTAGAGGCTGCACGGAGGTCTGCCGAGTGTTTTGCAAGAAGAGAAAGAAAGTTGTCCAAAACAGCTTGCAATCGAATGTTCATGTGAATAGAAAAGGCAGGAGAGTGGTCAGGTACTGTTTTCTCTCAGTTGGCAAGCTGTGCACACAATCGCAGTGGTGTACAGCTTGTTTCATCACCTTTGCGAAGTTGCCGCTCTCTCCGGCACCCGGAGACGAAGAAGCTGCTTCTTCGCGCAAAGACGATTCTGCCGCTCACAGTGCTCTGCGGTGTGCGCCTTCTGCCGAAAGAGGTCCGGGAGCGGTGCTTAGCTCTGCAGAGCACCGTACCTTCGTCTTTAGCCTCTCTTCTCGTCTACATCTTAGCAAAAAGCTTTTCCACTCTGTCTGGCAAGGAGAAACTGTGCCAGCACAGAAAACATCTCCCATCGTGTTCTAGAGGCTGCAGGGATGTCTGCCGAGTGTTTTGTAAGAAGAGAAAGGAAGTTGCCCAAAACAGCTTGCAATCGAATGTTCATGTGAATAGAAAAGGCAGGGGAGTGGTCAGGTACTGTTTTCTCTCAGTTGGCAAGCTGCGCACACAATCGCAGTGTTGTACAGCTTGTTTCATCACCTTTGCGAAGTTGCCGCTCTCTCCGGCTCCCGGAGACGAAGAAGCTGCTTCTTCGCGCAAAGACGATTCTGCCGCTCCCAGTGCTCTGCGCTGTGCGCCTTCTGCCGAAAGAGGTCCGGGAGCGGTGCTTAGCTCTGCAGAGCACCGTACCTTCGTCTTTAGCCTCTCTTCTCGTCTACATCTTAGCAAAAAGCTTTTCCACTCTGTCTGGCAAGGAGAAACTGTGCCAGCACAGAAAACATCTCCCATCGTGTTCTAGAGGCTGCACGGAGGTCTGCCGAGTGTTTTGCAAGAAGAAAAATAAAGTTTTCCAAAACAGCTTGCAATCGAATGTTCATGTGATTACAAAAGGCAGGAGAGTGGTCAGGTACTGTTTTCTCTCAGTTGGCAAGCTGCGCACACAATCGCAGTGTTGTACAGCTTGTTTCATCACCTTTGCGAAGTTGCCGCTCTCTCCGGCTCCCGGAGACGAAGAAGCTGCTTCTTCGCGCAAAGACGATTCTGCCGCTCACAGTGCTCTGCGGTGTGCGCCTTCTGCCGAAAGAGGTCCGGGAGCGCTGCTTAGCTCTGCAGAGCACGATACCTGCTTCTTTAGTCTCTCTTCTCGTCTACATCTTAGCAAAAAGCTTTTCCACTCTGTCTGGCAAGGAGAAACTGTGCCAGCACAGAAAACATTTCCCATCGTCTTCTAGAGGCTGCACGGAGGTCTGCCGAGTGTTTTGCAAGAAGAGAAAGAAAGTTGTCCAAAACAGCTTGCAATCGAATGTTCATGTGAATAGAAAAGGCAGGAGAGTGGTCAGGTACTGTTTTCTCTCAGTTGGCAAGCTGCGCACACAATCGCAGTGTTGTACAGCTTGTTTCATCACCTTTGCGAAGCTGCCGCTCTCTCCGGCTCCCGGAGACGAAGAAGCTGCTTCTTCGCGCAAAGACGATTCTGCCGCTCACAGTGCTCTGCGGTGTGCGCCTTCTGCCGAAAGAGGTCCGGGAGCGGTGCTTAGCTCTGCAGAGCACCGTACCTTCGTCTTTAGCCTCTCTTCTCGTCTACATCTTAGCAAAAAGCTTTTCCACTCTGTCTGGCAAGGAGAAACTGTGCCAGCACAGAAAACATCTCCCATCGTGTTCTAGAGGCTGCACGGAGGTCTTCCGAGTGTTTTGCAAGAAGAGAAAGAAAGTTGTCCAAAACAGCTTGCAATCGAATGTTCATGTGAATAGAAAAGGCAGGGGAGTGGTCAGGTACTGTTTTCTCTCAGTTGGCAAGCTGCGCACACAATCGCAGTGTTGTACAGCTTGTTTCATCACCTTTGCGAAGTTGCCGCTCTCTCCGGCTCCCGGAGACGAAGAAGCTGCTTCTTCGCGCAAAGACGATTCTGCCGCTCCCAGTGCTCTGCGCTGTGCGCCTTCTGCCGAAAGAGGTCCGGGAGCGGTGCTTAGCTCTGCAGAGCACCGTACCTTCGTCTTTAGCCTCTCTTCTCGTCTACATCTTAGCAAAAAGCTTTTCCACTCTGTCTGGCAAGGAGAAACTGTGCCAGCACAGAAAACATCTCCCATCGTGTTCTAGAGGCTGCACGGAGGTCTGCCGAGTGTTTTGCAAGAAGAAAAATAAAGTTTTCCAAAACAGCTTGCAATCGAATGTTCATGTGATTACAAAAGGCAGGAGAGTGGTCAGGTACTGTTTTCTCTCAGTTGGCAAGCTGCGCACACAATCGCAGTGTTGTACAGCTTGTTTCATCACCTTTGCGAAGTTGCCGCTCTCTCCGGCTCCCGGAGACGAAGAAGCTGCTTCTTCGCGCAAAGACGATTCTGCCGCTCACAGTGCTCTGCGGTGTGCGCCTTCTGCCGAAAGAGGTCCGGGAGCGCTGCTTAGCTCTGCAGAGCACCATACCTGCTTCTTTAGTCTCTCTTCTCGTCTACATCTTAGCAAAAAGCTTTTCCACTCTGTCTGGCAAGGAGAAACTGTGCCAGCACAGAAAACATTTCCCATCGTCTTCTAGAGGCTGCACGGAGGTCTGCCGAGTGTTTTGCAAGAAGAGAAAGAAAGTTGTCCAAAACAGCTTGCAATCGAATGTTCATGTGAATAGAAAAGGCAGGAGAGTGGTCAGGTACTGTTTTCTCTCAGTTGGCAAGCTGCGCACACAATCGCAGTGTTGTACAGCTTGTTTCATCACCTTTGCGAAGCTGCCGCTCTCTCCGGCTCCCGGAGACGAAGAAGCTGCTTCTTCGCGCAAAGACGATTCTGCCGCTCACAGTGCTCTGCGGTGTGCGCCTTCTGCCGAAAGAGGTCCGGGAGCGGTGCTTAGCTCTGCAGAGCACCGTACCTTCGTCTTTAGCCTCTCTTCTCGTCTACATCTTAGCAAAAAGCTTTTCCACTCTGTCTGGCAAGGAGAAACTGTGCCAGCACAGAAAACATCTCCCATCGTGTTCTAGAGGCTGCACGGAGGTCTTCCGAGTGTTTTGCAAGAAGAGAAAGAAAGTTGTCCAAAACAGCTTGCAATCGAATGTTCATGTGAATAGAAAAGGCAGGAGAGTGGTCAGGTACTGTTTTCTCTCAGTTGGCAAGCTGCGCACACAATCGCAGTGTTGTACAGCTTGTTTCATCACCTTTGCGAAGTTGCCGCTCTCTCCGGCTCCCGGAGACGAAGAAGCTGTTTTTTCGCGCAAAGAAAATTCTGCCGCTCACAGTGCTCTGCAGTGTGTGTCTTCTGCCGAAAGAGGCCAGGGAGCGGTGCTTAGCTCTGCAGAGCACCGTACCTTCGTCTTTAGCCTCTCTTCTCGTCTACATCTTAGCAAAAAGCTTTTCCACTCTGTCTGGCAAGGAGAAACTGTGCCGGCACAGAAAACATCTCCCATCGTGTTCTAGAGGCTGCACGGAGGTCTGCCGAGTGTTTTGCAAGAAGAGAAAGAAAGTTGTCCAAAACAGCTTGCAATCGAATGTTCATGTGAATAGAAAAGGCAGGAGAGTGGTCAGGTACTGTTTTCTCTCAGTTGGCAAGCTGCGCACACAATCGCAGTGTTGTACAGCTTGTTTCATCACCTTTGCGAAGTTGCCTGGCTCTCTCCGGCTCCCGGAGAGACGAAGAAGCTGCTTCTTCGCGCAAAGACGATTCTGCCCCGCTCACAGTGCTCTGCGGTGTGCGCCTTCTGCCGAAAGAGGTCCGGAGAGCGGTGCTTAGCTCTGCAGAGCACGTACCTTCGTCTTTAGCCTCTCTTTCTCGTCTACATCTTAGCAAAAAGCTTTCCACTCTGTCTGGCAAGGAGAAACTGTGCCAGCACAGAAAACATCTCCCATCGTGTTCTAGAGGCTGCACGGAGGTCTGCCGAGTGTTTTGCAAGAAGAGAAAGAAAGTTGTCCAAAACAGCTTGCAATCGAATGTTCATGTGAATAGAAAAGGCTGGAGAATGGTCAGGTACTGTTTTCTCTCAGTTGGCAAGCTGCGCACACAATCGCAGTGTTGTACAGCTTGTTTCATCACCTTTGCGAAGCTGCCGCTCTCTCCGGCTCCCGGAGACGAAGAAGCTGCTTCTTCGCGCAAAGACGATTCTGCCGCTCACAGTGCCCTGCGGTGTGCGTCTTCTGCCAAAAGAGGCCCGGGAGCTGTGCTTAGCTCTGCAGAGCACCGTACCTTCCTCTTTTGCCTCTCTTCTCGTCTACATCTTAGCAAAAGCTTTTCCACTCTGTCTGGCAAGGAGAAACTGTGCCAGCACAGAAAACATCTCCCATCGTCTTCTAGAGGCTGCACGGAGGTCTGCCGAGTGTTTGCAAGAAGAGAAAGAAAGTTGTCCAAAACAGCTTGCAATCGAATGTTCATGTGAATAGAAAAGGCAGGAGAGTGGTCAGGTACTGTTTTCTCTCAGTTGGCAAGCTGCGCACACAATCGCAGTGTTGTACAGCTTGTTTCATCACCTTTGCGAAGTTGCCGCTCTCTCCGGCTCCCGGAGACGAAGAAGCTGCTTCTTCGCGCAAGACGATTCTGCCGCTCACAGTGCTCTGCGCTGTGCGCCTTCTGCCGAAAGACGCCCGGGAGCGCGTGCTTAGCTCTACAGAGCACCGTGCCTTCGTCTTTAGCCTCTCTTCTCGTCTACATCTTAGCAAAAAGCTTTTCCACTCTGTCTGGCAAGGAGAAACTGTGCCAGCACAGAAAACATCTCCCATCGTGTTCTAGAAGCTGCACGGAGGTCTGCCGAGTGTTTTGCAAGAAGAGAAAGAAAGTTGTCCAAAACAGCTTGCAATCGAATGTTCATGTGAATAGAAAAGGCAGGAGAGTGGTCAGGTACTGTTTTCTCTCAGTTGGCAAGCTGCGCACACAATCGCAGTGTTGTACAGCTTGTTTCATCACCTTTGCGAAGTTGCCGCTCTCTCCGGCTCCCGGAGACGAAGAAGCTGCTTCTTCGAGCAAAGACGATTCTGCCGCTCACAGTGCTCTGCGGTGTGCGCCTTCTGCCGAAAGAGGTCCGGGAGCGGTGCTTAGCTCTGCAGAGCACCGTACCTTCGTCTTTAGCCTCTCTTCTCGTCTACATCTTAGCAAAAAGCTTTTCCACTCTGTCTGGCAAGGAGAAACTGTGCCAGCACAGAAAACATCTCCCATCGTGTTCTAGAGGCTGCACGGAGGTCTGCCCAGTGTTTTGCAAGAAGAGAAAGAAAGTTGTCCAAAACAGCTTGCAATCGAATGTTCATGTGAATAGAAAAAGCAGGAGAGTGGTCAGGTACTGTTTTCTCTCAGTTGGCAAGCTGCGCACACAATCGCAGTGTTGTACAGCTTGTTTCATCACCTTTGCGAAGTTGCCGCTCTCTCCGGCTCCCGGAGACGAAGAAGCTGCTTCTTCGCGCATAGACGATTCTGCCGCTCACAGTGCTCTGCGCTGTGCGCCTTCTGCCGAAAGACGCCCGGGAGCGGTGCTTAGCTCTGCAGAGCACCGTACGTGCTTCTTTAGCCTCTCTTCTCGTCTACATCTTAGCAAAAAGCTTTTCCACTCTGTCTGGCAAGGAGAAACTGTGCCAGCACAGAAAACATCTCCCATCGTCTTCTAGAGGCTGCACGGAGGTCTGCCGAGTGTTTTGCAAGAAGAGAAAGAAAGTTGTCCAAAACAGCTTGCAATCGAATGTTCATGTGAATAGAAAAGGCAGGAGAGTGGTCAGGTACTGTTTTCTCTCACTTGGCAAGCTGCGCACACAATCGCAGTGTTGTACAGCTTGTTTCATCACCTTTGCGAAGTTGACGCTCTCTCCGGCTCCCGGAGACGAAGAAGCTGCTTCTTCGCGCAAAGACGATTCTGCCGCTCACAGTGCTCTGCACTGTGCGCCTTCTGCCGAAAGAGGTCCGGGAGCGGTGCTTAGCTCTGCAGAGCACCGTACCTTCGTCTTTAGCCTCTCTTCTCGTCTACATCTTAGCAAAAAGCTTTTCCACTCTGTCTGGCAAGGAGAAACTGTGCCAGCACAGAAAACATCTCCCATCGTGTTCTAGAGGCTGCACGCAGGTCTGCCGAGTGTTTTGCAAGAAGAGAAAGAAAGTTGTCCAAAACAGCTTGCAATCGAATGTTCATGTGAATAGAAAAGGCAGGAGAATGGTCAGGTACTGTTTTCTCTCAGTTGGCAAGCTGCGCACACAATCGCAGTGTTGTACAGCTTGTTTCATCACCTTTGCGAAGTTGCCGCTCTCTCCGGCTCCCGGAGACGAAGAAGCTGCTTCTTCGCGCAAAGACGATTCTGCCGCTCACAGTGCTCTGCGGTGTGCGCCTTCTGCCGAAAGAGGTCCGGGAGCGGTGCTTAGCTCTGCAGAGCACCGTACCTTCGTCTTTAGCCTCTCTTCTCGTCTACATCTTAGCAAAAAGCTTTTCCACTCTGTCTGGCAAGGAGAAACTGTGCCAGCACAGAAAACATCTCCCATCGTCTTCTAGAGGCTGCACGGAGGTCTGCCCAGTGTTTTGCAAGAAGAGAAAGAAAGTTGTCCAAAACAGCTTGCAATCGAATGTTCATGTGAATAGAAAAGGCAGGAGAGTGGTCAGGTACTGTTTTCTCTCAGTTGGCAAGCTGCGCACACAATCGCAGTGTTGTACAGCTTGTTTCATCACCTTTGCGAAGTTGCCGCTCTCTCCGGCTCCTGGAGACGAAGAAGCTGTTTTTTCGCGCAAAGAACATTCTGCCGCTCACAGTGCTCTGCAGTGTGTGTCTTCTGCCGAAAGAGGCCAGGGAGCGGTGCTTAGCTCTGCAGAGCACCGTACCTTCGTCTTTAGCCTCTCTTCTCGTCTACATCTTAGCAAAAAGCTTTTCCACTCTGTCTGGTAAGGAGAAACTGTGCCGGCACAGAAAACATCTCCCATCGTGTTCTAGAGGCTGCACGGAGGTCTGCCGAGTGTTTTGCAAGAAGAGAAAGAAAGTTGTCCAAAACAGCTTGCAATCGAATGTTCATGTGAAGAGAAAAGGCAGGAGAGTGGTCAGGTACTGTTTTCTCTCAGTTGGCAAGCTGCGCACACAATCGCAGTGTTGTACAGCTTGTTTCATCACCTTTGCGAAGTTGCCGCTCTCTCCGGCTCCTGGAGACGAAGAAGCTGTTTTTTCGCGCAAAGAACATTCTGCCGCTCACAGTGCTCTGCAGTGTGTGTCTTCTGCCGAAAGAGGCCAGGGAGCGGTGCTTAGCTCTGCAGAGCACCGTACCTTCGTCTTTAGCCTCTCTTCTCGTCTACATCTTAGCAAAAAGCTTTTCCACTCTGTCTGGCAAGGAGAAACTGTGCCAGCACAAAAAACATCTCCCATCGTGTTCTAGAGGCTGCACGGACGTCTGCCGAGTGTTTTGCAAGAAGAGAAAGAAAGTTGTCCAAAACAGCTTGCAATCGAATGTTCATGTGAATAGAAAAGGCAGGAGAGTGGTCAGGTACTGTTTTCTCTCACTTGGCAAGCTGCGCACACAATCGCAGTGGTGTACAGCTTGTTTCATCACCTTTGCGAAGTTGCCGCTCTCTCCGGCTCCCGGAGACGAAGAAGCTGCTTCTTCGCGCAAAGACGATTCTGCCGCTCACAGTGCTCTGCGGTGTGCGCCTTCTGCCGAAAGAGGTCCGGGAGCGATGCTTAGCTCTGCAGAGCACCGTACCTTCGTCTTTAGCCTCTCTTCTCGTCTACATCTTAGCAAAAAGCTTTTCCACTCTGTCTGGCAAGGAGAAACTGTGCCAGCACAGAAAACATCTCCCATCGTGTTCTAGAGGCTGCACGGAGGTCTGCCGAGTGTTTTGCAAGAAGAGAAAGAAAGTTGTCCAAAACAGCTTGCAATCGAATGTTCATGTGAATAGAAAAGGCAGGAGAGTGGTCAGGTACTGTTTTCTCTCAGTTGGCAAGCTGCGCACACAATCGCAGTGTTGTACAGCTTGTTTCATCACCTTTGCGAAGTTGCCGCTCTCTCCGGCTCCCGGAGACGAAGAAGCTGTTTTTTCGCAAAAGAACATTCTGCCGCTCACAGTGCTGTGCAGTGTGTGTCTTCTGCCGAAAGAGGCCAGGGAGCGGTGCTTAGCTCTGCAGAGCACCGTACCTTCGTCTTTAGCCTCTCTTCTCGTCTACATCTTAGCAAAAAGCTTTTCCACTCTGTCTGGCAAGGAGAAACTGTGCCAGCACAAAAAACATCTCCCATCGTGTTCTAGAGGCTGCACGGAGGTCTGCCGAGTGTTTTGCAAGAAGAGAAAGAAAGTTGTCCAAAACAGCTTGCAATCGAATGTTCATGTGAATAGAAAAGGCAGGAGAGTGGTCAGGTACTGTTTTCTCTCAGTTGCCAAGCTGCGCACACAATCGCAGTGGTGTACAGCTTGTTTCATCACCTTTGCGAAGCTGCCGCTCTCTCCGGCTCCCGGAGACGAAGAAGCTGCTTCTTCGCGCAAAGACGATTCTGCCGCTCACAGTGCTCTGCGGTGTGCGCCTTCTGCCGAAAGAGGTCCGGGAGCGCTGCTTAGCTCTGCAGAGCACCGTACCTTCGTCTTTAGCCTCTCTTCTCGTCTACATCTTAGCAAAAAGCTTTTCCACTCTGTCTGGCAAGGAGAAACTGTGCCAGCACAAAAAACATCTCCCATCGTGTTCTAGAGACTGCACGGAGGTCTGCCGAGTGTTTTGCAAGAAGAGAAAGAAAGTTGTCCAAAACAGCTTGCAATCGAATGTTCATGTGAATAGAAAAGGCACTAGAGTGGTCAGGTACTGTTTTCTCTCAGTTGGCAAGCTGCGCACACAATCGCAGTGTTGTACAGCTTGTTTCATCACCTTTGCGAAGTTGCCGCTCTCTCCGGCTCCTGGAGACGAAGAAGCTGTTTTTTCGCGCAAAGAACATTCTGCCGCTCACAGTGCTCTGCAGTGTGTGTCTTCTGCCGAAAGAGGCCAGGGAGCGGTGCTTAGGTCTGCAGAGCACCGTACCTTCGTCTTTAGCCTCTCTTCTCGTCTACATCTTAGCAAAAAGCTTTTCCACTCTGTCTGGTAAGGAGAAACTGTGCCGGCACAGAAAACATCTCCCATCGTGTTCTAGAGGCTGCACGGAGGTCTGCCGAGTGTTTTGCAAGAAGAGAAAGAAAGTTGTCCAAAACAGCTTGCAATCGAATGTTCATGTGAAGAGAAAAGGCAGGAGAGTGGTCAGGTACTGTTTTCTCTCAGTTGGCAAGCTGCGCACACAATCGCAGTGTTGTACAGCTTGTTTCATCACCTTTGCGAAGTTGCCGCTCTCTCCGGCTCCTGGAGACGAAGAAGCTGTTTTTTCGCGCAAAGAACATTCTGCCGCTCACAGTGCTCTGCAGTGTGTGTCTTCTGCCGAAAGAGGCCAGGGAGCGGTGCTTAGCTCTGCAGAGCACCGTACCTTCGTCTTTAGCCTCTCTTCTCGTCTACATCTTAGCAAAAAGCTTTTCCACTCTGTCTGGTAAGGAGAAACTGTGCCGGCACAGAAAACATCTCCCATCGTGTTCTAGAGGCTGCACGGAGGTCTTCCGAGTGTTTTGCAAGAAGAGAAAGAAAGTTGTCCAAAACAGCTTGCAATCGAATGTTCATGTGAATAGAAAAGGCAGGAGAGTGGTCAGGTACTGTTTTCTCTCAGTTGGCAAGCTGCGCACACAATCGCAGTGGTGTACAGCTTGTTTCATCACCTTTGCGAAGTTGCCGCTCTCTCCGGCTCCCGGAGACGAAGAAGCTGCTTCTTCGCGCAAAGACGATTCTGCCGCTCACAGTGCTCTGCGGTGTGCGCCTTCTGCCGAAAGAGGTCCGGGAGCGCTGCTTAGCTCTGCAGAGCACCGTACCTTCGTCTTTAGCCTCTCTTCTCGTCTACATCTTAGCAAAAAGCTTTTCCACTCTGTCTGGCAAGGAGAAACTGTGCCAGCACAGAAAACATCTCCCATCGTGTTCTAGAGGCTGCACGGAGGTCTGCCGAGTGTTTTGCAAGAAGAGAAAGAAAGTTGTCCAAAACAGCTTGCAATCGAATGTTCATGTGAATAGAAAAGGCAGGAGAATGGTCAGGTACTGTTTTCTCTCAGTTGGCAAGCTGCACACACAATCGCAGTGTTGTACAGCTTGTTTCATCACCTTTGCGAAGTTGCCGCTCTCTCCGGCTCCCGGAGACGAAGAAGCTGCTTCTTCGCGCAAAGACGATTCTGCCGCTCACAGTGCTCTGCGGTGTGCGCCTTCTGCCGAAAGAGGTCCGGGAGCGGTGCTTAGCTCTGCAGAGCACCGTACCTTCGTCTTTAGCCTCTCTTCTCGTCTACATCTTAGCAAAAAGCTTTTCCACTCTGTCTGGCAAGGAGAAACTGTGCCAGCACAAAAAACATCTCCCATCGTGTTCTAGAGGCTGCACGGAGGTCTGCCGAGTGTTTTGCAAGAAGAGAAAGAAAGTTGTCCAAAACAGCTTGCAATCGAATGTTCATGTGAATAGAAAAGGCAGGAGAGTGGTCAGGTACTGTTTTCTCTCAGTTGGCAAGCTGTGCACACAATCGCAGTGTTGTACAGCTTGTTTCATCACCTTTGCGAAGTTGCCGCTCTCTCCGGCTCCCGGAGACGAAGAAGCTGCTTCTTCGCGCAAAGACAATTCTGCCGCTCACAGTGCTCTGCGCTGTGCGCCTTCTGCCGAAAGAGGTCCGGGAGCGGTGCTTAGCTCTGCAGAGCACCGTACCTTCGTCTTTAGCCTCTCTTCTCGTCTACATCTTAGCAAAAAGCTTTTCCACTCTGGCAAGGAGAAACTGTGCCAGCACAGAAAACATCTCTCATCGTGTTCTAGAGGCTGCACGGAGTTAGGCAGTGTTTTGCAGGAAGAGAAAGAAAGTTGTCCAAAACAGCTTGCAATCGAATGTTCATGTGAATAGAAAAGGCAGGAGAGTGGTCAGGTACTGTTTTCTCTCAGTTGGCAAGCTGCGCACACAATCGCAGTGTTGTACAGCTTGTTTCATCACCTTTGCGAAGTTGCCGCTCTCTCCGGCTCCCGGAGACGAAGAAGCTGCTTCTTCGCGCAAAGACGATTCTGCCGCTCACAGTGCTCTGCGGTGTGCGCCTTCTGCCGAAAGAGGTCCGGGAGCGGTGCTTAGCTCTGCAGAGCACCGTACCTTCGTCTTTAGCCTCTCTTCTCGTCTACATCTTAGCAAAAAGCTTTTCCACTCTGTCTGGCAAGGAGAAACTGTGCACGCACAGAAAACATCTCCCATCGTGTTCTAGAGGCTGCACGGAGGTCTGCCGAGTGTTTTGCAAGAAGAGAAAGAAAGTTGTCCAAAACAGCTTGCAATCGAATGTTCATGTGAATAGAAAAGGCAGGAGAATGGTCAGGTACTGTTTTCTCTCAGTTGGCAAGCTGCGCACACAATCGCAGTGTTGTACAGCTTGTTTCATCACCTTTGCGAAGTTGCCGCTCTCTCCGGCTCCCGGAGACGAAGAAGCTGCTTCTTCGCGCAAAGACGATTCTGCCGCTCAAAGTGCTCTGCGGTGTGCGCCTTCTGCCGAAAGAGGTCCGGGAGCGGTGCTTAGCTCTGCAGAGCACCGTGCCTTCGTCTTTAGCCTCTCTTCTCGTCTACATCTTAGCAAAAAGCTTTTCCACTCTGTCTGGCAAGGAGAAACTGTGCCAGCACAAAAAACACCTCCCATCGTGTTCTAGAGGCTGCACGGAGGTCTGCCGAGTGTTTTGCAAGAAGAGAAACAAAGTTGTCCAAAACAGCTTGCAATCGAATGTTCATGTGAATAGAAAAAGCAGGAGAGTGGTCAGGTACTGTTTTCTCTCAGTTGGCAAGCTGCGCACACAATCGCAGTGTTGTACAGCTTGTTTCATCACCTTTGCGAAGTTGCCGCTCTCTCCGGCTCCCGGAGACGAAGAAGCTGCTTCTTCGCGCAAAGACGATTCTGCCGCTCACAGTGCTCTGCACTGTGCGCCTTCTGCCGAAAGACGCCCGGGAGCGGTGCTTAGCTCTGCAGAGCACCGTACCTTCGTCTTTAGCCTCTCTTCTCGTCTACATCTTAGCAAAAAGCTTTTCCACTCTGTCTGGCAAGGAGAAACTGTGCCAGCACAGAAAACATCTCCCATCGTGTTCTAGAGGCTGCACGGAGGTCTGCCGAGTGTTTTGCAAGAAGAGAAAGAAAGTTGTCCAAAACAGCTTGCAATCGAATGTTCATGTGAATAGAAAAGGCAGGAGAGTGGTCAGGTACTGTTTTCTCTCAGTTGGCAAGCTGTGCACACAATCGCAGTGGTGTACAGCTTGTTTCATCACCTTTGCGAAGTTGCCGCTCTCTCCGGCTCCCGGAGACGAAGAAGCTGCTTCTTCGCGCAAAGACGATTCTGCCGCTCACAGTGCTCTGCGGTGTGCGCCTTCTGCCGAAAGAGGTCCGGGAGCGGTGCTTAGCTCTGCAGAGCACCGTGCCTTCGTCTTTAGCCTCTCTTCTCGTCTACATCTTAGCAAAATGCTTTTCCACACTGTCTGGCAAGGAGAAACTGTGCCAGCACAGAAAACATCTCCCATCGTGTTCTAGAGGCTGCACGGAGGTCTGCCGAGTGTTTTGCAAGAAGAGAAAGAAAGTTGTCCAAAACAGCTTGCAATCGAATGTTCATGTGAATAGAAAAGGCAGGAGAATGGTCAGGTACTGTTTTCTCTCAGTTGGCAAGCTGCGCACACAATCGCAGTGTTGTACAGCTTGTTTCATCACCTTTGCGAAGTTGCCGCTCTCTCCGGCTCCCGGAGACGAAGAAGCTGTTTCTTCGCGCAAAGACGATTCTGCCGCTCACAGTGCTCTGCGGTGTGCGCCTTCTGCCGAAAGAGGTCCGGGAGCGGTGCTTAGCTCTGCAGAGCACCGTGCCTTCGTCTTTAGCCTCTCTTCTCGTCTACATCTTAGCAAAAAGCTTTTCCACTCTGTCTGGCAAGGAGAAACTGTGCCAGCACAAAAAACATCTCCCATCGTGTTCTAGAGGCTGCACGGAGGTCTGCCGAGTGTTTTGCAAGAAGAGAAACAAAGTTGTCCAAAACAGCTTGCAATCGAATGTTCATGTGAATAGAAAAAGCAGGAGAGTGGTCAGGTACTGTTTTCTCTCAGTTGGCAAGCTGCGCACACAATCGCAGTGTTGTACAGCTTGTTTCATCACCTTTGCGAAGTTGCCGCTCTCTCCGGCTCCCGGAGACGAAGAAGCTGCTTCTTCGCGCAAAGACGATTCTGCCGCTCACAGTGCTCTGCGCTGTGCGCCTTCTGCCGAAAGACGCCCGGGAGCGGTGCTTAGCTCTGCAGAGCACCGTACCTTCGTCTTTAGCCTCTCTTCTCGTCTACATCTTAGCAAAAAGCTTTTCCACTCTGTCTGGCAAGGAGAAACTGTGCCAGCACAAAAAACATCTCCCATCGTGTTCTAGAGGCTTCACGGGGGTCTGCCGAGTGTTTTGCAAGAAGAGAAAGAAAGTTGTCCAAAACAGCTTGCAATCGAATGTTCATGTGAATAGAAAAGGCAGGAGAGTGGTCAGGTACTGTTTTCTCTCAGTTGGCAAGCTGTGCACACAATCGCAGTGGTGTACAGCTTGTTTCATCACCTTTGCGAAGTTGCCGCTCTCTCCGGCTCCCGGAGACGAAGAAGCTGCTTCTTCGCGCAAAGACGATTCTGCCGCTCACAGTGCTCTGCGGTGTGCGCCTTCTGCCGAAAGAGGTCCGGGAGCGGTGCTTAGCTCTGCAGAGCACCGTGCCTTCGTCTTTAGCCTCTCTTCTCGTCTACATCTTAGCAAAAAGCTTTTCCACACTGTCTGGCAAGGAGAAACTGTGCGAGCACAGAAAACATCTCCCATCGTGTTCTAGAGGCTGCACGGAGGTCTGCCCAGTGTTTTGCAAGAAGAGAAAGAAAGTTGTCCAAAACAGCTTGCAATCGAATGTTCATGTGATTACAAAAGGCAGGAGAGTGGTCAGGTACTGTTTTCTCTCAGTTGGCAAGCTGCGCACACAATCGCAGTGTTGTACAGATTGTTTCATCACCTTTGCGAAGTTGCCGCTCTCTCCGGCTCCCGGAGACGAAGAAGCTGCTTCTTCGCGCAAAGACGATTCTGCCGCTCACAGTGCTCTGCGCTGTGCGCCTTCTGCCGAAAGACGCCCGGGAGCGGTGCTTAGCTCTGCAGAGCACCGTACCTTCGTCTTTAGCCTCTCTTCTCGTCTACATCTTAGCAAAAAGCTTTTCCACTCTGTCTGGCAAGGAGAAACTGTGCCAGCACAGAAAACATCTCCCATCGTGTTCTAGAGGCTGCACGGAGGTAGGCGAGTGTTTTGCAAGAAGAGAAAGAAAGTTGTCCAAAACAGCTTGCAATCGAATGTTCATGTGAATAGAAAAGGCAGGAGAGTGGTCAGGTACTGTTTTCTCTCAGTTGGCAAGCTGCGCACACAATCGCAGTGTTGTACAGCTTGTTTCATCACCTTTGCGAAGTTGCCGCTCTCTCCGGCTCCCGGAGACGAAGAAGCTGCTTCTTCGCGCAAAGACGATTCTGCCGCTCACAGTGCTCTGCGGTGTGCGCCTTCTGCCGAAAGACGCCCGGGAGCGGTGCTTAGCTCTGCAGAGCACCGTACTTTCGTCTTTAGCCTCTCTTCTCGTCTACATCTTAGCAAAAAGCTTTTCCACTCTGTCTGGCAAGGAGAAACTGTGCCAGCACAGAAAACATCTCCCATCGTGTTCTAGAGGCTGCACGGAGGTCTGCCGAGTGTTTTGCAAGAAGAGAAAGAAAGTTGTCCAAAACAGCTTGCAATCGAATGTTCATGTGAATAGAAAAGGCAGGAGAGTGGTCAGGTACTGTTTTCTCTCACTTGGCAAGCTGCGCACACAATCGCAGTGTTGTACAGCTTGTTTCATCACCTTTGCCAAGTTGCCGCTCTCTCCGGCTCCCGGAGACGAAGAAGCTGCTTCTTCGCGCAAAGACGATTCTGCCGCTCACAGTGCTCTGCGGTGTGCGCCTTCTGCCGAAAGAGGTCCGGGAGCGGTGCTTAGCTCTGCAGAGCACCGTACCTTCGTCTTTAGCCTCTCTTCTCGTCTACATCTTAGCAAAAAGCTTTTCCACTCTGTCTGGCAAGGAGAAACTGTGCCAGCACAGAAAACATCTCCCATCGTGTTCTAGAGGCTGCACGGAGGTCTGGCGAGTGTTTTGCAAGAAGAGAAAGAAAGATGTCCAAAACAGCTTGCAATCGAATGTTCAAGTGAATAGAAAAGGAAGGAGAATGGTCAGGTACTGTTTTCTCTCAGTTGGCAAGCTGCGCACACAATCGCAGTGGTGTACAGCTTGTTTCATCACCTTTGCGAAGTGTCCGCTCTCTCCGGCTCCCGGAGACGAAGAAGCTGCTTCTTCGCGCAAAGACGATTCTGCCGCTCACAGTGCTCTGCGGTGTGCGCCTTCTGCCGAAAGAGGCCCGGGAGCGGTGCTTAGCTCTGCAGAGCACCGTACCTTCGTCTTTAGCCTCTCTTCTCGTCTACATCTTAGCAAAAAGCTTTTCCACTCTGTCTGGCAAGGAGAAACTGTGCCAGCACAGAAAACATCTCCCATCGTGTTCTAGAGGCTGCAGGGAGGTCTGCCGAGTGTTTTGTAAGAAGAGAAAGGAAGTTGTCCAAAACAGCTTCCAATCGAATGTTCATGTGAATAGAAAAGGCAGGAGAGTGGTCAGGTACTGTTTTCTCTCAGTTGGCAAGCTGCGCACACAATCGCAGTGTTGTACAGCTTGTTTCATCACCTTTGCCAAGTTGCCGCTCTCTCCGGCTCCCGGAGACGAAGAAGCTGCGTTTTCGCGCAAAGACGATTCTGCCGCTCACAGTGCTCTGTAGTGTGTGTCTCCTGCCGAAAGAGGCCAGGGAGCTGTGCTTAGCTCTGCAGAGCACCGTACCTTCGTCTTTAGCCTCTCTTCTCGTCTACATCTTAGCAAAAAGCTTTTCCACTCTGTCTGGCAAGGAGAAACTGTGCCAGCACAGAAAACATCTCCCATCGTGTTCTAGAGGCTGCACGGAGGTCTGCCGAGTGTTTTGCATAAAGAGAAAGAAAGTTGTCCAAAACAGCTTGCAATCGAATGTTCATGTGATTACAAAAGGCAGGAGAGTGGTCAGGTACTGTTTTCTCTCAGTTGGCAAGCTGCGCACACAATCGCAGTGTTGTACAGCTTGTTTCATCACCTTTGCGAAGTTGCCGCTCTCTCCGGCTCCCGGAGACGAAGAAGCTGCTTCTTCGCGCAAAGACGATTCTGCCGCTCACAGTGCTCTGCGGTGTGCGCCTTCTGCCGAAAGAGGTCCGGGAGCGATGCTTAGCTCTGCAGAGCACCGTACCTTCGTATTTAGCCTCTCTTCTCGTCTACATCTTAGCAAAAAGCTTTTCCACTCTGTCTGGCAAGGAGAAACTGTGCCAGCACAGAAAACATCTCCCATCGTGTTCTAGAGGCTGCAGGGAGGTCTGCCGAGTGTTTTGTAAGAAGAGAAAGGAAGTTGTCCAAAACAGCTTCCAATCGAATGTTCATGTGAATAGAAAAGGCAGGAGAGTGGTCAGGTACTGTTTTCTCTCAGTTGGCAAGCTGCGCACACAATCGCAGTGTTGTACAGCTTGTTTCATCCCCTTTGCCAAGTTGCCGCTCTCTCCGGCTCCCGGAGACGAAGAAGCTGCGTTTTCGCGCAAAGACGATTCTGCCGCTCACAGTGCTCTGTAGTGTGTGTCTCCTGCCGAAAGAGGCCAGGGAGCTGTGCTTAGCTCTGCAGAGCACCGTACCTTCGTCTTTAGCCTCTCTTCTCGTCTACATCTTAGCAAAAAGCTTTTCCACTCTGTCTGGCAAGGAGAAACTGTGCCAGCACAAAAAACATCTCCCATCGTGTTCTAGAGGCTGCACGGAGGTCTGCCGAGTGTTTTGCATAAAGAGAAAGAAAGTTGTCCAAAACAGCTTGCAATCGAATGTTCATGTGATTACAAAAGGCAGGAGAGTGGTCAGGTACTGTTTTCTCTCAGTTGGCAAGCTGCGCACACAATCGCAGTGTTGTACAGCTTGTTTCATCACCTTTGCGAAGTTGCCGCTCTCTCCGGCTCCCGGAGACGAAGAAGCTGCTTCTTCGCGCAAAGACGATTCTGCCGCTCACAGTGCTCTGCGGTGTGCGCCTTCTGCCGAAAGAGGTCCGGGAGCGATGCTTAGCTCTGCAGAGCACCGTACCTTCGTCTTTAGCCTCTCTTCTCGTCTACATCTTAGCAAAAAGCTTTTCCACTCTGTCTGGCAAGGAGAAACTGTGCCAGCACAGAAAACATCTCCCATCGTGTTCTAGAGGCTGCACGGAAGTGTGCCGATTGTTTTGAAAGAAGAGAAAGAAAGTTGTCCAAAACAGCTTGCAATCGAATGTTCATGTGAATAGAAAAGGCAGGAGAGTGGTCAGGTACTGTTTTCTCTCAGTTGGCATGCTGCGCACACAATCGCAGTGTTGTACAGCTTGTTTCATCACCTTTGCGAAGTTGCCGCTCTCTCCGGCTCCCGGAGACGAAGAAGCTGCTTCTTCGCGCAAAGACGATTCTGCCGCTCACAGTGCTCTGCGGTGTGCGCCTTCTGCCGAAAGACGCCCGGGAGCGGTGGTCAGCTCTGCAGAGAACCGTGCCTTCGTCTTTAGCCTCTCTTCTCGTCTACATCTTAGCAAAAAGCTTTTCCACTCTGTCTGGCAAGGAGAAACTGTGCCAGCACAGAAAACATCTCCCATCGTGTTCTAGAGGCTGCACGGAGGTCTGCCGAGTGTTTTGCAAGAAGAGAAAGAAAGTTGTCCAAAACAGCTTGCAATCGAATGTTCATGTGAATAGAAAAGGCAGGAGAGTGGTCAGGTACTGTTTTCTCTCAGTTGGCAAGCTGCGCACACAATCGCAGTGTTGTACAGCTTGTTTCATCACCTTTGCGAAGTTGCCGCTCTCTCCGGCTCCCGGAGACGAAGAAGCTGCTTCTTCGCGCAAAGAACATTCTGCCGCTCACAGTGCTCTGCAGTGTGTGTCTTCTGCCGAAAGAGGCCAGGGAGCGGTGCTTAGCTCTGCAGAGCACCGTACCTTCGTCTTTAGCCTCTCTTCTCGTCTACATCTTAGCAAAAAGCTTTTCCACTCTGTCTGGCAAGGAGAAACTGTGCCGGCACAGAAAACATCTCCCATCGTGTTCTAGAGGCTGCACGGAGGTCTGCCGAGTGTTTTGCAAGAAGAGAAAGAAAGTTGTCCAAAACAGCTTGCAATCGAATGTTCATGTGAATAGAAAAGGCAGGAGAGTGGTCAGGTACTGTTTTCTCTCAGTTGGCAAGCTGCGCACACAATCGCAGTGGTGTACAGCTTGTTTCATCACCTTTGCGAAGTTGCCGCTCTCTCCGGCTCCCGGAGACGAAGAAGCTGCTTCTTCGCGCAAAGACGATTCTGCCGCTCACAGTGCTCTGCGGTGTGCGCCTTCTGCCGAAAGAGGTCCGGGAGCGGTGCTTAGCTCTGCAGAGCACTGTACCTTCGTCTTTAGCCTCTCTTCTCGTCTACATCTTAGCAAAAAGCTTTTCCACACTGTCTGGCAAGGAGAAACTGTGCCAGCACAAAAAACATCTCCCATCGTGTTCTAGAGGCTGCACGGAGGTCTGCCGAGTGTTTTGCAAGAAGAGAAAGAAAGTTGTCCAAAACAGCTTGCAATCGAATGTTCATGTGAATAGAAAAGGCAGGAGAGTGGTCAGGTACTGTTTTCTCTCACTTGGCAAGCTGCGCACACAATCGCAGTGGTGTACAGCTTGTTTCATCACCTTTGCGAAGTTGCCGCTCTCTCCGGCTCCCGAAGACGAAGAAGCTGCGTTTTCGCGCAAAGACGATTCTGCCGCTCACAGTGCTCTGCGGTGTGCGCCTTCTGCCGAAAGAGGTCCGGGAGCGGTGCTTAGCTCTGCAGAGCACCGTACCTTCGTCTTTAGCCTCTCTTCTCGTCTACATCTTAGCAAAAAGCTTTTCCACTCTGTCTGGCAAGGAGAAACTGTGCCAGCACAGAAAACATCTCCCATCGTGTTCTAGAGGCTGCACGGAGGTCTGCCGAGTGTTTTGCAAGAAGAGAAAGAAAGTTGTCCAAAACAGCTTGCAATCGAATGTTCATGTGATTACAAAAGGCAGGAGAGTGGTCAGGTACTGTTTTCTCTCAGTTGGCAAGCTGCGCACACAATCGCAGTGTTGTACAGCTTGTTTCATCACCTTTGCGAAGCTGCCGCTCTCTCCGGCTCCCGGAGACGAAGAAGCTGCTTCTTCGCGCAAAGACGATTCTGCCGCTCACAGTGCTCTGCGGTGTGCGCCTTCTGCCGAAAGAGGCCCGGGAGCTGTGCTTAGCTCTGCAGAGCACCGTACCTTCGTCTTTAGCCTCTCTTCTCGTCTACATCTTAGCAAAAAGCTTTTCCACTCTGTCTGGCAAGGAGAAACTGTGCCAGCACAGAAAACATCTCCCATCGTGTTCTAGAGGCTGCACGGAGGTCTGCTGAGTGTTTTGCAAGAAGAGAAAGAAAGTTGTCCAAAACAGCTTCCAATCGAATGTTCATGTGAATAGAAAAGGCAGGAGAGTGGTCAGGTACTGTTTTCTCTCACTTGGCAAGCTGCGCACACATTCGCAGTGTTGTACAGCTTGTTTCATCACCTTTGCGAAGTTGCCGCTCTCTCCGGCTCCCGGAGACGAAGAAGCTGCTTCTTCGCGCAAAGACGATTCTGCCGCTCACAGTGCTCTGCGGTGTGCGCCTTCTGCCGAAAGAGGCCCGGGACCGGTGCTTAGCTCTGCAGAGCACCGTACTTTCGTCTTTAGCCTCTCTTCTCGTCTACATCTTAGCAAAAAGCTTTTCCACTCTGTCTGGCAAGGAGAAACTGTGCCAGCACAGAAAACATCTCCCATCGTGTTCTAGAGGCTGCACGGAGGTCTGCCGAGTGTTTTGCAAGAAGAGAAAGAAAGTTGTCCAAAACAGCTTGCAATCGAATGTTCATGTGAATAGAAAAGGCAGGAGAGTGGTCAGGTACTGTTTTCTCTCAGTTGGCAAGCTGCGCACACAATCGCAGTGTTGTACAGGGTGTTTCATCACCTTTGCCAAGTTGCCGCTCTCTCCGGCTCCCGGAGACGAAGAAGCTGCTTCTTCGCGCAAAGACGATTCTGCCGCTCACAGTGCTCTGCGGTGTGCGTCTTCTGCCGAAAGAGGTCCGGGAGCGGTGCTTAGTTCTGCAGAGCACCGTACCTTCGTCTTTAGCCTCTCTTCTCGTCTACATCTTAGCAAAAAGCTTTGCCACTCTGTCTGGCAAGGAGAAACTGTGCCAGCACAGAAAACATCTCCCATCGTGTTCTAGAGGCTGCACGGAGGTCTGCCGAGTGTTTTGCAAGAAGAGAAAGAAAGTTGTCCAAAACAGCTTGCAATCGAATGTTCATGTGAATAGAAAAGGCAGGAGAGTGGTCAGGTACTGTTTTCTCTCATTGGCAAGCTGCGCACACAATCGCAGTGTTGTACAGCTTGTTTCATCACCTTTGCGAAGTTGCCGCTCTCTCCGGCTCCCCAAGACGAAGAAGCTGCTTCTTCGCGCAAAGACGATTCTGCCGCTCACAGTGCTCTGCGGTGTGCGCCTCCTGCCGAAAGAGGTCCGGGAGCGGTGCTTAGCTCTGCAGAGCACTGTACCTTCGTCTTTAGCCTCTCTTCTCGTCTACATCTTAGCAAAAAGCTTTTCCACACTGTCTGGCAAGGAGAAACTGTGCCAGCACAAAAAACATCTCCCATCGTGTTCTAGAGGCTGCACGGAGGTCTGCCGAGTGTTTTGCAAGAAGAGAAAGAAAGTTGTCCAAAACAGCTTGCAATCGAATGTTCATGTGAATAGAAAAGGCAGGAGAGTGGTCAGGTACTGTTTTCTCTCACTTGGCAAGCTGCGCACACAATCGCAGTGGTGTACAGCTTGTTTCATCACCTTTGCGAAGTTGCCGCTCTCTCCGGCTCCCGGAGACGAAGAAGCTGCTTCTTCGCGCAAAGACGATTCTGCCGCTCACAGTGCTCTGCGGTGTGCGCCTTCTGCCGAAAGAGGTCCGGGAGCGGTGCTTAGCTCTGCAGAGCACCGTACCTTCGTCTTTAGCCTCTCTTCTCGTCTACATCTTAGCAAAAAGCTTTTCCACTCTGTCTGGCAAGGAGAAACTGTGCCAGCACAGAAAACATCTCCCATCGTGTTCTAGAGGCTGCACGCAGGTCTGCCGAGTGTTTTGCAAGAAGAGAAAGAAAGTTGTCCAAAACAGCTTGCAATCGAATGTTCATGTGAATAGAAAAGGCAGGAGAGTGGTCAGGTACTGTTTTCTCTCAGTTGGCAAGCTGCGCACACAATAGCAGTGTTGTACAGCTTGTTTCATCACCTTTGCGAAGCTGCCGCTCTCTCCGGCTCCCGGAGACGAAGAAGCTGCTTCTTCGCGCAAAGACGATTCTGCCGCTCACAGTGCTCTGCGCTGTGCGCCTTCTGCCGAAAGACGCCCGGGAGCGGTGCTTAGCTCTGCAGAGCACCGTACCTTCGTCTTTAGCCTCTCTTCTCGTCTACATCTTAGCAAAAAGCTTTTCCACTCTGTCTGGCAAGGAGAAACTGTGCCAGCACAGAAAACATCTCCCATCGTGTTCTAGAGGCTGCACGGAGGTCTGCCGAGTGTTTTGCAAGAAGAGAAAGAAAGTTGTCCAAAACAGCTTGCAATCGAATGTTCATGTGAATAGAAAAGGCAGGAGAGTGGTCAGGTACTCTTTTCTCTCACTTGGCAAGCTGCGCACACAATCGCAGTGTTGTACAGCTTGTTTCATCACCTTTGCCAAGTTGCCGCTCTCTCCGGCTCCCGGAGACGAAGAAGCTGCTTCTTCGCGCAAAGACGATTCTGCCGCTCACAGTGCTCTGCACTGTGCGCCTTCTGCCGAAAGAGGTCCGGGAGCGGTGCTTAGCTCTGCAGAGCACCGTACCTTCGTCTTTAGCCTCTCTTCTCGTCTACATCTTAGCAAAAAGCTTTTCCACTCTGTCTGGCAAGGAGAAACTGTGCCAGCACAGAAAACATCTCCCATCGTGTTCTAGAGGCTGCACGCAGGTCTGCCGAGTGTTTTGCAAGAAGAGAAAGAAAGTTGTCCAAAACAGCTTGCAATCGAATGTTCATGTGAATAGAAAAGGCAGGAGAGTGGTCAGGTACTGTTTTCTCTCAGTTGGCATGCTGCGCACACAATCGCAGTGTTGTACAGCTTGTTTCATCACCTTTGCGAAGTTGCCGCTCTCTCCGGCTCCCGGAGACGAAGAAGCTGCTTCTTCGCGCAAAGACGATTCTGCCGCTCACAGTGCTCTGCGCTGTGCGCCTTCTGCCGAAAGAGGTCCGGGAGCGGTGGTCAGCTCTGCAGAGCACCGTGCCTTCGTCTTTAGCCTCTCTTCTCGTCTACATCTTAGCAAAAAGCTTTTCCACTCTGTCTGGCAAGGAGAAACTGTGCCAGCACAGAAAACATCTCCCATCGTGTTCTAGAGGCTGCACGGAGGTCTGCCGAGTGTTTTGCAAGAAGAGAAAGAAAGTTGTCAAAAACAGCTTGCAATCGAATGTTCATGTGAATAGAAAAGGCAGGAGAGTGGTCAGGTACTGTTTTCTCTCAGTTGGCAAGCTGCGCACACAATCGCAGTGTTGTACAGCTTGTTTCATCACCTTTGCGAAGTTGCCGCTCTCTCCGGCTCCCGGAGACGAAGAAGCTGTTTTTTCGCGCAAAGAACATTGTGCCGCTCACAGTGCTCTGTAGTGTGTGTCTTCTGCCGAAAGAGGCCAGGGAGCGGTGCTTAGCTCTGCAGAGCACCGTACCTTCGTCTTTAGCCTCTCTTCTCGTCTACATCTTAGCAAAAAGCTTTTCCACTCTGTCTGGCAAGGAGAAACTGTGCCGGCACAGAAAACATCTCCCATCGGGTTCTAGAGGCTGCACGGAGGTCTGCCGAGTGTTTTGCAAGAAGAGAAAGAAAGTTGTCCAAAACAGCTTGCAATCGAATGTTCATGTGAATAGAAAAGGCAGGAGAGTGGTCAGGTACTGTTTTCTCTCAGTTGGCAAGCTGCGCACACAATCGCAGTGTTGGACAGCTTGTTTCATCACCTTTGCGAAGCTGCCGCTCTCTCCGGCTCCCGGAGACGAAGAAGCTGCTTCCTCGCGCAAAGACGATTCTGCCGCTCACAGTGCTCTGCGGTGTGCGCCTTCTGCCGAAAGAGGTCCGGGAGCGGTGCTTAGCTCTGCAGAGCACCGTACCTTCGTCTTTAGCCTCTCTTCTCGTCTACATCTTAGCAAAAAGCTTTTCCACTCTGTCTGGCAAGGAGAAACTGTGCCAGCACAAAAAACATCTCCCATCGTGTTCTAGAGGCTGCACGGAGGTCTGCCGAGTGTTTTGCAAGAAGAGAAAGAAAGTTGTCCAAAACAGCTTGCAATCGAATGTTCATGTGAATAGAAAAGGCAGGAGAGTGGTCAGGTACTGTTTTCTCTCAGTTGGCAAGCTGCGCAAACAATCGCAGTGGTGTACAGCTTGTTTCATCACCTTTGCGAAGTTGCCGCTCTCTCCGGCTCCCGGAGACGAAGAAGCTGCTTCTTCGCGCAAAGACGATTCTGCCGCTCACAGTGCTCTGCGGTGTGCGCCTTCTGCCGAAAGAGGTCCGGGAGCGGTGCTTAGCTCTGCAGAGCACCGTACCTTCGTCTTTAGCCTCTCTTCTCGTCTACATCTTAGCAAAAAGCTTTTCCACTCTGTCTGGCAAGGAGAAACTGTGCCAGCACAGAAAACATCTCCCATCGTGTTCTAGAGGCTGCACGGAGGTCTGCCGAGTGTTTTGCAAGAAGAGAAAGAAAGTTGTCCAAAACAGCTTGCAATCGAATGTTCATGTGAATAGAAAAGGCAGGAGAGTGGTCAGGTACTGTTTTCTCTCAGTTGGCAAGCTGCGCACACAATCGCAGTGTTGTACAGCTTGTTTCATCACCTTTGTGAAGTTGCCGCTCTCTCCGGCTCCCGGAGACGAAGAAGCATCTTCTTCGCGCAAAGACGATTCTGCCGCTCACAGTGCTCTGCGGTGTGCCCCTTCTGCCGAAAGAGGTCCGGGAGCGGTGCTTAGCTCTGCAGAGCACCGTACCTTCGTCTTTAGCCTCTCTTCTCGTGTACATCTTAGCAAAAAGCTTTTCCACTCTGTCTGGCTAGGAGAAACTGTGCCAGCACAAAAAACCTCTCCCATCGTGTTCTAGAGGCTGCACGGAGGTGTGCCGAGTGTTTTGCAAGAAGAGAAAGAAAGTTGTCCAAAACAGCTTGCAATCGAATGTTCATGTGAATAGAAAAGGCAGGAGAGTGGTCAGGTACTGTTTTCTCTCAGTTGGCAAGCTGCGCACACAATCGCAGTGTTGTACAGCTTGTTTCATCACCTTTGCGAAGCTGCCGCTCTCTCCGGCTCCCGGAGACGAAGAAGCTGCTTCTTCGCGCAAAGACGATTCTGCCGCTCACAGTGCTCTGCGCTGTGCGCCTTCTGCCGAAAGAGGTCCGGGAGCGGTGCTTAGCTCTGCAGAGCACCGTACCTTCGTCTTTAGCCTCTCTTCTCGTCTACATCTTAGCAAAAAGCTTTTCCACTCTGTCTGGCAAGGAGAAACTGTGCCAGCACAGAAAACATCTCCCATCGTGTTCTAGAGGCTGCACGGAGGTCTGCCGAGTGTTTTGCAAGAAGAGAAAGAAAGTTGTCCAAAACAGCTTGCAATCGAATGTTCATGTGAATAGAAAAGGCAGGAGAGTGGTCAGGTACTGTTTTCTCTCAGTTGGCAAGCTGCGCACACAATCGCAGTGTTGTACAGCTTGTTTCATCACCTTTGCGAAGTTGCCGCTCTCTCCGGCTCCCGGAGACGAAGAAGCTGTTTTTTCGCGCAAAGAACATTCTGCCACTCACAGTGCTCTGCGGTGTGTGTCTTCTGCCGAAAGAGGCCAGGGAGCGGTGCTTAGCGCTGCAGAGCACCGTACCTTCGTCTTTAGCCTCTCTTCTCGTCTACATCTTAGCAAAAAGCTTTTCCACTCTGTCTGGCAAGGAGAAACTGTGCCAGCACAAAAAACCTCTCCCATCGTTTTCTAGAGGCTGCACGGAGGTGTGCCGAGTGTTTTGCAAGAAGAGAAAGAAAGTTGTCCAAAACAGACTGCAATCGAATGTTCATGTGAATAGAAAAGGCAGGAGAGTGGTCAGGTACTGTTTTCTTTCAGTTGGCAAGCTGCGCACACAATCGCAGTGTTGTAATGGGTGTTTCATCACCTTTGCGAAGCTGCCGATCTCTCCGGCTCCCGGAGACGAAGAAGCTGCTTCTTCGCGCAAAGACGATTCTGCCGCTCACAGTGCTCTGCGGTGTGCGCCTTCTGCCGAAAGAGGTCCGGGAGCGGTGCTTAGCTCTGCAGAGCACCGTACCTTCGTCTTTAGCCTCTCTTCTCGTCTACATCTTGGCAAAAAACTTTTCCACTCTGTCTGGCAAGGAGAAATTGTGCCAGCAGAAAAAACATCTCCCAACGTCTTCTAGAGGCTGCACGGAGGTCTGCCGAGTGCTTTGCATAAAGAGAAAGAAAGTTGTCCAAAACAGCTTGCAATCGAATGTTCAAGTGAATAGAAAAGGCAGGAGAGTGGTCAGGTACTGTTTTCTCTCAGTTGGCAAGCTGCGCACACAATCGCAGTGTTGTACAGCTTGTGTCATCACCTTTGCCAAGTTGCCGCTCTCTCCGGCTCCCGGAGACAAAGAAGCTGCTTCTTCGCGCAAAGACGATTCTGCCGCTCACAGTGTTCTGCGCTGTGCGCCTTCTGCCGAAAGACGCCCGGGAGCGGTGCTTAGCTCTGCAGAGCACCGTACCTTCGTCTTTAGCCTCTCTTCTCGTGTACATCTTAGCAAAAAGCTTTTCCACTCTGTCTGGCAAGGAGAAACTGTGCCAGCACAGAAAACATCTCCCATCGTGTTCTAGAGGCTGCACGGAGGACTGCCGAATGTTTTGCAAGAAGAGAAAGAAAGTTGTCCAAAACAGCTTGCAATCGAATGTTCATGTGATTAGAAAAGGCAGGAGAGTGGTCAGGTACTGTTTTCTCTCACTTGGCAAGCTGCGCACACAATCGCAGTGGTGTACAGCTTGTTTCATCACCTTTGCGAAGTTGCCGCTCTCTCCGGCTCCCGGAGACGAAGAAGCTGCTTCTTCGCGCAAAGACGATTCTGCCGCTCACAGTGCTCTGCGGTGTGCGCCTTCTGCCGAAAGAGGTCCGGGAGCGGTGCTTAGCTCTGCAGAGCACCGTACCTTCGTCTTTAGCCTCTCTTCTCGTCTACATCTTAGCAAAAAGCTTTTCCACTCTGTCTGGCAAGGAGAAACTGTGCCAGCACAGAAAACATCTCCCATCGTGTTCTAGAGGCTGCACGGAGGTCTGCCGAGTGTTTTGCAAGAAGAGAAAGAAAGTTGTCCAAAACAGCTTGCAATCGAATGTTCATGTGATTACAAAAGGCAGGAGAGTGGTCAGGTACTGTTTTCTCTCAGTTGGCAAGCTGCGCACACAATCGCAGTGTTGTACAGCTTGTTTCATCACCTTTGCGAAGCTGCCGCTCTCTCCGGCTCCCGGAGACGAAGAAGCTGCTTCTTCGCGCAAAGACGATTCTGCCGCTCACAGTGCTCTGCGGTGTGCGCCTTCTGCCGAAAGAGGCCCGGGAGCTGTGCTTAGCTCTGCAGAGCACCGTACCTTCGTCTTTAGCCTCTCTTCTCGTCTACATCTTAGCAAAAAGCTTTTCCACTCTGTCTGGCAAGGAGAAACTGTGCCAGCACAGAAAACATCTCCCATCGTGTTCTAGAGGCTGCACGGAGGTCTGCTGAGTGTTTTGCAAGAAGAGAAAGAAAGTTGTCCAAAACAGCTTCCAATCGAATGTTCATGTGAATAGAAAAGGCAGGAGAGTGGTCAGGTACTGTTTTCTCTCAGTTGGCAAGCTGCGCACACAATCGCAGTGGTGTACAGCTTGTTTCATCACCTTTGCCAAGTTGCCGCTCTCTCCGGCTCCCGGAGACGAAGAAGCTGCTTCTTCGCGCAAAGACGATTCTGCCGCTCACAGTGCTCTGCGGTGTGCGCCTTCTGCCGAAAGAGGCCCGGGAGCGGTGCTTAGCTCTGCAGAGCACCGTACCTTCGTCTTTAGCCTCTCTTCTCGTCTACATCTTAGCAAAATCTTTTCCACTCTGTCTGGCAAGGAGAAACTGTGCCAGCACAGAAAACATCTCCCATCGTCTTCTAGAGGCTGCACGGAGGTCTGCCGAGTGTTTTGCAAGAAGAGAAAGAAAGTTGTCCAAAACAGCTTGCAATCGAATCTTCATGTGAATAGAAAAGTCAGGAGAGTGGTCAGGTACTGTTTTCTCTCAGTTGGCAAGCTGCGCACACAATCGCAGTGTTGTACAGCTTGTTTCATCACCTTTGCCAAGTTGCCGCTCTCTCCGGCTCCCGGAGACGAAGAAGCTGTTTTTTCGCGCAAAGAACATTCTGCCGCTCACAGTGCTCTGCAGTGTGTGTCTTCTGCCGAAAGAGGCCAGGGAGCGGTGCTTAGCTCTGCAGAGCACCGTACCTTCGTCTTTAGCCTGTCTTCTCGTCTACATCTTAGCAAAAAGCTTTTCCACTCTGTCTGGCAAGGAGAAACTGTGCCAGCACAAAAAACATCTCCCATCGTGTTCTAGAGGCTGCACGGACGTCTGCCGAGTGTTTTGCAAGAAGAGAAAGAAAGTTGTCCAAAACAGCTTGCAATCGAATGTTCATGTGAATAGAAAAGGCAGGAGAGTGGTCAGGTACTGTTTTCTCTCAGTTGGCAAGCTGCGCACACAATCGCAGTGGTGTACAGCTTGTTTCATCACCTTTGCGAAGTTGCCGCTCTCTCCGGCTCCCGGAGACGAAGAAGCTGCTTCTTCGCGCAAAGACGATTCTGCCGCTCACAGTGCTCTGCGGTGTGCGCCTTCTGCCGAAAGAGGTCCGGGAGCGGTGCTTAGCTCTGCAGAGCACCGTACCTTCGTCTTTAGCCTCTCTTCTCGTCTACATCTTAGCAAAAAGCTTTTCCACTCTGTCTGGCAAGGAGAAACTGTGCCAGCACAGAAAACATCTCCCATCGTGTTCTAGAGGCTGCACGGAGGTCTGCCGAGTGTTTTGCAAGAAGAGAAAGAAAGTTGTCCAAAACAGCTTGCAATCGAATGTTCATGTGTATAGAAAAGGCAGGAGAGTGGTCAGGTACTGTTTTCTCTCAGTTGGCAAGCTGCGCACACAATCGCAGTGGTGTACAGCTTGTTTCATCACCTTTGCCAAGTTGCCGCTCTCTCCGGCTCCCGGAGACGAAGAAGCTGCTTCTTCGCGCAAAGACGATTCTGCCGCTCACAGTGCTCTGCGGTGTGCGCCTTCTGCCGAAAGAGGCCCGGGAGCGGTGCTTAGTTCTGCAGAGCACCGTACCTTCGTCTTTAGCCTCTCTTCTCGTCTACATCTTAGCAAAAAGCTTTTCCACTCTGTCTGGCAAAGAGAAACTGTGCCGGCACAGAAAACATCTCCCATCGTCTTCTAGAGGCTGCACGGAGGACTGCCGAATGTTTTGCAAGAAGAGAAAGAAAGTTGTCCAAAACAGCTTGCAATCGAATGTTCATGTGAATAGAAAAGTCAGGAGAGTGGTCAGGTACTGTTTTCTCTCAGTTGGCAAGCTGCGCACACAATCGCAGTGTTGTACAGCTTGTTTCATCACCTTTGCGAAGTTGCCGCTCTCTCCGGCTCTCGGAGACGAAGAAGCTGCGTTTTCGCGCAAAGACGATTCTGCCGCTCACAGTGCTCTGCGGTGTGCGCCTTCTGCCGAAAGAGGTCCGGGAGCGGTGCTTAGCTCTGCAGAGCACCGTACCTTCGTCTTTAGCCTCTCTTCTCGTCTACATCTTAGCAAAAAGCTTTTCCACTCTGTCTGGCAAGGAGAAACTGTGCCAGCACAGAAAACATCTCCCATCGTGTTCTAGAGGCTGCACGGAGGTCTGCCGAGTGTTTTGCAAGAAGAGAAAGAAAGTTGTCCAAAACAGCTTGCAATCGAATGTTCATGTGAATAGAAAAGGCAGGAGAGTGGTCAGGTACTGTTTTCTTTCAGTTGGCAAGCTGCGCACACAATCGCAGTGTTGTACAGCTTGTTTCATCACCTTTGCGAAGCTGCCGCTCTCTCCGGCTCCAGGAGACGAAGAAGCTGCTTCTTCGCGCAAAGACGATTCTGCCGCTCACAGTGCTCTGCGGTGTGCGCCTTCTGCCGAAAGAGGTCCGGGAGCGGTGCTTAGCTCTGCAGAGCACCGTACCTTCGTCTTTAGCCTCTCTTCTCGTCTACATCTTAGCAAAAAGCTTTTCCACTCTGTCTGGCAAGGAGAAACTGTGCCAGCACAGAAAACATCTCCCATCGTCTTCTAGAGGCTGCACGGAGGTCTGCCGACTGTTTTGCAAGAAGAGAAAGAAAGTTGTCCAAAACAGCTTGCAATCGAATGTTCATGTGAATAGAAAAGGCAGGAGAGTGGTCAGGTACTGTTTTCTCTCAGTTGGCAAGAAGCGCACACAATCGGAGTGTTGTACTGCTTGTTTCATCACCTTTGCGAAGCTGCCGCTCTCTCCGGCTCCCGGAGACGAAGAAGCTGCTTCTTCGCGCAAAGACGATTCTGCCGCTCACTGTGCTCTGCGGTGTGCGCCTCCTGCCGAAAGAGGCCCGGGAGCGGTGCTTAGCTCTGCAGAGCACCGTACCTTCGTCTTTAGCCTCTCTTCTCGTCTACATCTTAGCAAAAAGCTTTTCCACTCTGTCTGGCAAGGAGAAACTGTGCCAGCACAGAAAACATCTCCCATCGTCTTCTAGAGGCTGCACGGAGGTCTGCCGAGTGTTTTGCAAGAAGAGAAAGAAAGTTGTCCAAAACAGCTTGCAATCGAATGTTCATATGAATAGAAAAGGCAGGAGAGTGGTCAGGTACTGTTTTCTCTCAGTTGGCAAGCTGCGCACACAATCGCAGTGTTGTACAGCTTGTTTCATCACCTTTGCGAAGCTGCCGCTCTCTCCGGCTCCCGGAGACGAAGAAGCTGCTTCTTCGCGCAAAGACGATTCTGCCGCTCACAGTGCTCTGCGGTGTGCGCCTCCTGCCGCACGAGGCCCGGGAGCGGTGCTTAGCTCTGCAGAGCACCGTACCTTCGTCTTTAGCCTCTCTTCTCGTCTACATCTTAGCAAAAAGCTTTTCCACTCTGTCTGGCAAGGAGAAATTTTGCCAGCAGAAAAAACATCTCCCAACGTCTTCTAGAGGGTGCACGGAGGTCTGCCGAGTGCTTTGCATAAAGAGAAAGAAAGTTGTCCAAAACAGCTTGCAATCGAATGTTCATGTGAATAGAAAAGGCAGGAGAGTGGTCAGGTACTGTTTTCTCTCAGTTGGCAAGCTGCGCACACAATCGCAGTGTTGCACAGCTTGTTTCATCACCTTTGCCAAGTTGCCGCTCTCTCCGGCTCCCGGAGACGAAGAAGCTGCTTCTTCGCGCAAAGACGATTCTGCCGCTCACAGTGCTCTGCGGTGTGCGCCTTCTGCCGAAAGACGCCCGGGAGCGGTGCTTAGCTCTGCAGGGCACCGTACCTTCGTCTTTAGCCTCTCTTCTCGTCTACATCTTAGCAAAAAGCTTTTCCACTCTGTCTGGCAAGGAGAAACTATGCCAGCACAGAAAACATCTCCCATCGTGTTCTAGAGGCTGCACGGAGGTCTGCCGAGTGTTTTGCAAGAAGAGAAAGAAAGTTGTCCAAAACAGCTTGCAATCGAATGTTCATGTGAATAGAAAAGGCAGGAGAGTAGTCAGGTACTGTTTTCTCTCAGTTGGCAAGCTGCGCACACAATAGCAGTGTGGTACAGCTTGTTTCATCACCTTTGCCAAGTTGCCGCTCTCTCCGGCTCCCGGAGATGAAGAAGCTGCTTCTTCGCGCAAAGACGATTCTGCCGCTCACAGTGCTCTGCGGTGTGCGCCTTCTGCCGAAAGAGGTCCGGGAGCGGTGCTTAGCTCTGCAGAGCACCGTACCTTCGTCTTTAGCCTCTCTTCTCGTCTACATCTTAGCAAAAAGCTTTTCCACTCTGTCTGGCAAGGAGAAACTGTGCCAGCACAGAAAACATCTCCCATCGTCTTCTAGAGGCTGCACGGAGGACTGCCGAATGTTTTGCAAGAAGAGAAAGAAAGTTGTCCAAAACAGCTTGCAATCGAATGTTCATGTGAATAGAAAAGGCAGGAGAGTGGTCAGGTACTGTTTTCTCTCAGTTGGCAAGCTGCGCACACAATCGCAGTGTTGTACAGCTTGTTTCATCACCTGTGCCAAGTTGCCGCTCTCTCCGGCTCCCGGAGACGAAGAAGCTGCTTCTTCGCGCAAAGACGATTCTGCCGCTCACAGTGCTCTGCGCTGTGCGCCTTCTGCCGAAAGAGGCCCGGGAGCGGTGCTTAGCTCTGCAGAGCACCGTACCTTCGTCTTTAGCCTCCCTTCTCGTCTCCATCTTAGCAAAAAGCTTTTCCACTCTGTCTGGCAAGGAGAAACTGTGCCAGCACAGAAAACATCTCCCATCGTGTTCTAGAGGCTGCACGGAGGTCTGCCGAGTGTTTTGCAAGAAGAGAAAGAAAGTTGTCCAAAACAGCTTGCAATCGAATGTTCATGTGAATAGAAAAGGCAGGAGAGTGGTCAGGTACTGTTTTCTCTCAGTTGGCAAGCTGCGCACACAATCGCAGTGTTGTACAGCTTGTTTCATCACCTTTGCGAAGTTGCCGCTCTCTCCAGCTCCCGGAGACGAAGAAGCTGCTTCTTCGCGCAAAGACGATTCTGCCGCTCACAGTGCTCTGCGGTGTGCGCCTTCTGCCGAAAGAGGTCCGGGAGCGGTGCTTAGCTCTGCAGAGCACCGTACCTTCGTCTTTAGCCTCTCTTCTCGTCTACATCTTAGCAAAAAGCTTTTCCACTCTGTCTGGCAAGGAGAAACTGTGCCAGCACAAAAAACATCTCCCATCGTGTTCTAGAGGCTGCACGGAGGTCTGCCGAGTGTTTTGCAAGAAGAGAAAGAAAGTTGTCCAAAACAGCTTGCAATCGAATGTTCATGTGAATAGAAAAGGCAGGAGAGTGGTCAGGTACTCTTTTCTCTCACTTGGCAAGCTGCGCACACAATCGCAGTGTTGTACAGCTTGTTTCATCACCTTTGCGAAGTTGCCGCTCTCTCTGGCTCCCGGAGACGAAGAAGCTGCTTCTTCGCGCAAAGACGATTCTGCCGCTCACAGTGCTCTGCGGTGTGCGCCTTCTGCCGAAAGAGGGCCGGGAGCGGTGCTTAGCTCTGCAGAGCACCGTACCTTCGTCTTTAGCCTCTCTTCTTGTCTACATCTTAGCAAAAACCTTTTCCACTCTGTCTAGCAAGGAGAAACTGTGCCAGGACAGAAAACATCTCCCATCGTGTTCTAGAAGCTGCACGGAGGTCTGCCGAGTGTTTTGCAAGAAGAGAAAGAAAGTTGTCCAAAACAGCTTGTAATCGAATGTTCATGTGAATAGAAAAGGCAGGAGAGTGGTCAGGTACTGTTTTCTCTCAGTTGGCAAGCTGCGCACACAATCGCAGTGTTGTACAGCTTGTTTCATCACCTTTGCGAAGTTGCCGCTCTCTTCCGCTCCCGGAGACGAAGAAGCTGCTTCTTCGCGCAAAGACGATTCTGCCGCTCACAGTGCTCTGCGGTGTGCGCCTTCTGCCGAAAGAGGTCCGGGAGCGGTGCTTAGCTCTGCAGAGCACCGTACCTTCGTCTTTAGCCTCTCTTCTCGTCTACATCTTAGCAAAAAGCTTTTCCACTCTGTCTGGCAAGGAGAAACTGTGCCAGCACAGAAAACATCTCCCATCGTGTTCTAGAGGCTGCACGGAGGTCTGCCGAGTGTTTTGCAAGAAGAGAAAGAAAGTTGTCCAAAACAGCTTGCAATCGAATGTTCATGTGAATAGAAAAGGCAGGAGAGTGGTCAGGTACTGTTTTCTCTCAGTTGCCAAGCTGCGCACACAATCGCAGTGGTGTACAGCTTGTTTCATCACCTTTGCGAAGCTGCCGCTCTCTCCGGCTCCCGGAGACGAAGAAGCTGCTTCTTCGCGCAAAGACGATTCTGCCGCTCACAGTGCTCTGCGGTGTGCGCCTTCTGCCGAAAGAGGTCCGGGAGCGGTGCTTAGCTCTGCAGAGCACCGTACCTTCGTCTTTAGCCTCTCTTCTCGTCTACATCTTAGCAAAAAGCTTTTCCACTCTGTCTGGCAAGGAGAAACTGTGCCAGCACAAAAAACATCTCCCATCGTGTTCTAGAGGCTGCACGGAGGTCTGACGAGTGTTTTGCAAGAAGAGAAAGAAAGTTGTCCAAAACAGCTTGCAATCGAATGTTCATGTGAATAGAAAAGGCAGGAGAGTGGTCAGGTACTCTTTTCTCTCACTTGGCAAGCTGCGCACACAATCGCAGTGTTGTACAGCTTGTTTCATCACCTTTGCGAAGTTGCCGCTCTCTCTGGCTCCCGGAGACGAAGAAGCTGCTTCTTCGCGCAAAGACGATTCTGCCGCTCACAGTGCTCTGCGGTGTGCGCCTTCTGCCGAAAGAGGGCCGGGAGCGGTGCTTAGCTCTGCAGAGCACCGTACCTTCGTCTTTAGCCTCTCTTCTCGTCTACATCTTAGCAAAAACCTTTTCCACTCTGTCTAGCAAGGAGAAACTGTGCCAGGACAGAAAACATCTCCCATCGTGTTCTAGAAGCTGCACGGAGGTCTGCCGAGTGTTTTGCAAGAAGAGAAAGAAAGTTGTCCAAAACAGCTTGTAATCGAATTTTCATGTGAATAGAAAAGGCAGGAGAGTGGTCAGGTACTGTTTTCTCTCAGTTGGCAAGCTGCGCACACAATCGCAGTGTTGTACAGCTTGTTTCATCACCTTTGCGAAGTTGCCGCTCTCTTCCGCTCCCGGAGACGAAGAAGCTGCTTCTTCGCGCAAAGACGATTCTGCCGCTCACAGTGCTCTGCGGTGTGCGCCTTCTGCCGAAAGAGGTCCGGGAGCGGTGCTTAGCTCTGCAGAGCACCGTACCTTCGTCTTTAGCCTCTCTTCTCGTCTACATCTTAGCAAAAAGCTTTTCCACTCTGTCTGGCAAGGAGAAACTGTGCCAGCACAGAAAACATCTCCCATCGTGTTCTAGAGGCTGCACGGAGGTCTGCCGAGTGTTTTGCAAGAAGAGAAAGAAAGTTGTCCAAAACAGCTTGCAATCGAATGTTCATGTGAATAGAAAAGGCAGGAGAGTGGTCAGGTACTGTTTTCTCTCAGTTGGCAAGCTGCGCACACAATCGCAGTGTTGGACAGCTTGTTTCATCACCTTTGCGAAGCTGCCGCTCTCTCCGGCTCCCGGAGACGAAGAAGCTGCTTCTTCGCGCAAAGACGATTCTGCCGCTCACAGTGCTCTGCGCTGTGCGCCTTCTGCCGAAAGACGCCCGGGAGCGGTGCTTAGCTCTGCAGAGCACCGTACCTTCGTCTTTAGCCTCTCTTCTCGTCTACATCTTAGCAAAAAGCTTTTCCACTCTGTCTGGCAAGGAGAAACTGTGCCAGCACAGAAAACATCTCCCATCGTCTTCTAGAGGCTGCACGGAGGTCTGCCGAGTGTTTTGCAAGAAGAGAAAGAAAGTTGTCCAAAACAGCTTGCAATCGAATGTTCATGTGAATAGAAAAGGCAGGAGAGTGGTCAGGTACTGTTTTCTCTCAGTTGGCAAGCTGTGCACACAATCGCAGTGGTGTACAGCTTGTTTCATCACCTTTGCGAAGTTGCCGCTCTCTCCGGCTCCCGGAGACGAAGAAGCTGCTTCTTCGCGCAAAGACGATTCTGCCGCTCACAGTGCTCTGCGGTGTGCGCCTTCTGCCGAAAGAGGTCCGGGAGCGGTGCTTAGCTCTGCAGAGCACCGTGCCTTCGTCTTTAGCCTCTCTTCTCGTCTACATCTTAGCAAAAAGCTTTTCCACACTGTCTGGCAAGGAGAAACTGTGCGAGCACAGAAAACATCTCCCATCGTGTTCTAGAGGCTGCACGGAGGTCTGCCCAGTGTTTTGCAAGAAGAGAAAGAAAGTTGTCCAAAACAGCTTGCAATCGAATGTTCATGTGAATAGAAAAGGCAGGAGAGTGGTCAGGTACTCTTTTCTCTCACTTGGCAAGCTGCGCACACAATCGCAGTGTTGTACAGCTTGTTTCATCACCTTTGCGAAGTTGCCGCTCTCTCTGGCTCCCGGAGACGAAGAAGCTGCTTCTTCGCGCAAAGACGATTCTGCCGCTCACAGTGCTCTGCGGTGTGCGCCTTCTGCCGAAAGAGGGCCGGGAGCGGTGCTTAGCTCTGCAGAGCACCGTACCTTCGTCTTTAGCCTCTCTTCTCGTCTACATCTTAGCAAAAACCTTTTCCACTCTGTCTAGCAAGGAGAAACTGTGCCAGGACAGAAAACATCTCCCATCGTGTTCTAGAAGCTGCACGGAGGTCTGCCGAGTGTTTTGCAAGAAGAGAAAGAAAGTTGTCCAAAACAGCTTGTAATCGAATATTCATGTGAATAGAAAAGGCAGGAGAGTGGTCAGGTACTGTTTTCTCTCAGTTGGCAAGCTGCGCACACAATCGCAGTGTTGTACAGCTTGTTTCATCACCTTTGCGAAGTTGCCGCTCTCTTCCGCTCCCGGAGACGAAGAAGCTGCTTCTTCGCGCAAAGACGATTCTGCCGCTCACAGTGCTCTGCGGTGTGCGCCTTCTGCCGAAAGAGGTCCGGGAGCGGTGCTTAGCTCTGCAGAGCACCGTACCTTCGTCTTTAGCCTCTCTTCTCGTCTACATCTTAGCAAAAAGCTTTTCCACTCTGTCTGGCAAGGAGAAACTGTGCCAGCACAGAAAACATCTCCCATCGTGTTCTAGAGGCTGCACGGAGGTCTGCCGAGTGTTTTGCAAGAAGAGAAAGAAAGTTGTCCAAAACAGCTTGCAATCGAATGTTCATGTGAATAGAAAAGGCAGGAGAGTGGTCAGGTACTGTTTTCTCTCAGTTGCCAAGCTGCGCACACAATCGCAGTGGTGTACAGCTTGTTTCATCACCTTTGCGAAGCTGCCGCTCTCTCCGGCTCCCGGAGACGAAGAAGCTGCTTCTTCGCGCAAAGACGATTCTGCCGCTCACAGTGCTCTGCGCTGTGCGCCTTCTGCCGAAAGACGCCCGGGAGCGGTGCTTAGCTCTGCAGAGCACCGTACCTTCGTCTTTAGCCTCTCTTCTCGTCTACATCTTAGCAAAAAGCTTTTCCACTCTGTCTGGCAAGGAGAAACTGTGCCAGCACAGAAAACATCTCCCATCGTCTTCTAGAGGCTGCACGGAGGTCTGCCGAGTGTTTTGCAAGAAGAGAAAGAAAGTTGTCCAAAACAGCTTGCAATCGAATGTTCATGTGAATAGAAAAGGCAGGAGAGTGGTCAGGTACTGTTTTCTCTCAGTTGGCAAGCTGTGCACACAATCGCAGTGGTGTACAGCTTGTTTCATCACCTTTGCGAAGTTGCCGCTCTCTCCGGCTCCCGGAGACGAAGAAGCTGCTTCTTCGCGCAAAGACGATTCTGCCGCTCACAGTGCTCTGCGGTGTGCGCCTTCTGCCGAAAGAGGTCCGGGAGCGGTGCTTAGCTCTGCAGAGCACCGTGCCTTCGTCTTTAGCCTCTCTTCTCGTCTACATCTTAGCAAAAAGCTTTTCCACACTGTCTGGCAAGGAGAAACTGTGCGAGCACAGAAAACATCTCCCATCGTGTTCTAGAGGCTGCACGGAGGTCTGCCCAGTGTTTTGCAAGAAGAGAAAGAAAGTTGTCCAAAACAGCTTGCAATCGAATGTTCATGTGAATAGAAAAAGCAGGAGAGTGGTCAGGTACTGTTTTCTCTCAGTTGGCAAGCTGCGCACACAATAGCAGTGTTGTACAGCTTGTTTCATCACCTTTGCGAAGTTGCCGCTCTCTCCGGCTCCCGGAGACGAAGAAGCTGCTTCTTCGCGCAAAGACGATTCTGCCGCTCACAGTGCTCTGCGCTGTGCGCCTTCTGCCGAAAGAGGTCCGGGAGCGGTGCTTAGCTCTGCAGAGCACCGTACCTTCGTCTTTAGCCTCTCTTCTCGTCTACATCTTAGCAAAAAGCTTTTCCACTCTGTCTGGCAAGGAGAAACTGTGCCAGCACAGAAAACATCTCTCATCGTGTTCTAGAGGCTGCACGGAGTTAGGCGAGTGTTTTGCAAGAAGAGAAAGAAAGTTGTCCAAAACAGCTTGCAATCGAATGTTCATGTGAATAGAAAAGGCAGGAGAGTGGTCAGGTACTGTTTTCTCTCAGTTGGCAAGCTGCGCACACAATCGCAGTGGTGTACAGCTTGTTTCATCACCTTTGCGAAGCTGCCGCTCTCTCCGGCTCCCGGAGACGAAGAAGCTGCTTCTTCGCGCAAAGACGATTCTGCCGCTCACAGTGCTCTGCGGTGTGCGTCTTCTGCCGAAAGAGGTCCGGGAGCGGTGCTTAGCTCTGCAGAGCACCGTACCTTCGTCTTTAGCCTCTCTTCTCGTCTACATCTTAGCAAAAAGCTTTTCCACTCTGTCTGGCAAGGAGAAACTGTGCCAGCACAGAGAACATCTCCCATCGTGTTCTAGAGGCTGCACGGAGGTCTGCCGAGTGTTTTGCATAAAGAGAAAGAAAGTTGTCCAAAACAGCTTGCAATCGAATGTTCATGTGATTACAAAAGGCAGGAGAGTGGTCAGGTACTGTTTTCTCTCAGTTGGCAAGCTGCGCACACAATCGCAGTGTTGTACAGATTGTTTCATCACCTTTGCGAAGTTGCCGCTCTCTCCGGCTCCCGGAGACGAAGAAGCTGCTTCTTCGCGCAAAGACGATTCTGCCGCTCACAGTGCTCTGCGCTGTGCGCCTTCTGCCGAAAGACGCCCGGGAGCGGTGCTTAGCTCTGCAGAGCACCGTACCTTCGTCTTTAGCCTCTCTTCTCGTCTACATCTTAGCAAAAAGCTTTTCCACTCTGTCTGGCAAGGAGAAACTGTGCCAGCACAGAAAACATCTCCCATCGTGTTCTAGAGGCTGCACGGAGGTAGGCGAGTGTTTTGCAAGAAGAGAAAGAAAGTTGTCCAAAACAGCTTGCAATCGAATGTTCATGTGAATAGAAAAGGCAGGAGAGTGGTCAGGTACTGTTTTCTCTCAGTTGGCAAGCTGCGCACACAATCGCAGTGTTGTACAGCTTGTTTCATCACCTTTGCGAAGTTGCCGCTCTCTCCGGCTCCCGGAGACGAAGAAGCTGCTTCTTCGCGCAAAGACGATTCTGCCGCTCACAGTGCTCTGCGGTGTGCGCCTTCTGCCGAAAGAGGTCCGGGAGCGGTGCTTAGCTCTGCAGAGCACCGTACTTTCGTCTTTAGCCTCTCTTCTCGTCTACATCTTACCAAAAAGCTTTTCCACTCTGTCTGGCAAGGAGAAACTGTGCCAGCACAGAAAACATCTCCCATCGTGTTCTAGAGGCTGCACGGAGGTCTGCCGAGTGTTTTGCATAAAGAGAAAGAAAGTTGTCCAAAACAGCTTGCAATCGAATGTTCATGTGATTACAAAAGGCAGGAGAGTGGTCAGGTACTGTTTTCTCTCAGTTGGCAAGCTGCGCACACAATCGCAGTGGTGTACAGCTTGTTTCATCACCTTTGCGAAGTTGCCGCTCTCTCCGGCTCCCGGAGACGAAGAAGCTGCTTCTTCGCGCAAAGACGATTCTGCCGCTCACAGTGCTCTGCGGTGTGCGCCTTCTGCCGAAAGAGGTCCGGGAGCGATGCTTAGCTCTGCAGAGCACCGTACCTTCGTCTTTAGCCTCTCTTCTCGTCTACATCTTAGCAAAAAGCTTTTCCACTCTGTCTGGCAAGGAGAAACTGTGCCAGCACAGAAAACATCTCCCATCGTGTTCTAGAGGCTGCACGGAAGTGTGCCGATTGTTTTGAAAGAAGAGAAAGAAAGTTGTCCAAAACAGCTTGCAATCGAATGTTCATGTGAATAGAAAAGGCAGGAGAGTGGTCAGGTACTGTTTTCTCTCAGTTGGCATGCTGCGCACACAATCGCAGTGTTGTACAGCTTGTTTCATCACCTTTGCGAAGTTGCCGCTCTCTCCGGCTCCCGGAGACGAAGAAGCTGCTTCTTCGCGCAAAGACGATTCTGCCGCTCACAGTGCTCTGCGGTGTGCGCCTTCTGCCGAAAGACGCCCGGGAGCGGTGGTCAGCTCTGCAGAGAACCGTGCCTTCGTCTTTAGCCTCTCTTCTCGTCTACATCTTAGCAAAAAGCTTTTCCACACTGTCTGGCAAGGAGAAACTGTGCCAGCACAGAAAACATCTCCCATCGTGTTCTAGAGGCTGCACGGAGGTCTGCCGAGTGTTTTGCAAGAAGAGAAAGAAAGTTGTCCAAAACAGCTTGCAATCGAATGTTCATGTGAATAGAAAAGGCAGGAGAGTGGTCAGGTACTGTTTTCTCTCAGTTGGCAAGCTGCGCACACAATCGCAGTGTTGTACAGCTTGTTTCATCACCTTTGCGAAGTTGCCGCTCTCTCCGGCTCCCGGAGACGAAGAAGCTGCTTCTTCGCGCAAAGAACATTCTGCCGCTCACAGTGCTCTGCAGTGTGTGTCTTCTGCCGAAAGAGGCCAGGGAGCGGTGCTTAGCTCTGCAGAGCACCGTACCTTCGTCTTTAGCCTCTCTTCTCGTCTACATCTTAGCAAAAAGCTTTTCCACTCTGTCTGGCAAGGAGAAACTGTGCCGGCACAGAAAACATCTCCCATCGTGTTCTAGAGGCTGCACGGAGGTCTGCCGAGTGTTTTGCAAGAAGAGAAAGAAAGTTGTCCAAAACAGCTTGCAATCGAATGTTCATGTGAATAGAAAAGGCAGGAGAGTGGTCAGGTACTGTTTTCTCTCAGTTGGCAAGCTGCGCACACAATCGCAGTGGTGTACAGCTTGTTTCATCACCTTTGCGAAGTTGCCGCTCTCTCCGGCTCCCGGAGACGAAGAAGCTGCTTCTTCGCGCAAAGACGATTCTGCCGCTCACAGTGCTCTGCGGTGTGCGCCTTCTGCCGAAAGAGGTCCGGGAGCGGTGCTTAGCTCTGCAGAGCACCGTACCTTCGTCTTTAGCCTCTCTTCTCGTCTACATCTTAGCAAAAAGCTTTTCCACTCTGTCTGGCAAGGAGAAACTGTGCCAGCACAGAAAACATCTCCCATCGTGTTCTAGAGGCTGCACGGAGGTCTGCCGAGTGTTTTGCAAGAAGAGAAAGAAAGTTGTCCAAAACAGCTTGCAATCGAATGTTCATGTGATTACAAAAGGCAGGAGAGTGGTCAGGTACTGTTTTCTGTCAGTTGGCAAGCTGCGCACACAATCGCAGTGTTGTACAGCTTGTTTCATCACCTTTGCGAAGCTGCCGCTCTCTCCGGCTCCCGGAGACGAAGAAGCTGCTTCTTCGCGCAAAGACGATTCTGCCGCTCACAGTGCTCTGCGGTGTGCGCCTTCTGCTGAAAGAGGCCCGGGAGCTGTGCTTAGCTCTGCAGAGCACCGTACCTTCGTCTTTAGCCTCTCTTCTCGTCTACATCTTAGCAAAAAGCTTTTCCACTCTGTCTGGCAAGGAGAAACTGTGCCAGCACAGAAAACATCTCCCATCGTGTTCTAGAGGCTGCACGGAGGTCTGCTGAGTGTTTTGCAAGAAGAGAAAGAAAGTTGTCCAAAACAGCTTCCAATCGAATGTTCATGTGAATAGAAAAGGCAGGAGAGTGGTCAGGTACTGTTTTCTCTCACTTGGCAAGCTGCGCACACAATCGCAGTGTTGTACAGCTTGTTTCATCACCTTTGCGAAGTTGCCGCTCTCTCCGGCTCCCGGAGACGAAGAAGCTGCTTCTTCGCGCAAAGACGATTCTGCCGCTCACAGTGCTCTGCGGTGTGCGCCTTCTGCCGAAAGAGGCCCGGGAGCGGTGCTTAGCTCTGCAGAGCACCGTACTTTCGTCTTTAGCCTCTCTTCTCGTCTACATCTTAGCAAAAAGCTTTTCCACTCTGTCTGGCAAGGAGAAACTGTGCCAGCACAGAAAACATCTCCCATCGTGTTCTAGAGGCTGCACGGAGGTCTGCCGAGTGTTTTGCAAGAAGAGAAAGAAAGTTGTCCAAAACAGCTTGCAATCGAATGTTCATGTGAATAGAAAAGGCAGGAGAGTGGTCAGGTACTGTTTTCTCTCACTTGGCAAGCTGCGCACACAATCGCAGTGTTGTACAGGGTGTTTCATCACCTTTGCCAAGTTGCCGCTCTCTCCGGCTCCCGGAGACGAAGAAGCTGCTTCTTCGCGCAAAGACGATTCTGCCGCTCACAGTGCTCTGCGGTGTGCGTCTTCTGCCGAAAGATGTCCGGGAGCGGTGCTTAGCTCTGCAGAGCACCGTACCTTCGTCTTTAGCCTCTCTTCTCGTCTACATCTTAGCAAAAAGCTTTTCCACTCTGTCTGGCAAGGAGAAACTGTGCCAGCACAGAAAACATCTCCCATCGTGTTCTAGAGGCTGCACGGAGGTCTGCCGAGTGTTTTGCAAGAAGAGAAAGAAAGTTGTCCAAAACAGCTTGCAATCGAATGTTCATGTGAATAGAAAAGGCAGGAGAGTGGTCAGGTACTGTTTTCTCTCACTTGGCAAGCTGCGCACACAATCGCAGTGTTGTACAGCTTGTTTCATCACCTTTGCGAAGTTGCCGCTCTCTCCGGCTCCCGGAGACGAAGAAGCTGCTTCTTCGCGCAAAGACGATTCTGCCGCTCACAGTGCTCTGCGGTGTGCGCCTTCTGCCGAAAGAGGTCCGGGAGCGGTGCTTAGCTCTGCAGAGCACCGTACCTTCGTCTTTAGCCTCTCTTCTCGTCTACATCTTAGCAAAAAGCTTTTCCACTCTGTCTGGCAAGGAGAAACTGTGCCAGCACAGAAAACATCTCCCATCGTGTTCTAGAGGCTGCACGGAGGTCTGCCGAGTGTTTTGCAAGAAGAGAAAGAAAGTTGTCCAAAACAGCTTGCAATCGAATGTTCATGTGAATAGAAAAGGCAGGAGAGTGGTCAGGTACTGTTTTCTCTCAGTTGGCAAGCTGCGCACACAATCGCAGTGTTGTACAGCTTGTTTCATCACCTTTGCGAAGTTGCCGCTCTCTCCGGCTCCCGGAGACGAAGAAGCTGCTTCTTCGCGCAAAGACGATTCTGCCGCTCACAGTGCTCTGCGGTGTGCGCCTTCTGCCGAAAGAGGTCCGGGAGCGGTGGTCAGCTCTGCAGAGCACCGTGCCTTCGTCTTTAGCCTCTCTTCTCGTCTACATCTTAGCAAAAAGCTTTTCCACTCTGTCTGGCAAGGAGAAACTGTGCCAGCACAGAAAACATCTCCCATCGTGTTCTAGAGGCTGCACGCAGGTCTGCCGAGTGTTTTGCAAGAAGAGAAAGAAAGTTGTCCAAAACAGCTTGCAATCGAATGTTCATGTGAATAGAAAAGGCAGGAGAGTGGTCAGGTACTGTTTTCTCTCAGTTGGCAAGCTGCGCACACAATAGCAGTGTTGTACAGCTTGTTTCATCACCTTTGCGAAGCTGCCGCTCTCTCCGGCTCCCGGAGACGAAGAAGCTGCTTCTTCGCGCAAAGACGATTCTGCCGCTCACAGTGCTCTGCGCTGTGCGCCTTCTGCCGAAAGACGCCCGGGAGCGGTGCTTAGCTCTGCAGAGCACCGTACCTTCGTCTTTAGCCTCTCTTCTCGTCTACATCTTAGCAAAAAGCTTTTCCACTCTGTCTGGCAAGGAGAAACTGTGCCAGCACAGAAAACATCTCCCATCGTGTTCTAGAGGCTGCACGGAGGTAGGCGAGTGTTTTGCAAGAAGAGAAAGAAAGTTGTCCAAAACAGCTTGCAATCGAATGTTCATATGAATAGAAAAGGCAGGAGAGTGGTCAGGTACTCTTTTCTCTCACTTGGCAAGCTGCGCACACAATCGCAGTGTTGTACAGCTTGTTTCATCACCTTTGCCAAGTTGCCGCTCTCTCCGGCTCCCGGAGACGAAGAAGCTGCTTCTTCGCGCAAAGACGATTCTGCCGCTCACAGTGCTCTGCGGTGTGCGCCTTCTGCCGAAAGAGGTCCGGGAGCGGTGCTTAGCTCTGCAGAGCACCGTACCTTCGTCTTTAGCCTCTCTTCTCGTCTACGTCTTAGCAAAAAGCTTTTCCACTCTGTCTGGCAAGGAGAAACTGTGCCAGCACAGAAAACATCTCCCATCGTGTTCTAGAGGCTGCACGGAGGTCTGCCGAGTGTTTTGCAAGAAGAGAAAGAAAGTTGTCCAAAACAGCTTGCAATCGAATGTTCATGTGAATAGAAAAGGCAAGAGAGTGGTCAGGTACTGTTTTCTCTCACTTGGCAAGCTGCGCACACAATCGCAGTGTTGTACAGCTTGTTTCATCACCTTTGCGAAGTTGCCGCTCTCTCCGGCTCCCGGAGACGAAGAAGCTGCTTCTTCGCGCAAAGACGATTCTGCCGCTCACAGTGCTCTGCGGTGTGCGCCTTCTGCCGAAAGAGGTCCGGGAGCGGTGCTTAGCTCTGCAGAGCACCGTACCTTCGTCTTTAGCCTCTCTTCTCGTCTACATCTTAGCAAAAAGCTTTTCCACTCTGTCTGGCAAGGAGAAACTGTGCCAGCACAGAAAACATCTCCCATCGTGTTCTAGAGGCTGCACGGAGGTGTGCCGAGTGTTTTGCAAGAAGAGAAAGAAAGTTGTCCAAAACAGCTTGCAATCGAATGTTCATGTGAATAGAAAAGGCAGGAGAGTGGTCAGGTACTGTTTTCTCTCAGTTGGCATGCTGCGCACACAATCGCAGTGTTGTACAGCTTGTTTCATCACCTTTGCGAAGTTGCCGCTCTCTCCGGCTCCCGGAGACGAAGAAGCTGCTTCTTCGCGCAAAGACGATTCTGCCGCTCACAGTGCTCTGCGCTGTGCGCCTTCTGCCGAAAGAGGTCCGGGAGCGGTGGTCAGCTCTGCAGAGCACCGTACCTTCGTCTTTAGCCTCTCTTCTCGTCTACATCTTAGCAAAAAGCTTTTCCACTCTGTCTGGCAAGGAGAAACTGTGCCAGCACAGAAAACATCTCCCATCGTGTTCTAGAGGCTGCACGGAGGTCTGCCGAGTGTTTTGCAAGAAGAGAAAGAAAGTTGTCCAAAACAGCTTGCAATCGAATGTTCATGTGAATAGAAAAGGCAGGAGAGTGGTCAGGTACTGTTTTCTCTCAGTTGGCAAGCTGCGCACACAATCGCAGTGTTGTACAGCTTGTTTCATCACCTTTGCGAAGTTGCCGCTCTCTCCGGCTCCCGGAGACGAAGAAGCTGTTTTTTCGCGCAAAGAACATTGTGCCGCTCACAGTGCTCTGTAGTGTGTGTCTTCTGCCGAAAGAGGCCAGGGAGCGGTGCTTAGCTCTGCAGAGCACCGTACCTTCGTCTTTAGCCTCTCTTCTCGTCTACATCTTAGCAAAAAGCTTTTCCACTCTGTCTGGCAAGGAGAAACTGTGCCGGCACAGAAAACATCTCCCATCGGGTTCTAGAGGCTGCACGGAGGTCTGCCGAGTGTTTTGCAAGAAGAGAAAGAAAGTTGTCCAAAACAGCTTGCAATCGAATGTTCATGTGAATAGAAAAGGCAGGAGAGTGGTCAGGTACTGTTTTCTCTCACTTGGCAAGCTGCGCACACAATCGCAGTGTTGGACAGCTTGTTTCATCACCTTTGCGAAGCTGCCGCTCTCTCCGGCTCCCGGAGACGAAGAAGCTGCTTCTTCGCGCAAAGACGATTCTGCCGCTCACAGTGCTCTGCGGTGTGCGCCTTCTGCCGAAAGAGGTCCGGGAGCGGTGCTTAGCTCTGCAGAGCACCGTACCTTCGTCTTTAGCCTCTCTTCTCGTCTACATCTTAGCAAAAAGCTTTTCCACTCTGTCTGGCAAGGAGAAACTGTGCCAGCACAAAAAACATCTCCCATCGTGTTCTAGAGGCTGCACGGAGGTCTGCCGAGTGTTTGGCAAGAAGAGAAAGAAAGTTGTCCAAAACAGCTTGCAATCGAATGTTCATGTGAATAGAAAAGGCAGGAGAGTGGTCAGGTACTGTTTTCTCTCAGTTGGCAAGCTGCGCACACAATCGCAGTGGTGTACAGCTTGTTTCATCACCTTTGCGAAGTTGCCGCTCTCTCCGGCTCCCGGAGACGAAGAAGCTGCTTCTTCGCGCAAAGACGATTCTGCCGCTCACAGTGCTCTGCGGTGTGCGCCTTCTGCCGAAAGAGGTCCGGGAGCGGTGCTTAGCTCTGCAGAGCACCGTACCTTCGTCTTTAGCCTCTCTTCTCGTCTACATCTTAGCAAAAAGCTTTTCCACTCTGTCTGGCAAGGAGAAACTGTGCCAGCACAGAAAACATCTCCCATTGTGTTCTAGAGGCTGCACGCAGGTCTGCCGAGTGTTTTGCAAGAAGAGAAAGAAAGTTGTCCAAAACAGCTTGCAATCGAATGTTCATGTGAATAGAAAAGGCAGGAGAGTGGTCAGGTACTGTTTTCTCTCAGTTGGCAAGCTGCGCACACAATCGCAGTGTTGTACAGCTTGTTTCATCACCTTTGCCAAGTTGCCGCTCTCTCCGGCTCCCGGAGACGAAGAAGCATCTTCTTCGCGCAAAGACGATTCTGCCGCTCACAGTGCTCTGCGGTGTGCCCCTTCTGCCGAAAGAGGTCCGGGAGCGGTGCTTAGCTCTGCAGAGCACCGTACCTTCGTCTTTAGCCTCTCTTCTCGTGTACATCTTAGCAAAAAGCTTTTCCACTCTGTCTGGCTAGGAGAAACTGTGCCAGCACAAAAAACCTCTCCCATCGTGTTCTAGAGGCTGCACGGAGGTTTTCCGAGTGTTTTGCAAGAAGAGAAAGAAAGTTGTCCAAAACAGCTTGCAATCGAATGTTCATGTGTATAGAAAAGGCAGGAGAGTGGTCAGGTACTGTTTTCTCTCAGTTGGCAAGCTGCGCACACAATCGCAGTGTTGTACAGCTTGTTTCATCACCTTTGCGAAGCTGCCGCTCTCTCCGGCTCCCGGAGACGAAGAAGCTGCTTCTTCGCGCAAAGACGATTCTGCCGCTCACAGTGCTCTGCGCTGTGCGCCTTCTGCCGAAAGACGCCCGGGAGCGGTGCTTAGCTCTGCAGAGCACCGTACCTTCGTCTTTAGCCTCTCTTCTCGTCTACATCTTAGCAAAAAGCTTTTCCACTCTGTCTGGCAAGGAGAAACTGTGCCAGCACAGAAAACATCTCCCATCGTGTTCTAGAGGCTGCACGGAGGTGTGCCGAGTGTTTTGCAAGAAGAGAAAGAAAGTTGTCCAAAACAGCTTGCAATCGAATGTTCAAGTGAATAGAAAAGGCAGGAGGGTGGTCAGGTACTGTTTTCTCTCAGTTGGCATGCTGCGCACACAATCGCAGTGTTGTACAGCTTGTTTCATCACCTTTGCGAAGTTGCCGCTCTCTCCGGCTCCCGGAGACGAAGAAGCTGCTTCTTCGCGCAAAGACGATTCTGCCGCTCACAGTGCTCTGCGGTGTGCGCCTTCTGCTGAAAGAGGTCCGGGAGCGGTGGTCAGCTCTGCAGAGCACCGTGCCTTCGTCTTTAGCCTCTCTTCTCGTCTACATCTTAGCAAAAAGCTTTTCCACTCTGTCTGGCAAGGAGAAACTGTGCCAGCACAGAAAACATCTCCCATCGTGTTCTAGAGGCTGCACGGAGGTCTGCCGAGTGTTTTGCAAGAAGAGAAAGAAAGTTGTCCAAAACAGCTTGCAATCGAATGTTCATGTGAATAGGAAAGGCAGGAGAGTGGTCAGGTACTGTTTTCTCTCAGTTGGCAAGCTGCGCACACAATCGCAGTGTTGTACAGCTTGTTTCATCACCTTTGCGAAGTTGCCGCTCTCTCCGGCTCCCGGAGACGAAGAAGCTGTTTTTTCGCGCAAAGAACATTCTGCCGCTCACAGTGCTCTGCGGTGTGTGTCTTCTGCCGAAAGAGGCCAGGGAGCGGTGCTTAGCGCTGCAGAGCACCGTACCTTTGTCTTTAGCCTCTCTTCTCGTCTACATCTTAGCAAAAAGCTTTTCCACTCTGTCTGGCAAGGAGAAACTGTGCCAGCACAAAAAACCTCTCCCATCGTTTTCTAGAGGCTGCACGGAGGTGTGCCGAGTGTTTTGCAAGAAGAGAAAGAAAGTTGTCCAAAACAGCTTGCAATCGAATGTTCATGTGAATAGAAAAGGCAGGAGAGTGGTCAGGTACTGTTTTCTTTCAGTTGGCAAGCTGCGCACACAATCGCAGTGTTGTACAGCTTGTTTCATCACCTTTGCGAAGCTGCCGATATCTCCGGCTCCCGGAGACGAAGAAGCTGCTTCTTCGCGCAAAGACGATTCTGCCGCTCACAGTGCTCTGCGGTGTGCGCCTTCTGCCGAAAGAGGTCCGGGAGCGGTGCTTAGCTCTGCAGAGCACCGTACCTTCGTCTTTAGCCTCTCTTCTCGTCTACATCTTAGCAAAAAGCTTTTCCACTCTGTCTGGCAAGGAGAAACTGTGCCAGCACAGAAAACATCTCCCATCGTGTTCTAGAGGCTGCACGGAGGTCTGCCGAGTGTTTTGCAAGAAGAGAAAGAAAGTTGTCCAAAACAACATGCAATCGAATGTTCATGTGAATAAAAAAGACAGGAGAGTGGTCAGGTACTGTTTTCTCTCAGTTGGCAAGAAGCGCACACAATCGGAGTGTTGTACAACTTGTTTCATCACCTTTGCGAAGCTGCCGCTCTCTCCGGCTCCCGGAGACGAAGAAGCTGCTTCTTCGCGCAAAGACGATTCTGCCGCTCACTGTGCTCTGCGGTGTGCGCCTCCTGCCGAAAGAGGCCCGGGAGCGGTGCTTAGCTCTGCAGAGCACCGTACCTTCGTCTTTAGCCTCTCTTCTCGTCTACATCTTAGCAAAAAGCTTTTCCACTCTGTCTGGCAAGGAGAAACTGTGCCAGCACAGAAAACATCTCCCATCGTGTTCTAGAGGCTGCACGGAGGTCTGCCGAGTGTTTTGCAAGAAGAGAAAGAAAGTTGTCCAAAACAGCTTGCAATCGAATGTTCATATGAATAGAAAAGGCAGGAGAGTGGTCAGGTACTGTTTTCTCTCAGTTGGCAAGCTGCGCACACAATCGCAGTGTTGTACAGCTTGTGTCATCACCTTTGCAAAGTTGCCGCTCTCTCCAGCTCCCGGAGACGAAGAAGCTGCTTCTTCGCGCAAAGACGATTCTGCCGCTCACAGTGCTCTGCGGTGTGCGCCTTCTGCCGAAAGAGGTCCGGGAGCGGTGCTTAGCTCTGCAGAGCACCGTACCGTCGTCTTTAGCCTCTCTTCTCGTCTACATCTTAGCAAAAAGCTTTTCCACTCTGTCTGGCAAGGAGAAACTGTGCCAGCACAAAAAACATCTCCCATCGTGTTCTAGAGGCTGCACGGAGGTCTGCCGAGTGTTTTGCAAGAAGAGAAAGAAAGTTGTCCAAAACAGCTTGCAATCGAATGTTCATGTGAATAGAAAAGGCAGGAGAGTGGTCAGGTACTGTTTTCTCTCAGTTGGCAAGCTGCGCACACAATCGCAGTGTTGTACAGCTTGTTTCATCACCTTTGCGAAGTTGCCGCTCTCTCTGGCTCCCGGAGACGAAGAAGCTGCTTCTTCGCGCAAAGACGATTCTGCCGCTCACAGTGCTCTGCGGTGTGCGCCTTCTGCCGAAAGAGGTCCGGGAGCGGTGCTTAGCTCTGCAGAGCACCGTACCTTCGTCTTTAGCCTCTCTTCTCGTCTACATCTTAGCAAAAAGCTTTTCCACTCTGTCTGGCAAGGAGAAACTGTGCCAGCACAGAAAACATCTCCCATCGTGTTCTAGAGGCTGCACGGAGGTCTGCCGAGTGTTTTGCAAGAAGAGAAAGAAAGTTGTCCAAAACAGCTTGCAATCGAATGTTCATGTGATTACAAAAGGCAGGAGAGTGGTCAGGTACTGTTTTCTCTCAGTTGGCAAGCTGCGCACACAATCGCAGTGTTGTACAGCTTGTTTCATCACCTTTGCGAAGTTGCCGCTCTCTCCGGCTCCCGGAGACGAAGAAGCTGCTTCTTCGCGCAAAGACGATTCTGCCGCTCACAGTGCTCTGCGGTGTGCGCCTTCTGCCGAAAGAGGTCCGGGAGCGGTGCTTAGCTCTGCAGAGCACCGTACCTTCGTCTTTAGCCTCTCTTCTCGTCTACATCTTAGCAAAAAGCTTTTCCACTCTGTCTGGCAAGGAGAAACTGTGCCAGCACAGAAAACATCTCCCATCGTGTTCTAGAGGCTGCACGCAGGTCTGCCGAGTGTTTTGCAAGAAGAGAAAGAAAGTTGTCCAAAACAGCTTGCAATCGAATGTTCATGTGAATAGAAAAGGCAGGAGAGTGGTCAGGTACTGTTTTCTCTCAGTTGGCAAGCTGCGCACACAATCGCAGTGTTGTACAGCTTGTTTCATCACCTTTGTGAAGTTGCCGCTCTCTCCGGCTCCCGGAGACGAAGAAGCATCTTCTTCGCGCAAAGACGATTCTGCCGCTCACAGTGCTCTGCGGTGTGCCCCTTCTGCCGAAAGAGGTCCGGGAGCGGTGCTTAGCTCTGCAGAGCACCGTACCTTCGTCTTTAGCCTCTCTTCTCGTGTACATCTTAGCAAAAAGCTTTTCCACTCTGTCTGGCTAGGAGAAACTGTGCCAGCACAAAAAACCTCTCCCATCGTGTTCTAGAGGCTGCACGGAGGTTTTCCGAGTGTTTTGCAAGAAGAGAAAGAAAGTTGTCCAAAACAGCTTGCAATCGAATGTTCATGTGTATAGAAAAGGCAGGAGAGTGGTCAGGTACTGTTTTCTCTCAGTTGGCAAGCTGCGCACACAATCGCAGTGTTGTACAGCTTGTTTCATCACCTTTGCGAAGCTGCCGCTCTCTCCGGCTCCCGGAGACGAAGAAGCTGCTTCTTCGCGCAAAGACGATTCTGCCGCTCACAGTGCTCTGCGCTGTGCGCCTTCTGCCGAAAGACGCCCGGGAGCGGTGCTTAGCTCTGCAGAGCACCGTACCTTCGTCTTTAGCCTCTCTTCTCGTCTACATCTTAGCAAAAAGCTTTTCCACTCTGTCTGGCAAGGAGAAACTGTGCCAGCACAGAAAACATCTCCCATCGTGTTCTAGAGGCTGCACGGAGGTGTGCCGAGTGTTTTGCAAGAAGAGAAAGAAAGTTGTCCAAAACAGCTTGCAATCGAATGTTCAAGTGAATAGAAAAGGCAGGAGGGTGGTCAGGTACTGTTTTCTCTCAGTTGGCATGCTGCGCACACAATCGCAGTGTTGTACAGCTTGTTTCATCACCTTTGCGAAGTTGCCGCTCTCTCCGGCTCCCGGAGACGAAGAAGCTGCTTCTTCGCGCAAAGACGATTCTGCCGCTCACAGTGCTCTGCGGTGTGCGCCTTCTGCCGAAAGAGGTCCGGGAGCGGTGGTCAGCTCTGCAGAGCACCGTGCCTTCGTCTTTAGCCTCTCTTCTCGTCTACATCTTAGCAAAAAGCTTTTCCACTCTGTCTGGCAAGGAGAAACTGTGCCAGCACAGAAAACATCTCCCATCGTGTTCTAGAGGCTGCACGGAGGTCTGCCGAGTGTTTTGCAAGAAGAGAAAGAAAGTTGTCCAAAACAGCTTGCAATCGAATGTTCATGTGAATAGGAAAGGCAGGAGAGTGGTCAGGTACTGTTTTCTCTCACTTGGCAAGCTGCGCACACAATCGCAGTGTTGTACAGCTTGTTTCATCACCTTTGCGAAGTTGCCGCTCTCTCCGGCTCCCGGAGACGAAGAAGCTGTTTTTTCGCGCAAAGAACATTCTGCCGCTCACAGTGCTCTGCGGTGTGTGTCTTCTGCCGAAAGAGGCCAGGGAGCGGTGCTTAGCGCTGCAGAGCACCGTACCTTTGTCTTTAGCCTCTCTTCTCGTCTACATCTTAGCAAAAAGCTTTTCCACTCTGTCTGGCAAGGAGAAACTGTGCCAGCACAAAAAACCTCTCCCATCGTTTTCTAGAGGCTGCACGGAGGTGTGCCGAGTGTTTTGCAAGAAGAGAAAGAAAGTTGTCCAAAACAGCTTGCAATCGAATGTTCATGTGAATAGAAAAGGCAGGAGAGTGGTCAGGTACTGTTTTCTTTCAGTTGGCAAGCTGCGCACACAATCGCAGTGTTGTACAGCTTGTTTCATCACCTTTGCGAAGCTGCCGATATCTCCGGCTCCCGGAGACGAAGAAGCTGCTTCTTCGCGCAAAGACGATTCTGCCGCTCACAGTGCTCTGCGGTGTGCGCCTTCTGCCGAAAGAGGTCCGGGAGCGGTGCTTAGCTCTGCAGAGCACCGTACCTTCGTCTTTAGCCTCTCTTCTCGTCTACATCTTAGCAAAAAGCTTTTCCACTCTGTCTGGCAAGGAGAAACTGTGCCAGCACAGAAAACATCTCCCATCGTGTTCTAGAGGCTGCACGGAGGTCTGCCGAGTGTTTTGCAAGAAGAGAAAGAAAGTTGTCCAAAACAACATGCAATCGAATGTTCATGTGAATAAAAAAGACAGGAGAGTGGTCAGGTACTGTTTTCTCTCAGTTGGCAAGAAGCGCACACAATCGGAGTGTTGTACAACTTGTTTCATCACCTTTGCGAAGCTGCCGCTCTCTCCGGCTCCCGGAGACGAAGAAGCTGCTTCTTCGCGCAAAGACGATTCTGCCGCTCACTGTGCTCTGCGGTGTGCGCCTCCTGCCGAAAGAGGCCCGGGAGCGGTGCTTAGCTCTGCAGAGCACCGTACCTTCGTCTTTAGCCTCTCTTCTCGTCTACATCTTAGCAAAAAGCTTTTCCACTCTGTCTGGCAAGGAGAAACTGTGCCAGCACAGAAAACATCTCCCATCGTGTTCTAGAGGCTGCACGGAGGTCTGCCGAGTGTTTTGCAAGAAGAGAAAGAAAGTTGTCCAAAACAGCTTGCAATCGAATGTTCATATGAATAGAAAAGGCAGGAGAGTGGTCAGGTACTGTTTTCTCTCAGTTGGCAAGCTGCGCACACAATCGCAGTGTTGTACAGCTTGTGTCATCACCTTTGCAAAGTTGCCGCTCTCTCCAGCTCCCGGAGACGAAGAAGCTGCTTCTTCGCGCAAAGACGATTCTGCCGCTCACAGTGCTCTGCGGTGTGCGCCTTCTGCCGAAAGAGGTCCGGGAGCGGTGCTTAGCTCTGCAGAGCACCGTACCGTCGTCTTTAGCCTCTCTTCTCGTCTACATCTTAGCAAAAAGCTTTTCCACTCTGTCTGGCAAGGAGAAACTGTGCCAGCACAAAAAACATCTCCCATCGTGTTCTAGAGGCTGCACGGAGGTCTGCCGAGTGTTTTGCAAGAAGAGAAAGAAAGTTGTCCAAAACAGCTTGCAATCGAATGTTCATGTGAATAGAAAAGGCAGGAGAGTGGTCAGGTACTGTTTTCTCTCAGTTGGCAAGCTGCGCACACAATCGCAGTGTTGTACAGCTTGTTTCATCACCTTTGCGAAGTTGCCGCTCTCTCTGGCTCCCGGAGACGAAGAAGCTGCTTCTTCGCGCAAAGACGATTCTGCCGCTCACAGTGCTCTGCGGTGTGCGCCTTCTGCCGAAAGAGGTCCGGGAGCGGTGCTTAGCTCTGCAGAGCACCGTACCTTCGTCTTTAGCCTCTCTTCTCGTCTACATCTTAGCAAAAAGCTTTTCCACTCTGTCTGGCAAGGAGAAACTGTGCCAGCACAGAAAACATCTCCCATCGTGTTCTAGAGGCTGCACGGAGGTCTGCCGAGTGTTTTGCAAGAAGAGAAAGAAAGTTGTCCAAAACAGCTTGCAATCGAATGTTCATGTGATTACAAAAGGCAGGAGAGTGGTCAGGTACTGTTTTCTCTCAGTTGGCAAGCTGCGCACACAATCGCAGTGTTGTACAGCTTGTTTCATCACCTTTGCGAAGTTGCCGCTCTCTCCGGCTCCCGGAGACGAAGAAGCTGCTTCTTCGCGCAAAGACGATTCTGCCGCTCACAGTGCTCTGCGGTGTGCGCCTTCTGCCGAAAGAGGTCCGGGAGCGGTGCTTAGCTCTGCAGAGCACCGTACCTTCGTCTTTAGCCTCTCTTCTCGTCTACATCTTAGCAAAAAGCTTTTCCACTCTGTCTGGCAAGGAGAAACTGTGCCAGCACAGAAAACATCTCCCATCGTGTTCTAGAGGCTGCACGCAGGTCTGCCGAGTGTTTTGCAAGAAGAGAAAGAAAGTTGTCCAAAACAGCTTGCAATCGAATGTTCATGTGAATAGAAAAGGCAGGAGAGTGGTCAGGTACTGTTTTCTCTCAGTTGGCAAGCTGCGCACACAATCGCAGTGTTGTACAGCTTGTTTCATCACCTTTGTGAAGTTGCCGCTCTCTCCGGCTCCCGGAGACGAAGAAGCATCTTCTTCGCGCAAAGACGATTCTGCCGCTCACAGTGCTCTGCGGTGTGCCCCTTCTGCCGAAAGAGGTCCGGGAGCGGTGCTTAGCTCTGCAGAGCACCGTACCTTCGTCTTTAGCCTCTCTTCTCGTGTACATCTTAGCAAAAAGCTTTTCCACTCTGTCTGGCTAGGAGAAACTGTGCCAGCACAAAAAACCTCTCCCATCGTGTTCTAGAGGCTGCACGGAGGTTTTCCGAGTGTTTTGCAAGAAGAGAAAGAAAGTTGTCCAAAACAGCTTGCAATCGAATGTTCATGTGTATAGAAAAGGCAGGAGAGTGGTCAGGTACTGTTTTCTCTCAGTTGGCAAGCTGCGCACACAATCGCAGTGTTGTACAGCTTGTTTCATCACCTTTGCGAAGCTGCCGCTCTCTCCGGCTCCCGGAGACGAAGAAGCTGCTTCTTCGCGCAAAGACGATTCTGCCGCTCACAGTGCTCTGCGCTGTGCGCCTTCTGCCGAAAGACGCCCGGGAGCGGTGCTTAGCTCTGCAGAGCACCGTACCTTCGTCTTTAGCCTCTCTTCTCGTCTACATCTTAGCAAAAAGCTTTTCCACTCTGTCTGGCAAGGAGAAACTGTGCCAGCACAGAAAACATCTCCCATCGTGTTCTAGAGGCTGCACGGAGGTGTGCCGAGTGTTTTGCAAGAAGAGAAAGAAAGTTGTCCAAAACAGCTTGCAATCGAATGTTCAAGTGAATAGAAAAGGCAGGAGGGTGGTCAGGTACTGTTTTCTCTCAGTTGGCATGCTGCGCACACAATCGCAGTGTTGTACAGCTTGTTTCATCACCTTTGCGAAGTTGCCGCTCTCTCCGGCTCCCGGAGACGAAGAAGCTGCTTCTTCGCGCAAAGACGATTCTGCCGCTCACAGTGCTCTGCGGTGTGCGCCTTCTGCCGAAAGAGGTCCGGGAGCGGTGGTCAGCTCTGCAGAGCACCGTGCCTTCGTCTTTAGCCTCTCTTCTCGTCTACATCTTAGCAAAAAGCTTTTCCACTCTGTCTGGCAAGGAGAAACTGTGCCAGCACAGAAAACATCTCCCATCGTGTTCTAGAGGCTGCACGGAGGTCTGCCGAGTGTTTTGCAAGAAGAGAAAGAAAGTTGTCCAAAACAGCTTGCAATCGAATGTTCATGTGAATAGGAAAGGCAGGAGAGTGGTCAGGTACTGTTTTCTCTCACTTGGCAAGCTGCGCACACAATCGCAGTGTTGTACAGCTTGTTTCATCACCTTTGCGAAGTTGCCGCTCTCTCCGGCTCCCGGAGACGAAGAAGCTGTTTTTTCGCGCAAAGAACATTCTGCCGCTCACAGTGCTCTGCGGTGTGTGTCTTCTGCCGAAAGAGGCCAGGGAGCGGTGCTTAGCGCTGCAGAGCACCGTACCTTTGTCTTTAGCCTCTCTTCTCGTCTACATCTTAGCAAAAAGCTTTTCCACTCTGTCTGGCAAGGAGAAACTGTGCCAGCACAAAAAACCTCTCCCATCGTTTTCTAGAGGCTGCACGGAGGTGTGCCGAGTGTTTTGCAAGAAGAGAAAGAAAGTTGTCCAAAACAGCTTGCAATCGAATGTTCATGTGAATAGAAAAGGCAGGAGAGTGGTCAGGTACTGTTTTCTTTCAGTTGGCAAGCTGCGCACACAATCGCAGTGTTGTACAGCTTGTTTCATCACCTTTGCGAAGCTGCCGCTCTCTCCGGCTCCCGGAGACGAAGAAGCTGCTTCTTCGCGCAAAGACGATTCTGCCGCTCACAGTGCTCTGCGGTGTGCGCCTTCTGCCGAAAGAGGTCCGGGAGCGGTGCTTAGCTCTGCAGAGCACCGTACCTTCGTCTTTAGCCTCTCTTCTCGTCTACATCTTAGCAAAAAGCTTTTCCACTCTGTCTGGCAAGGAGAAACTGTGCCAGCACAGAAAACATCTCCCATCGTGTTCTAGAGGCTGCACGGAGGTCTGCCGAGTGTTTTGCAAGAAGAGAAAGAAAGTTGTCCAAAACAACATGCAATCGAATGTTCATGTGAATAAAAAAGACAGGAGAGTGGTCAGGTACTGTTTTCTCTCAGTTGGCAAGAAGCGCACACAATCGGAGTGTTGTACAACTTGTTTCATCACCTTTGCGAAGCTGCCGCTCTCTCCGGCTCCCGGAGACGAAGAAGCTGCTTCTTCGCGCAAAGACGATTCTGCCGCTCACTGTGCTCTGCGGTGTGCGCCTCCTGCCGAAAGAGGCCCGGGAGCGGTCCTTAGCTCTGCAGAGCACCGTACCTTCGTCTTTAGCCTCTCTTCTCGTCTACATCTTAGCAAAAAGCTTTTCCACTCTGTCTGGCAAGGAGAAACTGTGCCAGCACAGAAAACATCTCCCATCGTGTTCTAGAGGCTGCACGGAGGTCTGCCGAGTGTTTTGCAAGAAGAGAAAGAAAGTTGTCCAAAACAGCTTGCAATCGAATGTTCATATGAATAGAAAAGGCAGGAGAGTGGTCAGGTACTGTTTTCTCTCAGTTGGCAAGCTGCGCACACAATCGCAGTGTTGTACAGCTTGTGTCATCACCTTTGCAAAGTTGCCGCTCTCTCCAGCTCCCGGAGACGAAGAAGCTGCTTCTTCGCGCAAAGACGATTCTGCCGCTCACAGTGCTCTGCGGTGTGCGCCTTCTGCCGAAAGAGGTCCGGGAGCGGTGCTTAGCTCTGCAGAGCACCGTACCGTCGTCTTTAGCCTCTCTTCTCGTCTACATCTTAGCAAAAAGCTTTTCCACTCTGTCTGGCAAGGAGAAACTGTGCCAGCACAAAAAACATCTCCCATCGTGTTCTAGAGGCTGCACGGAGGTCTGCCGAGTGTTTTGCAAGAAGAGAAAGAAAGTTGTCCAAAACAGCTTGCAATCGAATGTTCATGTGAATAGAAAAGGCAGGAGAGTGGTCAGGTACTGTTTTCTCTCAGTTGGCAAGCTGCGCACACAATCGCAGTGTTGTACAGCTTGTTTCATCACCTTTGCGAAGTTGCCGCTCTCTCTGGCTCCCGGAGACGAAGAAGCTGCTTCTTCGCGCAAAGACGATTCTGCCGCTCACAGTGCTCTGCGGTGTGCGCCTTCTGCCGAAAGAGGTCCGGGAGCGGTGCTTAGCTCTGCAGAGCACCGTACCTTCGTCTTTAGCCTCTCTTCTCGTCTACATCTTAGCAAAAAGCTTTTCCACTCTGTCTGGCAAGGAGAAACTGTGCCAGCACAGAAAACATCTCCCATCGTGTTCTAGAGGCTGCACGGAGGTCTGCCGAGTGTTTTGCAAGAAGAGAAAGAAAGTTGTCCAAAACAGCTTGCAATCGAATCTTCATGTGAATAGAAAAGGCAGGAGAGTGGTCAGGTACTGTTTTCTCTCAGTTGGCAAGCTGCGCACACAATCGCAGTGTTGTACAGCTTGTTTCATCACCTTTGCCAAGTTGCCGCTCTCTCCGGCTCCCGGAGACGAAGAAGCTGCGTTTTCGCGCAAAGACGATTCTGCCGCTCACAGTGCTCTGCGGTGTGCGCCTTCTGCCGAAAGAGGTCCGGGAGCGGTGCTTAGCTCTGCAGAGCACCGTACCTTCGTCTTTAGCCTCTCTTCTCGTCTACATCTTAGCAAAAAGCTTTTCCACTCTGTCTGGCAAGGAGAAACTGTGCCAGCACAGAAAACATCTCCCATCGTGTTCTAGAGGCTGCACGGAGGTCTGCCGAGTGTTTTGCAAGAAGAGAAAGAAAGTTGTCCAAAACAGCTTGCAATCGAATGTTCATGTGAATAGAAAAGGCAGGAGAGTGGTCAGGTACTGTTTTCTTTCAGTTGGCAAGCTGCGCACACAATCGCAGTGTTGTACAGCTTGTTTCATCACCTTTGCGAAGCTGCCGCTCTCTCCGGCTCCCGGAGACGAAGAAGCTGCTTCTTCGCGCAAAGACGATTCTGCCGCTCACAGTGCTCTGCGGTGTGCGCCTTCTGCCGAAAGAGGTCCGGGAGCGGTGCTTAGCTCTGCAGAGCACCGTACCTTCGTCTTTAGCCTCTCTTCTCGTCTACATCTTAGCAAAAAGCTTTTCCACTCTGTCTGGCAAGGAGAAACTGTGCCAGCACAGAAAACATCTCCCATCGTGTTCTAGAGGCTGCACGGAGGTCTGCCGAGTGTTTTGCAAGAAGAGAAAGAAAGTTGTCCAAAACAACATGCAATCGAATGTTCATGTGAATAAAAAAGACAGGAGAGTGGTCAGGTACTGTTTTCTCTCAGTTGGCAAGAAGCGCACACAATCGGAGTGTTGTACTGCTTGTTTCATCACCTTTGCGAAGCTGCCGCTCTCTCCGGCTCCCGGAGACGAAGAAGCTGCTTCTTCGCGCAAAGACGATTCTGCCGCTCACTGTGCTCTGCGGTGTGCGCCTCCTGCGGAAAGAGGCCCGGGAGCGGTGCTTAGCTCTGCAGAGCACCGTACCTTCGTCTTTAGCCTCTCTTCTCGTCTACATCTTAGCAAAAAGCTTTTCCACTCTGTCTGGCAAGGAGAAACTGTGCCAGCACAGAAAACATCTCCCATCGTCTTCTGGAGGCTGCACGGAGGTCTGCCGAGTGTTTTGCAAGAAGAGAAAGAAAGTTGTCCAAAACAGCTTGCAATCGAATGTTCATATGAATAGAAAAGGCAGGAGAGTGGTCAGGTACTGTTTTCTCTCAGTTGGCAAGCTGCGCACACAATCGCAGTGTTGTACAGCTTGTTTCATCACCTTTGCGAAGCTGCCGCTCTCTCCGGCTCCCGGAGACGAAGAAGCTGCTTCTTCGCGCAAAGACGATTCTGCCGCTCACAGTGCTCTGCGGTGTGCGCCTCCTGCCGCAAGAGGCCCGGGAGCGGTGCTTAGCTCTGCAGAGCACCGTACCTTCGTCTTTAGCCTCTCTTCTCGTCTACATCTTAGCAAAAAGCTTTTCCACTCTGTCTGGCAAGGAGAAATTGTGCCAGCAGAAAAAACATCTCCCAACGTCTTCTAGAGGGTGCACGGAGGTCTGCCGAGTGCTTTGCATAAAGAGAAAGAAAGTTGTCCAAAACAGCTTGCAATCGAATGTTCATGTGAATAGAAAAGGCAGGAGAGTGGTCAGGTACTGTTTTCTCTCAGTTGGCAAGCTGCGCACACAATCGCAGTGTTGCACAGCTTGTTTCATCACCTTTGCCAAGTTGCCGCTCTCTCCGGCTCCCGGAGACGAAGAAGCTGCTTCTTCGCGCAAAGACGATTCTGCCGCTCACAGTGCTCTGCGGTGTGCGCCTTCTGCCGAAAGACGCCCGGGAGCGGTGCTTAGCTCTGCAGGGCACCGTACCTTCGTCTTTAGCCTCTCTTCTCGTCTACATCTTAGCAAAAAGCTTTTCCACTCTGTCTGGCAAGGAGAAACTGTGCCAGCACAGAAAACATCTCCCATCGTGTTCTAGAGGCTGCACGGAGGTCTGCCGAGTGTTTTGCAAGAAGAGAAAGAAAGTTGTCCAAAACAGCTTGCAATCGAATGTTCATGTGAATAGAAAAGGCAGGAGAGTAGTCAGGTACTGTTTTCTCTCAGTTGGCAAGCTGCGCACACAATAGCAGTGTGGTACAGCTTGTTTCATCACCTTTGCCAAGTTGCCGCTCTCTCCGGCTCCCGGAGATGAAGAAGCTGCTTCTTCGCGCAAAGACGATTCTGCCGCTCACAGTGCTCTGCGGTGTGCGCCTTCTGCCGAAAGAGGTCCGGGAGCGGTGCTTAGCTCTGCAGAGCACCGTACCTTCGTCTTTAGCCTCTCTTCTCGTCTACATCTTAGCAAAAAGCTTTTCCACTCTGTCTGGCAAGGAGAAACTGTGCCAGCACAGAAAACATCTCCCATCGTCTTCTAGAGGCTGCACGGAGGACTGCCGAAAGTTTTGCAAGAAGAGAAAGAAAGTTGTCCAAAACAGCTTGCAATCGAATGTTCATGTGAATAGAAAAGGCAGGAGAGTGGTCAGGTACTGTTTTCTCTCAGTTGGCAAGCTGCGCACACAATCGCAGTGTTGTACAGCTTGTTTCATCACCTGTGCCAAGTTGCCGCTCTCTCCGGCTCCCGGAGACGAAGAAGCTGCTTCTTCGCGCAAAGACGATTCTGCCGCTCACAGTGCTCTGCGGTGTGCGCCTTCTGCCGAAAGAGGTCCGGGAGCGGTGCTTAGCTCTGCAGAGCACCGTACCTTCGTCTTTAGCCTCTCTTCTCGTCTACATCTTAGCAAAAAGCTTTTCCACTCTGTCTGGCAAGGAGAAACTGTGCCAGCACAGAAAACATCTCCCATCGTCTTCTAGAGGCTGCACGGAGGTCTGCCGAGTGTTTTGCAAGAAGAGAAAGAAAGTTGTCCAAAACAACATGCAATCGAATGTTCATGTGAATAAAAAAGACAGGAGAGTGGTCAGGTACTGTTTTCTCTCAGTTGGCATGAAGCGCACACAATCGGAGTTTTGTACTGCTTGTTTCATCACCTTTGCGAAGCTGCCGCTCTCTCCGGCTCCCGGAGACGAAGAAGCTGCTTCTTCGCGCAAAGACGATTCTGCCGCTCACTGTGCTCTGCGGTGTGCGCCTCCTGCCGAAAGAGGCCCGGGAGCGGTGCTTAGCTCTGCAGAGCACCGTACCTTCGTCTTTAGCCTCTCTTCTCGTCTACATCTTAGCAAAAAGCTTTTCCACTCTGTCTGGCAAGGAGAAACTGTGCCAGCACAGAAAACATCTCCCATCGTCTTCTAGAGGCTGCACGGAGGTCTGCCGAGTGTTTTGCAAGAAGAGAAAGAAAGTTGTCCAAAACAGCTTGCAATCGAATGTTCATATGAATAGAAAAGGCAGGAGAGTGGTCAGGTACTGTTTTCTCTCAGTTGGCAAGCTGCGCACACAATCGCAGTGTTGTACAGCTTGTTTCATCACCTTTGCGAAGCTGCCGCTCTCTCCGGCTCCCGGAGACGAAGAAGCTGCTTCTTCGCGCAAAGACGATTCTGCCGCTCACAGTGCTCTGCGGTGTGCGCCTCCTGCCGCAAGAGGCCCGGGAGCGGTGCTTAGCTCTGCAGAGCACCGTACCTTCGTCTTTAGCCTCTCTTCTCGTCTACATCTTAGCAAAAAGCTTTTCCACTCTGTCTGGCAAGGAGAAATTGTGCCAGCAGAAAAAACATCTCCCAACGTCTTCTAGAGGGTGCACGGAGGTCTGCCGAGTGCTTTGCATAAAGAGAAAGAAAGTTGTCCAAAACAGCTTGCAATCGAATGTTCATGTGAATAGAAAAGGCAGGAGAGTGGTCAGGTACTGTTTTCTCTCAGTTGGCAAGCTGCGCACACAATCGCAGTGTTGCACAGCTTGTTTCATCACCTTTGCCAAGTTGCCGCTCTCTCCGGCTCCCGGAGACGAAGAAGCTGCTTCTTCGCGCAAAGACGATTCTGCCGCTCACAGTGCTCTGCGGTGTGCGCCTTCTGCCGAAAGACGCCCGGGAGCGGTGCTTAGCTCTGCAGGGCACCGTACCTTCGTCTTTAGCCTCTCTTCTCGTCTACATCTTAGCAAAAAGCTTTTCCACTCTCTCTGGCAAGGAGAAACTGTGCCAGCACAGAAAACATCTCCCATCGTCTTCTAGAGGCTGCACGGAGGTCTGCCGAGTGTTTTGCAAGAAGAGAAAGAAAGTTGTCCAAAACAGCTTGCAATCGAATGTTCATGTGAATAGAAAAGGCAGGAGAGTAGTCAGGTACTGTTTTCTCTCAGTTGGCAAGCTGCGCACACAATAGCAGTGTGGTACAGCTTCTTTCATCACCTTTGCCAAGTTGCCGCTCTCTCCGGCTCCCGGAGATGAAGAAGCTGCTTCTTCGCGCAAAGACGATTCTGCCGCTCACAGTGCTCTGCGGTGTGCGCCTTCTGCCGAAAGAGGTCCGGGAGCGGTGCTTAGCTCTGCAGAGCACCGTACCTTCGTCTTTAGCCTCTCTTCTCGTCTACATCTTAGCAAAAAGCTTTTCCACTCTGTCTGGCAAGGAGAAACTGTGCCAGCACAGAAAACATCTCCCATCGTCTTCTAGAGGCTGCACGGAGGTCTGCCGAGTGTTTTGCAAGAAGAGAAAGAAAGTTGTCCAAAACAGCTTGCAATCGAATGTTCATGTGAATAGAAAAGGCAGGAGAGTGGTCAGGTACTGTTTTCTCTCACTTGGCAAGCTGCGCACACAATCGCAGTGTTGTACAGCTTGTTTCATCACCTGTGCCAAGTTGCCGCTCTCTCCGGCTCCCGGAGACGAAGAAGCTGCTTCTTCGCGCAAAGACGATTCTGCCGCTCACAGTGCTCTGCGGTGTGCGCCTTCTGCCGAAAGAGGGCCGGGAGCGGTGCTTAGCTCTGCAGAGCACCGTACCTTCGTCTTTAGCCTCTCTTCTCGTCTACATCTTAGCAAAAAGCTTTTCCACTCTGTCTGGCAAGGAGAAACTGTGCCAGCACAGAAAACATCTCCCATCGTGTTCTAGAGGCTGCACGGAGGTCTGCCGAGTGTTTTGCAAGAAGAGAAAGAAAGTTGTCCAAAACAGCTTGCAATCGAATGTTCATGTGAATAGAAACGGCAGGAGAGTGGTCAGGTACTGTTTTCTCTCAGTTGGCAAGCTGCGCACACAATCGCAGTGTTGTACAGCTTGTTTCATCACCTTTGCGAAGTTGCCGCTCTCTCCAGCTCCCGGAGACGAAGAAGCTGCTTCTTCGCGCAAAGACGATTCTGCCGCTCACAGTGCTCTGCGGTGTGCGCCTTCTGCCGAAAGAGGTCCGGGAGCGGTGCTTAGCTCTGCAGAGCACCGTACCTTCGTCTTTAGCCTCTCTTCTCGTCTACATCTTAGCAAAAAGCTTTTCCACTCTGTCTGGCAAGGAGAAACTGTGCCAGCACAAAAAACATCTCCCATCGTGTTCTAGAGGCTGCACGGAGGTCTGACGAGTGTTTTGCAAGAAGAGAAAGAAAGTTGTCCAAAACAGCTTGCAATCGAATGTTCATGTGAATAGAAAAGGCAGGAGAGTGGTCAGGTACTCTTTTCTCTCACTTGGCAAGCTGCGCACACAATCGCAGTGTTGTACAGCTTGTTTCATCACCTTTGCGAAGTTGCCGCTCTCTCTGGCTCCCGGAGACGAAGAAGCTGCTTCTTCGCGCAAAGACGATTCTGCCGCTCACAGTGCTCTGCGGTGTGCGCCTTCTGCCGAAAGAGGGCCGGGAGCGGTGCTTAGCTCTGCAGAGCACCGTACCTTCGTCTTTAGCCTCTCTTCTCGTCTACATCTTAGCAAAAAGCTTTTCCACTCTGTCTGGCAAGGAGAAACTGTGCCAGCACAGAAAACATCTCCCATCGTGTTCTAGAGGCTGCACGGAGGTCTGCCGAGTGTTTTGCAAGAAGAGAAAGAAAGTTGTCCAAAACAGCTTGCAATCGAATGTTCATGTGATTACAAAAGGCAGGAGAGTGGTCAGGTACTGTTTTCTCTCACTTGGCAAGCTGCGCACACAATCGCAGTGTTGTACAGCTTGTTTCATCACCTTTGCGAAGTTGCCGCTCTCTCCGGCTCCCGGAGACGAAGAAGCTGCTTCTTCGCGCAAAGACGATTCTGCCGCTCACAGTGCTCTGCGGTGTGCGCCTTCTGCCGAAAGAGGTCCGGGAGCGGTGCTTAGCTCTGCAGAGCACCGTACCTTCGTCTTTAGCCTCTCTTCTCGTCTACATCTTAGCAAAAAGCTTTTCCACTCTGTCTGGCAAGGAGAAACTGTGCCAGCACAGAAAACATCTCCCATCGTGTTCTAGAGGCTGCACGGAGGTCTGCCGAGTGTTTTGCAAGAAGAGAAAGAAAGTTGTCCAAAACAGCTTGCAATCGAATGTTCATGTGATTACAAAAGGCAGGAGAGTGGTCAGGTACTGTTTTCTCTCACTTGGCAAGCTGCGCACACAATCGCAGTGTTGTACAGCTTGTTTCATCACCTTTGCGAAGTTGCCGCTCTCTCCGGCTCCCGGAGACGAAGAAGCTGCTTCTCCGCGCAAAGACGATTCTGCCGCTCACAGTGCTCTGCGGTGTGCGCCTTCTGCCGAAAGAGGTCCGGGAGCGGTGCTTAGCTCTGCAGAGCACCATACCTGCTTCTTTAGTCTCTCTTCTTGTCTACATCTTAGCAAAAAGCTTTTCCACTCTGTCTGGCAAGGAGAAACTGTGCCAGCACAGAAAACATCTCCCATCGTGTTCTAGAGGCTGCACGGAGGTCTGCCGAGTGTTTTGCAAGAAGAGAAAGAAAGTTGTCCAAAACAGCTTGCAATCGAATGTTCATGTGATTAGAAAAGGCAGGAGAGTGGTCAGGTACTGTTTTCTCTCAGTTGGCAAGCTGCGCACACAATCGCAGTGTTGTACAGCTTGTTTCATCACCTTTGCGAAGTTGCCGCTCTCTCCGGCTCCCGGAGACGAAGAAGCTGCTTCTTCGCGCAAAGACGATTCTGCCGCTCACAGTGCTCTGCGGTGTGCGCCTTCTGCCGAAAGAGGTCCGGGAGCGGTGCTTAGCTCTGCAGAGCACCATACCTGCTTCTTTAGTCTCTCTTCTCGTCTACATCTTAGCAAAAAGCTTTTCCACTCTGTCTGGCAAGGAGAAACTGTGCCAGCACAGAAAACATCTCGCATCGTGTTCTAGAGGCTGCACGGAGGTCTGCCGAGTGTTTTGCAAGAAGAGAAAGAAAGTTGTCCAAAACAGCTTGCAATCGAATGTTCATGTGAATAGAAAAGGCAGGAGAGTGGTCAGGTACTGTTTTCTCTCAGTTGGCAAACTGCGTACACAATCGCAGTGGTGTACAGCTTGTTTCATCACCTTTGCGAAGGTGCCGCTCTCTCCGGCTCCCGGAGACGAAGAAGCTGCTTCTTCGCGCAAAGACGATTCTGCCGCTCACAGTGCTCTGCGGTGTGCGCCTTCTGCCGAAAGAGGTCCGGGAGCGGTGCTTAGCTCTGCAGAGCACCGTACCTTCGTCTTTAGCCTCTCTTCTCGTCTACATCTTAGCAAAAAGCTTTTCCACTCTGTCTGGCAAGGAGAAACTGTGCCAGCACAGAAAACATCTCCCATCGTGTTCTAGAGGCTGCACGGAGGTCTGCCGAGTGTTTTGCAAGAAGAGAAAGAAAGTTGTCCAAAACAGCTTGCAATCGAATGTTCATGTGATTACAAAAGGCAGGAGAGTGGTCAGGTACTGTTTTCTCTCAGTTGGCAAGCTGCGCACACAATCGCAGTGTTGTACAGCTTGTTTCATCACCTTTGCCAAGTTGCCGCTCTCTCCGGCTCCCGGAGACGAAGAAGCTGCTTCTTCACGCAAAGACGATTCTGCCGCTCACAGTGCTCTGCAGTGTGTGTCTTCTGCCGAAAGAGGTCCGGGAGCGGTGCTTAGCTCTGCAGAGCACCGTACCTTCGTCTTTAGCCTCTCTTCTCGTCTACATCTTAGCAAAAAGCTTTTCCACTCTGTCTGGCAAGGAGAAACTGTGCCAGCACAGAAAACATCTCCCATCGTGTTCTAGAGGCTGCACGGAGGTCTGCCGAGTGTTTTGCAAGAAGAGAAAGAAAGTTGTCCAAAACAGCTTGCAATCGAATGTTCATGTGAATAGAAAAGGCAGGAGAGTGGTCAGGTACTGTTTTCTCTCAGTTGGCAAGCTGCGCACACAATCGCAGTGTTGTACAGCTTGTTTCATCACCTTTGCGAAGTTGCCGCTCTCTCCGGCTCCCGGAGACGAAGAAGCTGCTTCTTCGCGCAAAGACGATTCTGCCGCTCACAGTGCTCTGCGCTGTGCGCCTTCTGCCGAAAGAGGTCCGGGAGCGGTGCTTAGCTCTCCAGAGCACCGTACCTTCGTCTTTAGCCTCTCTTCTCGTCTACATCTTAGCAAAAAGCTTTTCCACTCTGTCTGGCAAGGAGAAACTGTGCCAGCACAGAAAACATCTCCCATCGTGTTCTAGAGGCTGCACGGAGGTCTGCCGAGTGTTTTGCAAGAAGAGAAAGAAAGTTGTCCAAAACAGCTTGCAATCGAATGTTCATGTGAATAGAAACGGCAGGAGAGTGGTCAGGTACTGTTTTCTCTCACTTGGCAAGCTGCGCACACAATCGCAGTGTTGTACAGCTTGTTTCATCACCTTTGCGAAGCTGCCGCTCTCTCCGGCTCCCGGAGACGAAGAAGCTGCTTCTTCGCGCAAAGACGATTCGGCCGCTCACAGTGCTCTGCGGTGTGCGCCTTCTGCCGAAAGACGCCCGGGAGCGCTGCTTAGCTCTGCAGAGCACCGTACCTTCGTCTTTAGCCTCTCTTCTCGTCTACATCTTAGCAAAAAGCTTTTCCACTCTGTCTGGCAAGGAGAAACTGTGCCAGCACAAAAAACATCTCCCATCGTGTTCTAGAGGCTGCACGGACGTCTGACGAGTGTTTTGCAAGAAGAGAAAGAAAGTTGTCCAAAACAGCTTGCAATCGAATGTTCATGTGAATAGAAAAGGCAGGAGAGTGGTCAGGTACTGTTTTCTCTCACTTGGCAAGCTGCGCACACAATCGCAGTGTTGTACAGCTTGTTTCATCACCTTTGCGAAGTTGCCGCTCTCTCTGGCTCCCGGAGACGAAGAAGCTGCTTCTTCGCGCAAAGACGATTCTGCCGCTCACAGTGCTCTGCGGTGTGCGCCTTCTGCCGAAAGAGGTCCGGGAGCGGTGCTTAGCTCTGCAGAGCACCGTACCTTCGTCTTTAGCCTCTCTTCTCGTCTACATCTTAGCAAAAAGCTTTTCCACTCTGTCTAGCAAGGAGAAACTTTGCCAGCACAGAAAACATCTCCCATCGTGTTCTAGAAGCTGCACGGAGGTCTGCCGAGTGTTTTGCAAGAAGAGAAAGAAAGTTGTCCAAAACAGCTTGCAATCGAATGTTCATGTGAATAGAAAATGCAGGAGAGTGGTCAGGTACTGTTTTCTCTCACTTGGCAAGCTGTGCACACAATCGCAGTGTTGTACAGCTTGTTTCATCACCTTTGCGAAGTTGCCGCTCTCTTCGGCTCCCGGAGACGAAGAAGCTGCTTCTTCGCGCAAAGACGATTCTGCCGCTCACAGTGCTCTGCGGTGTGCGCCTTCTGCCGAAAGAGGTCCGGGAGCGGTGCTTAGCTCTGCAGAGCACCGTACCTTCGTCTTTAGCCTCTCTTCTCGTCTACATCTTAGCAAAAAGCTTTTCCACTCTGTCTGGCAAGGAGAAACTGTGCCAGCACAGAAAACATCTCCCATCGTGTTCTAGAGGCTGCACGGAGGTCTGCCGAGTGTTTTGCAAGAAGAGAAAGAAAGTTGTCCAAAACAGCTTGCAATCGAATGTTCATGTGATTACAAAAGGCAGGAGAGTGGTCAGGTACTGTTTTCTCTCAGTTGGCAAGCTGCGCACACAATCGCAGTGTTGTACAGCTTGTTTCATCACCTTTGCGAAGTTGCCGCTCTCTCCGGCTCCCGGAGACGAAGAAGCTGCTTCTTCGCGCAAAGACGATTCTGCCGCTCACAGTGCTCTGCGGTGTGCGCCTTCTGCCGAAAGAGGTCCGGGAGCGGTGCTTAGCTCTGCAGAGCACCATACCTGCTTCTTTAGTCTCTCTTCTCGTATACATCTTAGCAAAAAGCTTTTCCACTCTGTCTGGCAAGGAGAAACTGTGCCAGCACAGAAAACATCTCCCATCGTGTTCTAGAGGCTGCACGGAGGTCTGCCGAGTGTTTTGCAAGAAGAGAAAGAAAGTTGTCCAAAACAGCTTGCAATCGAATGTTCATGTGATTACAAAAGGCAGGAGAGTGGTCAGGTACTGTTTTCTCTCAGTTGGCAAGCTGCGCACACAATCGCAGTGTTGTACAGCTTGTTTCATCACCTTTGCGAAGTTGCCGCTCTCTCCGGCTCCCGGAGACGAAGAAGCTGCTTCTTCGCGCAAAGACGATTCTGCCGCTCACAGTGCTCTGCGGTGTGCGCCTTCTGCCGAAAGAGGTCCGGGAGCGGTGCTTAGCTCTGCAGAGCACCGTGCCTTCGTCTTTAGCCTCTCTTCTCGTCTACATCTTAGCAAAAAGCTTTTCCACTCTGTCTGGCAAGGAGAAACTGTGCGAGCACAGAAAACATCTCCCATCGTGTTCTAGAGGCTGCACGGAGGTCTGCCGAGTGTTTTGCAAGAAGAGAAAGAAAGTTGTCCAAAACAGCTTGCAATCGAATGTTCATGTGAATAGAAAAGGCAGGAGAGTGGTCAGGTACTGTTTTCTCTCAGTTGGCAAGCTGCGCACACAATCGCAGTGTTGTACAGCTTGTTTCATCACCTTTGCGAAGTTGCCGCTCTCTCCGGCTCCCGGAGACGAAGAAGCTGCTTCTTCGCGCAAAGACGATTCTGCCGCTCACAGTGCTCTGCGCTGTGCGCCTTCTGCCGAAAGACGCCCGGGAGCGGTGCTTAGCTCTGCAGAGCACCGTACCTTCGTCTTTAGCCTCTCTTCTCGTCTACATCTTAGCAAAAAGCTTTTCCACTCTGTCTGGCAAGGAGAAACTGTGCCAGCACAGAAAACATCTCCCATCGTGTTCTAGAGGCTGCACGCAGGTCTGCCGAGTGTTTTGCAAGAAGAGAAAGAAAGTTGTCCAAAACAGCTTGCAATCGAATGTTCATGTGATTACAAAAGGCAGGAGAGTGGTCAGGTACTGTTTTCTCTCAGTTGGCAAGCTGCGCACACAATCGCAGTGTTGTACAGCTTGTTTCATCACCTTTGCGAAGTTACCGCTCTCTCCGGCTCCCGGAGACGAAGAAGCTGCTTCTTCGCGCAAAGACGATTCTGCCGCTCACAGTGCTCTGCGGTGTGCGCCTTCTGCCGAAAGAGGTCCGGGAGCGGTGCTTAGCTCTGCAGAGCACCATACCTGCTTCTTTAGTCTCTCTTCTCGTATACATCTTAGCAAAAAGCTTTTCCACTCTGTCTGGCAAGGAGAAACTGTGCCAGCACAGAAAACATCTCCCATCGTCTTCTAGAGGCTGCACGGAGGTCTGCCGAGTGTTTTGCAAGAAGAGAAAGAAAGTTGTCCAAAACAGCTTGCAATCGAATGTTCATGTGATTACAAAAGGCAGGAGAGTGGTCAGGTACTGTTTTCTCTCAGTTGGCAAGCTGCGCACACAATCGCAGTGTTGTACAGCTTGTTTCATCACCTTTGCGAAGTTGCCGCTCTCTCCGGCTCCCGGAGACGAAGAAGCTGCTTCTTCGCGCAAAGACGATTCTGCCGCTCACAGTGCTCTGCGGTGTGCGCCTTCTGCCGAAAGAGGTCCGGGAGCGGTGCTTAGCTCTGCAGAGCACCGTGCCTTCGTCTTTAGCCTCTCTTCTCGTCTACATCTTAACAAAAAGCTTTTCCACTCTGTCTGGCAAGGAGAAACTGTGCGAGCACAGAAAACATCTCCCATCGTGTTCTAGAGGCTGCACGGATGTCTGCCGAGTGTTTTGCAAGAAGAGAAAGAAAGTTGTCCAAAACAGCTTGCAATCGAATGTTCATGTGAATAGAAAAGGCAGGAGAGTGGTCAGGTACTGTTTTCTCTCAGTTGGCAAGCTGCGCACACAATCGCAGTGTTGTACAGCTTGTTTCATCACCTTTGCGAAGTTGCCGCTCTCTCCGGCTCCCGGAGACGAAGAAGCTGCTTCTTCGCGCAAAGACGATTCTGCCGCTCACAGTGCTCTGCGCTGTGCGCCTTCTGCCGAAAGAGGGCCGGGAGCGCTGCTTAGCTCTGCAGAGCACCGTACCTTCGTCTTTAGCCTCTCTTCTCGTCTACATCTTAGCAAAAAGCTTTTCCACTCTGTCTGGCAAGGAGAAACTGTGCCAGCACAGAAAACATCTCCCATCGTGTTCTAGAGTCTGCACGGAGGTAGGCGAGTGTTTTGCAAGAAGAGAAAGAAAGTTGTCCAAAACAGCTTGCAATCGAATGTTCATGTGAATAGAAAAGGCAGGAGAGTGGTCAGGTACTATTTTCTCTCAGGTGGCAAGCTGCGCACACAATCGCAGTGTTGTACAGCTTGTTTCATCACCTTTGCGAACTTGCCGCTCTCTCCGGCTCCCGGAGACGAAGAAGCTGCTTCTTCGCGCAAGACGATTCTGCCGCTCACAGTGATCTGCGGTGTGCGCCTTCTGCCGAAAGAGGTCCGGGAGCGGTGCTTAGCTCTGCAGAGCACCATACCTGCTTCTTTAGTCTCTCTTCTCGTCTACATCTTAGCAAAAAGCTTTTCCACTCTGTCTGGCAAGGAGAAACTGTGCCAGCACAGAAAACATCTCCCATCGTCTTCTAGAGGCTGCACGGAGGTCTGCCGAGTGTTTTGCAAGAAGAGAAAGAAAGTTGTCCAAAACAGCTTGCAATCGAATGTTCATGTGATTACAAAAGGCAGGAGAGTGGTCAGGTACTGTTTTCTCTCAGTTGGCAAGCTGCGCACACAATCGCAGTGTTGTACAGCTTGTTTCATCACCTTTGCGAAGTTGCCGCTCTCTCCGGCTCCCGGAGACGAAGAAGCTGCTTCTTCGCGCAAAGACGATTCTGCCGCTCACAGTGCTCTGCGGTGTGCGCCTTCTGCCGAAAGAGGTCCGGGAGCGGTGCTTAGCTCTGCAGAGCACCGTGCCTTCGTCTTTAGCCTCTCTTCTCGTCTACATCTTAACAAAAAGCTTTTCCACTCTGTCTGGCAAGGAGAAACTGTGCCAGCACAGAAAACATCTCCCATCGTGTTCTAGAGGCTGCACGGAGGTCTGCCGAGTGTTTTGCAAGAAGAGAAAGAAAGTTGTCCAAAACAGCTTGCAATCGAATGTTCATGTGAATAGAAAAGGCAGGAGAGTGGTCAGGTACTGTTTTCTCTCAGTTGGCAAGCTGCGCACACAATCGCAGTGTTGTACAGCTTGTTTCATCACCTTTGCGAAGTTGCCGCTCTCTCCGGCTCCCGGAGACGAAGAAGCTGCTTCTTCGCGCAAAGACGATTCTGCCGCTCACAGTGCTCTGCGCTGTGCGCCTTCTGCCGAAAGAGGCCCGGGAGCGGTGCTTAGCTCTGCAGAGCACCGTACCTTCGTCTTTAGCCTCTCTTCTCGTCTACATCTTAGCAAAAAGCTTTTCCACTCTGTCTGGCAAGGAGAAACTGTGCCAGCACAGAAAACATCTCCCATCGTGTTCTAGAGGCTGCACGGAGGTAGGCGAGTGTTTTGCAAGAAGAGAAAGAAAGTTGTCCAAAACAGCTTGCAATCGAATGTTCATGTGAATAGAAAAGGCAGGAGAGTGGTCAGGTACTATTTTCTCTCAGTTGGCAAGCTGCGCACACAATCGCAGTGTTGTACAGCTTGTTTCATCACCTTTGCGAAGTTGCCGCTCTCTCCGGCTCCCGGAGACGAAGAAGCTGCTTCTTCGCGCAAAGACGATTCTGCCGCTCACAGTGCTCTGCGGTGTGCGCCTTCTGCCGAAAGAGGTCCGGGAGCGGTGCTTAGCTCTGCAGAGCACCGTGCCTTCGTCTTTAGCCTCTCTTCTCGTCTACATCTTAACAAAAAGCTTTTCCACTCTGTCTGGCAAGGAGAAACTGTGCCAGCACAGAAAACATCTCCCATCGTGTTCTAGAGGCTGCACGGAGGTCTGCCGAGTGTTTTGCAAGAAGAGAAAGAAAGTTGTCCAAAACAGCTTGCAATCGAATGTTCATGTGAATAGAAAAGGCAGGAGAGTGGTCAGGTACTGTTTTCTCTCAGTTGGCAAGCTGCGCACACAATCGCAGTGTTGTACAGCTTGTTTCATCACCTTTGCGAAGTTGCCGCTCTCTCCGGCTCCCGGAGACGAAGAAGCTGCTTCTTCGCGCAAAGACGATTCTGCCGCTCACAGTGCTCTGCGCTGTGCGCCTTCTGCCGAAAGAGGCCCGGGAGCGGTGCTTAGCTCTGCAGAGCACCGTACCTTCGTCTTTAGCCTCTCTTCTCGTCTACATCTTAGCAAAAACCTTTTCCACTCTGTCTGGCAAGGAGAAACTGTGCCAGCACAGAAAACATCTCCCATCGTGTTCTAGAGGCTGCACGGAGGTAGGCGAGTGTTTTGCAAGAAGAGAAAGAAAGTTGTCCAAAACAGCTTGCAATCGAATGTTCATGTGAATAGAAAAGGCAGGAGAGTGGTCAGGTACTATTTTCTCTCAGTTGGCAAGCTGCGCACACAATCGCAGTGTTGTACAGCTTGTTTCATCACCTTTGCGAAGTTGCCGCTCTCTCCGGCTCCCGGAGACGAAGAAGCTGCTTCTTCGCGCAAGACGATTCTGCCGCTCACAGTGATCTGCGGTGTGCGCCTTCTGCCGAAAGAGGTCCGGGAGCGGTGCTTAGCTCTGCAGAGCACCGTACCTTCGTCTTTAGCCTCTCTTCTCGTCTACATCTTAGCAAAAAGCTTTTCCACTCTGTCTAGCAAGGAGAAACTGTGCCAGCACAGAAAACATCTCCCATCGTGTTCTAGAAGCTGCACGGAGGTCTGCCGAGTGTTTTGCAAGAAGAGAAAGAAAGTTGTCCAAAACAGCTTGCAATCGAATGTTCATGTGAATAGAAAAGGCAGGAGAGTGGTCAGGTACTGTTTTCTCTCAGTTGGCAAGCTGCGCACACAATCGCAGTGTTGTACAGCTTGTTTCATCACCTTTGCGAAGTTGCCGCTCTCTCCGGCTCCCGGAGACGAAGAAGCTGCTTCTTCGCGCAAAGACGATTCTGCCGCTCACAGTGCTCTGCGCTGTGCGCCTTCTGCCGAAAGAGGCCCGGGAGCGGTGCTTAGCTCTGCAGAGCACCGTACCTTCGTCTTTAGCCTCTCTTCTCGTCTACATCTTAGCAAAAAGCTTTTCCACTCTGTCTGGCAAGGAGAAACTGTGCCAGCACAGAAAACATCTCCCATCGTGTTCTAGAGGCTGCACGGAGGTAGGCGAGTGTTTTGCAAGAAGAGAAAGAAAGTTGTCCAAAACAGCTTGCAATCGAATGTTCATGTGAATAGAAAAGGCAGGAGAGTGGTCAGGTACTATTTTCTCTCAGTTGGCAAGCTGCGCACACAATCGCAGTGTTGTACAGCTTGTTTCATCACCTTTGCGAAGTTGCCGCTCTCTCCGGCTCCCGGAGACGAAGAAGCTGCTTCTTCGCGCAAAGACGATTCTGCCGCTCACAGTGCTCTGCGGTGTGCGCCTTCTGCCGAAAGAGGTCCGGGAGCGGTGCTTAGCTCTGCAGAGCACCGTGCCTTCGTCTTTAGCCTCTCTTCTCGTCTACATCTTAACAAAAAGCTTTTCCACTCTGTCTGGCAAGGAGAAACTGTGCCAGCACAGAAAACATCTCCCATCGTGTTCTAGAGGCTGCACGGAGGTCTGCCGAGTGTTTTGCAAGAAGAGAAAGAAAGTTGTCCAAAACAGCTTGCAATCGAATGTTCATGTGAATAGAAAAGGCAGGAGAGTGGTCAGGTACTGTTTTCTCTCAGTTGGCAAGCTGCGCACACAATCGCAGTGTTGTACAGCTTGTTTCATCACCTTTGCCAAGTTGCCGCTCTCTCCGGCTCCCGGAGACGAAGAAGCTGCTTCTTCGCGCAAAGACGATTCTGCCGCTCACAGTGCTCTGCGCTGTGCGCCTTCTGCCGAAAGAGGCCCGGGAGCGGTGCTTAGCTCTGCAGAGCACCGTACCTTCGTCTTTAGCCTCTCTTCTCGTCTACATCTTAGCAAAAACCTTTTCCACTCTGTCTGGCAAGGAGAAACTGTGCCAGCACAGAAAACATCTCCCATCGTGTTCTAGAGGCTGCACGGAGGTAGGCGAGTGTTTTGCAAGAAGAGAAAGAAAGTTGTCCAAAACAGCTTGCAATCGAATGTTCATGTGAATAGAAAAGGCAGGAGAGTGGTCAGGTACTATTTTCTCTCAGTTGGCAAGCTGCGCACACAATCGCAGTGTTGTACAGCTTGTTTCATCACCTTTGCGAAGTTGCCGCTCTCTCCGGCTCCCGGAGACGAAGAAGCTGCTTCTTCGCGCAAGACGATTCTGCCGCTCACAGTGATCTGCGGTGTGCGCCTTCTGCCGAAAGAGGTCCGGGAGCGGTGCTTAGCTCTGCAGAGCACCGTACCTTCGTCTTTAGCCTCTCTTCTCGTCTACATCTTAGCAAAAAACTTTTCCACTCTGTCTAGCAAGGAGAAACTGTGCCAGCACAGAAAACATCTCCCATCGTGTTCTAGAAGCTGCACGGAGGTCTGCCGAGTGTTTTGCAAGAAGAGAAAGAAAGTTGTCCAAAACAGCTTGCAATCGAATGTTCATGTGAATAGAAAAGGCAGGAGAGTGGTCAGGTACTGTTTTCTCTCAGTTGGCAAGCTGCGCACACAATCGCAGTGTTGTACAGCTTGTTTCATCACCTTTGCGAAGTTGCCGCTCTCTCCGGCTCCCGGAGACGAAGAAGCTGCTTCTTCGCGCAAAGACGATTCTGCCGCTCACAGTGCTCTGCGCTGTGCCCCTTCTGCCGAAAGAGGTCCGGGAGCGGTGCTTAGCTCTGCAGAGCACCGTGCCTTCGTCTTTAGCCTCTCTTCTCGTCTACATCTTAGCAAAAAGCTTTCCACTCTGTCTGGCAAGGAGAAACTGTGCCAGCACAGAAAACATCTCCCATCGTCTTCTAGAGGCTGCACGGAGGTCTGCCGAGTGTTTTGCAAGAAGAGAAAGAAAGTTGTCCAAAACAGCTTGCAATCGAATGTTCATGTGATTACAAAAGGCAGGAGAGTGGTCAGGTACTGTTTTCTCTCAGTTGGCAAGCTGCGCACACAATCGCAGTGTTGTACAGCTTGTTTCATCACCTTTGCCAAGTTGCCGCTCTCTCCGGCTCCCGGAGACGAAGAAGCTGCTTCTTCGCGCAAAGACGATTCTGCCGCTCACAGTGCTCTGCGGTGTGCGCCTTCTGCCCAAAGAGGTCCGGGAGCGGTGCTTAGCTCTGCAGAGCACCGTGCCTTCGTCTTTAGCCTCTCTTCTCGTCTACATCTTAACAAAAATCTTTTCCACTCTGTCTGGCAAGGAGAAACTGTGCGAGCACAGAAAACATCTCCCATCGTCTTCTAGAGGCTGCACGGAGGTCTGCCGAGTGTTTTGCAAGAAGAGAAAGAAAGTTGTCCAAAACAGCTTGCAATCGAATATTCATGTGAATAGAAAAGGCAGGAGAGTGGTCAGGTACTGTTTTCTCTCAGTTGGCAAGCTGCGCACACAATCGCAGTGTTGTACAGCTTGTTTCATCACCTTTGCGAAGTTGCCGCTCTCTCTGGCTCCCGGAGACGAAGAAGCTGCTTCTTCGCGCAAGACGATTCTGCCGCTCACAGTGATCTGCGGTGTGCGCCTTCTGCCGAAAGAGGGCCGGGAGCGGTGCTTAGCTCTGCAGAGCACCGTACCTTCGTCTTTAGCCTCTCTTCTCGTCTACATCTTAGCAAAAACCTTTTCCACTCTGTCTAGCAAGGAGAAACTGTGCCAGCACAGAAAACATCTCCCATCGTGTTCTAGAAGCTGCACGGAGGTCTGCCGAGTGTTTTGCAAGAAGAGAAAGAAAGTTGTCCAAAACAGCTTGCAATCGAATGTTCATGTGAATAGAAAAGGCAGGAGAGTGGTCAGGTACTGTTTTCTCTCAGTTGGCAAGCTGCGCACACAATCGCAGTGTTGTACAGCTTGTTTCATCACCTTTGCGAAGTTGCCGCTCTCTCCGGCTCCCGGAGACGAAGAAGCTGCTTCTTCGCGCAAAGACGATTCTGCCGCTCACAGTGCTCTGCGCTGTGCCCCTTCTGCCGAAAGAGGTCCGGGAGCGGTGCTTAGCTCTGCAGAGCACCGTACCTTCGTCTTTAGCCTCTCTTCTCGTCTACATCTTAGCAAAAAGCTTTCCACTCTGTCTGGCAAGGAGAAACTGTGCCAGCACAGAAAACATCTCCCATCGTGTTCTAGAGGCTGCACGGAGGTCTGCCGAGTGTTTTGCAAGAAGAGAAAGAAAGTTGTCCAAAACAGCTTGCAATCGAATGTTCATGTGAATAGAAACGGCAGGAGAGTGGTCAGGTACTGTTTTCTCTCACTTGGCAAGCTGCGCACACAATCGCAGTGTTGTACAGCTTGTTTCATCACCTTTGCGAAGTTGCCGCTCTCTCCGGCTCCCGGAGACGAAGAAGCTGCTTCTTCGCGCAAAGACGATTCTGCCGCTCACAGTGCTCTGCGGTGTGCGCCTTCTGCCGAAAGAGGGCCGGGAGCGGTGCTTAGCTCTGCAGAGCACCGTACCTTCGTCTTTAGCCTCTCTTCTCGTCTACATCTTAGCAAAAACCTTTTCCACTCTGTCTAGCAAGGAGAAACTGTGCCAGCACAGAAAATATCTCCCATCGTGTTCTAGAAGCTGCACGGAGGTCTGCCGAGTGTTTTGCAAGAAGAGAAAGAAAGTTGTCCAAAACAGCTTGCAATCGAATGTTCATGTGAATAGAAAAGGCAGGAGAGTGGTCAGGTACTGTTTTCTCTCAGTTGGCAAGCTGCGCACACAATCGCAGTGTTGTACAGCTTGTTTCATCACCTTTGCGAAGTTGCCGCTCTCTCCGGCTCCCGGAGACGAAGAAGCTGCTTCTTCGCGCAAAGACGATTCTGCCGCTCACAGTGCTCTGCGGTGTGCGCCTTCTGCCGAAAGAGGCCCGGGAGCTGTGCTTAGCTCTGCAGAGCACCGTACCTTCGTCTTTAGCCTCTCTTCTCGTCTACATCTTAGCAAAAAGCTTTTCCACTCTGTCTGGCAAGGAGAAACTGTGCCAGCACAGAAAACATCTCCCATCGTCTTCTAGAGGCTGCACGGAGGTCTGCCGAGTGTTTTGCAAGAAGAGAAAGAAAGTTGTCCAAAACAGCTTGCAATCGAATGTTCATGTGACTAGAAAAGGCAGGAGAGTGGTCAGCTACTGTTTTCTCTCAGTTGGCAAGCTGCGCACACAATCGCAGTGTTGTACAGCTTGTTTCATCACCTTTGCGAAGTTGCCGCTCTCTTCGGCTCCCGGAGACGAAGAAGCTGCTTCTTCGCGCAAAGACGATTCTGCCGCTCACAGTGCTCTGCGGTGTGCGCCTTCTGCCGAAAGAGGCCTGGGAGCGGTGCTTAGCTCTGCAGAGCACCGTACCTTCGTCTTTAGCCTCTCTTCTCGTCTACATCTTAGCAAAAAGCTTTTCCACTCTGTCTGGCAAGGAGAAACTGTGCCAGCACAGAAAACATCTCCCATCGTGTTCTAGAGGCTGCACGGAGGTCTGCCGAGTGTTTTGCAAGAAGAGAAAGAAAGTTGTCCAAAACAGCTTGCAATCGAATGTTCATGTGAATAGAAAAGGCAGGAGAGTGGTCTGGTACTGTTTTCTCTCAGTTGGCAAGCTGCGCACACAATCGCAGTGTTGTACAGCTTGTTTCATCACCTTTGCGAAGCTGCCGCTCTCTCCGGCTCCCGGAGACGAAGAAGCTGCTTCTTCGCGCAAAGACGATTCTGCCGCTCACAGTGCTCTGCGGTGTGCGCCTTCTGCCCAAAGAGGTCCGGGAGCGGTGCTTAGCTCTGCAGAGCACCGTACCTTCGTCTTTAGCCTCTCTTCTCGTCTACATCTTAGCAAAAAGCTTTTCCACTCTGTCTGGCAAGGAGAAACTGTGCCAGCACAAAAAACATCTCCCATCGTATTCTAGAGGCTGCACGGAGGTCTGCCGAGTGTTTTGCAAGAAGAGAAAGAAAGTTGTCCAAAACAGCTTGCAATCGAATGTTCATGTGATTACAAAAGGCAAGAGAGTGGTCAGGTACTGTTTTCTCTCACTTGGCAAGCTGCGCACACAATCGCAGTGTTGTACAGCTTGTTTCATCACCTTTGCGAAGCTGCCGCTCTCTCCGGCTCCCGGAGACGAAGAAGCTGCTTCTTCGCGCAAAGACGATTCTGCCGCTCACAGTGCTCTGCGGTGTGCGCCTTCTGCCGAAAGACGCCCGGGAGCGCTGCTTAGCTCTGCAGAGCACCGTACCTTCGTCTTTAGCCTCTCTTCTCGTCTACATCTTAGCAAAAACCTTTTCCACTCTGTCTGGCAAGGAGAAACTGTGCCAGCACAAAAAACATCTCCCATCGTGTTCTAGAGGCTGCACGGATGTCTGCCGAGTGTTTTGCAAGAAGAGAAAGAAAGTTGTCCAAAACAGCTTGCAATCGAATGTTCATGTGAATAGAAAAGGCAAGAGAGTGGTGGGGTACTGTTTTCTATCACTTGGCAAGCTGCGCACACAATCGCAGTGTTGTACAGCTTGTTTCATCACCTTTGCGAAGTTGCCGCTCTCTCTGGCTCCCGGAGACGAAGAAGCTGCTTCTTCGCGCAAAGACGATTCTGCCGCTCACAGTGCTCTGCGGTGTGCGCCTTCTGCCGAAAGAGGGCCGGGAGCGGTGCTTAGCTCTGCAGAGCACCGTACCTTCGTCTTTAGCCTCTCTTCTCGTCTACATCTTAGCAAAAACCTTTTCCACTCTGTCTAGCAAGGAGAAACTGTGCCAGCACAGAAAACATCTCCCATCGTGTTCTAGAAGCTGCACGGAGGTCTGCCGATTGTTTTGCAAGAAGAGAAAGAAAGCTGTCCAAAACAGCTTGCAATCGAATGTTCATGTGAATAGAAAAGGCAGGAGAGTGGTCAGCTACTGTTTTCTCTCAGTTGGCATGCTGCGCACACAATCGCAGTGTTGTACAGCTTGTTTCATCACCTTTGCGAAGTTCCCGCTCTCTTCGGCTCCCGGAGACGAAGAAGCTGCTTCTTCGCGCAAAGACGATTCTGCCGCTCACAGTGCTCTGCGGTGTGCGCCTTCTGCCGAAAGAGGTCCGGGAGCGGTGCTTAGCTCTGCAGAGCACCGTACCTTCGTCTTTAGCCTCTCTTCTCGTCTACATCTTAGCAAAAAGCTTTTCCACTCTGTCTGGCAAGGAGAAACTGTGCCAGCACAGAAAACATCTCCCATCGTCTTCTAGAGGCTGCACGGAGGTCTGCCGAGTGTTTTGCAAGAAGAGAAAGAAAGTTGTCCAAAACAGCTTGCAATCGAATGTTCATGTGAATAGAAAAGGCAGGAGAGTGGTCAGGTACTGTTTTCTCTCAGTTGGCAAGCTGCGCACACAATCGCAGTGTTGTACAGCTTGTTTCATCACCTTTGCGAAGCTGCCGCTCTCTCCGGCTCCCTGAGACGAAGAAGCTGCTTCTTCGCGCAAAGACGATTCTGCCGCTCACAGTGCTCTGCGGTGTGCGCCTTCTGCCGAAAGAGGCCCGGGAGCGGTGCTTAGCTCTGCAGAGCACCGTACCTTCGTCTTTAGCCTCTCTTCTCGTCTACATCTTAGCAAAAAGCTTTTCCACTCTGTCTGGCAAGGAGAAACTGTGCCAGCACAAAAAACATCTCCCATCGTGTTCTAGAGGCTGCACGGAGGTCTGCCGAGTGTTTTGCAAGAAGAGAAAGAAAGTTGTCCAAAACAGCTTGCAATCGAATGTTCAAGTGATTACAAAAGGCAGGAGAGTGGTCAGGTACTGTTTTCTCTCAGTTGGCAAGCTGCGCACACAATCGCAGTGGTGTACAGCTTGTTTCATCACCTTTGCGAAGTTGCCGCTCTCTCCGGCTCCCGGAGACGAAGAAGCTGCTTCTTCGCGCAAAGACGATTCTGCCGCTCACAGTGCTCTGAGGTGTGCGCATTCTGCCTAAAGAGGCCCGGGAGCGGTGCTTAGCTCTGCAGAGCACCGTACCTTCGTCTTTAGCCTCTCTTCTCGTCTACATCTTAGCAAAAAGCTTTTCCACTCTGTCTGGCAAGGAGAAACTGTGCCAGCACAGAAAACATCTCCCATCGTCTTGTAGAAGCTGCACGGAGGTCTGCCGAGTGTTTTGCAAGAAGAGAAAGAAAGTTGTCCAAAACAGCTTCCAATCGAATGTTCATGTGATTACAAGAGGCAGGAGAGTGGTCAGGTACTGTTTTCTCTCAGTTGGCAAGCTGCGCACACAATCGCAGTGTTGTACAGCTTGTTTCATCACCTTTGCGAAGTTGCCGCTCTCTCCGGCTCCCGGAGACGAAGAAGCTTCTTCTTCGCGCAAAGACGATTCTGCCGCTCACAGTGCTCTGCGCTGTGCGCCTTCTGCCGAAAGAGGTCCGGGAGCGGTGCTTAGCTCTGCAGAGCACCGTGCCTTCGTCTTTAGCCTCTCTTCTCGTCTACATCTTAGCAAAAAGCTTTTCCACTCTGTCTGGCAAGGAGAAACTGTGCCAGCACAGAAAACATCTCCCATCGTGTTCTAGAGGCTGCACGGAGGTCTGCCGAGTGTTTTGCAAGAAGAGAAAGAAAGTTGTCCAAAACAGCTTGCAATCGAATGTTCATGTGAATAGAAAAGGCAGGAGAGTGGTCAGGTACTGTTTTCTCTCAGTTGGCAAGCTGCGCACACAATCGCAGTGTTGTACAGCTTGTTTCATCACCTTTGCGAAGCTGCCGCTCTCTCCGGCTCCCGGAGACGAAGAAGCTGCTTCTTCGCGCAAAGACGATTCTGCCTCTCACAGTGCTCTGCGGTGTGCGCCTTCTGCCGAAAGAGGTCCGGGAGCGGTGCTTTGCTCTGCAGAGCACCGTGCCTTCGTCTTTAGCCTCTCTTCTCGTCTACATCTTAGCAAAAAGCTTTTCCACTCTGTCTGGCAAGGAGAAACTGTGCCAGCACAAAAAACATCTCCCATCGTGTTCTAGAGGCTGCACGGAGGTCTGCCGAGTGTTTTGCAAGAAGAGAAAGAAAGTTGTCCAAACCAGCTTGCAATCGAATGTTCATGTGAATAGAAAAGGCAGGAGAGTGGTCAGGTACTGTTTTCTCTCAGTTGGCAAGCTGCGCACACAATCGCAGTGTTGTACAGCTTGTTTCATCACCTTTGCGAAGCTGCCGCTCTCTCCGGCTCCCGGAGACGAAGAAGCTGTTTTTTCGCGCAAAGAACATTCTGCCGCTCACAGTGCTCTGCAGTGTGTGTCCTCTGCCGAAAAGGCCAGGGAGCGGTGCTTAGCTCTGCAGAGCACCGTACCTTCGTCTTTAGCCTCTCTTCTCGTCTACATCTTAGCAAAAAGCTTTTCCACTCTGTCTGGCAAGGAGAAACTGTGCCAGCACAGAAAACATCTCCCATCGTCTTCTAGAGGCTGCACGGAGGTCTGCCGAGTGTTTTGCAAGAAGAGAAAGAAAGTTGTCCAAAACAGCTTGCAATCGAATGTTCATGTGAATAGAAAAGGCAGGAGAGTGGTCAGGTACTGTTTTCTCTCAGTTGGCAAGCTGCGCACACAATCGCAGTGTTGTACAGCTTGTTTCATCACCTTTGCGAAGCTGCCGCTCTCTCCGGCTCCCTGAGACGAAGAAGCTGCTTCTTCGCGCAAAGACGATTCTGCCGCTCACAGTGCTCTGCGGTGTGCGCCTTCTGCCGAAAGAGGTCCGGGAGCGGTGCTTAGCTCTGCAGAGCACCGTACCTTCGTCTTTAGCCTCTCTTCTCGTCTACATCTTAGTAAAAAGGTTTTCCACTCTGTCTGGCAAGGAGAAACTGTGCCAGCACAGAAAACATCTCCCATCGTCTTCTAGAGGCTGCACGGAGGTCTGCCGAGTGTTTTGCAAGAAGAGAAAGAAAGTTGTCCAAAACAGCTTGCAATCGAATGTTCATGTGATTACAAGAAGCAGGAGAGTGGTCAGGTACTGTTTTCTCTCAGTTGGCAAGCTGCGTACACAATCGCAGTGTTGTACAGCTTGTTTCATCACCTTTGCGAAGTTGCCGCTCTCTCCGGCTCCCGGAGACGAAGAAGCTTCTTCTTCGCGCAAAGACGATTCTGCCGCTCACAGTGCTCTGCGGTGTGCGCCTTCTGCCGAAAGAGGTCCGGGAGCGGTGCTTAGCTCTGCAGAGCACCGTGCCTTCGTCTTTAGCCTCTCTTCTCGTCTACATCTTAGCAAAAAGCTTTTCCACTCTGTCTGGCAAGGAGAAACTGTGCCAGCACAGAAAACATCTCCCATCGTGTTCTAGAGGCTGCACGGAGGTCTGCCGAGTGTTTTGCAAGAAGAGAAAGAAAGTTGTCCAAAACAGCTTGCAATCGAATGTTCATGTGAATAGAAAAGGCAGGAGAGTGGTCAGGTACTGTTTTCTCTCAGTTGGCAAGCTGCGCACACAATCGCAGTGTTGTACAGCTTGTTTCATCACCTTTGCGAAGCTGCCGCTCTCTCCGGCTCCCGGAGACGAAGAAGCTGCTTCTTCGCGCAAAGACGATTCTGCCGCTCACAGTGCTCTGCGCTGTGCGCCTTCTGCCGAAAGAGGTCCGGGAGCGGTGCTTAGCTCTGCAGAGCACCGTACCTTCGTCTTTAGCCTCTCTTCTCGTCTACATCTTAGCAAAAAGCTTTTCCACTCTGTCTGGCAAGGAGAAACTGTGCCAGCACAGAAAACATCTCCCATCGTGTTCTAGAGGCTGCACGGAGGTCTGCCGAGTGTTTTGCAAGAAGAGAAAGAAAGTTGTCCAAAACAGCTTACAATCGAATGTTCAAGTGATTACAAAAGGCAGGAGAGTGGTCAGGTACTGTTTTCTCTCACTTGGCAAGCTGCGCACACAATCGCAGTGGTGTACAGCTTGTTTCATCACCTTTGCGAAGTTGCCGCTCTCTCCGGCTCCCGGAGACGAAGAAGCTGCTTCTTCGCGCAAAGACGATTCTGCCGCTCACAGTGCTCTGCGGTGTGCGCATTCTGCCGAAAGAGGTCCGGGAGCGGTGCTTAGCTCTGCAGAGCACCGTACCTTCGTCTTTAGCCTCTCTTCTCGTCTACATCTTAGCAAAAAGCTTTTCCACTCTGTCTGGCAAGGAGAAACTGTGCCAGCACAGAAAACATCTCCCATCGTGTTCTAGAGGCTGCACGGAGGTCTGCCGAGTGTTTTGCAAGAAGAGAAAGAAAGTTGTCCAAAACAGCTTGCAATCGAATGTTCATGTGATTACAAGAAGCAGGAGAGTGGTCAGGTACTGTTTTCTCTCAGTTGGCAAGCTGCGTACACAATCGCAGTGTTGTACAGCTTGTTTCATCACCTTTGCGAAGTTGCCGCTCCCTCCGGCTCCCGGAGACGAAGAAGCTTCTTCTTCGCGCAAAGACGATTCTGCCGCTCACAGTGCTCTGCGGTGTGCCCCTTCTGCCGAAAGAGGTCCGGGAGCGGTGCTTAGCTCTGCAGAGCACCGTGCCTTCGTCTTTAGCCTCTCTTCTCGTCTACATCTTAGCAAAAAGCTTTTCCACTCTGTCTGGCAAGGAGAAACTGTGCCAGCACAGAAAACATCTCCCATCGTGTTCTAGAGGCTGCACGGAGGTCTGCCGAGTGTTTTGCAAGAAGAGAAAGAAAGTTGTCCAAAACAGCTTGCAATCGAATGTTCATGTGAATAGAAAAGGCAGGAGAGTGGTCAGGTACTGTTTTCTCTCACTTGGCAAGCTGCGCACACAATCGCAGTGTTGTACAGCTTGTTTCATCACCTTTGCGAAGCTGCCGCTCTCTCCGGCTCCCGGAGACGAAGAAGCTGCTTCTTCGCGCAAAGACGATTCTGCCGCTCACAGTGCTCTGCGCTGTGCGCCTTCTGCCGAAAGAGGTCCGGGAGCGGTGCTTAGCTCTGCAGAGCACCGTACCTTCGTCTTTAGCCTCTCTTCTCGTCTACATCTTAGCAAAAAGCTTTTCCACTCTGTCTGGCAAGGAGAAACTGTGCCAGCACAGAAAACATCTCCCATCGTCTTCTAGAGGCTGCACGGAGGTCTGCCGAGTGTTTTGCAAGAAGAGAAAGAAAGTTGTCCAAAACAGCTTCCAATCGAATGTTCATGTGAATAGAAAAGGCAGGAGAGTGGTCAGGTACTGTTTTCTCTCAGTTGGCAAGCTGCGCACACAATCGCAGTGTTGTACAGCTTGTTTCATCACCTTTGCGAAGTTGCCGCTCTCTCCGGCTCCCGGAGACGAAGAAGCTGCTTCTTCGCGCAAAGACGATTCTGCCGCTCACAGTGCTCTGCGGTGTGCGCCTTCTGCCGAAAGAGGTCCGGGAGCGGTGCTTAGCTCTGCAGAGCACCGTACCTGCTTCTTTAGTCTCTCTTCTCATATACATCTTAGCAAAAAGCTTTTCCACTCTGTCTGGCAAGGAGAAACTGTGCCAGCACAGAAAACATCTCCCATCGTCTTCTAGAGGCTGCACGGAGGTCTGCCGAGTGTTTTGCAAGAAGAGAAAGAAAGTTGTCCAAAACAGCTTGCAATCGAATGTTCATGTGATTACAAAAGGCAGGAGAGTGGTCAGGTACTGTTTTCTCTCAGTTGGCAAGCTGCGCACACAATCGCAGTGTTGTACAGCTTGTTTCATCACCTTTGCGAAGTTGCCGCTCTCTCCGGCTCCCGGAGACGAAGAAGCTGCTTCTTCGCGCAAAGACGATTCTGCCGCTCACAGTGCTCTGCGGTGTGCGCCTTCTGCCGAAAGACGCCCGGGAGCGGTGCTTAGCTCTGCAGAGCACCGTGCCTTCGTCTTTAGCCTCTCTTCTCGTCTACATCTTAACAAAAAGCTTTTCCACTCTGTCTGGCAAGGAGAAACTGTGCGAGCACAGAAAACATCTCCCATCGTGTTCTAGAGGCTGCACGGAGGTCTGCCGAGTGTTTTGCAAGAAGAGAAAGAAAGTTGTCCAAAACAGCTTGCAATTGAATGTTCATGTGAATAGAAAAGGCAGGAGAGTGGTCAGGTACTGTTTTCTCTCAGTTGGCAAGCTGCGCACACAATCGCAGTGTTGTACAGCTTGTTTCATCACCTTTGCGAAGTTGCCGCTCTCTCCGGCTCCCGGAGACGAAGAAGCTGCTTCTTCGCTCAAAGACGATTCTGCCGCTCACAGTGCTCTGCGCTGTGCGCCTTCTGCCGAAAGACGCCCGGGAGCGGTGCTTAGCTCTGCAGAGCACCGTACCTTCGTCTTTAGCCTCTCTTCTCGTCTACATCTTAGCAAAAAGCTTTTCCACTCTGTCTGGCAAGGAGAAACTGTGCCAGCACAGAAAACATCTCCCATCGTGTTCTAGAGGCTGCACGGAGGTAGGCGAGTGTTTTGCAAGAAGAGAAAGAAAGTTGTCCAAAACAGCTTGCAATCGAATGTTCATGTGAATAGAAAAGGCAGGAGAGTTGTCAGGTACTATTTTCTCTCAGTTGGCAAGCTGCGCACACAATCGCAGTGTTGTACAGCTTGTTTCATCACCTTTGCGAAGTTGCCGCTCTCTCCGGCTCCCGGAGACGAAGAAGCTGCTTCTTCGCGCAAGACGATTCTGCGGCTCACAGTGCTCTGCGGTGTGCGCCTTCTGCCGAAAGAGGTCCGGGAGCGGTGCTTAGCTCTGCAGAGCACCATACCTGCTTCTTTAGTCTCTCTTCTCGTATACATCTTAGCAAAAAGCTTTTCCACTCTGTCTGGCAAGGAGAAACTGTGCCAGCACAGAAAATATCTCCCATCGTGTTATAGAGGCTGCACGGAGGTCTGCCGAGTGTTTTGCAAGAAGAGAAAGAAAGTTGTCCAAAACAGCTTGCAATCGAATGTTCATGTGATTACAAAAGGCAGGAGAGTGGTCAGGTACTGTTTTCTCTCACTTGGCAAGCTGCGCACACAATCGCAGTGTTGTACAGCTTGTTTCATCACCTTTGCGAAGTTGCCGCTCTCTCCGGCTCCCGGAGACGAAGAAGCTGCTTCTTCGCGCAAAGACGATTCTGCCGCTCACAGTGCTCTGCGGTGTGCGCCTTCTGCCGAAAGAGGTCCGGGAGCGGTGCTTAGCTCTGCAGAGCACCGTGCCTTCGTCTTTAGCCTCTCTTCTCGTCTACATCTTAGCAAAAAGCTTTTCCACTCTGTCTGGCAAGGAGAAACTGTGCCAGCACAGAAAACATCTCCCATCGTGTTCTAGAGGCTGCACGGAGGTCTGCCGAGTGTTTTGCAAGAAGAGAAAGAAAGTTGTCCAAAACAGCTTGCAATCGAATGTTCATGTGAATAGAAAAGGCAGGAGAGTGGTCAGGTACTGTTTTCTCTCAGTTGGCAAGCTGCGCACACAATCGCAGTGTTGTACAGCTTGTTTCATCACCTTTGCGAAGTTGCCGCTCTCTCCGGCTCCCGGAGACGAAGAAGCTGCTTCTTCGCGCAAAGACGATTCTGCCGCTCACAGTGCTCTACGCTGTGCGCCTTCTGCCGAAAGAGGCCCGGGAGCGGTGCTTAGCTCTGCAGAGCACCGTACCTTCGTCTTTAGCCTCTCTTCTCGTCTACATCTTAGCAAAAACCTTTTCCACTCTGTCTGGCAAGGAGAAACTGTGCCAGCACAGAAAACATCTCCCATCGTGTTCTAGAGGCTGCACGGAGGTCTGCCGAGTGTTTTGCAAGAAGAGAAAGAAAGTTGTCCAAAACAGCTTGCAATCGAATGTTCATGTGAATAGAAAAGGCAGGAGAGTGGTCTGGTACTGTTTTCTCTCACTTGGCAAGCTGCGCACACAATCGCAGTGTTGTACAGCTTGTTTCATCACCTTTGCGAAGCTGCCGCTCTCTCCGGATCCCGGAGACGAAGAAGCTGCTTCTTCGCGCAAAGACGATTCTGCCGCTCACAGTGCTCTGCGGTGTGCGCCTTCTGCCGAAAGAGGTCCGGGAGCGGTGCTTAGCTCTGCAGAGCACCGTACCTTCGTCTTTAGCCTCTCTTCTCGTCTACATCTTAGCAAAAAGCTTTTCCACTCTGTCTGGCAAGGAGAAACTGTGCCAGCACAAAAAACATCTCCCATCGTGTTCTAGAGGCTGCACGGAGGTCTGCCGAGTGTTTTGCAAGAAGAGAAAGAAAGTTGTCCAAAACAGCTTGCAATCGAATGTTCATGTGATTACAAAAGGCAAGAGAGTGGTCAGGTACTGTTTTCTCTCACTTGGCAAGCTGCGCACACAATCGCAGTGTTGTACAGCTTGTTTCATCACCTTTGCGAAGCTGCCGCTCTCTCCGGCTCCCGGAGACGAAGAAGCTGCTTCTTCGCGCAAAGACGATTCTGCCGCTCACAGTGCTCTGCGGTGTGCGCCTTCTGCCGAAAGACGCCCGGGAGCGCTGCTTAGCTCTGCAGAGCACCGTACCTTCGTCTTTAGCCTCTCTTCTCGTCTACATCTTAGCAAAAAGCTTTTCCACTCTGTCTGGCAAGGAGAAACTGTGCCAGCACAAAAAACATCTCCCATCTTGTTCTAGAGGCTGCACGGATGTCTGCCGAGTGTTTTGCAAGAAGAGAAAGAAAGTTGTCCAAAACAGCTTGCAATCGAATGTTCATGTGAATAGAAAAGGCAAGAGAGTGGTGGGGTACTGTTTTCTCTCAGTTGGCAAGCTGCGCACACAATCGCAGTGTTGTACAGCTTGTTTCATCACCTTTGCGAAGTTGCCGCTCTCTCTGGCTCCCGGAGACGAAGAAGCTGCTTCTTCGCGCAAAGACGATTCTGCCGCTCACAGTGCTCTGCGGTGTGCGCCTTCTGCCGAAAGAGGCCCGGGAGCGGTGCTTAGCTCTGCAGAGCACCGTACCTTCGTCTTTAGCCTCTCTTCTCGTCTACATCTTAGCAAAAACCTTTTCCACTCTGTCTAGCAAGGAGAAACTGTGCCAGCACAGAAAACATCTCCCATCGTGTTCTAGAAGCTGCACGGAGGTCTGCCGAGTGTTTTGCAAGAAGAGAAAGAAAGCTGTCCAAAACAGCTTGCAATCGAATGTTCATGTGAATAGAAAAGGCAGGAGAGTGGTCAGGTACTGTTTTCTCTCAGTTGGCATGCTGCGCACACAATCGCAGTGTTGTACAGCTTGTTTCATCACCTTTGCGAAGTTGCCGCTCTCTTCGGCTCCCGGAGACGAAGAAGCTGCTTCTTCGCGCAAAGACGATTCTGCCGCTCACAGTGTTCTGCGGTGTGCGCCTTCTGCCGAAAGAGGTCCGGGAGCGGTGCTTAGCTCTGCAGAGCACCGTACCTTCGTCTTTAGCCTCTCTTCTCGTCTACATCTTAGCAAAAAGCTTTTCCACTCTGTCTGGCAAGGAGAAACTGTGCCAGCACAGAAAACATCTCCCATCGTGTTCTAGAGGCTGCACGGAGGTCTGCCGAGTGTTTTGCAAGAAGAGAAAGAAAGTTGTCCAAAACAGCTTGCAATCGAATGTTCATGTGATTACAAAAGGCAGGAGAGTGGTCAGGTACTGTTTTCTCTCAGTTGGCAAGCTGCGCACACAATCGCAGTGTTGTACAGCTTGTTTCATCACCTTTGCCAAGTTGCCGCTCTCTCCGGCTCCCGGAGACGAAGAAGCTGCTTCTTCGAGCAAAGACGATTCTGCCGCTCACAGTGCTCTGCGGTGTGCGCCTTCTGCCGAAAGAGGTCCGGGAGCGGTGCTTAGCTCTGCAGAGCACCATACCTGCTTCTTTAGTCTCTCTTCTCGTCTACATCTTAGCAAAAAGCTTTTCCACTCTGTCTGGCAAGGAGAAACTGTGCCAGCACAGAAAACATCTCCCATCGTGTTCTAGAGGCTGCACGGAGGTCTGCCGAGTGTTTTGCAAGAAGAGAAAGAAAGTTGTCCAAAACAGCTTGCAATCGAATGTTCATGTGAATAGAAAAGGCAGGAGAGTGGTCAGGTACTGTTTTCTCTCAGTTGGCAAGCTGCGCACACAATCGCAGTGTTGTACAGCTTGTTTCATCACCTTTGCGAAGTTGCCGCTCTCTCCGGCTCCCGGAGACGAAGAAGCTGCTTCTTCGCGCAAAGACGATTCTGCCGCTCACAGTGCTCTGCGGTGTGCGCCTTCTGCCGAAAGACGCCCGGGAGCGGTGCTTAGCTCTGCAGAGCACCGTGCCTTCGTCTTTAGCCTCTCTTCTCGTCTACATCTTAGCAAAAAGCTTTTCCACTCTGTCTGGCAAGGAGAAACTGTGCCAGCACAGAAAACATCTCCCATCGTGTTCTAGAGGCTGCACGGAGGTAGGCGAGTGTTTTGCAAGAAGAGAAAGAAAGTTGTCCAAAACAGCTTGCAATCGAATGTTCATGTGAATAGAAAAGGCAGGAGAGTGGTCAGGTACTTTTTTCTCTCAGTTGGCAAGCTGCGCACACAATCGCAGTGTTGTACAGCTTGTTTCATCACCTTTGCGAAGTTGCCGCTCTCTCCGGCTCCCGGAGACGAAGAAGCTGCTTCTTCGCGCAAGACGATTCTGCGGCTCACAGTGATCTGCGGTGTGCGCCTTCTGCCGAAAGAGGTCCGGGAGCGGTGCTTAGCTCTGCAGAGCACCATACCTGCTTCTTTAGTCTCTCTTCTCGTATACATCTTAGCAAAAAGCTTTTCCACTCTGTCTGGCAAGGAGAAACTGTGCCAGCACAGAAAACATCTCCCATCGTCTTCTAGAGGCTGCACGGAGGTCTGCCGAGTGTTTTGCAAGAAGAGAAAGAAAGTTGTCCAAAACAGCTTGCAATCGAATGTTCATGTGATTACAAAAGGCAGGAGAGTGGTCAGGTACTGTTTTCTCTCAGTTGGCAAGCTGCGCACACAATCGCAGTGTTGTACAGCTTGTTTCATCACCTTTGCGAAGTTGCCGCTCTCTCCGGCTCCCGGAGACGAAGAAGCTGCTTCTTCGCGCAAAGACGATTCTGCCGCTCACAGTGCTCTGCGGTGTGCGCCTTCTGCCGAAAGAGGTCCGGGAGCGGTGCTTAGCTCTGCAGAGCACCGTGCCTTCGTCTTTAGCCTCTCTTCTCGTCTACATCTTAACAAAAAGCTTTTCGACTCTGTCTGGCAAGGAGAAACTGTGCGAGCACAGAAAACATCTCCCATCGTGTTCTAGAGGCTGCACGGAGGTCTGCCGAGTGTTTTGCAAGAAGAGAAAGAAAGTTGTCCAAAACAGCTTGCAATCGAATGTTCATGTGAATAGAAAAGGCAGGAGAGTGGTCAGGTACTGTTTTCTCTCAGTTGGCAAGCTGCGCACACAATCGCAGTGTTGTACAGCTTGTTTCATCACCTTTGCGAAGTTGCCGCTCTCTCCGGCTCCCGGAGACGAAGAAGCTGCTTCTTCGCGCAAAGACGATTCTGCCGCTCACAGTGCTCTACGCTGTGCGCCTTCTGCCGAAAGACGCCCGGGAGCGGTGCTTAGCTCTGCAGAGCACCGTACCTTCGTCTTTAGCCTCTCTTCTCGTCTACATCTTAGCAAAAAGCTTTTCCACTCTGTCTGGCAAGGAGAAACTGTGCCAGCACAGAAAACATCTCCCATCGTGTTCTAGAGGCTGCACGGAGGTAGGCGAGTGTTTTGCAAGAAGAGAAAGAAAGTTGTCCAAAACAGCTTGCAATCGAATGTTCATGTGAATAGAAAAGGCAGGAGAGTGGTCAGGTACTATTTTCTCTCAGTTGGCAAGCTGCGCACACAATCGCAGTGTTGTACAGCTTGTTTCATCACCTTTGCGAAGTTGCCGCTCTCTCCGGCTCCCGGAGACGAAGAAGCTGCTTCTTCGCGCAACACGATTCTGCCGCTCACAGTGATCTGCGGTGTGCGCCTTCTGCCGAAAGAGGGCCGGGAGCGGTGCTTAGCTCTGCAGAGCACCGTACCTTCGTCTTTAGCCTCTCTTCTCGTCTACATCTTAGCAAAAACCTTTTCCACTCTGTCTAGCAAGGAGAAAATATGCCAGCACAGAAAACATCTCCCATCGTGTTCTAGAAGCTGCACGGAGGTCTGCCGAGTGTTTTGCAAGAAGAGAAAGAAAGTTGTCCAAAACAGCTTGCAATCGAATGTTCATGTGAATAGAAAAGGCAGGAGAGTGGTCAGGTACTGTTTTCTCTCACTTGGCAAGCTGCGCACACAATCGCAGTGTTGTACAGCTTGTTTCATCACCTTTGCGAAGTTGCCGCTCTCTCCGGCTCCCGGAGAGGAAGAAGCTGCTTCTTCGCGCAAAGACGATTCTGCCGCTCACAGTGCTCTGCGGTGTGCCCCTTCTGCCGAAAGAGGTCCGGGAGCGGTGCTTAGCTCTGCAGAGCACCGTACCTTCGTCTTTAGCCTCTCTTCTCGTCTACATCTTAGCAAAAAGCTTTCCACTCTGTCTGGCAAGGAGAAACTGTGCCAGCACAGAAAACATCTCCCATCGTGTTCTAGAGGCTGCACGGAGGTCTGCCGAGTGTTTTGCAAGAAGAGAAAGAAAGTTGTCCAAAACAGCTTGCAATCGAATGTTCATGTGAATAGAAACGGCAGGAGAGTGGTCAGGTACTCTTTTCTCTCACTTGGCAAGCTGCGCACACAATCGCAGTGTTGTACAGCTTGTTTCATCACCTTTGCGAAGTTGCCGCTCTCTCTGGCTCCCGGAGACGAAGAAGCTGCTTCTTCGCGCAAAGACGATTCTGCCGCTCACAGTGCTCTGCGGTGTGCGCCTTCTGCCGAAAGAGGGCCGGGAGCGGTGCTTAGCTCTGCAGAGCACCGTACCTTCGTCTTTAGCCTCTCTTCTCGTCTACATCTTAGCAAAAACCTTTTCCACTCTGTCTAGCAAGGAGAAACTGTGCCAGCACAGAAAATATCTCCCATTGTGTTCTAGAAGCTGCACGGAGGTCTGCCGAGTGTTTTGCAAGAAGAGAAAGAAAGTTGTCCAAAACAGCTTGCAATCGAATGTTCATGTGAATAGAAAAGGCAGGAGAGTGGTCAGGTACTGTTTTCTCTCAGTTGGCAAGCTGCGCACACAATCGCAGTGTTGTACAGCTTGTTTCATCACCTTTGCGAAGTTGCCGCTCTCTCCGGCTCCCGGAGACGAAGAAGCTGCTTCTTCGCGCAAAGACGATTCTGCCGCTCACAGTGCTCTGCGGTGTGCGCCTTCTGCCGAAAGACGCCCGGGAGCGGTGCTTAGCTCTGCAGAGCACCGTACCTTCGTCTTTAGCCTCTCTTCTCGTCTACATCTTAGCAAAAAGCTTTTCCACTCTGTCTGGCAAGGAGAAACTGTGCCAGCACAGAAAACATCTCCCATCGTCTTCTAGAGGCTGCACGGAGGTCTGCCGAGTGTTTTGCAAGAAGAGAAAGAAAGTTGTCCAAAACAGCTTGCAATCGAATGTTCATGTGAATAGAAAAGGCAGGAGAGTGGTCTGGTACTGTTTTCTCTCAGTTGGCAAGCTGCGCACACAATCGCAGTGTTGTACAGCTTGTTTCATCACCTTTGCGAAGCTGCCGCTCTCTCCGGCTCCCGGAGACGAAGAAGCTGCTTCTTCGCGCAAAGACGATTCTGCCGCTCACAGTGCTCTGCGGTGTGCGCCTTCTGCCCAAAGAGGTCCGGGAGCGGTGCTTAGCTCTGCAGAGCACCGTACCTTCGTCTTTAGCCTCTCTTCTCGTCTACATCTTAGCAAAAAGCTTTTCCACTCTGTCTGGCAAGGAGAAATTGTGCCAGCACAAAAAACATCTCCCATCGTGTTCTGGAGGCTGCACGGAGGTCTGCCGAGTGTTTTGCAAGAAGAGAAAGAAAGTTGTCCAAAACAGCTTGCAATCGAATGTTCATGTGATTACAAAAGGCAAGAGAGTGGTCAGGTACTGTTTTCTCTCACTTGGCAAGCTGCGCACACAATCGCAGTGGTGTACAGTTGTTTCATCACCTTTGCGAAGCTGCCGCTCTCTCCGGCTCCCGGAGACGAAGAAGCTGCTTCTTCGCGCAAAGACGATTCTGCCGCTCACAGTGCTCTGCGGTGTGCGCCTTCTGCCGAAAGAGGCCCGGGAGCGGTGCTTAGCTCTGCAGAGCACCGTACCTTCGTCTTTAGCCTCTCTTCTCGTCTACATCTTAGCAAAAAGCTTTTCCACTCTGTCTGGCAAGGAGAAACTGTGCCAGCACAAAAAACATCTCCCATCGTGTTCTAGAGGCTGCACGGATGTCTGCCGAGTGTTTTGCAAGAAGAGAAAGAAAGTTGTCCAAAACAGCTTGCAATCGAATGTTCATGTGAATAGAAAAGGCAAGAGAGTGGTGGGGTAGTGTTTTCTCTCACTTGGCAAGCTGCGCACACAATCGCAGTGTTGTACAGCTTGTTTCATCACCTTTGCGAAGTTGCCGCTCTCTCTGGCTCCCGGAGACGAAGAAGCTGCTTCTTCGCGCAAAGACGATTCTGCCGCTCACAGTGCTCTGCGGTGTGCGCCTTCTGCCGAAAGAGGGCCGGGAGCGGTGCTTAGCTCTGCAGAGCACCGTACCTTCGTCTTTAGCCTCTCTTCTCGTCTACATCTTAGCAAAAAGCTTTTCCACTCTGTCTGGCAAGGAGAAACTGTGCCAGCCCAGAAAACATCTCCCATCGTGTTCTAGAGGCTGCACGGAGGTCTGCCGAGTGTTTTGCAAGAAGAGAAAGAAAGCTGTCCAAAACAGCTTCCAATCGAATGTTCATGTGAATAGAAAAGGCAGGAGAGTGGTCAGCTACTGTTTTCTCTCAGTTGGCATGCTGCGCACACAATCGCAGTGTTGTACAGCTTGTTTCATCACCTTTGCGAAGTTGCCGCTCTCTTCGGCTCCCGGAGACGAAGAAGCTGCTTCTTCGCGCAAAGACGATTCTGCCGCTCACAGTGCTCTGCGGTGTGCGCCTTCTGCCGAAAGAGGTCCGGGAGCGGTGCTTAGCTCTGCAGAGCACCGTACCTTCGTCTTTAGCCTCTCTTCTCGTCTACATCTTAGCAAAAAGCTTTTCCACTCTGTCTGGCAAGGAGAAACTGTGCCAGCACAGAAAACATCTCCCATCGTGTTCTAGAGGCTGCACGGAGGTCTGCCGAGTGTTTTGCAAGAAGAGAAAGAAAGTTGTCCAAAACAGCTTGCAATCGAATGTTCATGTGATTACAAAAGGCAGGAGAGTGGTCAGGTACTGTTTTCTCTCACTTGGCAAGCTGTGCACACAATCGCAGTGTTGTACAGCTTGTTTCATCACCTTTGCCAAGTTGCCGCTCTCTCCGGCTCCCGGAGACGAAGAAGCTGCTTCTTCGAGCAAAGACGATTCTGCCGCTCACAGTGCTCTGCGGTGTGCGCCTTCTGCCGAAAGAGGTCCGGGAGCGGTGCTTAGCTCTGCAGAGCACCATACCTGCTTCTTTAGTCTCTCTTCTCGTCTACATCTTAGCAAAAAGCTTTTCCACTCTCTCTGGCAAGGAGAAATTGTGCCAGCCCAGAAAACATCTCCCATTGTGTTCTAGAGGCTGCACGGAGGTCTGCCGAGTGTTTTGCAAGAAGAGAAAGAAAGTTGTCCAAAACAGCTTGCAATCGAATGTTCATGTGAATAGAAAAGGCAGGAGAGTGGTCAGGTACTGTTTTCTCTCAGTTGGCAAGCTGCGCACACAATCGCAGTGTTGTACAGCTTGTTTCATCACCTTTGCCAAGTTGCCGCTCTCTCCGGCTCCCGGAGACGAAGAAGCTGCTTCTTCGCGCAAAGACGATTCTGCCGCTCACAGTGCTCTGCGCTGTGCCCCTTCTGCCGAAAGAGGTCCGGGAGCGGTGCATAGCTCTGCAGAGCACCGTACCTTCGTCTTTAGCCTCTCTTCTCGTCTACATCTTAGCAAAAAGCTTTTCCACTCTGTCTGGCAAGGAGAAACTGTGCCAGCACAGAAAACATCTCCCATCGTGTTCTAGAGGCTGCACGGATGTCTGCCGAGTGTTTTGCAAGAAGAGAAAGAAAGTTGTCCAAAACAGCTTGCAATCGAATGTTCATGTGAATAGAAAAGGCAAGAGAGTGGTGGGGTAGTGTTTTCTCTCACTTGGCAAGCTGCGCACACAATCGCAGTGTTGTACAGCTTGTTTCATCACCTTTGCGAAGTTGCCGCTCTCTCCGGCTCCCGGAGACGAAGAAGCTGCTTCTTCGCGCAAAGACGATTCTGCCGCTCACAGTGCTCTGTGGTGTGCGCCTTCTGCCGAAAGACGCCCGGGAGCGGTGCTTAGCTCTGCAGAGCACCGTACCTTCGTCTTTAGCCTCTCTTCTCGTCTACATCTTAGCAAAAAGCTTTTCCACTCTGTCTGGCAAGGAGAAACTGTGCCAGCACAGAAAACATCTCCCATCGTGTTCTAGAGGCTGCACGGAGGTCTGCCGAGTGTTTTGCAAGAAGAGAAAGAAAGCTGTCCAAAACAGCTTGCAATCGAATGTTCATGTGAATAGAAAAGGCAGGAGAGTGGTCAGCTACTGTTTTCTCTCAGTTGGCATGCTGCGCACACAATCGCAGTGTTGTACAGCTTGTTTCATCACCTTTGCCAAGTTGCCGCTCTCTCCGGCTCCCGGAGACGAAGAAGCTGCTTCTTCGCGCAAAGACGATTCTGCCGCTCACAGTGCTCTGCGGTGTGCGCCTTCTGCCGAAAGAGGTCCGGGAGCGGTGCTTAGCTCTGCAGAGCACCGTACCTTCGTCTTTAGCCTCTCTTCTCGTCTACATCTTAGCAAAAAGCTTTTCCACTCTGTCTGGCAAGGAGAAACTGTGCCAGCACAGAAAACATCTCCCATCGTGTTCTAGAGGCTGCACGGAGGTCTGCCGAGTGTTTTGCAAGAAGAGAAAGAAAGTTGTCCAAAACAGCTTGCAATCGAATGTTCATGTGATTACAAAAGGCAGGAGAGTGGTCAGGTACTGTTTTCTCTCAGTTGGCAAGCTGTGCACACAATCGCAGTGTTGTACAGCTTGTTTCATCACCTTTGCCAAGTTGCCGCTCTCTCCGGCTCCCGGAGACGAAGAAGCTGCTTCTTCGAGCAAAGACGATTCTGCCGCTCACAATGCTCTGCGGTGTGCGCCTTCTGCCGAAAGAGGTCCGGGAGCGGTGCTTAGCTCTGCAGAGCACCATACCTGCTTCTTTAGTCTCTCTTCTCGTCTACATCTTAGCAAAAACCTTTTCCACTCTGTCTGGCAAGGAGAAACTGTGCCAGCCCAGAAAACATCTCCCATTGTGTTCTAGAGGCTGCACGGTGGTCTGCCGAGTGTTTTGCAAGAAGAGAAAGAAAGTTGTCCAAAACAGCTTGCAATCGAATGTTCATGTGAATAGAAAAGGCAGGAGAGTGGTCAGGTACTGTTTTCTCTCAGTTGGCAAGCTGCGCACACAATCGCAGTGTTGTACAGCTTGTTTCATCACCTTTGCCAAGTTGCCGCTCTCTCCGGCTCCCGGAGACGAAGAAGCTGCTTCTTCGCGCAAAGACGATTCTGCCGCTCACAGTGCTCTGCGGTGTGCGCCTTCTGCCGAAAGAGGTCCGGGAGCGGTGCTTAGCTCTGCAGAGCACCGTACCTTCGTCTTTAGCCTCTCTTCTCGTCTACATCTTAGCAAAAAGCTTTTCCACTCTGTCTGGCAAGGAGAAACTGTGCCAGCACAGAAAACATCTCCCATCGTGTTCTAGAGGCTGCACGGAGGTCTGCCGAGTGTTTTGCAAGAAGAGAAAGAAAGCTGTCCAAAACAGCTTGCAATCGAATGTTCATGTGAATAGAAAAGGCAGGAGAGTGGTCAGCTACTGTTTTCTCTCAGTTGGCATGCTGCGCACACAATCGCAGTGTTGTACAGCTTGTTTCATCACCTTTGCGAAGTTGCCGCTCTCTTCGGCTCCCGGAGACGAAGAAGCTGCTTCTTCGCGCAAAGACGATTCTGCCGCTCACAGTGCTCTGCGGTGTGCGCCTTCTGCCGAAAGAGGTCCGGGAGCGGTGCTTAGCTCTGCAGAGCACCGTACCTTCGTCTTTAGCCTCTCTTCTCGTCTACATCTTAGCAAAAAGCTTTTCCACTCTGTCTGGCAAGGAGAAACTGTGCCAGCACAGAAAACATCTCCCATCGTGTTCTAGAGGCTGCACGGAGGTCTGCCGAGTGTTTTGCAAGAAGAGAAAGAAAGTTGTCCAAAACAGCTTGCAATCGAATGTTCATGTGATTACAAAAGGCAGGAGAGTGGTCAGGTACTGTTTTCTCTCAGTTGGCAAGCTGCGCACACAATCGCAGTGTTGTACAGCTTGTTTCATCACCTTTGCCAAGTTGCCGCTCTCTCCGGCTCCCGGAGACGAAGAAGCTGCTTCTTCGAGCAAAGACGATTCTGCCGCTCACAGTGCTCTGCGGTGTGCGCCTTCTGCCGAAAGAGGTCCGGGAGCGGTGCTTAGCTCTGCAGAGCACCATACCTGCTTCTTTAGTCTCTCTTCTCGTCTACATCTTAGCAAAAAGCTTTTCCACTCTGTCTGGCAAGGAGAAACTGTGCCAGCACAGAAAACATCTCCCATCGTGTTCTAGAGGCTGCACGGAGGTCTGCCGAGTGTTTTGCAAGAAGAGAAAGAAAGTTGTCCAAAACAGCTTGCAATCGAATGTTCATGTGAATAGAAAAGGCAGGAGAGTGGTCAGGTACTGTTTTCTCTCAGTTGGCAAGCTGCGCACACAATCGCAGTGTTGTACAGCTTGTTTCATCACCTTTGCCAAGTTGCCGCTCTCTCCGGCTCCCGGAGACGAAGAAGCTGCTTCTTCGCGCAAAGACGATTCTGCCGCTCACAGTGTTCTGCGCTGTGCCCCTTCTGCCGAAAGAGGTCCGGGAGCGGTGCTTAGCTCTGCAGAGCACCGTACCTTCGTCTTTAGCCTCTCTTCTCGTCTACATCTTAGCAAAAAGCTTTTCCACTCTGTCTGGCAAGGAGAAACTGTGCCAGCACAGAAAACATCTCCCATCGTGTTCTAGAGGCTGCACGGAGGTCTGCCGAGTGTTTTGCAAGAAGAGAAAGAAAGTTGTCCAAAACAGCATGCAATCGAATGTTCATGTGAATAAAAAAGGCAGGAGAGTGGTCAGGCACTGTTTTCTCTCAGTTGGCAAGCTGCGCACACAATCGCAGTGTTGTACAGCTTGTTTCATCACCTTTGCGAAGTTGCCGCTCTCTCCGGCTCCCGGAGACGAAGAAGCTGCTTCTTCGCGCAAAGACGATTCTGCCGCTCACTGTGCTCTGCGGTGTGCGCCTCCTGCCGAAAGAGGCCCGGGAGCGGTGCTTAGCTCTGCAGAGCACCGTACCTTCGTCTTTAGCCTCTCTTCTCGTCTACATCTTAGCAAAAAGCTTTTCCACTCTGTCTGGCAAGGAGAAACTGTGCCAGCAGAAAAAACATCTCCCAACGTCTTCTAGAGGCTGCACGGAGGTCTGCCGAGTGTTTTGCAAGAAGAGAAAGAAAGGTGTCCAAAACAGCTTGCAATCGAATGTTCATGTGAATAGAAAAGGCAGGAGAGTGGTCAGGTACTGTTTTCTCTCAGTTGGCAAGCTGCGCACACAATCGCAGTGTTGTACAGCTTGTTTCATCACCTTTGCCAAGTTGCCGCTCTCTCCGGCTCCCGGAGACGAAGAAGCTGCTTCTTCGCGCAAAGACGATTCTGCCGCTCACAGTGCTCTGCGCTGTGCCCCTTCTGCCGAAAGAGGTCCGGGAGCGGTGCTTAGCTCTGCAGAGCACCGTACCTTCGTCTTTAGCCTCTCTTCTCGTCTACATCTTAGCAAAAAGCTTTTCCACTCTGTCTGGCAAGGAGAAACTGTGCCAGCACAGAAAACATCTCCCATCGTCTTCTAGAGGCTGCACGGAGGTCTGCCGAGTGTTTTGCAAGAAGAGAAAGAAAGTTGTCCAAAACAGCTTGCAATCGAATGTTCATGTGAATAGAAAAGGCAGGAGAGTGGTCAGGTACTGTTTTCTCTCAGATGGCAAGCTGCGCACACAATCGCAGTGTTGTACAGCTTGTTTCATCACCTTTGCGAAGCTGCCGCTCTCTCCGGCTCCCGGAGACGAAGAAGCTGCTTCTTCGCGCAAAGACGATTCTGCCGCTCACAGTGCTCTGCGCTGTGCGCCTTCTGCCGAAAGAGGTCCGGGAGCGGTGCTTAGCTCTGCAGAGCACCGTACCTTCGTCTTTAGCCTCTCTTCTCGTCTACATCTTAGCAAAAAGCTTTTCCACTCTGTCTGGCAAGGAGAAACTGTGCCAGCACAGAAAACATCTCCCATCGTGTTCTAGAGGCTGCACGGAGGTCTGCCGAGTGTTTTGCAAGAAGAGAAAGAAAGTTGTCCAAAACAGCATGCAATCGAATGTTCATGTGAATAGAAAAGGCAGGAGAGTGGTCAGGCACTGTTTTCTCTCAGTTGGCAAGCTGCGCACACAATCGCAGTGTTGTACAGCTTGTTTCATCACCTTTGCGAAGTTGCCGCTCTCTCCGGCTCCCGGAGACGAAGAAGCTGCTTCTTCGCGCAAAGACGATTCTGCCGCTCACTGTGCTCTGCGGTGTGCGCCTCCTGCCGAAAGAGGCCCGGGAGCGGTGCTTAGCTCTGCAGAGCACCGTACCTTCGTCTTTAGCCTCTCTTCTCGTCTACATCTTAGCAAAAAGCTTTTCCACTCTGTCTGGCAAGGAGAAACTGTGCCAGCAGAAAAAACATCTCCCAACGTCTTCTAGAGGCTGCACGGAGGTCTGCCGAGTGTTTTGCAAGAAGAGAAAGAAAGGTGTCCAAAACAGCTTGCAATCGAATGTTCATGTGAATAGAAAAGGCAGGAGAGTGGTCAGGTACTGTTTTCTCTCACTTGGCAAGCTGCGCACACAATCGCAGTGTTGTACAGCTTGTTTTATCACCTTTGCGAAGCTGCCGCTCTCTCCGGCTCCCGGAGACGAAGAAGCTGCTTCTTCGCGCAAAGACGATTCTGCCTCTCACAGTGCTCTGCGGTGTGCGCCTTCTGCCGAAAGAGGTCCGGGAGCGGTGCTTAGCTCTGCAGAGCACCGTGCCTTCGTCTTTAGCCTCTCTTCTCGTCTACATCTTAGCAAAAAGCTTTTCCACTCTGTCTGGCAAGGAGAAACTGTGCCAGCACAGAAAACATCTCCCATCGTGTTCTAGAGGCTGCACGGAGGTCTGCCGAGTGTTTTGCAAGAAGAGAAAGAAAGTTGTCCAAAACAGCTTGCAATCGAATGTTCATGTGAATAGAAAAGGCAGGAGAGTGGTCAGGTACTATTTTCTCTCAGTTGGCAAGCTGCGCACACAATCGCAGTGTTGTACAGCTTGTTTCATCACCTTTGCCAAGTTGCCGCTCTCTCCGGCTCCCGGAGACGAAGAAGCTGCTTCTTCGCGCAAAGACGATTCTGCCGCTCACAGTGCTCTGCGGTGTGCGCCTTCTGCCGAAAGAGGTCCGGGAGCGGTGCTTAGCTCTGCAGAGCACCGTACCTTCGTCTTTAGCCTCTCTTCTCGTCTACATCTTAGCAAAAAGCTTTTCCACTCTGTCTGGCAAGGAGAAACTGTGCCAGCACAAAAAACATCTCCCATCGTGTTCTAGAGGCTGCACGGAGGTCTGCCGAGTGTTTTGCAAGAAGAGAAAGAAAGTTGTCCAAACCAGCTTGCAATCGAATGTTCATGTGAATAGAAAAGGCAGGAGAGTGCTCAGGTACTGTTTTCTCTCAGTTGGCAAGCTGCGCACACAATCGCAGTGTTGTACAGCTTGTTTCATCACCTTTGCGAAGCTGCCGCTCTCTCCGGCTCCCGGAGACGAAGAAGCTGTTTTTTCGCGCAAAGACGATTCTGCCGCTCACAGTGCTCTGCAGTGTGTGTCCTCTGCCGAAAAGGCCAGGGAGCGGTGCTTAGCTCTGCAGAGCACCGTGCCTTCGTCTTTAGCCTCTCTTCTCGTCTACATCTTAGCAAAAAGCTTTTCCACTCTGTCTGGCAAGGAGAAACTGTGCCAGCACAGAAAACATCTCCCATCGTGTTCTAGAGGCTGCACGGAGGTCTGCCGAGTGTTTTGCAAGAAGAGAAAGAAAGTTGTCCAAAACAGCTTGCAATCGAATGTTCATGTGAATAGAAAGGCAGGAGAGTGGTCAGGTACTGTTTTCTCTCAGTTGGCAAGCTGCGCACACAATCGCAGTGTTGTACAGCTTGTTTCATCACCTTTGCGAAGCTGCCGCTCTCTCCGGCTCCCTGAGACGAAGAAGCTGCTTCTTCGCGCAAAGACGATTCTGCCGCTCACAGTGCTCAGCGGTGTGCGCCTTCTGCCGAAAGAGGGCCGGGAGCGGTGCTTAGCTCTGCAGAGCACCGTACCTTCGTCTTTAGCCTCTCTTCTCGTCTACATCTTAGCAAAAAGCTTTTCCACTCTGTCTGGCAAGGAGAAACTGTGCCAGCACAAAAAACATCTCCCATCGTGTTCTAGAGGCTGCACGGAGGTCTGCCGAGTGTTTTGCAAGAAGAGAAAGAAAGTTGTCCAAAACAGCTTGCAATCGAATGTTCAAGTGATTACAAAAGGCAGGAGAGTGGTCAGGTACTGTTTTCTCTCAGTTGGCAAGCTGCGCACACAATCGCAGTGGTGTACAGCTTGTTTCATCACCTTTGCCAAGTTGCCGCTCTCTCCGGCTCCCGGAGACGAAGAAGCTGCTTCTTCGCGCAAAGACGATTCTGCCGCTCACAGTGCTCTGCGGTGTGCGCATTCTGCCGAAAGAGGTCCGGGAGCGGTGCTTAGCTCTGCAGAGCACCGTACCTTCGTCTTTAGCCTCTCTTCTCGTCTACATCTTAGCAAAAAGCTTTTCCACTCTGTCTGGCAAGGAGAAACTGTGCCAGCACAGAAAACATCTCCCATCGTGTTCTAGAGGCTGCACGGAGGTCTGCTGAGTGTTTTGCAAGAAGAGAAAGAAAGTTGTCCAAAACAGCTTGCAATCGAATGTTCATGTGATTACAAGAAGCAGGAGAGTGGTCAGGTACTGTTTTCTCTCAGTTGGCAAGCTGCGTACACAATTGCAGTGTTGTACAGCTTGTTTCATCACCTTTGCCAAGTTGCCGCTCTCTCCGGCTCCCGGAGACGAAGAAGCTGCTTCTTCGCGCAAAGACGATTCTGCCGCTCACAGTGCTCTGCGGTGTGCGCCTTCTGCCGAAAGAGGTCCGGGAGCGGTGCTTTGCTCTGCAGAGCACCGTGCCTTCGTCTTTAGCCTCTCTTCTCGTCTACATCTTAACAAAAAGCTTTTCCACTCTGTCTGGCAAGGAGAAACTGTGCCAGCACAGAAAACATCTCCCATCGTGTTCTAGAGGCTGCACGGAGGTCTGCCGAGTGTTTTGCAAGAAGAGAAAGAAAGTTGTCCAAAACAGCTTGCAATCGAATGTTCATGTGAATAGAAAAGGCAGGAGAGTGGTCAGGTACTGTTTTCTCTCAGTTGGCAAGCTGCGCACACAATCGCAGTGTTGTACAGCTTGTTTCATCACCTTTGCCAAGTTGCCGCTCTCTCCGGCTCCCGGAGACGAAGAAGCTGCTTCTTCGCGCAAAGACGATTCTGCCGCTCACAGTGCTCTACGCTGTGCGCCTTCTGCCGAAAGACGCCCGGGAGCGGTGCTTAGCTCTGCAGAGCACCGTACCTTCGTCTTTAGCCTCTCTTCTCGTCTACATCTTAGCAAAAAGCTTTTCCACTCTGTCTGGCAAGGAGAAACTGTGCCAGCACAGAAAACATCTCCCATCGTGTTCTAGAGGCTGCACGGAGGTAGGCGAGTGTTTTGCAAGAAGAGAAAGAAAGTTGTCCAAAACAGCTTGCAATCGAATGTTCATGTGAATAGAAAAGGCAGGAGAGTGGTCAGGTACTGTTTTCTCTCAGTTGGCAAGCTGCGCACACAATCGCAGTGTTGTACAGCTTGTTTCATCACCTTTGCGAAGTTGCCGCTCTCTCCGGCTCCCGGAGACGAAGAAGCTGCTTCTTCGCGCAAGACGATTCTGCCGCTCACAGTGATCTGCGGTGTGCGCCTTCTGCCGAAAGAGGGCCGGGAGCGGTGCTTAGCTCTGCAGAGCACCGTACCTTCGTCTTTAGCCTCTCTTCTCGTCTACATCTTAGCAAAAACCTTTTCCGCTCTGTCTGGCAAGGAGAAACTGTGCCAGCACAGAAAACATCTCCCATCGTGTCTAGAAGCTGCACGGAGGTCTGCCGAGTGTTTTGTAAGAAGAGAAAGATAGTTGTCCAAAACAGCTTGCAATCGAATGTTCATGTGAATAGAAAAGGCAGGAGAGTGGTCAGGTACTGTTTTCTCTCAGTTGGCAAGCTGCGCACACAATCGCAGTGTTGTACAGCTTGTTTCATCACCTTTGCGAAGTTGCCGCTCTCTCCGGCTCCCGGAGACGAAGAAGCTGCTTCTTCGCGCAAAGACGATTCTGCCGCTCACAGTGCTCTGCGGTGTGCCCCTTCTGCCGAAAGAGGTCCGGGAGCGGTGCTTAGCTCTGCAGAGCACCGTGCCTTCGTCTTTAGCCTCTCTTCTCGTCTACATCTTAGCAAAAAGCTTTCCACTCTGTCTGGCAAGGAGAAACTGTGCCAGCACAGAAAACATCTCCCATCGTGTTCTAGAGGCTGCACGGAGGTCTGCCGAGTGTTTTGCAAGAAGAGAAAGAAAGTTGTCCAAAACAGCATGCAATCGAATGTTCATGTGAATAAAAAAGGCAGGAGAGTGGTCAGGTACTGTTTTCTCTCAGTTGGCAAGCTGCGCACACAATCGCAGTATTGTACAGCTTGTTTCATCACCTTTGCGAAGTTGCCGCTCTCTCCGGCTCCCGGAGACGAAGAAGCTGCTTCTTCGCGCAAAGACGATTCTGCCGCTCACTGTGCTCTGCGGTGTGCGCCTCCTGCCGAAAGAGGCCCGGGAGCGGTGCTTAGCTCTGCAGAGCACCGTACCTTCGTCTTTAGCCTCTCTTCTCGTCTACATCTTAGCAAAAAGCTTTTCCACTCTGTCTGGCAAGGAGAAACTGTGCCAGCAGAAAAAACATCTCCCAACGTCTTCTAGAGGCTGCACGGAGGTCTGCCGAGTGTTTTGCAAGAAGAGAAAGAAAGGTGTCCAAAACAGCTTGCAATCGAATGTTCATGTGAATAGAAAAGGCAGGGGAGTGGTCAGGTACTGTTTTCTCTCACTTGGCAAGCTGCGCACACAATCGCAGTGTTGTACAGCTTGTTTCATCACCTTTGCGAAGCTGCCGCTCTCTCCGGCTCCCGGAGACGGAGAAGCTGCTTCTTCGCGCAAAGACGATTCTGCCGCTCACAGTGCTCTGCAGTGTGTGTCCTCTGCCGAAAAGGCCAGGGAGCGGTGCTTAGCTCTGCAGAGCACCGTACCTTCGTCTTTAGCCTCTCTTCTCGTCTACATCTTAGCAAAAAGCTTTTCCACTCTGTCTGGCAAGGAGAAACTGTGCCAGCACAGAAAACATCTCCCATCGTGTTCTAGAGGCTGCACGGAGGTCTGCCGAGTGTTTTGCAAGAAGAGAAAGAAAGTTGTCCAAAACAGCTTGCAATCGAATGTTCATGTGAATAGAAAGGCAGGAGAGTGGTCAGGTACTGTTTTCTCTCAGTTGGCAAGCTGCGCACACAATCGCAGTGTTGTACAGCTTGTTTCATCACCTTTGCGAAGCTGCCGCTCTCTCCGGCTCCCTGAGACGAAGAAGCTGCTTCTTCGCGCAAAGACGATTCTGCCGCTCACAGTGCTCTGCGGTGTGCGCCTTCTGCCGAAAGAGGTCCGGGAGCGGTGCTTAGCTCTGCAGAGCACCGTACCTTCGTCTTTAGCCTCTCTTCTCGTCTACATCTTAGCAAAAAGCTTTTCCACTCTGTCTGGCAAGGAGAAACTGTGCCAGCACAAAAAACATCTCCCATCGTGTTCTAGAGGCTGCACGGAGGTCTGCCGAGTGTTTTGCAAGAAGAGAAAGAAAGTTGTCCAAAACAGCTTGCAATCGAATGTTCAAGTGATTACAAAAGGCAGGAGAGTGGTCAGGTACTGTTTTCTCTCAGTTGGCAAGCTGCGCACACAATCGCAGTGGTGTACAGCTTGTTTCATCACCTTTGCGAAGTTGCCGCTCTCTCCGGCTCCCGGAGACGAAGAAGCTGCTTCTTCGCGCAAAGACGATTCTGCCGCTCACAGTGCTCTGCGGTGTGCGCATTCTGCCGAAAGAGGTCCGGGAGCGGTGCTTAGCTCTGCAGAGCACCGTGCCTTCGTCTTTAGCCTCTCTTCTCGTCTACATCTTAGCAAAAAGGTTTTCCACTCTGTCTGGCAAGGAGAAACTGTGCCAGCACAGAAAACATCTCCCATCGTGTTCTAGAGGCTGCACGGAGGTCTGCTGAGTGTTTTGCAAGAAGAGAAAGAAAGTTGTCCAAAACAGCTTGCAATCGAATGTTCATGTGATTACAAGAAGCAGGAGAGTGGTCAGGTACTGTTTTCTCTCAGTTGGCAAGCTGCGTACACAATCGCAGTGTTGTACAGCTTGTTTCATCACCTTTGCGAAGTTGCCGCTCTCTCCGGCTCCCGGAGACGAAGAAGCTGCTTCTTCGCGCAAAGACGATTCTGCCGCTCACAGTGCTCTGCGGTGTGCGCCTTCTGCCGAAAGAGGTCCGGGAGCGGTGCTTAGCTCTGCAGAGCACCGTGCCTTCGTCTTTAGCCTCTCTTCTCGTCTACATCTTAACAAAAAGCTTTTCCACTCTGTCTGGCAAGGAGAAACTGTGCCAGCACAGAAAACATCTCCCATCGTGTTCTAGAGGCTGCACGGAGGTCTGCCGAGTGTTTTGCAAGAAGAGAAAGAAAGTTGTCCAAAACAGCTTGCAATCGAATGTTCATGTGAATAGAAAAGGCAGGAGAGTGGTCAGGTACTGTTTTCTCTCAGTTGGCAAGCTGCGCACACAATCGCAGTGTTGTACAGCTTGTTTCATCACCTTTGCGAAGTTGCCGCTCTCTCCGGCTCCCGGAGACGAAGAAGCTGCTTCTTCGCGCAAAGACGATTCTGCCGCTCACAGTGCTCTACGCTGTGCGCCTTCTGCCGAAAGACGCCCGGGAGCGGTGCTTAGCTCTGCAGAGCACCGTACCCTCGTCTTTAGCCTCTCTTCTCGTCTACATCTTAGCAAAAAGCTTTTCCACTCTGTCTGGCAAGGAGAAACTGTGCCAGCACAGAAAACATCTCCCATCGTGTTCTAGAGGCTGCACGGAGGTCTGCCGAGTGTTTTGCAAGAAGAGAAAGAAAGTTGTCCAAAACAGCTTGCAATCGAATGTTCATGTGAATAGAAAAGGCAGGAGAGTGGTCAGGTACTGTTTTCTCTCAGTTGGCAAGCTGCGCACACAATCGCAGTGTTGTACAGCTTGTTTCATCACCTTTGCGAAGTTGCCGCTCTCTCCGGCTCCCGGAGACGAAGAAGCTGCTTCTTCGCGCAAGACGATTCTGCCGCTCACAGTGATCTGCGGTGTGCGCCTTCTGCCGAAAGAGGTCCGGGAGCGGTGCTTAGCTCTGCAGAGCACCGTACCTTCGTCTTTAGCCTCTCTTCTCGTCTACATCTTAGCAAAAACCTTTTCCACTCTGTCTAGCAAGGAGAAACTGTGCCAGCACAGAAAACATCTCCCATCGTGTTCTAGAAGCTGCACGGAGGTCTGCCGAGTGTTTTGCAAGAAGAGAAAGAAAGTTGTCCAAAACAGCTTGCAATCGAATGTTCATGTGAATAGAAAAGGCAGGAGAGTGGTCAGGTACTGTTTTCTCTCAGTTGGCAAGCTGCGCACACAATCGCAGTGTTGTACAGCTTGTTTCATCACCTTTGCGAAGTTGCCGCTCTCTCCGGCTCCCGGAGACGAAGAAGCTGCTTCTTCGCGCAAAGACGATTCTGCCGCTCACAGTGCTCTGCGGTGTGCCCCTTCTGCCGAAAGAGGTCCGGGAGCGGTGCTTAGCTCTGCAGAGCACCGTGCCTTCGTCTTCAGCCTCTCTTCTCGTCTACATCTTAGCAAAAAGCTTTCCACTCTGTCTGGCAAGGAGAAACTGTGCCAGCACAGAAAACATCTCCCATCGTGTTCTAGAGGCTGCACGGAGGTCTGCCGAGTGTTTTGCAAGAAGAGAAAGAAAGTTGTCCAAAACAGCTTGCAATCGAATGTTCATGTGAATAGAAACGGCAGGAGAGTGGTCAGGTACTCTTTTCTCTCACTTGGCAAGCTGCGCACACAATCGCAGTGTTGTACAGCTTGTTTCATCACCTTTGCGAAGTTGCCGCTCTCTCTGGCTCCCGGAGACGAAGAAGCTGCTTCTTCGCGCAAAGACGATTCTGCCGCTCACAGTGCTCTGCGGTGTGCGCCTTCTGCCGAAGGAGGGCCGGGAGCGGTGCTTAGCTCTGCAGAGCACCGTACCTTCGTCTTTAGCCTCTCTTCTCGTCTACATCTTAGCAAAAACCTTTTCCACTCTGTCTAGCAAGGAGAAACTGTGCCAGCACAGAAAATATCTCCCATCGTGTTCTAGAAGCTGCACGGAGGTCTGCCGAGTGTTTTGCAAGAAGAGAAAGAAAGTTGTCCAAAACAGCTTGCAATCGAATGTTCATGTGAATAGAAAAGGCAGGAGAGTGGTCAGGTACTGTTTTCTCTCAGTTGGCAAGCTGCGAACACAATCGCAGTGTTGTACAGCTTGTTTCATCACCTTTGCGAAGTTGCCGCTCTCTCCGGCTCCCGGAGACGAAGAAGCTGCTTCTTCGCGCAAAGACGATTCTGCCGCTCACAGTGCTCTGCGGTGTGCGCCTTCTGCCGAAAGACTCCCGGGAGCGGTGCTTAGCTCTGCAGAGCACCGTACCTTCGTCTTTAGCCTCTCTTCTCGTCTACATCTTAGCAAAAAGCTTTTCCACTCTGTCTGGCAAGGAGAAACTGTGCCAGCACAGAAAACATCTCCCATCGTCTTCTAGAGGCTGCACGGAGGTCTGCCGAGTGTTTTGCAAGAAGAGAAAGAAAGTTGTCCAAAACAGCTTGCAATCGAATGTTCATGTGACTAGAAAAGGCAGGAGAGTGGTCAGGTACTGTTTTCTCTCAGTTGGCAAGCTGCGCACACAATCGCAGTGTTGTACAGCTTGTTTCATCACCTTTGCGAAGTTGCCGCTCTCTTCGGCTCCCGGAGACGAAGAAGCTGCTTCTTCGCGCAAAGACGATTCTGCCGCTCACAGTGCTCTGCGGTGTGCGCCTTCTGCCGAAAGGGGCCCGGGAGCGGTGCTTAGCTCTGCAGAGCACCGTACCTTCGTCTTTAGCCTCTCTTCTCGTCTACATCTTAGCAAAAAGCTTTTCCACTCTGTCTGGCAAGGAGAAACTGTGCCAGCACAGAAAACATCTCCCATCGTCTTCTAGAGGCTGCACGGAGGTCTGCCGAGTGTTTTGCAAGAAGAGAAAGAAAGTTGTCCAAAACAGCTTGCAATCGAATGTTCATGTGAATAGAAAAGGCAGGAGAGTGGTCTGGTACTGTTTTCTCTCAGTTGGCAAGCTGCGCACACAATCGCAGTGTTGTACAGCTTGTTTCATCACCTTTGCGAAGCTGCCGCTCTCTCCGGCTCCCGGAGACGAAGAAGCTGCTTCTTCGCGCAAAGACGATTCTGCCGCTCACAGTGCTCCGCGGTGTGCGCCTTCTGCCCAAAGAGGTCCGGGAGCGGTGCTTAGCTCTGCAGAGCACCGTACCTTCGTCTTTAGCCTCTCTTCTCGTCTACATCTTAGTAAAAAGCTTTTCCACTCTGTCTGGCAAGGAGAAACTGTGCCAGCACAAAAAACATCTCCCATCGTGTTCTAGAGGCTGCACGGAGGTCTGCCGAGTGTTTTGCAAGAAGAGAAAGAAAGTTGTCCAAAACAGCTTGCAATCGAATGTTCATGTGATTACAAAAGGCAAGAGAGTGGTCAGGTACTGTTTTCTCTCACTTGGCAAGCTGCGCACACAATCGCAGTGGTGTACAGCTTGTTTCATCACCTTTGCGAAGCTGCCGCTCTCTCCGGCTGCCGGAGACGAAGAAGCTGCTTCTTCGCGCAAAGACGATTCTGCCGCTCACAGTGCTCTGCGGTGTGCGCCTTCTGCCGAAAGACGCCCGGGAGCGCTGCTTAGCTCTGCAGAGCACCGTACCTTCGTCTTTAGCCTCTCTTCTCGTCTACATCTTAGCAAAAAGCTTTTCCACTCTGTCTGGCAAGGAGAAACTGTGCCAGCACAAAAAACATCTCCCATCTTGTTCTAGAGGCTGCACGGAGGTCTGCCGAGTGTTTTGCAAGAAGAGAAAGAAAGTTGTCCAAAACAGCTTGCAATCGAATGTTCATGTGATTACAAAAGGCAAGAGAGTGGTCAGGTACTGTTTTCTCTCACTTGGCAAGCTGCGCACACAATCGCAGTGGTGTACAGCTTGTTTCATCACCTTTGCGAAGCTGCCGCTCTCTCCGGCTCCCGGAGACGAAGAAGCTGCTTCTTCGCGCAAAGACGATTCTGCCGCTCACAGTGCTCTGCGGTGTGCGCCTTCTGCCGAAAGACGCCCGGGAGCGCTGCTGAGCTCTGCAGAGCACCGTACCTTCGTCTTTAGCCTCTCTTCTCGTCTACATCTTAGCAAAAAGCTTTTCAACTCTGTCTGGCAAGGAGAAACTGTGCCAGCACAAAAAACATCTCCCACCGTGTTCTAGAGGCTGCACGGATGTCTGCCGAGTGTTTTGCAAGAAGAGAAAGAAAGTTGTCCAAAACAGCTTGCAATCGAATGTTCATGTGAATAGAAAAGGCAAGAGAGTGGTGGGGTAGTGTTTTCTCTCACTTGGCAAGCTGCGCACACAATCGCAGTGTTGTACAGCTTGTTTCATCACCTTTGCGAAGTTGCCGCTCTCTCTGGCTCCCGGAGACGAAGAAGCTGCTTCTTCGCGCAAAGACGATTCTGCCGCTCACAGTGCTCTGCGGTGTGCGCCTTCTGCCGAAAGAGGGCCGGGAGCGGTGCTTAGCTCTGCAGAGAACCGTACCTTCGTCTTTAGCCTCTCTTCTCGTCTACATCTTAGCAAAAAGCTTTTCCACTCTGTCTAGCAAGGAGAAACTGTGCCAGCACAGAAAACATCTCCCATCGTGTTCTAGAGGCTGCACGGAGGTCTGCCGAGTGTTTTGCAAGAAGAGAAAGAAAGCTGTCCAAAACAGCTTGCAATCGAATGTTCATGTGAATAGAAAAGGCAGGAGAGTGGTCAGCTACTGTTTTCTCTCAGTTGGCATGCTGCGCACACAATCGCAGTTTTGTACAGCTTGTTTCATCACCTTTGCGAAGTTGCCGCTCTCTTCGGCTCCCGGAGACGAAGAAGCTGCTTCTTCGCGCAAAGACGATTCTGCCGCTCACAGTGCTCTGCGGTGTGCGCCTTCTGCCGAAAGAGGTCCGGGAGCGGTGCTTAGCTCTGCAGAGCACCGTACCTTCGTCTTTAGCCTCTCTTCTCGTCTACATCTTAGCAAAAAGCTTTTCCACTCTGTCTGGCAAGGAGAAACTGTGCCAGCACAGAAAACATCTCCCATCGTGTTCTAGAGGCTGCACGGAGGTCTGCCGAGTGTTTTGCAAGAAGAGAAAGAAAGTTGTCCAAAACAGCTTGCAATCGAATGTTCATGTGATTACAAAAGGCAGGAGAGTGGTCAGGTACTGTTTTCTCTCAGTTGGCAAGCTGCGCACACAATCGCAGTGTTGTACAGCTTGTTTCATCACCTTTGCGAAGCTGCCGCTCTCTCCGGCTCCCGGAGACGAAGAAGCTGTTTTTTCGCGCAAAGACGATTCTGCCGCTCACAGTGCTCTGCAGTGTGTGTCCTCTGCCGAAAAGGCCAGGGAGCGGTGCTTAGCTCTGCAGAGCACCGTACCTTCGTCTTTAGCCTCTCTTCTCGTCTACATCTTAGCAAAAAGCTTTTCCACTCTGTCTGGCAAGGAGAAACTGTGCCAGCACAGAAAACATCTCCCATCGTGTTCTAGAGGCTGCACGGAGGTCTGCCGAGTGTTTTGCAAGAAGAGAAAGAAAGTTGTCCAAAACAGCTTGCAATCGAATGTTCATGTGAATAGAAAGGCAGGAGAGTGGTCAGGTACTGTTTTCTCTCAGTTGGCAAGCTGCGCACACAATCGCAGTGTTGTACAGCTTGTTTCATCACCTTTGCGAAGCTGCCGCTCTCTCCGGCTCCCTGAGACGAAGAAGCTGCTTCTTCGCGCAAAGACGATTCTGCCGCTCACAGTGCTCTGCGGTGTGCGCCTTCTGCCGAAAGAGGTCCGGGAGCGGTGCTTAGCTCTGCAGAGCACCGTACCTTCGTCTTTAGCCTCTCTTCTCGTCTACATCTTAGCAAAAAGCTTTTCCACTCTGTCTGGCAAGGAGAAACTGTGCCAGCACAAAAAACATCTCCCATCGTGTTCTAGAGGCTGCACGGAGGTCTGCCGAGTGTTTTGCAAGAAGAGAAAGAAAGTTGTCCAAAACAGCTTGCAATCGAATGTTCAAGTGATTACAAAAGGCAGGAGAGTGGTCAGGTACTGTTTTCTCTCAGTTGGCAAGCTGCGCACACAATCGCAGTGGTGTACAGCTTGTTTCATCACCTTTGCGAAGTTGCCGCTCTCTCCGGCTCCCGGAGACGAAGAAGCTGCTTCTTCGCGCAAAGACGATTCTGCCGCTCACATTGCTCTGCGGTGTGCGCCTTCTGCCGAAAGACTCCCGGGAGCGGTGCTTAGCTCTGCAGAGCACCGTACCTTCGTCTTTAGCCTCTCTTCTCGTCTACATCTTAGCAAAAAGCTTTTCCACTCTGTCTGGCAAGAAGAAACTGTGCCAGCACAGAAAACATCTCCCATCGTCTTCTAGAGGCTGCACGGAGGTCTGCCGAGTGTTTTGCAAGAAGAGAAAGAAAGTTGTCCAAAACAGCTTGCAATCGAATGTTCATGTGACTAGAAAAGGCAGGAGAGTGGTCAGGTACTGTTTTCTCTCAGTTGGCAAGCTGCGCACACAATCGCAGTGTTGTACAGCTTGTTTCATCACCTTTGCGAAGTTGCCGCTCTCTTCGGCTCCCGGAGACGAAGAAGCTGCTTCTTCGCGCAAAGACGATTCTGCCGCTCACAGTGCTCTGCGGTGTGCGCCTTCTGCCGAAAGGGGCCCGGGAGCGGTGCTTAGCTCTGCAGAGCACCGTACCTTCGTCGTTAGCCTCTCTTCTCGTCTACATCTTAGCAAAAACCTTTTCCACTCTGTCTGGCAAGGAGAAACTGTGCCAGCACAGAAAACATCTCCCATCGTGTTCTAGAGGCTGCACGGAGGTCTGCCGAGTGTTTTGCAAGAAGAGAAAGAAAGTTGTCCAAAACAGCTTGCAATCGAATGTTCATGTGAATAGAAAAGGCAGGAGAGTGGTCTGGTACTGTTTTCTCTCAGTTGGCAAGCTGCGCACACAATCGCAGTGTTGTACAGCTTGTTTCATCACCTTTGCGAAGCTGCCGCTCTCTCCGGCTCCCGGAGACGAAGAAGCTGCTTCTTCGCGCAAAGACGATTCTGCCGCTCACAGTGCTCTGCGGTGTGCGCCTTCTGCCCAAAGAGGTCCGGGAGCGGTGCTTAGCTCTGCAGAGCACCGTACCTTCGTCTTTAGCCTCTCTTCTCGTCTACATCTTAGCAAAAAGCTTTTCCACTCTGTCTGGCAAGGAGAAATTGTGCCAGCACAAAAAACATCTCCCATCGTGTTCTAGAGGCTGCACGGAGGTCTGCCGAGTGTTTTGCAAGAAGAGAAAGAAAGTTGTCCAAAACAGCTTGCAATCGAATGTTCATGTGAATAGAAAAGGCAAGAGAGTGGTGGGGTAGTGTTTTCTCTCACTTGGCAAGCTGCGCACACAATCGCAGTGTTGTACAGCTTGTTTCATCACCTTTGCGAAGTTGCCGCTCTCTCTGGCTCCCGGAGACGAAGAAGCTGCTTCTTCGCGCAAAGACGATTCTGCCGCTCACAGTGCTCTGCGGTGTGCGCCTTCTGCCGAAAGAGGGCCGGGAGCGGTGCTTAGCTCTGCAGAGCACCGTACCTTCGTCTTTAGCCTCTCTTCTCGTCTACATCTTAGCAAAAAGCTTTTCCACTCTGTCTGGCAAGGAGAAACTGTGCCAGCACAGAAAACATCTCCCATCGTGTTCTAGAGGCTGCACGGAGGTCTGCCGAGTGTTTTGCAAGAAGAGAAAGAAAGTTGTCCAAAACAGCTTTCAATCGAATGTTCATGTGATTACAAAAGGCAGGAGAGTGGTCAGGTACTGTTTTCTCTCACTTGGCAAGCTGCGCACACAATCGCAGTGTTGTACAGCTTGTTTCATCACCTTTGCCAAGTTGCCGCTCTCTCCGGCTCCCGGAGACGAAGAAGCTGCTTCTTCGAGCAAAGACGATTCTGCCGCTCACAGTGCTCTGCGGTGTGCGCCTTCTGCCGAAAGAGGTCCGGGAGCGGTGCTTAGCTCTGCAGAGCACCATACCTGCTTCTTTAGTCTCTCTTCTCGTCTACATCTTAGCAAAAAGCTTTTCCACTCTGTCTGGCAAGGAGAAACTGTGCCAGCACAGAAAACATCTCCCATCGTCTTCTAGAGGCTGCACGGAGGTCTGCCGAGTGTTTTGCAAGAAGAGAAAGAAAGTTGTCCAAAACAGCTTGCAATCGAATGTTCATGTGAATAGAAAAGGCAGGAGAGTGGTCAGGTACTGTTTTCTCTCAGTTGGCAAGCTGCGCACACAATCGCAGTGTTGTACAGCTTGTTTCATCACCTTTGCCAAGTTGCCGCTCTCTCCGGCTCCCGGAGACGAAGAAGCTGCTTCTTCGCGCAAAGACGATTCTGCCGCTCACAGTGCTCTGCGCTGTGCCCCTTCTGCCGAAAGAGGTCCGGGAGCGGTGCTTAGCTCTGCAGAGCACCGTACCTTCGTCTTTAGCCTCTCTTCTCGTCTACATCTTAGCAAAAAGCTTTTCCACTCTGTCTGGCAAGGAGAAACTGTGCCAGCACAGAAAACATCTCCCATCGTCTTCTAGAGGCTGCACGGAGGTCTGCCGAGTGTTTTGCAAGAAGAGAAAGAAAGTTGTCCAAAACAGCTTGCAATCGAATGTTCATGTGAATAGAAAAGGCAGGAGAGTGGTCAGGTACTGTTTTCTCTCAGATGGCAAGCTGCGCACACAATCGCAGTGTTGTACAGCTTGTTTCATCACCTTTGCGAAGCTGCCGCTCTCTCCGGCTCCCGGAGACGAAGAAGCTGCTTCTTCGCGCAAAGACGATTCTGCCGCTCACAGTGCTCTGCGCTGTGCGCCTTCTGCCGAAAGATGTCCGGGAGCGGTGCTTAGCTCTGCAGAGCACCGTACCTTCGTCTTTAGCCTCTCTTCTCGTCTACATCTTAGCAAAAAGCTTTTCCACTCTGTCTGGCAAGGAGAAACTGTGCCAGCACAGAAAACATCTCCCATCGTCTTCTAGAGGCTGCACGGAGGTCTGCCGAGTGTTTTGCAAGAAGAGAAAGAAAGTTGTCCAAAACAGCATGCAATCGAATGTTCATGTGAATAAAAAAGGCAGGAGAGTGGTCAGGTACTGTTTTCACTCAGTTGGCAAGAAGCGCACACAATCGCAGTGTTGTACAGCTTGTTTCATCACCTTTGCGAAGCTGCCGCTCTCTCCGGCTCCCGGAGACGAAGAAGCTGCTTCTTCGCGCAAAGACGATTCTGCCGCTCACTGTGCTCTGCGGTGTGCGCCTCCTGCCGAAAGAGGCCCGGGAGCGGTGCTTAGCTCTGCAGAGCACCGTACCTTCGTCTTTAGCCTCTCTTCTCGTCTACATCTTAGCAAAAAGCTTTTCCACTCTGTCTGGCAAGGAGAAACTGTGCCAGCAGAAAAAACATCTCCCAACGTCTTCTAGAGGCTGCACGGAGGTCTGCCGAGTGTTTTGCAAGAAGAGAAAGAAAGGTGTCCAAAACAGCTTGCAATCGAATGTTCATGTGAATAGAAAAGGCAGGAGAGTGGTCAGGTACTGTTTTCTCTCACTTGGCAATCTGCGCACACAATCGCAGTGTTGTACAGCTTGTTTCATCACCTTTGCGAAGCTGCCGCTCTCTCCGGCTCCCGGAGACGAAGAAGCTGCTTCTTCGCGCAAAGACGATTCTGCCGCTCACAGTGCTCTGCGGTGTGCGCCTTCTGCCGAAAGAGGTCCGGGAGCGGTGCTTAGCTCTGCAGAGCACCGTGCCTTCGTCTTTAGCCTCTCTTCTCGTCTACATCTTAGCAAAAAGCTTTTCCACTCTGTCTGGCAAGGAGAAACTGTGCCAGCACAGAAAACATCTCCCATCGTGTTCTAGAGGCTGCACGGAGGTCTGCCGAGTGTTTTGCAAGAAGAGAAAGAAAGTTGTCCAAAACAGCTTGCAATCGAATGTTCATGTGAATAGAAAAGGCAGGAGAGTGCTCAGGTACTGTTTTCTCTCAGTTGGCAAGCTGCGCACACAATCGCAGTGTTGTACAGCTTGTTTCATCACCTTTGCGAAGCTGCCGCTCTCTCCGGCTCCCGGAGACGAAGAAGCTGTTTTTTCGCGCAAAGAACATTCTGCCGCTCACAGTGCTCTGCAGTGTGTGTCCTCTGCCGAAAAGGCCAGGGAGCGGTGCTTAGCTCTGCAGAGCACCGTACCTTCGTCTTTAGCCTCTCTTCTCGTCTACATCTTAGCAAAAAGCTTTTCCACTCTGTCTGGCAAGGAGAAACTGTGCCAGCACAGAAAACATCTCCCATCGTGTTCTAGAGGCTGCACGGAGGTCTGCCGAGTGTTTTGCAAGAAGAGAAAGAAAGTTGTCCAAAACAGCTTGCAATCGAATGTTCATGTGAATAGAAAGGCAGGAGAGTGGTCAGGTACTGTTTTCTCTCAGTTGGCAAGCTGCGCACACAATCGCAGTGTTGTACAGCTTGTTTCATCACCTTTGCGAAGCTGCCGCTCTCTCCGGCTCCCTGAGACGAAGAAGCTGCTTCTTCGCGCAAAGACGATTCTGCCGCTCACAGTGCTCTGCGGTGTGCGCCTTCTGCCGAAAGAGGTCCGGGAGCGGTGCTTAGCTCTGCAGAGCACCGTACCTTCGTCTTTAGCCTCTCTTCTCGTCTACATCTTAGCAAAAAGCTTTTCCACTCTGTCTGGCAAGGAGAAACTGTGCCAGCACAAAAAACATCTCCCATCGTGTTCTAGAGGCTGCACGGAGGTCTGCCGAGTGTTTTGCAAGAAGAGAAAGAAAGTTGTCCAAAACAGCTTGCAATCGAATGTTCAAGTGATTACAAAAGGCAGGAGAGTGGTCAGGTACTGTTTTCTCTCAGTTGGCAAGCTGCGCACACAATCGCAGTGGTGTACAGCTTGTTTCATCACCTTTGCGAAGTTGCCGCTCTCTCCGGCTCCCGGAGACGAAGAAGCTGCTTCTTCGCGCAAAGAACATTCTGCCGCTCACAGTGCTCTGCGGTGTGCGCATTCTGCCGAAAGAGGTCCGGGAGCGGTGCTTAGCTCTGCAGAGCACCGTACCTTCGTCTTTAGCCTCTCTTCTCGTCTACATCTTAGCAAAAAGCTTTTCCACTCTGTCTGGCAAGGAGAAACTGTGCCAGCACAGAAAACATCTCCCATCGTCTTCTAGAGGCTGCACGGAGGTCTGCTGAGTGTTTTGCAAGAAGAGAAAGAAAGTTGTCCAAAACAGCTTGCAATCGAATGTTCATGTGATTACAAGAAGCAGGAGAGTGGTCAGGTACTGTTTTCTCTCAGTTGGCAAGCTGCGTACACAATCGCAGTGTTGTACAGCTTGTTTCATCACCTTTGCGAAGTTGCCGCTCTCTCCGGCTCCCGGAGACGAAGAAGCTTCTTCTTCGCGCAAAGACGATTCTGCCGCTCACAGTGCTCTGCGCTGTGCGCCTTCTGCCGAAAGAGGTCCGGGAGCGGTGCTTAGCTCTGCAGAGCACCGTACCTTCGTCTTTAGCCTCTCTTCTCGTCTACATCTTAGCAAAAAGCTTTTCCACTCTGTCTGGCAAGGAGAAACTGTGCCAGCAGAAAAAACATCTCCCAACGTTTCTAGAGGCTGCACGGAGGTCTGCCGAGTGTTTTGCAAGAAGAGAAAGAAAGTTGTCCAAAACAGCTTGCAATCGAATGTTCATGTGAATAGAAAAGGCAGGAGAGTGGTCAGGTACTGTTTTCTCTCACTTGGCAAGCTGCGCACACAATCGCAGTGTTGTACAGCTTGTTTCATCACCTTTGCGAAGTTGCCGCTCTCTCCGGCTCCCGGAGACGAAGAAGCTGCTTCTTCGCGCAAAGACGATTCTGCCGCTCACAGTGCTCTGCGGTGTGCGCCTTCTGCCGAAAGAGGTCCGGGAGCGGTGCTAAGCTCTGTAGAGCACCGTGCCTTCGTCTTTAGCCTCTCTTCTCGTCTACATCTTAGCAAAAAGCTTTTCCACTCTGTCTGGCAAGGAGAAACTGTGCCAGCACAGAAAACATCTCCCATCGTGTTCTAGAGGCTGCACGGAGGTCTGCCGAGTGTTTTGCAAGAAGAGAAAGAAAGTTGTCCAAAACAGCTTGCAATCGAATGTTCATGTGAATAGAAAAGGCAGGAGAGTGGTCAGGTAATGTTTTCTCTCAGTTGGCAAGCTGCGCACACAATCGCAGTGTTGTACAGCTTGTTTCATCACCTTTGCGAAGCTGCCGCTCTCTCCGGCTCCCGGAGACGAAGAAGCTTCTTCTTCGCGCAAAGACGATTCTGCCGCTCACAGTGCTCTGCGGTGTGCGCCTTCTGCCGAAAGAGGTCCGGGAGCGGTGCTTAGCTCTGCAGAGCACCGTACCTTCGTCTTTAGCCTCTCTTCTCGTCTACATCTTAGCAAAAAGCTTTTCCACTCTGTCTGGCAAGGAGAAACTGTGCCAGCACAGAAAACATCTCCCATCGTGTTCTAGAGGCTGCACGGAGGTCTGCCAAGTGTTTTGCAAGAAGAGAAAGAAAGTTGTCCAAAACAGCTTGCAATCGAATGTTCATGTGATTACAAAAGGCAGGAGAGTGGTCAGGTACTGTTTTCTCTCAGTTGGCAAACTGCGTACACAATCGCAGTGTTGTACAGCTTGTTTCATCACCTTTGCGAAGTTGCCGCTCTCTCCGGCTCCCGGAGACGAAGAAGCTGCTTCTTCGCGCAAAGACGATTCTGCCGCTCACAGTGCTCTGCGGTGTGCGCCTTCTGCCGAAAGAGGTCCAGGAGCGGTGCTTAGCTCTGCAGAGCACCGTACCTTCGTCTTTAGCCTCTCTTCTCGCCTACATCTTAGCAAAAAGCTTTTCCGCTCTGTCTGGCAAGGAGAAACTGTGCCAGCACAAAAAACATCTCCCATCGTGTTCTAGAGGTGTAAGGAGGTCTGCCGAGTGTTTTGCAAGAAGAGAAAGAAAGGTGTCCAAAACAGCTTGCAATCGAATGTTCATGTGAATAGAAAAGGCAGGAGAGTGGTCAGGTACTGTTTTCTCTCAGTTGGCAAACTGCGTCCACAATCGCAGTGTTGTACAGCTTGTTTCATCACCTTTGCGAAGCTGCCGCTCTCTCCGGCTCCCGGAGACGAAGAAGCTGCTTCTTCGCGCAAAGACGATTCTGCCGCTCACAGTGCTCTGCGCTGTGCGCCTTCTGCCGAAAGAGGTCCGGGAGCGGTGCTTAGCTCTGCAGAGCACCGTACCTTCGTCTTTAGCCTCTCTTCTCGTCTACATCTTAGCAAAAAGCTTTTCCACTCTGTCTGCCAAGGAGAAACTGTGCCAGCACAAAAAACATCTCCCATCGTGTTCTAGAGGCTGCACGGAGGTCTGCCGAGTGTTTTGCAAGAAGAGAAAGAAAGTTGTCTAAACCAGCTTGCAATCGAATGTTCATGTGAATAGAAAAGGCAGGAGAGTGCTCAGGTACAGTTTTCTCTCAGTTGGCAAGCTGCGCACACAATCGCAGTGTTGTACAGCTTGTTTCATCACCTTTGCGAAGCTGCCGCTCTCTCCGGCTCCCGGAGACGAAGAAGCTGTTTTTTCGCGCAAAGAACATTCTGCCGCTCACAGTGCTCTGCAGTGTGTGTCCTCTGCCGAAAAGTCCAGGGAGCGGTGCTTAGCTCTGCAGAGCACCGTACCTTCGTCTTTAGCCTCTCTTCTCGTCTACATCTTAGCAAAAAGCTTTTCCACTCTGTCTGGCAAGGAGAAACTGTGCCAGCACAGAAAACATCTCCCATCGTGTTCTAGAGGCTGCACGGAGGTCTGCCGAGTGTTTTGCAAGAAGAGAAAGAAAGTTGTCCAAAACAGCTTGCAATCGAATGTTCATGTGAATAGAAAAGGCAGGAGAGTGGTCAGGTACTGTTTTCTCTCAGTTGGCAAGCTGCGCACACAATCGCAGTGTTGTACAGCTTGTTTCATCACCTTTGCGAAGCTGCCGCTCTCTCCGGCTCCCTGAGACGAAGAAGCTGCTTCTTCGCGCAAAGACGATTCTGCCGCTCACTGTGCTCTGCGGTGTGCGCCTTCTGCCGAAAGAGGTCCGGGAGCGGTGCTTAGCTCTGCAGAGCACCGTACCTTCGTCTTTAGCCTCTCTTCTCGTCTACATCTTAGCAAAAAGCTTTTCCACTCTGTCTGGCAAGGAGAAACTGTGCCAGCACAGAAAACATCTCCCATCGTCTTCTAGAGGCTGCACGGAGGTCTGCCGAGTGTTTTGCAAGAAGAGAAAGAAAGTTGTCCAAAACAGCTTCCAATCGAATGTTCATGTGATTACAAGAGGCAGGAGAGTGGTCAGGTACTGTTTTCTCTCAGTTGGCAAGCTGCGCACACAATCGCAGTGTTGTACAGCTTGTTTCATCACCTTTGCGAAGTTGCCGCTCTCTCCGGCTCCCGGAGACGAAGAAGCTTCTTCTTCGCGCAAAGACGATTCTGCCGCTCACAGTGCTCTGCGGTGTGCGCCTTCTGCCGAAAGAGGTCCGGGAGCGGTGCTTAGCTCTGCAGAGCACCGTGCCTTCGTCTTTAGCCTCTCTTCTCGTCTACATCTTAGCAAAAAGCTTTTCCACTCTGTCTGGCAAGGAGAAACTGTGCCAGCACAGAAAACATCTCCCATCGTGTTCTAGAGGCTGCACGGAGGTCTGCCGAGTGTTTTGCAAGAAGAGAAAGAAAGTTGTCCAAAACAGCTTGCAATCGAATGTTCATGTGAATAGAAAAGGCAGGAGAGTGGTCAGGTACTGTTTTCTCTCAGTTGGCAAGCTGCGCACACAATCGCAGTGTTGTACAGCTTGTTTCATCACCTTTGCGAAGCTGCCGCTCTCTCCGGCTCCCTGAGACGAAGAAGCTGCTTCTTCGCGCAAAGACGATTCTGCCGCTCACAGTGCTCTGCGGTGTGCGCCTTCTGCCGAAAGAGGTCCGGGAGCGGTGCTTAGCTCTGCAGAGCACCGTGCCTTCGTCTTTAGCCTCTCTTCTCGTCTACATCTTAGCAAAAAGCTTTTCCACTCTGTCTGGCAAGGAGAAACTGTGCCAGCACAGAAAACATCTCCCATCGTCTTCTAGAGGCTGCACGGAGGTCTGCCGAGTGTTTTGCAAGAAGAGAAAGAAAGTTGTCCAAAACAGCTTCCAATCGAATGTTCATGTGATTACAAGAGGCAGGAGAGTGGTCAGGTACTGTTTTCTCTCAGTTGGCAAGCTGCGCACACAATCGCAGTGTTGTACAGCTTGTTTCATCACCTTTGCGAAGTTGCCGCTCTCTCCGGCTCCCGGAGACGAAGAAGCTTCTTCTTCGCGCAAAGACGATTCAGCCGCTCACAGTGCTCTGCGGTGTGCGCCTTCTGCCGAAAGAGGTCCGGGAGCGGTGCTTAGCTCTGCAGAGCACCGTGCCTTCGTCTTTAGCCTCTCTTCTCGTCTACATCTTAGCAAAAAGCTTTTCCACTCTGTCTGGCAAGGAGAAACTGTGCCAGCACAGAAAACATCTCCCATCGTGTTCTAGAGGCTGTACGGAGGTCTGCCGAGTGTTTTGCAAGAAGAGAAAGAAAGTTGTCCAAAACAGCTTGCAATCGAATGTTCATGTGAATAGAAAAGGCAGGAGAGTGGTCAGGTACTGTTTTCTCTCACTTGGCAAGCTGCGCACACAATCGCAGTGTTGTACAGCTTGTTTCATCACCTTTGCCAAGTTGCCGCTCTCTCCGGCTCCCGGAGACGAAGAAGCTGCTTCTTCGCGCAAAGACGATTCTGCCGCTCACAGTGCTCTGCGGTGTGCGCCTTCTGCCGAAAGAGGTCCGGGAGCGGTGCTTAGCTCTGTAGAGCACCGTGCCTTCGTCTTTAGCCTCTCTTCTCGTCTACATCTTAGCAAAAAGCTTTTCCACTCTGTCTGGCAAGGAGAAACTGTGCCAGCACAGAAAACATCTCCCATCGTGTTCTAGAGGCTGCACGGAGGTCTGCCGAGTGTTTTGCAAGAAGAGAAAGAAAGTTGTCCAAAACAGCTTGCAATCGAATGTTCATGTGAATAGAAAAGGCAGGAGAGTGGTCAGGTACTGTTTTCTCTCAGGTGGCAAGCTGCGCACACAATCGCAGTGTTGTACAGCTTGTTTCATCACCTTTGCGAAGTTGCCGCTCTCTCCGGCTCCCGGAGACGAAGAAGCTGCTTCTTCGCGCAAAGACGATTCTGCCGCTCACAGTGCTCTGCGCATTGCGCCTTCTGCCGAAAGAGGTCCGGGAGCGGTGCTTAGCTCTGCAGAGCACCGTGCCTTCGTCTTTAGCCTCTCTTCTCGTCTACATCTTAGCAAAAAGCTTTTCCACTCTGTCTGGCAAGGAGAAACTGTGCCAGCACAGAAAACATCTCCCATCGTGTTCTAGAGGCTGCACGGAGGTCTGCCGAGTGTTTTGCAAGAAGAGAAAGAAAGTTGTCTAAACCAGCTTGCAATCGAATGTTCATGTGAATAGAAAAGGCAGGAGAGTGCTCAGGTACTGTTTTCTCTCAGTTGGCAAGCTGCGCACACAATCGCAGTGTTGTACAGCTTGTTTCATCACCTTTGCGAAGCTGCCGCTCTCTCCGGCTCCCGGAGACGAAGAAGCTGTTTTTTCGCGCAAAGAACATTCTGCCGCTCACAGTGCTCTGCAGTGTGAGTCCTCTGCCGAAAAGGCCAGGGAGCGGTGCTTAGCTCTGCAGAGCACCGTACCTTCGTCTTTAGCCTCTCTTCTCGTCTACATCTTAGCAAAAAGCTTTTCCACTCTGTCTGGCAAGGAGAAACTGTGCCAGCACAGAAAACATCTCCCATCGTCTTCTAGAGGCTGCACGGAGGTCTGCCGAGTGTTTTGCAAGAAGAGAAAGAAAGTTGTCCAAAACAGCTTGCAATCGAATGTTCATGTGAATAGAAAACGCAGGAGAGTGGTCAGGTACTGTTTTCTCTCAGTTGGCAAGCTGCGCACACAATCGCAGTGTTGTACAGCTTGTTTCATCACCTTTGCGAAGCTGCCGCTCTCTCCGGCTCCCGGAGACGAAGAAGCTGCTTCTTCGCGCAAAGACGATTCTGCCGCTCACAGTGCTCTGCGGTGTGCGCCTTCTGCCGAAAGAGGTCCGGGAGCGGTGCTTAGCTCTGCAGAGCACCGTACCTTCGTCTTTAGCCTCTCTTCTCGTCTACATCTTAGCAAAAAGCTTTTCCACTCTGTCTGGCAAGGAGAAACTGTGCCAGCACAAAAAACATCTCCCATCGTGTTCTAGAGGCTGCACGGAGGTCTGCCGAGTGTTTTGCAAGAAGAGAAAGAAAGTTGTCCAAACAGCTTGCAATCGAATGTTCAAGTGATTACAAAAGGCAGGAGAGTGGTCAGGTACTGTTTTCTCTCAGTTGGCAAGCTGCGCACACAATCGCAGTGGTGTACAGCTTGTTTCATCACCTTTGCGAAGTTGCCGCTCTCTCCGGCTCCCGGAGACGAAGAAGCTGCTTCTTCGCGCAAAGACGATTCTGCCGCTCACAGTGCTCTGAGGTGTGCGCATTCTGCCGAAAGAGGTCCGGGAGCGGTGCTTAGCTCTGCAGAGCACCGTACCTTCGTCTTTAGCCTCTCTTCTCGTCTACATCTTAGCAAAAAGCTTTTCCACTCTGTCTGGCAAGGAGAAACTGTGCCAGCACAGAAAACATCTCCCATCGTCTTCTAGAGGCTGCACGGAGGTCTGCCGAGTGTTTTGCAAGAAGAGAAAGAAAGTTGTCCAAAACAGCTTCCAATCGAATGTTCATGTGATTACAAGAGGCAGGAGAGTGGTCAGGTACTGTTTTCTCTCAGTTGGCAAGCTGCGCACACAATCGCAGTGTTGTACAGCTTGTTTCATCACCTTTGCGAAGTTGCCGCTCTCTCCGGCTCCCGGAGACGAAGAAGCTTCTTCTTCGCGCAAAGACGATTCTGCCGCTCACAGTGCTCTGCGGTGTGCGCCTTCTGCCGAAAGAGGTCCGGGAGCGGTGCTTAGATCTGCAGAGCACCGTGCCTTCGTCTTTAGCCTCTCTTCTCGTCTACATCTTAGCAAAAAGCTTTTCCACTCTGTCTGGCAAGGAGAAACTGTGCCAGCACAGAAAACATCTCCCATCGTGTTCTAGAGGCTGCACGGATGTCTGCCGAGTGTTTTGCAAGAAGAGAAAGAAAGTTGTCCAAAACAGCTTGCAATCGAATGTTCATGTGAATAGAAAAGGCAGGAGAGTGGTCAGGTACTGTTTTCTCTCACTTGGCAAGCTGCGCACACAATCGCAGTGTTGTACAGCTTGTTTCATCACCTTTGCGAAGCTGCCGCTCTCTCCGGCTCCCTGAGACGAAGAAGCTGCTTCTTCGCGCAAAGACGATTCTGCCGCTCACAGTGCTCTGCGGTGTGCGCCTTCTGCCGAAAGAGGTCCGGGAGCGGTGCTTAGCTCTGCAGAGCACCGTACCTTCGTCTTTAGCCTCTCTTCTCGTCTACATCTTAGCAAAAAGCTTTTCCACTCTGTCTGGCAAGGAGAAACTGTGCCAGCACAGAAAACATCTCCCATCGTGTTCTAGAGGCTGCACGGAGGTCTGCCGAGTGTTTTGCAAGAAGAGAAAGAAAGTTGTCCAAAACAGCTTGCAATCGAATGTTCATGTGAATAGAAAAGGCAGGAGAGTGGTCAGGTACTGTTTTCTCTCAGTTGGCAAGCTGCGCACACAATCGCAGTGTTGTACAGCTTGTTTCATCACCTTTGCGAAGCTGCCGCTCTCTCCGGCTCCCGGAGACGAAGAAGCTGCTTCTTCGCGCAAAGACGATTCTGCCGCTCACAGTGATCTGCGGTGTGCGCCTTCTGCCGAAAGAGGTCCGGGAGCGGTGCTTAGCTCTGCAGAGCACCGTACCTTCGTCTTTAGCCTCTCTTCTCGTCTACATCTTAGCAAAAAGCTTTTCCACTCTGTCTGGCAAGGAGAAACTGTGCCAGCACAGAAAACATCTCCCATCGTGTTCTATAGGCTGCTCGGAGGTCTGCCAAGTGTTTTGCAAGAAGAGAAAGAAAGTTGTCCAAAACAGCTTGCAATCGAATGTTCATGTGATTACAAAAGGCAGGAGAGTGGTCAGGTACTGTTTTCTCTCAGTTGGCAAACTGCGTACACAATCGCAGTGTTGTACAGCTTGTTTCATCACCTTTGCGAAGTTGCCGCTCTCTCCGGCTCCCGGAGACGAAGAAGCTGCTTCTTCGCGCAAAGACGATTCTGCCGCTCACAGTGCTCTGCGGTGTGCGCCTTCTGCCGAAAGAGGTCCAGGAGCGGTGCTTAGATCTGCAGAGCACCGTACCTTCGTCTTTAGCCTCTCTTCTCGTCTACATCTTAGCAAAAAGCTTTTCCGCTCTGTCTGGCAAGGAGAAACTGTGCCAGCACAAAAAACATCTCCCATCGTGTTCTAGAGGCTGCACGGAGGTCTGCCGAGTGTTTTGCAAGAAGAGAAAGAAAGTTGTCTAAACCAGCTTGCAATCGAATGTTCATGTGAATAGAAAAGGCAGGAGAGTGCTCAGGTACTGTTTTCTCTCAGTTGGCAAGCGGCGCACACAATCGCAGTGGTGTACAGCTTGTTTCATCACCTTTGCGAAGTTGCCGCTCTCTCCGGCTCCCGGAGACGAAGAAGCTGCTTCTTCGCGCAAAGACGATTCTGCCGCTCACAGTGCTCTCAGGTGTGCGCATTCTGCCGAAAGAGGTCCGGGAGCGGTGCTTAGCTCTGCAGAGCACCGTACCTTCGTCTTTAGCCTCTCTTCTCGTCTACATCTTAGCAAAAAGCTTTTCCACTCTGTCTGGCAAGGAGAAACTGTGCCAGCACAGAAAACATCTCCCATCGTGTTCTAGAGGCTGCACGGAGGTCTGCCGAGTGTTTTGCAAGAAGAGAAAGAAAGTTGTCCAAAACAGCTTCCAATCGAATGTTCATGTGATTACAAGAGGCAGGAGAGTGGTCAGGTACTGTTTTCTCTCAGTTGGCAAGCTGCGCACACAATCGCAGTGTTGTACAGCTTGTTTCATCACCTTTGCGAAGTTGCCGCTCTCTCCGGCTCCCGGAGACGAAGAAGCTTCTTCTTCGCGCAAAGACGATTCTGCCGCTCACAGTGCTCTGCGGTGTGCGCCTTCTGCCGAAAGAGGTCCGGGAGCGGTGCTTAGCTCTGCAGAGCACCGTGCCTTCGTCTTTAGCCTCTCTTCTCGTCTACATCTTAGCAAAAAGCTTTTCCACTCTGTCTGGCAAGGAGAAACTGTGCCAGCACAGAAAACATCTCCCATCGTGTTCTAGAGGCTGCACGGAGGTCTGCAGAGTGTCTTGCAAGAAGAGAAAGAAAGTTGTCCAAAACAGCTTGCAATCGAATGTTCATGTGAATAGAAAAGGCAGGAGAGTGGTCAGGTACTGTTTTCTCTCACTTGGCAAGCTGCGCACACAATCGCAGTGTTGTACAGCTTGTTTCATCACCTTTGCGAAGCTGCCGCTCTCTCCGGCTCCCTGAGACGAAGAAGCTGCTTCTTCGCGCAAAGACGATTCTGCCGCTCACAGTGCTCTGCGGTGTGCGCCTTCTGCCGAAAGAGGTCCGGGAGCGGTGCTTAGCTCTGCAGAGCACCGTACCTTCGTCTTTAGCCTCTCTTCTCGTCTACATCTTAGCAAAAAGCTTTTCCACTCTGTCTGGCAAGGAGAAACTGTGCCAGCACAGAAAACATCTCCCATCGTCTTCTAGAAGCTGCACGGAGGTCTGCCGAGTGTTTTGCAAGAAGAGAAAGAAAGTTGTCCAAAACAGCTTGCAATCGAATGTTCATGTGAATAGAAAAGGCAGGAGAGTGGTCTGGTACTGTTTTCTCTCACTTGGCAAGCTGCGCACACAATCGCAGTGTTGTACAGCTTGTTTCATCACCTTTGCGAAGTTGCCGCTCTCTCCGGCTCCCGGAGACGAAGAAGCTGCTTCTTCGCGCAAAGACGATTCTGCCGCTCACAGTGCTCTGCGCTGTGCGCCTTCTGCCGAAAGAGGTCCGGGAGCGGTGCTTAGCTCTGCAGAGCACCGTGCCTTCGTCTTTAGCCTCTCTTCTCGTCTACATCTTAGCAAAAAGCTTTTCCACTCTGTCTGGCAAGGAGAAACTGTGCCAGCACAGAAAACATCTCCCATCATGTTCTAGAGGCTGCACGGAGGTCTGCCGAGTGTTTTGCAAGAAGAGAAAGAAAGTTGTCTAAACCAGCTTGCAATCGAATGTTCATGTGAATAGAAAAGGCAGGAGAGTGCTCAGGTACTGTTTTCTCTCAGTTGGCAAGCTGCGCACACAATCGCAGTGTTGTACAGCTTGTTTCATCACCTTTGCGAAGCTGCCGCTCTCTCCGGCTCCCGGAGACGAAGAAGCTGTTTTTTCGCGCAAAGAACATTCTGCCGCTCACAGTGCTCTGCAGTGTGTGTCCTCTGCCGAAAAGGCCAGGGAGCGGTGCTTAGCTCTGCAGAGCACCGTACCTTCGTCTTTAGCCTCTCTTCTCGTCTACATCTTAGCAAAAAGCTTTTCCACTCTGTCTGGCAAGGAGAAACTGTGCCAGCACAGAAAACATCTCCCATCGTCTTCTAGAGGCTGCACGGAGGTCTGCCGAGTGTTTTGCAAGAAGAGAAAGAAAGTTGTCCAAAACAGCTTGCAATCGAATGTTCATGTGAATAGAAAACGCAGGAGAGTGGTCAGGTACTGTTTTCTCTCAGTTGGCAAGCTGCGCACACAATCGCAGTGTTGTACAGCTTGTTTCATCACCTTTGCGAAGCTGCCGCTCTCTCCGGCTCCCTGAGACGAAGAAGCTGCTTCTTCGCGCAAAGACGATTCTGCCGCTCACAGTGCTCTGCGGTGTGCGCCTTCTGCCGAAAGAGGTCCGGGAGCGGTGCTTAGCTCTGCAGAGCACCGTACCTTCGTCTTTAGCCTCTCTTCTCGTCTACATCTTAGCAAAAAGCTTTTCCACTCTGTCTGGCAAGGAGAAACTGTGCCAGCACAAAAAACATCTCCCATCGTGTTCTAGAGGCTGCACGGAGGTCTGCCGAGTGTTTTGCAAGAAGAGAAAGAAAGTTGTCCAAAACAGCTTGCAATCGAATGTTCAAGTGATTACAAAAGGCAGGAGAGTGGTCAGGTACTGTTTTCTCTCAGTTGGCAAGCTGCGCACACAATCGCAGTGGTGTACAGCTTGTTTCATCACCTTTGCGAAGTTGCCGCTCTCTCCGGCTCCCGGAGACGAAGAAGCTGCTTCTTCGCGCAAAGACGATTCTGCCGCTCACAGTGCTCTGAGGTGTGCGCATTCTGCCGAAAGAGGTCCGGGAGCGGTGCTTAGCTCTGCAGAGCACCGTACCTTCGTCTTTAGCCTCCCTTCTCGTCTACATCTTAGCAAAAAGCTTTTCCACTCTGTCTGGCAAGGAGAAACTGTGCCAGCACAGAAAACATCTCCCATCGTGTTCTAGAGGCTGCACGGAGGTCTGCCGAGTGTTTTGCAAGAAGAGAAAGAAAGTTGTCCAAAACAGCTTGCAATCGAATGTTCATGTGAATAGAAAAGGCAGGAGAGTGGTCAGGTACTGTTTTCTCTCACTTGGCAAGCTGCGCACACAATCGCAGTGTTGTACAGCTTGTTTCATCACCTTTGCGAAGCTGCCGCTCTCTCCGGCTCCCGGAGACGAAGAAGCTGCTTCTTCGCGCAAAGACGATTCTGCCGCTCACAGTGCTCTGCGCTGTGCGCCTTCTGCCGAAAGAGGTCCGGGAGCGGTGCTTAGCTCTGCAGAGCACCGTACCTTCGTCTTTAGCCTCTCTTCTCGTCTACATCTTAGCAAAAAGCTTTTCCACTCTGTCTGGCAAGGAGAAACTGTGCCAGCACAGAAAACATCTCCCATCGTGTTCTAGAGGCTGCACGGAGGTCTGCCGAGTGTTTTGCAAGAAGAGAAAGAAAGTTGTCCAAAACAGCATGCAATCGAATGTTCATGTGAATAAAAAAGGCAGGAGAGTGGTCAGGTACTGTTTTCTCTCAGTTGGCAAGAAGCGCACACAATCGCAGTGTTGTACAGCTTGTTTCATCACCTTTGCGAAGTTGCCGCTCTCTCCGGCTCCCGGAGACGAAGAAGCTGCTTCTTCGCGCAAAGACGATTCTGCCGCTCACTGTGCTCTGCGGTGTGCGCCTCCTGCCGAAAGAGGCCCGGGAGCGGTGCTTAGCTCTGCAGAGCACCGTACCTTCGTCTTTAGCCTCTCTTCTCGTCTACATCTTAGCAAAAAGCTTTTCCACTCTGTCTGGCAAGGAGAAACTGTGCCAGCAGAAAAAACATCTCCCAACGTCTTCTAGAGGCTGCACGGAGGTCTGCCGAGTGTTTTGCAAGAAGAGAAAGAAAGGTGTCCAAAACAGCTTGCAATCGAATGTTCATGTGAATAGAAAAGGCAGGAGAGTGGTCAGGTACTGTTTTCTCTCACTTGGCAAGCTGCGCACACAATCGCAGTGTTGTACAGCTTGTTTCATCACCTTTGCGAAGCTGCCGCTCTCTCCGGCTCCCGGAGACGAAGAAGCTGCTTCTTCGCGCAAAGACGATTCTGCCGCTCACAGTGCTCTGCGGTGTGCGCCTTCTGCCGAAAGAGGTCCGGGAGCGGTGCTTAGCTCTGCAGAGCACCGTACCTTCGTCTTTAGCCTCTCTTCTCGTCTACATCTTAGCAAAAAGCTTTTCCACTCTGTCTGGGAAGGAGAAACTGTGCCAGCACAAAAAACATCTCCCATCGTGTTCTAGAGGCTGCACGGAGGTCTGCCGAGTGTTTTGCAAGAAGAGAAAGAAAGTTGTCCAAACCAGCTTGCAATCGAATGTTCATGTGAATAGAAAAGGCAGGAGCGTGCTCAGGTACAGTTTTCTCTCAGTTGGCAAGCTGCGCACACAATCGCAGTGTTGTACAGCTTGTTTCATCACCTTTGCGAAGCTGCCGCTCTCTCCGGCTCCCGGAGACGAAGAAGCTGTTTTTTCGCGCAAAGAACATTCTGCCGCTCACAGTGCTCTGCAGTGTGTGTCCTCTGCCGAAAAGGCCAGGGAGCGGTGCTTAGCTCTGCAGAGCACCGTACCTTCGTCTTTAGCCTCTCTTCTCGTCTACATCTTAGCAAAAAGCTTTTCCACTCTGTCTGGCAAGGAGAAACTGTGCCAGCACAGAAAACATCTCCCATCGTCTTCTAGAGGCTGCACGGAGGTCTGCCGAGCGTTTTGCAAGAAGAGAAAGAAAGTTGTCCAAAACAGCTTGCAATCGAATGTTCATGTGAATAGAAAAGGCAGGAGAGTGGTCAGGTACTGTTTTCTCTCAGTTGGCAAGCTGCGCACACAATCGCAGTGTTGTACAGCTTGTTTCATCACCTTTGCGAAGCTGCCGCCCTCTCCGGCTCCCTGAGACGAAGAAGCTGCTTCTTCGCGCAAAGACGATTCTGCCGCTCACAGTGCTCTGCGGTGTGCGCCTTCTGCCGAAAGAGGTCCGGGAGCGGTGCTTAGCTCTGCAGAGCACCGTACCTTCGTCTTTAGCCTCTCTTCTCGTCTACATCTTAGCAAAAAGCTTTTCCACTCTGTCTGGCAAGGAGAAACTGTGCCAGCACAAAAAACATCTCCCATCGTGTTCTAGAGGCTGCACGGAGGTCTGCCGAGTGTTTTGCAAGAAGAGAAAGAAAGTTGTCCAAAACAGCTTGCAATCGAATGTTCAAGTGATTACAAAAGGCAGGAGAGTGGTCAGGTACTGTTTTCTCTCAGTTGGCAAGCTGCGCACACAATCGCAGTGGTGTACAGCTTGTTTCATCACCTTTGCGAAGTTGCCGCTCTCTCCGGCTCCCGGAGACGAAGAAGCTGCTTCTTCGCGCAAAGACGATTCTGCCGCTCACAGTGCTCTGAGGTGTGCGCATTCTGCCGAAAGAGGTCCGGGAGCGGTGCTTAGCTCTGCAGAGCACCGTACCTTCGTCTTTAGCCTCTCTTCTCGTCTACATCTTAGCAAAAAGCTTTTCCACTCTGTCTGGCAAGGAGAAACTGTGCCAGCACAGAAAACATCTCCCATCGTCTTCTAGAGGCTGCACGGAGGTCTGCCGAGTGTTTTGCAAGAAGAGAAAGAAAGTTGTCCAAAACAGCTTCCAATCGAATGTTCATGTGATTACAAAAGGCAGGAGAGTGGTCAGGTACTGTTTTCTCTCAGTTGGCAAGCTGCGCACACAATCGCAGTGTTGTACAGCTTGTTTCATCACCTTTGCGAAGTTGCCGCTCTCTCCGGCTCCCGGAGACGAAGAAGCTTCTTCTTCGCGCAAAGACGATTCTGCCGCTCACAGTGCTCTGCGGTGTGCGCCTTCTGCCGAAAGAGGTCCGGGAGCGGTGCTTAGCTCTGCAGAGCACCATGCCTTCGTCTTTAGCCTCTCTTCTCGTCTACATCTTAGCAAAAAGCTTTTCCACTCTGTCTGGCAAGGAGAAACTGTGCCAGCACAGAAAACATCTCCCATCGTGTTCTAGAGGCTGCACGGAGGTCTGCCGAGTGTTTTGCAAGAAGAGAAAGAAAGTTGTCCAAAACAGCTTGCAATCGAATGTTCATGTGAATAGAAAAGGCAGGAGAGTGGTCAGGTACTGTTTTCTCTCAGTTGGCAAGCTGCGCACACAATCGCAGTGGTGTACAGCTTGTTTCATCACCTTTGCGAAGCTGCCGCTCTCTCCGGCTCCCGGAGACGAAGAAGCTGCTTCTTCGCGCAAAGACGATTCTGCCGCTCACAGTGCTCTGCGCTGTGCGCCTTCTGCCGAAAGAGGTCCGGGAGCGGTGCTTAGCTCTGCAGAGCACCGTACCTTCGTCTTTAGCCTCTCTTCTCGTCTACATCTTAGCAAAAAGCTTTTCCACTCTGTCTGGCAAGGAGAAACTGTGCCAGCACAGAAAACATCTCCCATCGTGTTCTAGAGGCTGCACGGAGGTCTGCCGAGTGTTTTGCAAGAAGAGAAAGAAAGTTGTCCAAACCAGCTTGCAATCGAATGTTCATGTGAATAGAAAAGGCAGGAGCGTGCTCAGGTACAGTTTTCTCTCAGTTGGCAAGCTGCGCACACAATCGCAGTGTTGTACAGCTTGTTTCATCACCTTTGCGAAGCTGCCGCTCTCTCCGGCTCCCGGAGACGAAGAAGCTGTTTTTTCGCGCAAAGAACATTCTGCCGCTCACAGTGCTCTGCAGTGTGTGTCCTCTGCCGAAAAGGCCAGGGAGCGGTGCTTAGCTCTGCAGAGCACCGTACCTTCGTCTTTAGCCTCTCTTCTCGTCTACATCTTAGCAAAAAGCTTTTCCACTCTGTCTGGCAAGGAGAAACTGTGCCAGCACAGAAAACATCTCCCATCGTCTTCTAGAGGCTGCACGGAGGTCTGCCGAGCGTTTTGCAAGAAGAGAAAGAAAGTTGTCCAAAACAGCTTGCAATCGAATGTTCATGTGAATAGAAAAGGCAGGAGAGTGGTCAGGTACTGTTTTCTCTCAGTTGGCAAGCTGCGCACACAATCGCAGTGTTGTACAGCTTGTTTCATCACCTTTGCGAAGCTGCCGCTCTCTCCGGCTCCCTGAGACGAAGAAGCTGCTTCTTCGCGCAAAGACGATTCTGCCGCTCACAGTGCTCTGCGGTGTGCGCCTTCTGCCGAAAGAGGTCCGGGAGCGGTGCTTAGCTCTGCAGAGCACCGTACCTTCGTCTTTAGCCTCTCTTCTCGTCTACATCTTAGCAAAAAGCTTTTCCACTCTGTCTGGCAAGGAGAAACTGTGCCAGCACAAAAAACATCTCCCATCGTGTTCTAGAGGCTGCACGGAGGTCTGCCGAGTGTTTTGCAAGAAGAGAAAGAAAGTTGTCCAAAACAGCTTGCAATCGAATGTTCAAGTGATTACAAAAGGCAGGAGAGTGGTCAGGTACTGTTTTCTCTCAGTTGGCAAGCTGCGCACACAATCGCAGTGGTGTACAGCTTGTTTCATCACCTTTGCGAAGTTGCCGCTCTCTCCGGCTCCCGGAGACGAAGAAGCTGCTTCTTCGCGCAAAGACGATTCTGCCGCTCACAGTGCTCTGAGGTGTGCGCATTCTGCCGAAAGAGGTCCGGGAGCGGTGCTTAGCTCTGCAGAGCACCGTACCTTCGTCTTTAGCCTCTCTTCTCGTCTACATCTTAGCCAAAAGCTTTTCCACTCTGTCTGGCAAGGAGAAACTGTGCCAGCACAGAAAACATCTCCCATCGTCTTCTAGAGGCTGCACGGAGGTCTGCCGAGTGTTTTGCAAGAAGAGAAAGAAAGTTGTCCAAAACAGCTTGCAATCGAATGTTCATGTGATTACAAAAGGCAGGAGAGTGGTCAGGTACTGTTTTCTCTCAGTTGGCAAGCTGCGCACACAATCGCAGTGTTGTACAGCTTGTTTCATCACCTTTGCGAAGTTGCCGCTCTCTCCGGCTCCCGGAGACGAAGAAGCTTCTTCTTCGCGCAAAGACGATTCTGCCGCTCACAGTGCTCTGCGGTGTGCGCCTTCTGCCGAAAGAGGTCCGGGAGCGGTGCTTAGCTCTGCAGAGCACCATGCCTTCGTCTTTAGCCTCTCTTCTCGTCTACATCTTAGCAAAAAGCTTTTCCACTCTGTCTGGCAAGGAGAAACTGTGCCAGCACAGAAAACATCTCCCATCGTGTTCTAGAGGCTGCACGGAGGTCTGCCGAGTGTTTTGCAAGAAGAGAAAGAAAGTTGTCCAAAACAGCTTGCAATCGAATGTTCATGTGAATAGAAAAGGCAGGAGAGTGGTCAGGTACTGTTTTCTCTCAGTTGGCAAGCTGCGCACACAATCGCAGTGTTGTACAGCTTGTTTCATCACCTTTGCGAAGCTGCCGCTCTCTCCGGCTCCCGGAGACGAAGAAGCTGCTTCTTCGCGCAAAGACGATTCTGCCGCTCACAGTGCTCTGCGCTGTGCGCCTTCTGCCGAAAGAGGTCCGGGAGCGGTGCTTAGCTCTGCAGAGCACCGTACCTTCGTCTTTAGCCTCTCTTCTCGTCTACATCTTAGCAAAAAGCTTTTCCACTCTGTCTGGCAAGGAGAAACTGTGCCAGCACAGAAAACATCTCCCATCGTGTTCTAGAGGCTGCACGGAGGTCTGCCGAGTGTTTTGCAAGAAGAGAAAGAAAGTTGTCCAAAACAGCATGCAATCGAATGTTCATGTGAATAAAAAAGGCAGGAGAGTGGTCAGGTACTGTTTTCTCTCAGTTGGCAAGAAGCGCACACAATCGCAGTGTTGTACAGCTTGTTTCATCACCTTTGCGAAGTTGCCGCTCTCTGCGGCTCCCGGAGACGAAGAAGCTGCTTCTTCGCGCAAAGACGATTCTGCCGCTCACAGTGCTCTGCGGTGTGCGCCTCCTGCCGAAAGAGGCCCGGGAGCGGTGCTTAGCTCTGCAGAGCACCGTACCTTCGTCTTTAGCCTCTCTTCTCGTCTACATCTTAGCAAAAAGCTTTTCCACTCTGTCTGGCAAGGAGAAACTGTGCCAGCAGAAAAAACATCTCCCAACGTCTTCTAGAGGCTGCACGGAGGTCTGCCGAGTGTTTTGCAAGAAGAGAAAGAAAGGTGTCCAAAACAGCTTGCAATCGAATGTTCATGTGAATAGAAAAGGCAGGAGAGTGGTCAGGTACTGTTTTCTCTCACTTGGCAAGCTGCGCACACAATCGCAGTGTTGTACAGCTTGTTTCATCACCTTTGCGAAGTTACCGCTCTCTCCGGCTCCCGGAGACAAAGAAGCTGCTTCTTCGCGCAAAGACGATTCTGCCGCTCACAGTGCTCTGCGCTGTGCGCCTTCTGCCGAAAGAGGTCCGGGAGCGGTGCTTAGCTCTGCAGAGCACCGTGCCTTCGTCTTTAGCCTCTCTTCTCGTCTACATCTTAGCAAAAAGCTTTTCCACTCTGTCTGGCAAGGAGAAACTGTGCCAGCACAGAAAACATCTCCCATCGTGTTCTAGAGGCTGCACGGAGGTCTGCCGAGTGTTTTGCAAGAAGAGAAAGAAAGTTGTCCAAAACAGCTTGCAATCGAATGTTCATGTGAATAGAAAAGGCAGGAGAGTGGTCAGGTACTGTTTTCTCTCAGTTGGCAAGCTGCGCACACAATCGCAGTGTTGTACAGCTTGTTTCATCACCTTTGCGAAGCTGCCGCTCTCTCCGGCTCCCGGAGACGAAGAAGCTGCTTCTTCGCGCAAAGACGATTCTGCCGCTCACAGTGCTCTGCGGTGTGCGCCTTCTGCCGAAAGAGGTCCGGGAGCGGTGCTTAGCTCTGCAGAGCACCGTACCTTCGTCTTTAGCCTCTCTTCTCGTCTACATCTTAGCAAAAAGCTTTTCCACTCTGTCTGGCAAGGAGAAACTGTGCCAGCACAGAAAACATCTCCCATCGTCTTCTAGAGGCTGCACGGAGGTCTGCCGAGTGTTTTGCAAGAAGAGAAAGAAAGTTGTCCAAAACAGCTTCCAATCGAATGTTCATGTGATTACAAGAGGCAGGAGAGTGGTCAGGTACTGTTTTCTCTCAGTTGGCAAGCTGCGCACACAATCGCAGTGTTGTACAGCTTGTTTCATCACCTTTGCGAAGTTGCCGCTCTCTCCGGCTCCCGGAGACGAAGAAGCTTCTTCTTCGCGCAAAGACGATTCAGCCGCTCACAGTGCTCTGCGGTGTGCGCCTTCTGCCGAAAGAGGTCCGGGAGCGGTGCTTAGCTCTGCAGAGCACCGTGCCTTCGTCTTTAGCCTCTCTTCTCGTCTACATCTTAGCAAAAAGCTTTTCCACTCTGTCTGGCAAGGAGAAACTGTGCCAGCACAGAAAACATCTCCCATCGTGTTCTAGAGGCTGCACGGAGGTCTGCCGAGTGTTTTGCAAGAAGAGAAAGAAAGTTGTCCAAAACAGCTTGCAATCGAATGTTCATGTGAATAGAAAAGGCAGGAGAGTGGTCAGGTACTGTTTTCTCTCACTTGGCAAGCTGCGCACACAATCGCAGTGTTGTACAGCTTGTTTCATCACCTTTGCCAAGTTGCCGCTCTCTCCGGCTCCCGGAGACGAAGAAGCTGCTTCTTCGCGCAAAGACGATTCTGCCGCTCACAGTGCTCTGCGGTGTGCGCCTTCTGCCGAAAGAGGTCCGGGAGCGGTGCTTAGCTCTGTAGAGCACCGTGCCTTCGTCTTTAGCCTCTCTTCTCGTCTACATCTTAGCAAAAAGCTTTTCCACTCTGTCTGGCAAGGAGAAACTGTGCCAGCACAGAAAACATCTCCCATCGTGTTCTAGAGGCTGCACGGAGGTCTGCCGAGTGTTTTGCAAGAAGAGAAAGAAAGTTGTCCAAAACAGCTTGCAATCGAATGTTCATGTGAATAGAAAAGGCAGGAGAGTGGTCAGGTACTGTTTTCTCTCAGTTGGCAAGCTGCGCACACAATCGCAGTGTTGTACAGCTTGTTTCATCACCTTTGCGAAGTTGCCGCTCTCTCCGGCTCCCGGAGACGAAGAAGCTGCTTCTTCGCGCAAAGACGATTCTGCCGCTCACAGTGCTCTGCGCTGTGGGCCTTCTGCCGAAAGAGGTCCGGGAGCGGTGCTTAGCTCTGCAGAGCACCGTGCCTTCGTCTTTAGCCTCTCTTCTCGTCTACATCTTAGCAAAAAGCTTTTCCACTCTGTCTGGCAAGGAGAAACTGTGCCAGCACAGAAAACATCTCCCATCGTGTTCTAGAGGCTGCACGGAGGTCTGCCGAGTGTTTTGCAAGAAGAGAAAGAAAGTTGTCTAAACCAGCTTGCAATCGAATGTTCATGTGAATAGAAAAGGCAGGAGAGTGCTCAGGTACTGTTTTCTCTCAGTTGGCAAGCTGCGCACACAATCGCAGTGTTGTACAGCTTGTTTCATCACCTTTGCGAAGCTGCCGCTCTCTCCGGCTCCCGGAGACGAAGAAGCTGTTTTTTCGCGCAAAGAACATTCTGCCGCTCACAGTGCTCTGCAGTGTGTGTCCTCTGCCGAAAAGGCCAGGGAGCGGTGCTTAGCTCTGCAGAGCACCGTACCTTCGTCTTTAGCCTCTCTTCTCGTCTACATCTTAGCAAAAAGCTTTTCCACTCTGTCTGGCAAGGAGAAACTGTGCCAGCACAGAAAACATCTCCCATCGTCTTCTAGAGGCTGCACGGAGGTCTGCCGAGTGTTTTGCAAGAAGAGAAAGAAAGTTGTCCAAAACAGCTTGCAATCGAAAGTTCATGTGAATAGAAAACGCAGGAGAGTGGTCAGGTACTGTTTTCTCTCAGTTGGCAAGCTGCGCACACAATCGCAGTGTTGTACAGCTTGTTTCATCACCTTTGCGAAGCTGCCGCTCTCTCCGGCTCCCTGAGACGAAGAAGCTGCTTCTTCGCGCAAAGACGATTCTGCCGCTCACAGTGCTCTGCGGTGTGCGCCTTCTGCCGAAAGAGGTCCGGGAGCGGTGCTTAGCTCTGCAGAGCACCGTACCTTCGTCTTTAGCCTCTCTTCTCGTCTACATCTTAGCAAAAAGCTTTTCCACTCTGTCTGGCAAGGAGAAACTGTGCCAGCACAAAAAACATCTCCCATCGTGTTCTAGAGGCTGCACGGAGGTCTGCCGAGTGTTTTGCAAGAAGAGAAAGAAAGTTGTCCAAAACAGCTTGCAATCGAATGTTCAAGTGATTACAAAAGGCAGGAGAGTGGTCAGGTACTGTTTTCTCTCAGTTGGCAAGCTGCGCACACAATCGCAGTGGTGTACAGCTTGTTTCATCACCTTTGCGAAGTTGCCGCTCTCTCCGGCTCCCGGAGACGAAGAAGCTGCTTCTTCGCGCAAAGACGATTCTGCCGCTCACAGTGCTCTGAGGTGTGCGCATTCTGCCGAAAGAGGTCCGGGAGCGGTGCTTAGCTCTGCAGAGCACCGTACCTTCGTCTTTAGCCTCTCTTCTCGTCTACATCTTAGCAAAAAGCTTTTCCACTCTGTCTGGCAAGGAGAAACTGTGCCAGCACAGAAAACATCTCCCATCGTCTTCTAGAGGCTGCACGGAGGTCTGCCGAGTGTTTTGCAAGAAGAGAAAGAAAGTTGTCCAAAACAGCTTCCAATCGAATGTTCATGTGATTACAAGAGGCAGGAGAGTGGTCAGGTACTGTTTTCTCTCAGTTGGCAAGCTGCGCACACAATCGCAGTGTTGTACAGCTTGTTTCATCACCTTTGCGAAGTTGCCGCTCTCTCCGGCTCCCGGAGACGAAGAAGCTTCTTCTTCGCGCAAAGACGATTCTGCCGCTCACAGTGCTCTGCGGTGTGCGCCTTCTGCCGAAAGAGGTCCGGGAGCGGTGCTTAGCTCTGCAGAGCACCGTGCCTTCGTCTTTAGCCTCTCTTCTCGTCTACATCTTAGCAAAAAGCTTTTCCACTCTGTCTGGCAAGGAGAAACTGTGCCAGCACAGAAAACATCTCCCATCGTGTTCTAGAGGCTGCACGGAGGTCTGCCGAGTGTTTTGCAAGAAGAGAAAGAAAGTTGTCCAAAACAGCTTGCAATCGAATGTTCATGTGAATAGAAAAGGCAGGAGAGTGGTCAGGTACTGTTTTCTCTCACTTGGCAAGCTGCGCACACAATCGCAGTGTTGTACAGCTTGTTTCATCACCTTTGCCAAGTTGCCGCTCTCTCCGGCTCCCGGAGACGAAGAAGCTGCTTCTTCGCGCAAAGACGATTCTGCCGCTCACAGTGCTCTGCGGTGTGCGCCTTCTGCCGAAAGAGGTCCGGGAGCGGTGCTTAGCTCTGTAGAGCACCGTGCCTTCGTCTTTAGCCTCTCTTCTCGTCTACATCTTAGCAAAAAGCTTTTCCACTCTGTCTGGCAAGGAGAAACTGTGCCAGCACAGAAAACATCTCCCATCGTGTTCTAGAGGCTGCACGGAGGTCTGCCGAGTGTTTTGCAAGAAGAGAAAGAAAGTTGTCCAAAACAGCTTGCAATCGAATGTTCATGTGAATAGAAAAGGCAGGAGAGTGGTCAGGTACTGTTTTCTCTCAGTTGGCAAGCTGCGCACACAATCGCAGTGTTGTACAGCTTGTTTCATCACCTTTGCGAAGTTGCCGCTCTCTCCGGCTCCCGGAGACGAAGAAGCTGCTTCTTCGCGCAAAGACGATTCTGCCGCTCACAGTGCTCTGCGCTGTGCGCCTTCTGCCGAAAGAGGTCCGGGAGCGGTGCTTAGCTCTGCAGAGCACCGTGCCTTCGTCTTTAGCCTCTCTTCTCGTCTACATCTTAGCAAAAAGCTTTTCCACTCTGTCTGGCAAGGAGAAACTGTGCCAGCACAGAAAACATCTCCCATCGTGTTCTAGAGGCTGCACGGAGGTCTGCCGAGTGTTTTGCAAGAAGAGAAAGAAAGTTGTCTAAACCAGCTTGCAATCGAATGTTCATGTGAATAGAAAAGGCAGGAGAGTGCTCAGGTACTGTTTTCTCTCAGTTGGCAAGCTGCGCACACAATCGCAGTGTTGTACAGCTTGTTTCATCACCTTTGCGAAGCTGCCGCTCTCTCCGGCTCCCGGAGACGAAGAAGCTGTTTTTTCGCGCAAAGAACATTCTGCCGCTCACAGTGCTCTGCAGTGTGTGTCCTCTGCCGAAAAGGCCAGGGAGCGGTGCTTAGCTCTGCAGAGCACCGTACCTTCGTCTTTAGCCTCTCTTCTCGTCTACATCTTAGCAAAAAGCTTTTCCACTCTGTCTGGCAAGGAGAAACTGTGCCAGCACAGAAAACATCTCCCATCGTCTTCTAGAGGCTGCACGGAGGTCTGCCGAGTGTTTTGCAAGAAGAGAAAGAAAGTTGTCCAAAACAGCTTGCAATCGAATGTTCATATGAATAGAAAAGGCAGGAGAGTGGTCAGGTACTGTTTTCTCTCAGTTGGCAAGCTGCGCACACAATCGCAGTGTTGTACAGCTTGTTTCATCACCTTTGCGAAGCTGCCGCTCTCTCCGGCTCCCTGAGACGAAGAAGCTGCTTCTTCGCGCAAAGACGATTCTGCCGCTCACAGTGCTCTGCGGTGTGCGCCTTCTGCCGAAAGAGGTCCGGGAGCGGTGCTTAGCTCTGCAGAGCACCGTACCTTCGTCTTTAGCCTCTCTTCTCGTCTACATCTTAGCAAAAAGCTTTTCCACTCTGTCTGGCAAGGAGAAACTGTGCCAGCACAAAAAACATCTCCCATCGTGTTCTAGAGGCTGCACGGAGGTCTGCCGAGTGTTTTGCAAGAAGAGAAAGAAAGTTGTCCAAAACAGCTTGCAATCGAATGTTCAAGTGATTACAAAAGGCAGGAGAGTGGTCAGGTACTGTTTTCTCTCAGTTGGCAAGCTGCGCACACAATCGCAGTGGTGTACAGCTTGTTTCATCACCTTTGCGAAGTTGCCGCTCTCTCCGGCTCCCGGAGACGAAGAAGCTGCTTCTTCGCGCAAAGACGATTCTGCCGCTCACAGTGCTCTGAGGTGTGCGCATTCTGCCGAAAGAGGTCCGGGAGCGGTGCTTAGCTCTGCAGAGCACCGTACCTTCGTCTTTAGCCTCTCTTCTCGTCTACATCTTAGCCAAAAGCTTTTCCACTCTGTCTGGCAAGGAGAAACTGTGCCAGCACAGAAAACATCTCCCATCGTCTTCTAGAGGCTGCACGGAGGTCTGCCGAGTGTTTTGCAAGAAGAGAAAGAAAGTTGTCCAAAACAGCTTGCAATCGAATGTTCATGTGAATAGAAAAGGCAGGAGAGTGGTCAGGTACTGTTTTCTCTCAGTTGGCAAGCTGCGCACACAATCGCAGTGTTGTACAGCTTGTTTCATCACCTTTGCCAAGTTGCCGCTCTCTCCGGCTCCCGGAGACGAAGAAGCTGCTTCTTCGCGCAAAGACGATTCTGCCGCTCACAGTGCTCTGCGGTGTGCGCCTTCTGCCGAAAGAGGTCCGGGAGCGGTGCTTAGCTCTGCAGAGCACTGTACCTTCGTCTTTAGCCTCTCTTCTCGTCTACATCTTAGCAAAAAGCTTTTCCACTCTGTCTGGCAAGGAGAAACTGTGCCAGCACAAAAAACATCTCCCATCGTGTTCTAGAGGCTGCACGGAGGTCTGCCGAGTGTTTTGCAAGAAGAGAAAGAAAGTTGTCCAAACCAGCTTGCAATCGAATGTTCATGTGAATAGAAAAGGCAGGAGCGTGCTCAGGTACAGTTTTCTCTCAGTTGGCAAGCTGCGCACACAATCGCAGTGTTGTACAGCTTGTTTCATCACCTTTGCGAAGCTGCCGCTCTCTCCGGCTCCCGGAGACGAAGAAGCTGTTTTTTCGCGCAAAGAACATTCTGCCGCTCACAGTGCTCTGCAGTGTGTGTCCTCTGCCGAAAAGGCCAGGGAGCGGTGCTTAGCTCTGCAGAGCACCGTACCTTCGTCTTTAGCCTCTCTTCTCGTCTACATCTTAGCAAAAAGCTTTTCCACTCTGTCTGGCAAGGAGAAACTGTGCCAGCACAGAAAACATCTCCCATCGTCTTCTAGAGGCTGCACGGAGGTCTGCCGAGTGTTTTGCAAGAAGAGAATGAAAGTTGTCCAAAACAGCTTGCAATCGAATGTTCATGTGAATAGAAAAGGCAGGAGAGTGGTCAGGTACTGTTTTCTCTCAGTTGGCAAGCTGCGCACACAATCGCAGTGTTGTACAGCTTGTTTCATCACCTTTGCGAAGCTGCCGCTCTCTCCGGCTCCCTGAGACGAAGAAGCTGCTTCTTCGCGCAAAGACGATTCTGCCGCTCACAGTGCTCTGCGGTGTGCGCCTTCTGCCGAAAGAGGTCCGGGAGCGGTGCTTAGCTCTGCAGAGCACCGTACCTTCGTCTTTAGCCTCTCTTCTCGTCTACATCTTAGCAAAAAGCTTTTCCACTCTGTCTGGCAAGGAGAAACTGTGCCAGCACAAAAAACATCTCCCATCGTGTTCTAGAGGCTGCACGGAGGTCTGCCGAGTGTTTTGCAAGAAGAGAAAGAAAGTTGTCCAAAACAGCTTGCAATCGAATGTTCAAGTGATTACAAAAGGCAGGAGAGTGGTCAGGTACTGTTTTCTCTCAGTTGGCAAGCTGCGCACACAATCGCAGTGGTGTACAGCTTGTTTCATCACCTTTGCGAAGTTGCCGCTCTCTCCGGCTCCCGGAGACGAAGAAGCTGCTTCTTCGCGCAAAGACGATTCTGCCGCTCACAGTGCTCTGAGGTGTGCGCATTCTGCCGAAAGAGGTCCGGGAGCGGTGCTTAGCTCTGCAGAGCACCGTACCTTCGTCTTTAGCCTCTCTTCTCGTCTACATCTTAGCCAAAAGCTTTTCCACTCTGTCTGGCAAGGAGAAACTGTGCCAGCACAGAAAACATCTCCCATCGTCTTCTAGAGGCTGCACGGAGGTCTGCCGAGTGTTTTGCAAGAAGAGAAAGAAAGTTGTCCAAAACAGCTTCCAATCGAATGTTCATGTGATTACAAAAGGCAGGAGAGTGGTCAGGTACTGTTTTCTCTCAGTTGGCAAGCTGCGCACACAATCGCAGTGTTGTACAGCTTGTTTCATCACCTTTGCGAAGTTGCCGCTCTCTCCGGCTCCCGGAGACGAAGAAGCTTCTTCTTCGCGCAAAGACGATTCTGCCGCTCACAGTGCTCTGCGGTGTGCGCCTTCTGCCGAAAGAGGTCCGGGAGCGGTGCTTAGCTCTGCAGAGCACCGTGCCTTCGTCTTTAGCCTCTCTTCTCGTCTACATCTTAGCAAAAAGCTTTTCCACTCTGTCTGGCAAGGAGAAACTGTGCCAGCACAGAAAACATCTCCCATCGTGTTCTAGAGGCTGCACGGAGGTCTGCCGAGTGTTTTGCAAGAAGAGAAAGAAAGTTGTCCAAAACAGCTTGCAATCGAATGTTCATGTGAATAGAAAAGGCAGGAGAGTGGTCAGGTACTGTTTTCTCTCAGTTGGCAAGCTGCGCACACAATCGCAGTGTTGTACAGCTTGTTTCATCACCTTTGCGAAGCTGCCGCTCTCTCCGGCTCCCGGAGACGAAGAAGCTGCTTCTTCGCGCAAAGACGATTCTGCCGCTCACAGTGCTCTGCGCTGTGCCCCTTCTGCCGAAAGAGGTCCGGGAGCGGTGCTTAGCTCTGCAGAGCACCGTGCCTTCGTCTTTAGCCTCTCTTCTCGTCTACATCTTAGCAAAAAGCTTTTCCACTCTGTCTGGCAAGGAGAAACTGTGCCAGCACAGAAAACATCTCCCATCGTGTTCTAGAGGCTGCACGGAGGTCTGCCGAGTGTTTTGCAAGAAGAGAAAGAAAGTTGTCCAAACCAGCTTGCAATCGAATGTTCATGTGAATAGAAAAGGCAGGAGCGTGCTCAGGTACAGTTTTCTCTCAGTTGGCAAGAAGCGCACACAATCGCAGTGTTGTACAGCTTGTTTCATCACCTTTGCGAAGCTGCCGCTCTCTCCGGCTCCCGGAGACGAAGAAGCTGTTTTTTCGCGCAAAGAACATTCTGCCGCTCACAGTGCTCTGCAGTGTGTGTCCTCTGCCGAAAAGGCCAGGGAGCGGTGCTTAGCTCTGCAGAGCACCGTACCTTCGTCTTTAGCCTCTCTTCTCGTCTACATCTTAGCAAAAAGCTTTTCCACTCTGTCTGGCAAGGAGAAACTGTGCCAGCACAGAAAACATCTCCCATCGTCTTCTAGAGGCTGCACGGAGGTCTGCCGAGCGTTTTGCAAGAAGAGAAAGAAAGTTGTCCAAAACAGCTTGCAATCGAATGTTCATGTGAATAGAAAAGGCAGGAGAGTGGTCAGGTACTGTTTTCTCTCAGTTGGCAAGCTGCGCACACAATCGCAGTGTTGTACAGCTTGTTTCATCACCTTTGCGAAGCTGCCGCTCTCTCCGGCTCCCTGAGACGAAGAAGCTGCTTCTTCGCGCAAAGACGATTCTGCCGCTCACAGTGCTCTGCGGTGTGCGCCTTCTGCCGAAAGAGGTCCGGGAGCGGTGCTTAGCTCTGCAGAGCACCGTACCTTCGTCTTTAGCCTCTCTTCTCGTCTACATCTTAGCAAAAAGCTTTTCCACTCTGTCTGGGAAGGAGAAACTGTGCCAGCACAAAAAACATCTCCCATCGTGTTCTAGAGGCTGCACGGAGGTCTGCCGAGTGTTTTGCAAGAAGAGAAAGAAAGTTGTCCAAAACAGCTTGCAATCGAATGTTCAAGTGATTACAAAAGGCAGGAGAGTGGTCAGGTACTGTTTTCTCTCAGTTGGCAAGCTGCGCACACAATCGCAGTGGTGTACAGCTTGTTTCATCACCTTTGCGAAGTTGCCGCTCTCTCCGGCTCCCGGAGACGAAGAAGCTGCTTCTTCGCGCAAAGACGATTCTGCCGCTCACAGTGCTCTGAGGTGTGCGCATTCTGCCGAAAGAGGTCCGGGAGCGGTGCTTAGCTCTGCAGAGCACCGTACCTTCGTCTTTAGCCTCTCTTCTCGTCTACATCTTAGCCAAAAGCTTTTCCACTCTGTCTGGCAAGGAGAAACTGTGCCAGCACAGAAAACATCTCCCATCGTCTTCTAGAGGCTGCACGGAGGTCTGCCGAGTGTTTTGCAAGAAGAGAAAGAAAGTTGTCCAAAACAGCTTCCAATCGAATGTTCATGTGATTACAAAAGTTAGGAGAGTGGTCAGGTACTGTTTTCTCTCAGTTGGCAAGCTGCGCACACAATCGCAGTGTTGTACAGCTTGTTTCATCACCTTTGCGAAGTTGCCGCTCTCTCCGGCTCCCGGAGACGAAGAAGCTTCTTCTTCGCGCAAAGACGATTCTGCCGCTCACAGTGCTCTGCGGTGTGCGCCTTCTGCCGAAAGAGGTCCGGGAGCGGTGCTTAGCTCTGCAGAGCACCATGCCTTCGTCTTTAGCCTCTCTTCTCGTCTACATCTTAGCAAAAACCTTTTCCACTCTGTCTGGCAAGGAGAAACTGTGCCAGCACAGAAAACATCTCCCATCGTGTTCTAGAGGCTGCACGGAGGTCTGCCGAGTGTTTTGCAAGAAGAGAAAGAAAGTTGTCCAAAACAGCTTGCAATCGAATGTTCATGTGAATAGAAAAGGCAGGAGAGTGGTCAGGTACTGTTTTCTCTCAGTTGGCAAGCTGCGCACACAATCGCAGTGTTGTACAGCTTGTTTCATCACCTTTGCGAAGCTGCCGCTCTCTCCGGCTCCCGGAGACGAAGAAGCTGCTTCTTCGCGCAAAGACGATTCTGCCGCTCACAGTGCTCTGCGCTGTGCGCCTTCTGCCGAAAGAGGTCCGGGAGCGGTGCTTAGCTCTGCAGAGCACCGTACCTTCGTCTTTAGCCTCTCTTCTCGTCTACATCTTAGCAAAAAGCTTTTCCACTCTGTCTGGCAAGGAGAAACTGTGCCAGCACAGAAAACATCTCCCATCGTGTTCTAGAGGCTGCACGGAGGTCTGCCGAGTGTTTTGCAAGAAGAGAAAGAAAGTTGTCCAAAACAGCATGCAATCGAATGTTCATGTGAATAAAAAAGGCAGGAGAGTGGTCAGGTACTGTTTTCTCTCAGTTGGCAAGAAGCGCACACAATCGCAGTGTTGTACAGCTTGTTTCATCACCTTTGCGAAGTTGCCGCTCTCTGCGGCTCCCGGAGACGAAGAAGCTGCTTCTTCGCGCAAAGACGATTCTGCCGCTCACAGTGCTCTGCGGTGTGCGCCTCCTGCCGAAAGAGGCCCGGGAGCGGTGCTTAGCTCTGCAGAGCACCGTACCTTCGTCTTTAGCCTCTCTTCTCGTCTACATCTTAGCAAAAAGCTTTTCCACTCTGTCTGGCAAGGAGAAACTGTGCCAGCAGAAAAAACATCTCCCAACGTCTTCTAGAGGCTGCACGGAGGTCTGCCGAGTGTTTTGCAAGAAGAGAAAGAAAGGTGTCCAAAACAGCTTGCAATCGAATGTTCATGTGAATAGAAAAGGCAGGAGAGTGGTCAGGTACTGTTTTCTCTCACTTGGCAAGCTGCGCACACAATCGCAGTGTTGTACAGCTTGTTTCATCACCTTTGCGAAGTTACCGCTCTCTCCGGCTCCCGGAGACAAAGAAGCTGCTTCTTCGCGCAAAGACGATTCTGCCGCTCACAGTGCTCTGCGGTGTGCGCCTTCTGCCGAAAGAGGTCCGGGAGCGGTGCTTAGCTCTGCAGAGCACCGTGCCTTCGTCTTTAGCCTCTCTTCTCGTCTACATCTTAGCAAAAAGCTTTTCCACTCTGTCTGGCAAGGAGAAACTGTGCCAGCACAGAAAACATCTCCCATCGTGTTCTAGAGGCTGCACGGAGGTCTGCCGAGTGTTTTGCAAGAAGAGAAAGAAAGTTGTCCAAAACAGCTTGCAATCGAATGTTCATGTGAATAGAAAAGGCAGGAGAGTGGTCAGGTACTGTTTTCTCTCAGTTGGCAAGCTGCGCACACAATCGCAGTGTTGTACAGCTTGTTTCATCACCTTTGCCAAGTTGCCGCTCTCTCCGGCTCCCGGAGACGAAGAAGCTGCTTCTTCGCGCAAAGACGATTCTGCCGCTCACAGTGCTCTGCGCTGTGCCCCTTCTGCCGAAAGAGGTCCGGGAGCGGTGCTTAGCTCTGCAGAGCACCGTACCTTCGTCTTTAGCCTCTCTTCTCGTCTACATCTTAGCAAAAAGCTTTTCCACTCTGTCTGGCAAGGAGAAACTGTGCCAGCACAGAAAACATCTCCCATCGTGTTCTAGAGGCTGCACGGAGGTCTGCCGAGTGTTTTGCAAGAAGAGAAAGAAAGTTGTCCAAAACAGCTTGCAATCGAATGTTCATGTGAATAGAAAAGGCAGGAGAGTGGTCAGGTACTGTTTTCTCTCAGTTGGCAAGCTGCGCACACAATCGCAGTGTTGTACAGCTTGTTTCATCACCTTTGCGAAGCTGCCGCTCTCTCCGGCTCCCTGAGACGAAGAAGCTGCTTCTTCGCGCAAAGACGATTCTGCCGCTCACAGTGCTCTGCGGTGTGCGCCTTCTGCCGAAAGAGGTCCGGGAGCGGTGCTTAGCTCTGCAGAGCACCGTACCTTCGTCTTTAGCCTCTCTTCTCGTCTACATCTTAGCAAAAAGCTTTTCCACTCTGTCTGGCAAGGAGAAACTGTGCCAGCACAGAAAACATCTCCCATCGTCTTCTAGAGGCTGCACGGAGGTCTGCCGAGTGTTTTGCAAGAAGAGAAAGAAAGTTGTCCAAAACAGCTTGCAATCGAATGTTCAAGTGATTACAAAAGGCAGGAGAGTGGTCAGGTACTGTTTTCTCTCAGTTGGCAAGCTGCGCACACAATCGCAGTGGTGTACAGCTTGTTTCATCACCTTTGCGAAGTTGCCGCTCTCTCCGGCTCCCGGAGACGAAGAAGCTGCTTCTTCGCGCAAAGACGATTCTGCCGCTCACAGTGCTCTGAGGTGTGCGCATTCTGCCGAAAGAGGTCCGGGAGCGGTGCTTAGCTCTGCAGAGCACCGTACCTTCGTCTTTAGCCTCTCTTCTCGTCTACATCTTAGCAAAAAGCTTTTCCACTCTGTCTGGGAAGGAGAAACTGTGCCAGCACAAAAAACATCTCCCATCGTGTTCTAGAGGCTGCACGGAGGTCTGCCGAGTGTTTTGCAAGAAGAGAAAGAAAGTTGTCCAAAACAGCTTGCAATCGAATGTTCAAGTGATTACAAAAGGCAGGAGAGTGGTCAGGTACTGTTTTCTCTCAGTTGGCAAGCTGCGCACACAATCGCAGTGGTGTACAGCTTGTTTCATCACCTTTGCGAAGTTGCCGCTCTCTCCGGCTCCCGGAGACGAAGAAGCTGCTTCTTCGCGCAAAGACGATTCTGCCGCTCACAGTGCTCTGAGGTGTGCGCATTCTGCCGAAAGAGGTCCGGGAGCGGTGCTTAGCTCTGCAGAGCACCGTACCTTCGTCTTTAGCCTCTCTTCTCGTCTACATCTTAGCCAAAAGCTTTTCCACTCTGTCTGGCAAGGAGAAACTGTGCCAGCACAGAAAACATCTCCCATCGTCTTCTAGAGGCTGCACGGAGGTCTGCCGAGTGTTTTGCAAGAAGAGAAAGAAAGTTGTCCAAAACAGCTTCCAATCGAATGTTCATGTGATTACAAAAGTTAGGAGAGTGGTCAGGTACTGTTTTCTCTCAGTTGGCAAGCTGCGCACACAATCGCAGTGTTGTACAGCTTGTTTCATCACCTTTGCGAAGTTGCCGCTCTCTCCGGCTCCCGGAGACGAAGAAGCTTCTTCTTCGCGCAAAGACGATTCTGCCGCTCACAGTGCTCTGCGGTGTGCGCCTTCTGCCGAAAGAGGTCCGGGAGCGGTGCTTAGCTCTGCAGAGCACCATGCCTTCGTCTTTAGCCTCTCTTCTCGTCTACATCTTAGCAAAAACCTTTTCCACTCTGTCTGGCAAGGAGAAACTGTGCCAGCACAGAAAACATCTCCCATCGTGTTCTAGAGGCTGCACGGAGGTCTGCCGAGTGTTTTGCAAGAAGAGAAAGAAAGTTGTCCAAAACAGCTTGCAATCGAATGTTCATGTGAATAGAAAAGGCAGGAGAGTGGTCAGGTACTGTTTTCTCTCAGTTGGCAAGCTGCGCACACAATCGCAGTGTTGTACAGCTTGTTTCATCACCTTTGCGAAGCTGCCGCTCTCTCCGGCTCCCGGAGACGAAGAAGCTGCTTCTTCGCGCAAAGACGATTCTGCCGCTCACAGTGCTCTGCGCTGTGCGCCTTCTGCCGAAAGAGGTCCGGGAGCGGTGCTTAGCTCTGCAGAGCACCGTACCTTCGTCTTTAGCCTCTCTTCTCGTCTACATCTTAGCAAAAAGCTTTTCCACTCTGTCTGGCAAGGAGAAACTGTGCCAGCACAGAAAACATCTCCCATCGTGTTCTAGAGGCTGCACGGAGGTCTGCCGAGTGTTTTGCAAGAAGAGAAAGAAAGTTGTCCAAAACAGCATGCAATCGAATGTTCATGTGAATAAAAAAGGCAGGAGAGTGGTCAGGTACTGTTTTCTCTCAGTTGGCAAGAAGCGCACACAATCGCAGTGTTGTACAGCTTGTTTCATCACCTTTGCGAAGTTGCCGCTCTCTGCGGCTCCCGGAGACGAAGAAGCTGCTTCTTCGCGCAAAGACGATTCTGCCGCTCACAGTGCTCTGCGGTGTGCGCCTCCTGCCGAAAGAGGCCCGGGAGCGGTGCTTAGCTCTGCAGAGCACCGTACCTTCGTCTTTAGCCTCTCTTCTCGTCTACATCTTAGCAAAAAGCTTTTCCACTCTGTCTGGCAAGGAGAAACTGTGCCAGCAGAAAAAACATCTCCCAACGTCTTCTAGAGGCTGCACGGAGGTCTGCCGAGTGTTTTGCAAGAAGAGAAAGAAAGGTGTCCAAAACAGCTTGCAATCGAATGTTCATGTGAATAGAAAAGGCAGGAGAGTGGTCAGGTACTGTTTTCTCTCACTTGGCAAGCTGCGCACACAATCGCAGTGTTGTACAGCTTGTTTCATCACCTTTGCGAAGTTACCGCTCTCTCCGGCTCCCGGAGACAAAGAAGCTGCTTCTTCGCGCAAAGACGATTCTGCCGCTCACAGTGCTCTGCGGTGTGCGCCTTCTGCCGAAAGAGGTCCGGGAGCGGTGCTTAGCTCTGCAGAGCACCGTGCCTTCGTCTTTAGCCTCTCTTCTCGTCTACATCTTAGCAAAAAGCTTTTCCACTCTGTCTGGCAAGGAGAAACTGTGCCAGCACAGAAAACATCTCCCATCGTGTTCTAGAGGCTGCACGGAGGTCTGCCGAGTGTTTTGCAAGAAGAGAAAGAAAGTTGTCCAAAACAGCTTGCAATCGAATGTTCATGTGAATAGAAAAGGCAGGAGAGTGGTCAGGTACTGTTTTCTCTCAGTTGGCAAGCTGCGCACACAATCGCAGTGTTGTACAGCTTGTTTCATCACCTTTGCCAAGTTGCCGCTCTCTCCGGCTCCCGGAGACGAAGAAGCTGCTTCTTCGCGCAAAGACGATTCTGCCGCTCACAGTGCTCTGCGCTGTGCCCCTTCTGCCGAAAGAGGTCCGGGAGCGGTGCTTAGCTCTGCAGAGCACCGTACCTTCGTCTTTAGCCTCTCTTCTCGTCTACATCTTAGCAAAAAGCTTTTCCACTCTGTCTGGCAAGGAGAAACTGTGCCAGCACAGAAAACATCTCCCATCGTGTTCTAGAGGCTGCACGGAGGTCTGCCGAGTGTTTTGCAAGAAGAGAAAGAAAGTTGTCCAAAACAGCTTGCAATCGAATGTTCATGTGAATAGAAAAGGCAGGAGAGTGGTCAGGTACTGTTTTCTCTCAGTTGGCAAGCTGCGCACACAATCGCAGTGTTGTACAGCTTGTTTCATCACCTTTGCGAAGTTGCCGCTCTCTCCGGCTCCCGGAGACGAAGAAGCTTCTTCTTCGCGCAAAGACGATTCTGCCGCTCACAGTGCTCTGCGGTGTGCGCCTTCTGCCGAAAGAGGTCCGGGAGCGGTGCTTAGCTCTGCAGAGCACCATGCCTTCGTCTTTAGCCTCTCTTCTCGTCTACATCTTAGCAAAAACCTTTTCCACTCTGTCTGGCAAGGAGAAACTGTGCCAGCACAGAAAACATCTCCCATCGTGTTCTAGAGGCTGCACGGAGGTCTGCCGAGTGTTTTGCAAGAAGAGAAAGAAAGTTGTCCAAAACAGCTTGCAATCGAATGTTCATGTGAATAGAAAAGGCAGGAGAGTGGTCAGGTACTGTTTTCTCTCAGTTGGCAAGCTGCGCACACAATCGCAGTGTTGTACAGCTTGTTTCATCACCTTTGCGAAGCTGCCGCTCTCTCCGGCTCCCGGAGACGAAGAAGCTGCTTCTTCGCGCAAAGACGATTCTGCCGCTCACAGTGCTCTGCGCTGTGCGCCTTCTGCCGAAAGAGGTCCGGGAGCGGTGCTTAGCTCTGCAGAGCACCGTACCTTCGTCTTTAGCCTCTCTTCTCGTCTACATCTTAGCAAAAAGCTTTTCCACTCTGTCTGGCAAGGAGAAACTGTGCCAGCACAGAAAACATCTCCCATCGTGTTCTAGAGGCTGCACGGAGGTCTGCCGAGTGTTTTGCAAGAAGAGAAAGAAAGTTGTCCAAAACAGCATGCAATCGAATGTTCATGTGAATAAAAAAGGCAGGAGAGTGGTCAGGTACTGTTTTCTCTCAGTTGGCAAGAAGCGCACACAATCGCAGTGTTGTACAGCTTGTTTCATCACCTTTGCGAAGTTGCCGCTCTCTGCGGCTCCCGGAGACGAAGAAGCTGCTTCTTCGCACAAAGACGATTCTGCCGCTCACAGTGCTCTGCGGTGTGCGCCTCCTGCCGAAAGAGGCCCGGGAGCGGTGCTTAGCTCTGCAGAGCACCGTACCTTCGTCTTTAGCCTCTCTTCTCGTCTACATCTTAGCAAAAAGCTTTTCCACTCTGTCTGGCAAGGAGAAACTGTGCCAGCAGAAAAAACATCTCCCAACGTCTTCTAGAGGCTGCACGGAGGTCTGCCGAGTGTTTTGCAAGAAGAGAAAGAAAGGTGTCCAAAACAGCTTGCAATCGAATGTTCATGTGAATAGAAAAGGCAGGAGAGTGGTCAGGTACTGTTTTCTCTCAGTTGGCAAGCTGCGCACACAATCGCAGTGTTGTACAGCTTGTTTCATCACCTTTGCGAAGTTACCGCTCTCTCCGGCTCCCGGAGACAAAGAAGCTGCTTCTTCGCGCAAAGACGATTCTGCCGCTCACAGTGCTCTGCGGTGTGCGCCTTCTGCCGAAAGAGGTCCGGGAGCGGTGCTTAGCTCTGCAGAGCACCGTGCCTTCGTCTTTAGCCTCTCTTCTCGTCTACATCTTAGCAAAAAGCTTTTCCACTCTGTCTGGCAAGGAGAAACTGTGCCAGCACAGAAAACATCTCCCATCGTGTTCTAGAGGCTGCACGGAGGTCTGCCGAGTGTTTTGCAAGAAGAGAAAGAAAGTTGTCCAAAACAGCTTGCAATCGAATGTTCATGTGAATAGAAAAGGCAGGAGAGTGGTCAGGTACTGTTTTCTCTCAGTTGGCAAGCTGCGCACACAATCGCAGTGTTGTACAGCTTGTTTCATCACCTTTGCCAAGTTGCCGCTCTCTCCGGCTCCCGGAGACGAAGAAGCTGCTTCTTCGCGCAAAGACGATTCTGCCGCTCACAGTGCTCTGCGGTGTGCGCCTTCTGCCGAAAGAGGTCCGGGAGCGGTGCTTAGCTCTGCAGAGCACCGTACCTTCGTCTTTAGCCTCTCTTCTCGTCTACATCTTAGCAAAAAGCTTTTCCACTCTGTCTGGCAAGGAGAAACTGTGCCAGCACAGAAAACATCTCCCATCGTGTTCTAGAGGCTGCACGGAGGTCTGCCGAGTGTTTTGCAAGAAGAGAAAGAAAGTTGTCCAAAACAGCTTGCAATCGAATGTTCATGTGAATAGAAAAGGCAGGAGAGTGGTCAGGTACTGTTTTCTCTCAGTTGGCAAGCTGCGCACACAATCGCAGTGTTGTACAGCTTGTTTCATCACCTTTGCGAAGCTGCCGCTCTCTCCGGCTCCCTGAGACGAAGAAGCTGCTTCTTCGCGCAAAGACGATTCTGCCGCTCACAGTGCTCTGCGGTGTGCGCCTTCTGCCGAAAGAGGTCCGGGAGCGGTGCTTAGCTCTGCAGAGCACCGTACCTTCGTCTTTAGCCTCTCTTCTCGTCTACATCTTAGCAAAAAGCTTTTCCACTCTGTCTGGCAAGGAGAAACTGTGCCAGCACAGAAAACATCTCCCATCGTCTTCTAGAGGCTGCACGGAGGTCTGCCGAGTGTTTTGCAAGAAGAGAAAGAAAGTTGTCCAAAACAGCTTCCAATCGAATGTTCATGTGATTACAAGAGGCAGGAGAGTGGTCAGGTACTGTTTTCTCTCAGTTGGCAAGCTGCGCACACAATCGCAGTGTTGTACAGCTTGTTTCATCACCTTTGCGAAGTTGCCGCTCTCTCCGGCTCCCGGAGACGAAGAAGCTTCTTCTTCGCGCAAAGACGATTCAGCCGCTCACAGTGCTCTGCGGTGTGCGCCTTCTGCCGAAAGAGGTCCGGGAGCGGTGCTTAGCTCTGCAGAGCACCGTGCCTTCGTCTTTAGCCTCTCTTCTCGTCTACATCTTAGCAAAAAGCTTTTCCACTCTGTCTGGCAAGGAGAAACTGTGCCAGCCCAGAAAACATCTCCCATCGTGTTCTAGAGGCTGCACGGAGGTCTGCCGAGTGTTTTGCAAGAAGAGAAAGAAAGTTGTCCAAAACAGCTTGCAATCGAATGTTCATGTGAATAGAAAAGGCAGGAGAGTGGTCAGGTACTGTTTTCTCTCACTTGGCAAGCTGCGCACACAATCGCAGTGTTGTACAGCTTGTTTCATCACCTTTACCAAGTTGCCGCTCTCTCCGGCTCCCGGAGACGAAGAAGCTGCTTCTTCGCGCAAAGACGATTCTGCCGCTCACAGTGCTCTGCGGTGTGCGCCTTCTGCCGAAAGAGGTCCGGGAGCGGTGCTTAGCTCTGTAGAGCACCGTGCCTTCGTCTTTAGCCTCTCTTCTCGTCTACATCTTAGCAAAAAGCTTTTCCACTCTGTCTGGCAAGGAGAAACTGTGCCAGCACAGAAAACATCTCCCATCGTGTTCTAGAGGCTGCACGGAGGTCTGCCGAGTGTTTTGCAAGAAGAGAAAGAAAGTTGTCCAAAACAGCTTGCAATCGAATGTTCATGTGAATAGAAAAGGCAGGAGAGTGGTCAGGTACTGTTTTCTCTCACTTGGCAAGCTGCGCACACAATCGCAGTGTTGTACAGCTTGTTTCATCACCTTTGCGAAGTTGCCGCTCTCTCCGGCTCCCGGAGACGAAGAAGCTGCTTCTTCGCGCAAAGACGATTCTGCCGCTCACAGTGCTCTGCGCTGTGCGCCTTCTGCCGAAAGAGGTCCGGGAGCGGTGCTTAGCTCTGCAGAGCACCGTACCTTCGTCTTTAGCCTCTCTTCTCGTCTACATCTTAGCAAAAAGCTTTTCCACTCTGTCTGGCAAGGAGAAACTGTGCCAGCACAAAAAACATCTCCCATCGTGTTCTAGAGGCTGCACGGAGGTCTGCCGAGTGTTTTGCAAGAAGAGAAAGAAAGTTGTCCAAAACAGCTTGCAATCGAATGTTCACGTGAATAGAAAAGGCAGGAGAGTGGTCAGGTACTGTTTTCTCTCAGTTGGCAAGCTGCGCACACAATCGCAGTGTTGTACAGCTTGTTTCATCACCTTTGCGAAGCTGCCGCTCTCTCCGGCTCCCTGAGACGAAGAAGCTGCTTCTTCGCGCAAAGACGATTCTGCCGCTCACAGTGCTCTGCGGTGTGCGCCTTCTGCCGAAAGAGGTCCGGGAGCGGTGCTTAGCTCTGCAGAGCACCGTACCTTCGTCTTTAGCCTCTCTTCTCGTCTACATCTTAGCAAAAAGCTTTTCCACTCTGTCTGGCAAGGAGAAACTGTGCCAGCACAAAAAACATCTCCCATCGTGTTCTAGAGGCTGCACGGAGGTCTGCCGAGTGTTTTGCAAGAAGAGAAAGAAAGTTGTCCAAAACAGCTTGCAATCGAATGTTCATGTGAATAGAAAAGGCAGGAGAGTGGTCAGGTACTGTTTTCTCTCAGTTGGCAAGCTGCGCACACAATCGCAGTGGTGTACAGCTTGTTTCATCACCTTTGCGAAGTTGCCGCTCTCTCCGGCTCCCGGAGACGAAGAAGCTGCTTCTTCGCGCAAAGACGATTCTGCCGCTCACAGTGCTCTGAGGTGTGCGCATTCTGCCGAAAGAGGTCCGGGAGCGGTGCTTAGCTCTGCAGAGCACCGTACCTTCGTCTTTAGCCTCTCTTCTCGTCTACATCTTAGCAAAAAGCTTTTCCACTCTGTCTGGCAAGGAGAAACTGTGCCAGCACAGAAAACATCTCCCATCGTCTTCTAGAGGCTGCACGGAGGTCTGCCGAGTGTTTTGCAAGAAGAGAAAGAAAGTTGTCCAAAACAGCTTCCAATCGAATGTTCATGTGATTACAAGAGGCAGGAGAGTGGTCAGGTACTGTTTTCTCTCAGTTGGCAAGCTGCGCACACAATCGCAGTGTTGTACAGCTTGTTTCATCACCTTTGCGAAGTTGCCGCTCTCTCCGGCTCCCGGAGACGAAGAAGCTGCTTCTTCGCGCAAAGACGATTCTGCCGCTCACAGTGCTCTGCGGTGTGCGCCTTCTGCCGAAAGAGGTCCGGGAGCGGTGCTTAGCTCTGCAGAGCACCGTGCCTTCGTCTTTAGCCTCTCTTCTCGTCTACATCTTAGCAAAAAGCTTTTCCACTCTGTCTGGCAAGGAGAAACTGTGCCAGCACAGAAAACATCTCCCATCGTGTTCTAGAGGCTGCACGGAGGTCTGCCGAGTGTTTTGCAAGAAGAGAAAGAAAGTTGTCCAAAACAGCTTGCAATCGAATGTTCATGTGAATAGAAAAGGCAGGAGAGTGGTCAGGTACTGTTTTCTCTCACTTGGCAAGCTGCGCACACAATCGCAGTGTTGTACAGCTTGTTTCATCACCTTTGCCAAGTTGCCGCTCTCTCCGGCTCCCGGAGACGAAGAAGCTGCTTCTTCGCGCAAAGACGATTCTGGGGCTCACAGTGCTCTGCGGTGTGCGCCTTCTGCCGAAAGAGGTCCGGGAGCGGTGCTTAGCTCTGTAGAGCACCGTGCCTTCGTCTTTAGCCTCTCTTCTCGTCTACATCTTAGCAAAAAGCTTTTCCACTCTGTCTGGCAAGGAGAAACTGTGCCAGCACAGAAAACATCTCCCATCGTGTTCTAGAGGCTGCACGGAGGTCTGCCGAGTGTTTTGCAAGAAGAGAAAGAAAGTTGTCCAAAACAGCTTGCAATCGAATGTTCATGTGAATAGAAAAGGCAGGAGAGTGGTCAGGTACTGTTTTCTCTCAGTTGGCAAGCTGCGCACACAATCGCAGTGTTGTACAGCTTGTTTCATCACCTTTGCGAAGTTGCCGCTCTCTCCGGCTCCCGGAGACGAAGAAGCTGCTTCTTCGCGCAAAGACGATTCTGCCGCTCACAGTGCTCTGCGCTGTGCGCCTTCTGCCGAAAGAGGTCCGGGAGCGGTGCTTAGCTCTGCAGAGCACCGTGCCTTCGTCTTTAGCCTCTCTTCTCGTCTACATCTTAGCAAAAAGCTTTTCCACTCTGTCTGGCAAGGAGAAACTGTGCCAGCACAGAAAACATCTCCCATCGTGTTCTAGAGGCTGCACGGAGGTCTGCCGAGTGTTTTGCAAGAAGAGAAAGAAAGTTGTCTAAACCAGCTTGCAATCGAATGTTCATGTGAATAGAAAAGGCAGGAGAGTGCTCAGGTACTGTTTTCTCTCAGTTGGCAAGCTGCGCACACAATCGCAGTGTTGTACAGCTTGTTTCATCACCTTTGCGAAGCTGCCGCTCTCTCCGGCTCCCGGAGACGAAGAAGCTGTTTTTTCGCGCAAAGAACATTCTGCCGCTCACAGTGCTCTGCAGTGTGTGTCCTCTGCCGAAAAGGCCAGGGAGCGGTGCTTAGCTCTGCAGAGCACCGTACCTTCGTCTTTAGCCTCTCTTCTCGTCTACATCTTAGCAAAAAGCTTTTCCACTCTGTCTGGCAAGGAGAAACTGTGCCAGCACAGAAAACATCTCCCATCGTCTTCTAGAGGCTGCACGGAGGTCTGCCGAGTGTTTTGCAAGAAGAGAAAGAAAGTTGTCCAAAACAGCTTGCAATCGAATGTTCATATGAATAGAAAACGCAGGAGAGTGGTCAGGTACTGTTTTCTCTCAGTTGGCAAGCTGCGCACACAATCGCAGTGTTGTACAGCTTGTTTCATCACCTTTGCGAAGCTGCCGCTCTCTCCGGCTCCCTGAGACGAAGAAGCTGCTTCTTCGCGCAAAGACGATTCTGCCGCTCACAGTGCTCTGCGGTGTGCGCCTTCTGCCGAAAGAGGTCCGGGAGCGGTGCTTAGCTCTGCAGAGCACCGTACCTTCGTCTTTAGCCTCTCTTCTCGTCTACATCTTAGCAAAAAGCTTTTCCACTCTGTCTGGCAAGGAGAAACTGTGCCAGCACAAAAAACATCTCCCATCGTGTTCTAGAGGCTGCACGGAGGTCTGCCGAGTGTTTTGCAAGAAGAGAAAGAAAGTTGTCCAAAACAGCTTGCAATCGAATGTTCAAGTGATTACAAAAGGCAGGAGAGTGGTCAGGTACTGTTTTCTCTCAGTTGGCAAGCTGCGCACACAATCGCAGTGGTGTACAGCTTGTTTCATCACCTTTGCGAAGTTGCCGCTCTCTCCGGCTCCCGGAGACGAAGAAGCTGCTTCTTCGCGCAAAGACGATTCTGCCGCTCACAGTGCTCTGAGGTGTGCCCCTTCTGCCGAAAGAGGTCCGGGAGCGGTGCTTAGCTCTGCAGAGCACCGTACCTTCGTCTTTAGCCTCTCTTCTCGTCTACATCTTCGCCAAAAGCTTTTCCACTCTGTCTGGCAAGGAGAAACTGTGCCAGCACAGAAAACATCTCCCATCGTCTTCTAGAGGCTGCACGGAGGTCTGCCGAGTGTTTTGCAAGAAGAGAAAGAAAGTTGTCCAAAACAGCTTCCAATCGAATGTTCATGTGATTACAAGAGGCAGGAGAGTGGTCAGGTACTGTTTTCTCTCAGTTGGCAAGCTGCGCACACAATCGCAGTGTTGTACAGCTTGTTTCATCACCTTTGCGAAGTTGCCGCTCTCTCCGGCTCCCGGAGACGAAGAAGCTTCTTCTTCGCGCAAAGACGATTCTGCCGCTCACAGTGCTCTGCGGTGTGCGCCTTCTGCCGAAAGAGGTCCGGGAGCGGTGCTTAGCTCTGCAGAGCACCGTACCTTCGTCTTTAGCCTCCCTTCTCGTCTACATCTTAGCAAAAAGCTTTTCCACTCTGTCTGGCAAGGAGAAACTGTGCCAGCACAGAAAACATCTCCCATCGTGTTCTAGAGGCTGCACGGAGGTCTGCCGAGTGTTTTGCAAGAAGAGAAAGAAAGTTGTCCAAAACAGCTTGCAATCGAATGTTCATGTGAATAGAAAAGGCAGGAGAGTGGTCAGGTACTGTTTTCTCTCACTTGGCAAGCTGCGCACACAATCGCAGTGTTGTACAGCTTGTTTCATCACCTTTGCGAAGCTGCCGCTCTCTCCGGCTCCCGGAGACGAAGAAGCTGTTTTTTCGCGCAAAGAACATTCTGCCGCTCACAGTGCTCTGCAGTGTGTGTCCTCTGCCGAAAAGGCCAGGGAGCGGTGCTTAGCTCTGCAGAGCACCGTACCTTCGTCTTTAGCCTCTCTTCTCGTCTACATCTTAGCAAAAAGCTTTTCCACTCTGTCTGGCAAGGAGAAACTGTGCCAGCACAGAAAACATCTCCCATCGTCTTCTAGAGGCTGCACGGAGGTCTGCCGAGCGTTTTGCAAGAAGAGAAAGAAAGTTGTCCAAAACAGCTTGCAATCGAATGTTCATGTGAATAGAAAAGGCAGGAGAGTGGTCAGGTACTGTTTTCTCTCAGTTGGCAAGCTGCGCACACAATCGCAGTGTTGTACAGCTTGTTTCATCACCTTTGCGAAGCTGCCGCTCTCTCCGGCTCCCTGAGATGAAGAAGCTGCTTCTTCGCGCAAAGACGATTCTGCCGCTCACAGTGCTCTGCGGTGTGCGCCTTCTGCCGAAAGAGGTCCGGGAGCGGTGCTTAGCTCTGCAGAGCACCGTACCTTCGTCTTTAGCCTCTCTTCTCGTCTACATCTTAGCAAAAAGCTTTTCCACTCTGTCTGGCAAGGAGAAACTGTGCCAGCACAAAAAACATCTCCCATCGTGTTCTAGAGGCTGCACGGAGGTCTGCCGAGTGTTTTGCAAGAAGAGAAAGAAAGTTGTCCAAAACAGCTTGCAATCGAATGTTCAAGTGATTACAAAAGGCAGGAGAGTGGTCAGGTACTGTTTTCTCTCACTTGGCAAGCTGCGCACACAATCGCAGTGGTGTACAGCTTGTTTCATCACCTTTGCGAAGTTGCCGCTCTCTCCGGCTCCCGGAGACGAAGAAGCTGCTTCTTCGCGCAAAGACGATTCTGCCGCTCACAGTGCTCTGAGGTGTGCGCATTCTGCCGAAAGAGGTCCGGGAGCGGTGCTTAGCTCTGCAGAGCACCGTACCTTCGTCTTTAGCCTCTCTTCTCGTCTACATCTTAGCCAAAAGCTTTTCCACTCTGTCTGGCAAGGAGAAACTGTGCCAGCACAGAAAACATCTCCCATCGTCTTCTAGAGGCTGCACGGAGGTCTGCCGAGTGTTTTGCAAGAAGAGAAAGAAAGTTGTCCAAAACAGCTTCCAATCGAATGTTCATGTGATTACAAGAGGCAGGAGAGTGGTCAGGTACTGTTTTCTCTCAGTTGGCAAGCTGCGCACACAATCGCAGTGTTGTACAGCTTGTTTCATCACCTTTGCGAAGCTGCCGCTCTCTCCGGCTCCCGGAGACGAAGAAGCTTCTTCTTCGCGCAAAGACGATTCTGCCGCTCACAGTGCTCTGCGCTGTGCGCCTTCTGCCGAAAGAGGTCCGGGAGCGGTGCTTAGCTCTGCAGAGCACCGTACCTTCGTCTTTAGCCTCTCTTCTCGTCTACATCTTAGCAAAAAGCTTTTCCACTCTGTCTGGCAAGGAGAAACTGTGCCAGCACAGAAAACATCTCCCATCGTGTTCTAGAGGCTGCACGGAGGTCTGCCGAGTGTTTTGCAAGAAGAGAAAGAAAGTTGTCCAAAACAGCATGCAATCGAATGTTCATGTGAATAAAAAAGGCAGGAGAGTGGTCAGGTACTGTTTTCTCTCAGTTGGCAAGCTGCGCACACAATCGCAGTGTTGTACAGCTTGTTTCATCACCTTTGCGAAGTTGCCGCTCTCTGCGGCTCCCGGAGACGAAGAAGCTGCTTCTTCGCGCAAAGACGATTCTGCCGCTCACAGTGCTCTGCGGTGTGCGCCTCCTGCCGAAAGAGGCCCGGGAGCGGTGCTTAGCTCTGCAGAGCACCGTACCTTCGTCTTTAGCCTCTCTTCTCGTCTACATCTTAGCAAAAAGCTTTTCCACTCTGTCTGGCAAGGAGAAACTGTGCCAGCAGAAAAAACATCTCCCAACGTCTTCTAGAGGCTGCACGGAGGTCTGCCGAGTGTTTTGCAAGAAGAGAAAGAAAGTTGTCCAAAACAGCTTGCAATCGAATGTTCATGTGAATAGAAAAGGCAGGAGAGTGGTCAGGTACTGTTTTCTCTCAGTTGGCAAGCTGCGCACACAATCGCAGTGTTGTACAGCTTGTTTCATCACCTTTGCCAAGTTGCCGCTCTCTCCGGCTCCCGGAGACGAAGAAGCTGCTTCTTCGCGCAAAGACGATTCTGCCGCTCACAGTGCTCTGCGCTGTGCCCCTTCTGCCGAAAGAGGTCCGGGAGCGGTGCTTAGCTCTGCAGAGCACCGTACCTTCGTCTTTAGCCTCTCTTCTCGTCTACATCTTAGCAAAAAGCTTTTCCACTCTGTCTGGCAAGGAGAAACTGTGCCAGCACAGAAAACATCTCCCATCGTGTTCTAGAGGCTGCACGGAGGTCTGCCGAGTGTTTTGCAAGAAGAGAAAGAAAGTTGTCCAAAACAGCTTGCAATCGAATGTTCATGTGAATAGAAAAGGCAGGAGAGTGGTCAGGTACTGTTTTCTCTCAGTTGGCAAGCTGCGCACACAATCGCAGTGTTGTACAGCTTGTTTCATCACCTTTGCGAAGCTGCCGCTCTCTCCGGCTCCCGGAGACGAAGAAGCTGTTTTTTCGCGCAAAGAACATTCTGCCGCTCACAGTGCTCTGCAGTGTGTGTCCTCTGCCGAAAAGGCCAGGGAGCGGTGCTTAGCTCTGCAGAGCACCGTACCTTCGTCTTTAGCCTCTCTTCTCGTCTACATCTTAGCAAAAAGCTTTTCCACTCTGTCTGGCAAGGAGAAACTGTGCCAGCACAGAAAACATCTCCCATCGTGTTCTAGAGGCTGCACGGAGGTCTGCCGAGTGTTTTGCAAGAAGAGAAAGAAAGTTGTCCAAAACAGCTTGCAATCGAATGTTCATGTGAATAGAAAAGGCAGGAGAGTGGTCAGGTACTGTTTTCTCTCAGTTGGCAAGCTGCGCACACAATCGCAGTGTTGTACAGCTTGTTTCATCACCTTTGCGAAGCTGCCGCTCTCTCCGGCTCCCTGAGACGAAGAAGCTCCTTCTTCGCGCAAAGACGATTCTGCCGCTCACAGTGCTCTGCGGTGTGCGCCTTCTGCCGAAAGAGGTCCGGGAGCGGTGCTTAGCTCTGCAGAGCACCGTACCTTCGTCTTTAGCCTCTCTTCTCTTCTACATCTTAGCAAAATCTTTTCCACTCTGTCTGGCAAGGAGAAACTGTGCCAGCACAGAAAACATCTCCCATCGTGTTCTAGAGGCTGCACGGAGGTCTGCCGAGTGTTTTGCAAGAAGAGAAAGAAAGTTGTCCAAAACAGCTTGCAATCGAATGTTCATGTGATTACAAGAAGCAGGAGAGTGGTCAGGTACTGTTTTCTCTCAGTTGGCAAGCTGCGTACACAATCGCAGTGTTGTACAGCTTGTTTCATCACCTTTGCGAAGTTGCCGCTCTCTCCGGCTCCCGGAGACGAAGAAGCTTCTTCTTCGCGCAAAGACGATTCTGCCGCTCACAGTGCTCTGCGGTGTGCCCCTTCTGCCGAAAGAGGTCCGGGAGCGGTGCTTAGCTCTGCAGAGCACCGTGCCTTCGTCTTTAGCCTCTCTTCTCGTCTACATCTTAGCAAAAAGCTTTTCCACTCTGTCTGGCAAGGAGAAACTGTGCCAGCACAGAAAACATCTCCCATCGTGTTCTAGAGGCTGCACGGAGGTCTGCCGAGTGTTTTGCAAGAAGAGAAAGAAAGTTGTCCAAAACAGCTTGCAATCGAATGTTCATGTGAATAGAAAAGGCAGGAGAGTGGTCAGGTACTGTTTTCTCTCACTTGGCAAGCTGCGCACACAATCGCAGTGTTGTACAGCTTGTTTCATCACCTTTGCGAAGTTGCCGCTCTCTCCGGCTGCCGGAGACGAAGAAGCTGCTTCTTCGCGCAAAGACGATTCTGCCGCTCACAGTGCTCTGCGGTGTGCGCCTTCTGCCGAAAGAGGCCCGGGAGCGGTGCTTAGCTCTGCAGAGCACCGTACCTTCGTCTTTAGCGTCTCTTCTCGTCTACATCTTAGCAAAAAGCTTTTCCACTCTGTCTGGCAAGGAGAAACTGTGCCAGCACAAAAAACATCTCCCATCGTCTTCTAGAGGCTGCACGGAGGTCTGCCGAGTGTCTTGCAAGAAGAGAAAGAAAGTTGTCCAAAACAGCTTGCAATCGAATGTTCATGTGAATAGAAAAGGCAGGAGAGTGGTCAGGTACTGTTTTCTCTCAGTTGGCAAGCTGCGCACACAATCGCAGTGTTGTACAGATTGTTTCATCACCTTTGCGAATTTGCCGCTCTCTCCGCCTCCCGGAGACGAAGAAGCTGCTTCTTCGCGCAAAGACGATTCTGCCGCTCACAGTGCTCTGCGGTGTGCGCCTTCTGCCGAAAGAAGTCCGGGAGCGATGCTTAGCTCTGCAGAGTACCATACGTGCTTCTTTAGCCTCGCTTCTCGTCTACATCTTAGCAAAAAGCTTTTCCACTCTGTCTGGCAAGGAGAAACTGTGCCAGCACAGAAAACACCTCCCATCGTCTTCTAGAGGCTGAACGGAGGACTGCCGAGTGTTTTGCAAGAAGAGAAAGAAAGTTGTCCAAAACAGCTTCCAATCGAATGTTCAAGTGAATAGAAAAGGCAGGAGAGTGGTCAGGTACTGTTTTCTCTCAGTTGGCATGCTGCGCACACAATCGCAGTGTTGTACAGCTTGTTTCATCACCTTTGCCAAGTTGCCGCTCTCTCCGGCTCCCGGAGATGAAGAAGCTGCTTCTTCGCGCAAAGACGATTCTGCCGCTCACAGTGCTCTGCGGTGTGCGCCTTCTGCCGAAAGACGTCCGGGAGCGGTGCTTAGCTTTGCAGAGCACCGTACCTTCGTCTTTAGCCTCTCTTCTCGTCTACATCTTAGCAAAAAGCTTTTCCACTCTGTCTGGCAAGGAGAAACTGTGCCAGCACAGAAAACATCTCCCATCGTGTTCTAGAGGCTGCACGGAGGTCTGCCGAGTGTTTTGCAAGAAGAGAAAGAAAGTTGTCCAAAACAGCTTGCAATCGAATGTTCATGTGAATAGAAAAGGCAGGAGAGTGGTCAGGTACTGTTTTCTCTCAGTTGGCAAGCTGCGCACACAATCGCAGTGTTGTACAGCTTGTTTTATCACCTTTGCGAAGCTGCCGCTCTCTCCGGCTCCCGGAGACGAAGAAGCTGCTTCTTCGCGCAAAGACGATTCTGCCGCTCACAGTGCTCTGCGGTGTGCGCCTTCTGCCGAAAGAGGTCCGGGAGCTGTGCTTAGCTCTGCAGAGCACCGTACCTTCGTCTTTAGCCTCGCTTCTCGTCTACATCTTAGCAAAAATTTTTCCACTCTGTCTGGCAAGGAGAAACTGTGCCAGCACAGAAAACACCTCCCATCGTCTTCTAGAGGCTGAACGGAGGACTGCCGAGTGTTTTGCAAGAAGAGAAAGAAAGTTGTCCAAAACAGCTTGCAATCGAATGTTCAAGTGAATAGAAAAGGCAGGAGAGTGGTCAGGTACTGTTTTCTCTCACTTGGCAAGCTGCGCACACAATCGCAGTGTTGTACAGCTTGTTTCATCACCTTTGCGAAGCTGCCGCTCTCTCCGGCTCCCGGAGACGAAGAAGCTGCTTCTTCGCGCAAAGACGATTCTGCCGCTCACAGTGCTCTGCGGTGTGCGCCTTCTGCCGAAAGACGTCCGGGAGCGGTGCTTAGCTCTGCAGAGCACCATACGTGCTTCTTTAGCCTCTCTTCTCGTCTACATCTTAGCAAAAAGCTTTTCCACTCTGTCTGGCAAGGAGAAACTGTGCCAGCACAGAAAACATCTCCCATCGTGTTCTAGAGGCTGCACGGAGGTCTGCCGAGTGTTTTGCAAGAAGAGAAGGAAAGTTGTCCAAAACAGCTTGCAATCGCATGTTCATGTGAATAGAAAAGGCAGGAGAGTGGTCAGGTACTGTTTTCTCTCACTTGGCAAGCTGCTCACACAATAGCAGTGTTGTACAGCTTGTTTCATCACCTTTGCAAAGTTGCCGCTCTCTCCGGCTCCCGGAGACGAAGAAGCTGATTCTTCGCGCAAAGACGATTCTGCCGCTCACTGAGCTCTGCGGTGTGCGCCTTCTGCCGAAAGAAGTCCGGGAGCGATGCTTAGCTCTGCAGAGTACCATACGTGCTTCTTTAGCCACGCTTCTCGTCTACATCTTAGCAAAAAGCTTTTCCACTCTGTCTGGCAAGGAGAAACTGTGCCAGCACAGAAAACATCTCCCATCGTGTTCTAGAGGCTGCACGGAGGTCTGCCGAGTGTTTTGCAAGAAGAGAAAGAAAGTTGTCCAAAACAGCTTGCAATCGAATGTTCATGTGAATAGAAAAGGCAGGAGAGTGGTCAGGTACTGTTTTCTCTCAGTTGGCAAGCTGCGCACACAATCGCAGTGTTGTACAGCTTGTTTCATCACCTTTGCGAAGTTGCCGCTCTCTCCGGCTCCCGGAGACGAAGAAGCTGCTTCTTCGCGCAAAGACGATTCTGCCGCTCACAGTGTTCTGCGGTGTGCGCCTTCTGCCGAAAGAGGCACGGGAGCTGTGCTTAGCTCTGCAGAGCACCGTACCTGCTTCTTTAGCCTCTCTTCTCGTCTACATCTTAGCAAAAAGCTTTTCCACTCTGTCTGGCAAGGAGAAACTGTGCCAGCACAGAAAACATCTCCCATCGTGTTCTAGAGGCTGCACGGAGGTCTGCCGAGTGTTTTGCAAGAAGAGAAAGAAAGTTGTCCAAAACAGCTTGCAATCGAATGTTCATGTGAATAGAAAAGGCAGGAGAGTGGTCAGGTACTGTTTTCTCTCAGTTGGCAAGCTGCGCACACAATCGCAGTGTTGTACAGCTTGTTTCATCACCTTTGCGAAGTTGCCGCTCTCTCCGGCTGCCGGAGACGAAGAAGCTGCTTCTTCGCGCAAAGACGATTCTGCCGCTCACTGTGCTCTGCGGTGTGCGCCTTCTGCCGAAAGAGGCCCGGGAGCGGTGCTTAGCTCTGCAGAGCACCGTACCTTCGTCTTTAGCCTCTCTTCTCGTCTACATCTTAGCAAAAAGCTTTTCCACTCTGTCTGGCAAGGAGAAACTGTGCCAGCACAGAAAACATCTCCCATCGTGTTCTAGAGGCTGCACGGAGGTCTGCCGAGTGTCTTGCAAGAAGAGAAAGAAAGTTGTCCAAAACAGCTTGCAATCGAATGTTCATGTGAATAGAAAAGGCAGGAGAGTGGTCAGGTACTGTTTTCTCTCAGTTGGCAAGCTGCGCACACAATCGCAGTGTTGTACAGCTTGTTTCATCACCTTTGCGAAGTTGCCGCTCTCTCCGGCTCCCGGAGACGAAGAAGCTGCTTCTTCGCGCAAAGACGATTCTGCCGCTCACAGTGCTCTGCGGTGTGCGCCTTCTGCCGAAAGACGTCCGGGAGCGGTGCTTAGCTTTGCAGAGCACCGTACCTTCGTCTTTAGCCTCTCTTCTCGTCTACATCTTAGCAAAAAGCTTTTCCACTCTGTCTGGCAAGGAGAAACTGTGCCAGCACAGAAAACATCTCCCATCGTGTTCTAGAGGCTGCACGGAGGTCTGCCGAGTGTTTTGCAAGAAGAGAAAGAAAGTTGTCCAAAACAGCTTGCAATCGAATGTTCATGTGAATAGAAAAGGCAGGAGAGTGGTCAGGTACTGTTTTCTCTCAGTTGGCAAGCTGCGCACACAATCGCAGTGTTGTACAGCTTGTTTTATCACCTTTGCGAAGTTGCCGCTCTCTCCGGCTCCCGGAGACGAAGAAGCTGCTTCTTCGCGCAAAGACGATTCTGCCGCTCACAGTGCTCTGCGGTGTGCGCCTTCTGCCGAAAGAGGTCCGGGAGCTGTGCTTAGCTCTGCAGAGCACCGTACCTTCGTCTTTAGCCTCGCTTCTCGTCTACATCTTAGCAAAAATTTTTCCACTCTGTCTGGCAAGGAGAAACTGTGCCAGCACAGAAAACACCTCCCATCGTCTTCTAGAGGCTGAACGGAGGACTGCCGAGTGTTTTGCAAGAAGAGAAAGAAAGTTGTCCAAAACAGCTTGCAATCGAATGTTCAAGTGAATAGAAAAGGCAGGAGAGTGGTCAGGTACTGTTTTCTCTCACTTGGCAAGCTGCGCACACAATCGCAGTGTTGTACAGCTTGTTTCATCACCTTTGCGAAGCTGCCGCTCTCTCCGGCTCCCGGAGACGAAGAAGCTGCTTCTTCGCGCAAAGACGATTCTGCCGCTCACAGTGCTCTGCGGTGTGCGCCTTCTGCCGAAAGACGTCCGGGAGCGGTGCTTAGCTCTGCAGAGCACCATACGTGCTTCTTTAGCCTCTCTTCTCGTCTACATCTTAGCAAAAAGCTTTTCCACTCTGTCTGGCAAGGAGAAACTGTGCCAGCACAGAAAACATCTCCCATCGTGTTCTAGAGGCTGCACGGAGGTCTGCCGAGTGTTTTGCAAGAAGAGAAGGAAAGTTGTCCAAAACAGCTTGCAATCGAATGTTCATGTGAATAGAAAAGGCAGGAGAGTGGTCAGGTACTGTTTTCTCTCACTTGGCAAGCTGCTCACACAATAGCAGTGTTGTACAGCTTGTTTCATCACCTTTGCAAAGTTGCCGCTCTCTCCGGCTCCCGGAGACGAAGAAGCTGATTCTTCGCGCAAAGACGATTCTGCCGCTCACTGAGCTCTGCGGTGTGCGCCTTCTGCCGAAAGAAGTCCGGGAGCGATGCTTAGCTCTGCAGAGTACCATACGTGCTTCTTTAGCCACGCTTCTCGTCTACATCTTAGCAAAAAGCTTTTCCACTCTGTCTGGCAAGGAGAAACTGTGCCAGCACAGAAAACATCTCCCATCGTGTTCTAGAGGCTGCACGGAGGTCTGCCGAGTGTTTTGCAAGAAGAGAAAGAAAGTTGTCCAAAACAGCTTGCAATCGAATGTTCATGTGAATAGAAAAGGCAGGAGAGTGGTCAGGTACTGTTTTCTCTCAGTTGGCAAGCTGCGCACACAATCGCAGTGTTGTACAGCTTGTTTCATCACCTTTGCGAAGTTGCCGCTCTCTCCGGCTCCCGGAGACGAAGAAGCTGCTTCTTCGCGCAAAGACGATTCTGCCGCTCACAGTGTTCTGCGGTGTGCGCCTTCTGCCGAAAGAGGCACGGGAGCTGTGCTTAGCTCTGCAGAGCACCGTACCTGCTTCTTTAGCCTCTCTTCTCGTCTACATCTTAGCAAAAAGCTTTTCCACTCTGTCTGGCAAGGAGAAACTGTGCCAGCACAGAAAACATCTCCCATCGTGTTCTAGAGGCTGCACGGAGGTCTGCCGAGTGTTTTGCAAGAAGAGAAAGAAAGTTGTCCAAAACAGCTTGCAATCGAATGTTCATGTGAATAGAAAAGGCAGGAGAGTGGTCAGGTACTGTTTTCTCTCAGTTGGCAAGCTGCGCACACAATCGCAGTGTTGTACAGCTTGTTTCATCACCTTTGCGAAGTTGCCGCTCTCTCCGGCTGCCGGAGACGAAGAAGCTGCTTCTTCGCGCAAAGACGATTCTGCCGCTCACTGTGCTCTGCGGTGTGCGCCTTCTGCCGAAAGAGGCCCGGGAGCGGTGCTTAGCTCTGCAGAGCACCGTACCTTCGTCTTTAGCCTCTCTTCTCGTCTACATCTTAGCAAAAAGCTTTTCCACTCTGTCTGGCAAGGAGAAACTGTGCCAGCACAAAAAACATCTCCCATCGTGTTCTAGAGGCTGCACGGAGGTCTGCAGAGTGTCTTGCAAGAAGAGAAAGAAAGTTGTCCAAAACAGCTTGCAATCGAATGTTCATGTGAATAGAAAAGGCAGGAGAGTGGTCAGGTACTGTTTTCTCTCAGTTGGCAAGCTGCGCACACAATCGCAGTGTTGTACAGCTTGTTTCATCACCTTTGCGAAGTTGCCGCTCTCTCCGGCTCCCGGAGACGAAGAAGCTGCTTCTTCGCGCAAAGACGATTCTGCCGCTCACAGTGCTCTGCGGTGTGCGCCTTCTGCCGAAAGAAGTCCGGGAGCGATGCTTAGCTCTGCAGAGTACCATACGTGCTTCTTTAGCCTCTCTTCTCGTCTACATCTCAGCAAAAAGCTTTTCCACTCTGTCTGGCAAGGAGAAACTGTGCCAGCACAGAAAACATCTCCCATCGTGTTCTAGAGGCTGCACGGAAGTCTGCCGAGTGTTTTGCAAGAAGAGAAAGAAAGTTGTCCAAAACAGCTTGCAATCGAATGTTCATGTGATTACAAAAGGCAGGAGAGTTGTCAGGTACTGTTTTCTCTCAGTTGGCAAGCTGCGCACACAATCGCAGTGTTGTACAGCTTGTTTCATCACCTTTGCGAAGTTGCCGCTCTCTCCGGCTCCCGGAGACGAAGAAGCTGCTTCTTCGCGCAAAGACGATTCTGCCGCTCACAGTGCTCTGCGGTGTGCGCCTTCTGCCGAAAGAGTTCCGGAAGCGGTGCTTAGCTCTGCAGAGCACCGTACCTTCGTCTTTAGCCTCTCTTCTCGTCTACATCTTAGCAAAAAGCTTTTCCACTCTGTCTGGCAAGGAGAAACTGTGCCAGCACAGAAAACATCTCCCATCGTGTTGTAGAGGCTGCACGGAGGTCTGCCGAGTGTTTTGCAAGAAGAGAAAGAAAGTTGTCCAAAACAGCTTGCAATCGAATGTTCATGTGAATAGAAAAGGCAGGAGAGTGGTCAGGTACTGTTTTCTCTCACTTGGCAAGCTGCGCACACAATCGCAGTGTTGTACAGCTTGTTTCATCACCTTTGCGAAGCTGCCGCTCTCTCCAGCTGCCGGAGACGAGGAAGCTGCTTCTTCGCGCAAAGACGATTCTGCCGCTCACAGTGCTCTGCGGTGTGTGCCTTCTGCCGAAAGACGCACGGGAGCGGTGCTTAACTCTGCAGAGCACCGTACCTTCGTCTTTAGCCTCTCTTCTCGTCTACATCTTAGCAAAAAGCTTTTCCACTCTGTCTGGCAAGGAGAAACTGTGCCAGCACAGAAAACATCTCCCATCGTGTTCTAGAGGCTGCACGGAGGTCTACCGAGTGTTTTGCAAGAAGAGAAAGAAAGTTGTCCAAAACAGCTTGCAACCGAATGTTCATGTGAATAAAAAAGGCAGGAGAGTGGTCAGGTACTGTTTTCTCTCAGTTGGCAAGCTGCGCACACAATCACAGTGTTGTACAGCTTGTTTCATCACCTTTGCGAAGTTGCCGCTCTCTCGGGCTCCCGGAGACGAAGAAGCTGCTTCTTCGCGCAAAGACGATTCTGCCGCTCACAGTGCTCTGCGGTGTGCGCCTTCTGCCGAAAGAGGCACGGGAGCGGTGCTTAGCTCTGCAGAGCACCGTACCTTCGTCTTTAGCCTCTCTTCTCGTCTACATCTTAGCAAAAAGCTTTTCCACTCTGTCTGGCAAGGAGAAACTTTGCCAGCACAGAAAACATCTCCCATCGTGTTCTAGAGGCTGCACGGAGGTCTGCCGAGTGTTTTGCAAGAAGAGAAAGAAAGTTGTCCAAAACAGCTTGCAATCGAATGTTCATGTGAATAGAAAAGGCAGGAGAGTGGTCAGGTACTGTTTTCTCTCACTTGGCAAGCTGCGCACACAATCGCAGTGTTGTACAGCTTGTTTCATCACCTTTGCGAAGCTGCCGCTCTCTCCGGCTCCCGGAGACGAAGAAGCTGCTTCTTCGCGCAAAGACGATTCTGCCGCTCACAGTGCTCTGCGGTGTGCGCCTTCTGCCGAAAGACGTCCGGGAGCTGTGCTTAGCTCTGCAGACCACCGTAACTTCGTCTTTAGCCTCTCTTCTCGTCTACATTTTAGCAAAAAGCTTTTCCACTCTGTCTGGCAAGGAGAAACTGTGCCAGCACAGAAAACATCTCCCATCGTGTTCTAGAAGCTGCACGGAGGTCTGCCGAGTGTTTTGCAAGAACAGAAAGAAAGTTGTCCAAAACAGCTTGCAATCGAATGTTCATGTGAATAGAAAAGGCAGGAGAGTGGTCAGGTACTGTTTTCTCTCAGTTGGCAAGCTGCGCACACAATCGCAGTGTTGTACAGCTTGTTTCATCACCTTTGCGAAGTTGCCGCTCTCTCCGGCTCCCGGAGACGAAGAAGCTGCTTCTTCGCGCAAAGACGATTCTGCCGCTCTCAGTGCTCTGCGGTGTGCGCCTTCTGCCGAAAGAGGTCCGGGAGCGGTGCTTAGCTCTGCAGAGCACCGTACCTTCGTCTTTAGCCTCTCTTCTCGTCTACATCTCAGCAAAAAGCTTTTCCACTCTGTCTGGCAAGGAGAAACTGTGCCAGCACAGAAAACATCTCCCATCGTGTTCTAGAGGCTGCACGGAGGTCTGCCGAGTGTTTTGCAAGAAGAGAAAGAAAGTTGTCCAAAGCAGCTTCCAATCGAATGTTCATGTGAATAGAAAGGCAGGAGAGTGGTCAGGTACTGTTTTCTCTCAGTTGGCAAGCTGCGCACACAATCGCAGTGTTGTACAGCTTGTTTCATCACCTTTGCGAAGTTGCCGCTCTCTCCGGCTCCCGGAGACGAAGAAGCTGCTTCTTCGCGCAAAGACGATTCTGCCGCTCACTGTGCTCTGCGGTGTGCGCCTTCTGCCGAAAGAGGTCCGGGAGCGGTGCTTAGCTCTGCAGAGCACCGTACCTTCGTCTTTAGCCTCTCTTCTCGTCTACATCTTAGCAAAAAGCTTTTCCATTCTGTCTGGCAAGGAGAAACTGTGCCAGCACAGAAAACATCTCCCATCGTGTTCTAGAGGCTGCACGGAGGTCTGCCGAGTGTTTTGCAAGAAGAGAAAGAAAGTTGTCCAAAACAGCTTGCAATCGAATGTTCATATGAATAGAAAAGGCAGGAGAGTGGTCAGGTACTGTTTTCTCTCACTTGGCAAGCTGCGCACACAATCGCAGTGTTGTACAGCTTGTTTCATCACCTTTGCGAAGTTGCCGCTCTCTCCGGCTCCCGGAGACGAAGAAGCTGCTTCTTCGCGCAAAGACGATTCTGCCGCTCACAGTGCTCTGCGGTGTGCGCCTTCTGCCGAAAGAGGTCCGGAAGCGGTGCTTAGCTCTGCAGAGCACCGTACCTTCGTCTTTAGCCTCTCTTCTCGTCTACATCTTAGCAAAAAGCTTTTCCACTCTGTCTGGCAAGGAGAAACTGTGCCAGCACAGAAAACATCTCCCATCGTGTTCTAGAGGCTGCACGGAGGTCTGCCGAGTGTTTTGCAAGAAGAGAAAGAAAGTTGTCCAAAACACCTTGCAATCGAATGTTCATGTGAATAGAAAAGGCAGGAGAGTGGTCAGGTACTGTTTTCTCTCAGTTGGCAAGCTGCGCACACAATCGCAGTGTTGTACAGCTTGTTTCATCACCCTTGCGAAGCTGCCGCTCTCTCCGGCTGCCGGAGACGAGGAAGCTGCTTCTTCGCGCAAAGACGATTCTGCCGCTCACAGTGCTCTGCGGTGTGCGCCTTCTGCTGAAAGACGCACGGGAGCGGTGCTTAGCTCTGCAGAGCACCGTACCTTCGTCTTTAGCCTCTCTTCTCGTCTACATCTTAGCAAAAAGCTTTTCCACTCTGTCTGGCAAGGAGAAACTGTGCCAGCACAAAAAACATCTCCCATCGTGTTCTAGAGGCTGCACGGAGGTCTACCGAGTGTTTTGCAAGAAGAGAAAGAAAGTTGTCCAAAACAGCTTGTAACCGAATGTTCATGTGAATAAAAAAGGCAGGAGAGTGGTCAGGTACTGTTTTCTCTCAGTTGGCAAGCTGCGCACACAATCGCAGTGTTGTACAGCTTGTTTCATCACCTTTGCGAAGTTGCCGCTCTCTCCGGCTCCCGGAGACGAAGAAGCTGCTTCTTCGCGCAAAGACGATTCTGCCGCTCACAGTGCTCTGCGGTGTGCGCCTTCTGCCGAAACAAGTCCGGGAGCGGTGCTTAGCTCTGCAGAGCACCGTGCCTTCGTCTTTAGCCTCTCTCCTCGTCTACATCTTAGCAAAAAGCTTTTCCACTCTGTCTGGCAAGGAGAAACTGTGCCAGCACAGAAAACATCTCCCATCGTGTTCTAGAGGCTGCACGGAGGTCTGCCGAGTGTTTTGCAAGAAGAGAAAGAAAGTTGTCCAAAACAGCTTGCAATCGAATGTTCATGTGAATAGAAAAGGCAGGAGAGTGGTCAGGTACTGTTTTCTCTCACTTGGCAAGCTGCGCACACAATCGCAGTGTTGTACAGATTGTTTCATCACCTTTGCGAAGTTGCCGCTCTCTCCGGCTCCCGGAGACGAAGAAGCTGCTTCTTAGCGCAAAGACGATTCTGCCGCTCACAGTGCTCTGCGGTGTGCGCCTTCTGCCGAAAGAAGTCCGGGAGCGATGCTTAGCTCTGCAGAGTACCATACGTGCTTCTTTAGCCTCGCTTCTCGTCTACATCTTAGCAAAAAGCTTTTCCACTCTGTCTGGCAAGGAGAAACTGTGCCAGCACAGAAAACACCTCCCATCGTCTTCTAGAGGCTGAACGGAGGACTGCCGAGTGTTTTGCAAGAAGAGAAAGAAAGTTGTCCAAAACAGCTTGCAATCGAATGTTCAAGTGAATAGAAAAGGCAGGAGAGTGGTCAGGTACTGTTTTCTCTCACTTGGCAAGCTGCGCACACAATCGCAGTGTTGTACAGCTTGTTTCATCACCTTTGCGAAGCTGCCGCTCTCTCCGGCTGCCGGAGACGAAGAAGCTGCTTCTTCGCGCAAAGACGTTTCTGCCGCTCACAGTGCTCTGCGGTGTGCGCCTTCTGCCGAAAGAGGCACGGGAGCTGTGCTTAGCTCTGCAGAGCACCGTACCTGCTTCTTTAGCCTCTCTTCTCGTCTACATCTTAGCAAAAAGCTTTTCCACTCTGTCTGGCAAGGAGAAACTGTGCCAGCACAGAAAACATCTCCCATCGTGTTCTAGAGGCTGCACGGAGGTCTGCCGAGTGTTTTGCAAGAAGGGAAGGAAAGTTGTCCAAAACAGCTTGCAATCGAATGTTCATGTGAATAGAAAAGGCAGGAGAGTGGTCAGGTACTGTTTTCTCTCAGTTGGCAAGCTGCTCACACAATCGCAGTGTTGTACAGCTTGTTTCATCACCTTTGTGAAGTTGCCGCTCTCTCCGGCTGCCGGAGACGAAGAAGCTGCTTCTTCGCGCAAAGACGATTCTGCTGCTCACAGTGCTCTGCGGTGTGCGCCTTCTGCCGAAAGAGGTCCGGGAGCGGTGCTTAGCTCTGCAGAGCACCGTACCTTCGTCTTTAGCCTCTCTTCTCGTCTACATCTCAGCAAAAAGCTTTTCCACTCTGTCTGGCAAGGAGAAACTGTGCCAGCACAGAAAACATCTCCCATCGTGTTCTAGAGGCTGCACGGAGGTCTGCCGAGTGTTTTGCAAGAAGAGAAAGAAAGTTGTCCAAAACAGCTTCCAATCGAATGTTCATGTGAATAGAAAAGGCAGGAGAGGTGTCAGGTACTGTTTTCTCTCACTTGGCAAGCTGCGCACACAATCGCAGTGTTGTACAGCTTGTTTCATCACCTTTGCGAAGTTGCCGCTCTCTCCGGCTCCCGGAGACGAAGAAGCTGCTTCTTCGCGCAAAGACGATTGTGCCGCTCACAGTGCTCTGCGGTGTGCGCCTTCTACCGAAAGAGGTCCGGGAGCGGTGCTTAGCTCTGCAGAGCACCGTACCTTCGTCTTTAGCCTCTCTTCTCGTCTACATCTTAGCAAAAAGCTTTTCCACTCTGTCTGGCAAGGAGAAACTGTGCCAGCAAAAAAAACATCTCCCATCGTGTTCTATAGGCTGCACGGAGGTCTGCCGAGTGTTTTGCAAGAAAAGAAAGAAAGTTGTCCAAAACAGCTTCCAATCGAATGTTCATGTGAATAGAAAGGCAGGAGAGTGGTCAGGTACTGTTTTCTCTCAGTTGGCAAGCTGCGCACACAATCGCAGTGTTGTACAGCTTGTTTCATCACCTTTGCCAAGTTGCCGCTCTCTCCGGCTCCCGGAGACGAAGAAGCTGCTTCTTCGCGCAAAGACGATTCTGCCGCTCACTGTGCTCTGCAGTGTGTGTCTTCTGCCGAAAGAGGTCCGGGAGCGGTGCTTAGCTCTGCAGAGCACCGTACCTTCGTCTTTAGCCTCTCTTCTCGTCTACATCTTAGCAAAAAGCTTTTCCACTCTGTCTGGCAAGGAGAAACTGTGCCAGCACAAAAAACATCTCCCATCGTGTTCTAGAGGCTGCACGGAGGTCTGCCGAGTGTTTTGCAAGAAGAGAAAGAAAGTTGTCCAAAACAGCTTGCAATCGAATGTTCATATGAATAGAAAAGGCAGGAGAGTGGTCAGGTACTGTTTTCTCTCAGTTGGCAAGCTGCGCACACAATCGCAGTGTTGTACAGATTGTTTCATCACCTTTGCCAAGTTGCCGCTCTCTCCGGCTCCCGGAGACGAAGAAGCTGCTTCTTCGCGCAAAGACGATTGTGCCGCTCACAGTGCTCTGCGGTGTGCGCCTTCTGCCTAAAGAGGTCCGGGAGCGGTGCTTAGCTCTGCAGAGCACCGTACCTTCGTCTTTAGCCTCTCTTCTCGTCTACATCTTAGCAAAAAGCTTTTCCACTCTGTCTGGCAAGGAGAAACTGTGCCAGCACAGAAAACATCTCCCATCGTGTTCTAGAGGCTGCACGGATGTCTGCCGAGTGTTTTGCAAGAAGAGAAAGAAAGTTGTCCAAAACAGCTTGCAATCGAATGTTCATGTGAATAGAAAAGGCAGGAGAGTGGTCTGGTACTGTTTTATCTCAGTTGGCAAGCTGCGCACACAATCGCAGTGTTGTACAGCTTGTTTCATCACCTTTGCGAAGTTACCGCTCTCTCCGGCTCCCGGAGACGAAGAAGCTGCTTCTTCGCGCAAAGACGATTCTGCCGCTCACAGTGCTCTGCGGTGTGCGCCTTCTGCCGAAAGAAGTCCGGGAGCGATGCTTAGCTCTGCAGAGCACCGTACCTTCGTCTTTAGCCTCTCTTCTCGTCTACATCTTAGCAAAACCTTTTCCACTCTGTCTGGCAAGGAGAAACTGTGCCAGCACAAAAAACATCTCCCATCGTGTTCTAGAGGCTGCACGGAGGTCTGCCGAGTGTTTTGCAAGAAGAGAAAGAAAGTTGTCCAAAACAGCTTGCAATCGAATGTTCATATGAATAGAAAAGGCAGGAGAGTGGTCAGGTACTGTTTTCTCTCACTTGGCAAGCTGCGCACACAATCGCAGTGTTGTACAGCTTGTTTCATCACCTTTGCGAAGCTGCCGCTCTCTCCGGCTCCCGGAGACGAAGAAGCTGCTTCTTCGCGCAAAGACGATTCTGCCGCTCACAGTGCTCTGCGGTGTGCGCCTTCTGCCGAAAGACGTCCGGGAGCGGTGCTTAGCTCTGCAGAGCACCATACCTGCTTCTTTAGCCTCTCTTCTCGTCTACATCTTAGCAAAAAGCTTTTCCACTCTGTCTGGCAAGGAGAAACTGTGCCAGCACAGAAAACATCTCCCATCGTGTTCTAGAGGCTGCACGGAGGTCTGCCGAGTGTTTTGCAAGAAGAGAAGGAAAGTTGTCCAAAACAGCTTGCAATCGAATGTTCATGTGAATAGAAAAGGCAGGAGAGTGGTCAGGTACTGTTTTCTCTCAGTTGGCAAGCTGCTCACACAATCGCAGTGTTGTGCAGCTTGTTTCATCACCTTTGCAAAGTTGCCGCTCTCTCCGGCTGCCGGAGACGAAGAAGCTGATTCTTCGCGCAAAGACGATTCTGCCGCTCACTGTGATCTGCGGTGTGCGCCTTCTGCCGAAAGAAGTCCGGGAGCGGTGCTTAGCTCTGCAGAGAACCGTACCTTCGTCTTTAGCCTCTCTTCTCGTCTACATCTCAGCAAAAAGCTTTTCCACTCTGTCTGGCAAGGAGAAACTGTGCCAGCACAGAAAACATCTCCCATCGTGTTCTAGAGGCTGCACGGAGGTCTGCCGAGTGTTTTGCAAGAAGAGAAAGAAAGTTGTCCAAAACAGCTTGCAATCGAATGTTCATGTGAATAGAAAAGGCAGGAGAGTGGTCAGGTACTGTTTTCTCTCAGTTGGCAAGCTGCGCACACAATCGCAGTGTTGTACAGCTTGTTTCATCACCTTTGCGAAGCTGCCGCTCTCTCCGGCTGCCGGAGACGAAGAAGCTGCTTCTTCGCGCAAAGACGATTCTGCCGCTCACAGTGCTCTTCGGTGTGCGCCTTCTGCCGAAAGAGGCACGGGAGCTGTGCTTAGCTCTGCAGAGCACCGTACCTGCTTCTTTAGCCTCTCTTCTCGTCTACATCTTAGCAAAAAGCTTTTCCACTCTGTCTGGCAAGGAGAAACTGTGCCAGCACAGAAAACATCTCCCATCGTCTTCTAGAAGCCGCACGGAGGTCTGCCGAGTGTTTTGCAAGAAGAGAAAGAAAGTTGTCCAAAACAGCTTGCAATCGAATGTTCATGTGAATAGAAAAGGCAGGAGAGTAGTCAGGTACTGTTTTCTCTCAGTTGGCAAGCTGCGCACACAATCGCAGTGTTGTACAGCTTGTTTCATCACCTTTGCGAAGTTGCGCTCTCTCCGACTCCCGGAGACGAAGAAGCTGCTTCTTCGCGCAAAGACGATTCTGCCGCTCACAGTGCTCTGCGGTGTGCGCCTTCTGCCGAAAGAGGCCCGGGAGCGGTGCTTAGCTTTGCAGAGCACCGTACCTTCGTCTTTAGCCTCTCTTCTCGTCTACATCTTAGCAAAAAGCTTTTCCACTCTGTCTGGCAAGGAGAAACTGTGCCAGCACAGAAAACATCTCCCATCGTGTTCTAGAGGCTGCACGGAGGTCTGCCGAGTGTTTTGCAAGAAGAGAAAGAAAGTTGTCCAAAACAGCTTGCAATCGAATGTTCATGTGAATAGAAAAGGCAGGAGAGTGGTCAGGTACTGTTTTCTCTCACTTGGCAAGCTGCGCACACAATCGCAGTGTTGTACAGCTTGTTTCATCACCTTTGCGAAGCTGCCGCTCTCTCCGGCTCCCGGAGACGAAGAAGCTGCTTCTTCGCGCAAAGACGATTCTGCCGCTCACAGTGCTCTGCGGTGTGCGCCTTCTGCCGAAAGACGTCCGGGAGCGGTGCTTAGCTCTGCAGAGCACCATACCTGCTTCTTTAGCCTCTCTTCTCGTCTACATCTTAGCAAAAAGCTTTTCCACTCTGTCTGGCAAGGAGAAACTGTGCCAGCACAGAAAACATCTCCCATCGTGTTCTAGAGGCTGCACGGAGGTCTGCCGAGTGTTTTGCAAGAAGAGAAGGAAAGTTGTCCAAAACAGCTTGCAATCGAATGTTCATGTGAATAGAAAAGGCAGGAGAGTGGTCAGGTACTGTTTTCTCTCACTTGGCAAGCTGCTCACACAATCGCAGTGTTGTGCAGCTTGTTTCATCACCTTTGCAAAGTTGCCGCTCTCTCCGGCTGACGGAGACGAAGAAGCTGCTTCTTCGCGCAAAGACGATTCTGCCGCTCACAGTGCTCTGCGGTGTGCGCCTTCTACCGAAAGAGGCCCGGGAGCGGTGCTTAGCTCTGCAGAGCACCATACCTTCGTCTTTAGCCTCTCTTCTCGTCTACATCTTAGCAAAAAGCTTTTCCACTCTGTCTGGCAAGGAGAAACTTTGCCAGCACAGAAAACATCTCCCATCGTGTTCTAGAGGCTGCACGGAGGTCTGCCGAGTGTTTTTCAAGAAGAGAAAGAAAGTTGTCCAAAACAGCTTGCAATCGAATGTTCATGTGAATAGAAAAGGCAGGAGAGTGGTCAGGTACTGTTTTCTCTCACTTGGCAAGCTGCGTACACAATCGCAGTGGTGTACAGCTTGTTTCATCACCTTTGCGAAGCTGCCGCTCTCTCCGGCTGCCGGAGACGAAGAAGCTGCTTCTTCGCGCAAAGACGATTCTGCCGCTCACAGTGCTCTGCGGTGTGCGCCTTCTGCCGAAAGAGGTCCGGGAGCGGTGCTTAGCTCTGCAGAGCACCGTACCTTCGTCTTTAGCCTCTCTTCTCGTCTACATCTTAGCAAAAAGCTTTTCCACTCTGTCTGGCAAGGAGAAACTTTGCCAGCACAGAAAACATCTCCCATCGTGTTCTAGAGGCTGCACGGAGGTCTGCCGAGTGTTTTTCAAGAAGAGAAAGAAAGTTGTCCAAAACAGCTTGCAATCGAATGTTCATGTGAATAGAAAAGGCAGGAGAGTGGTCAGGTACTGTTTTCTCTCAGTTGGCAAGCTGCTCACACAATCGCAGTGTTGTACAGCTTGTTTCATCACCTTTGCAAAGTTGCCGCTCTCTCCGGCTCCGGAGACGAAGAAGCTGCTTCTTCGCGCAAAGACGATTCTGCCGCTCACTGTGCTCTGCGGTGTGCGCCTTCTGCCGAAAAACGTCCGGGAGCGGTGTTTAGCTCTGCAGAGCACCGTACCTTCGTCTTTAGCCTCTCTTCTCGTCTACATCTTAGCAAAAAGCTTTTCCACTCTGTCTGGCAAGGAGAAACTGTGCCAGCACAGAAAACATCTCCCATCGTGTTCTAGAGGCTGCACGGAGGTCTGCCGAGTGTTTTGCAAGAAGAGAAAGAAAGTTGTCCAAAACAGCTTGCAATCGAATGTTCATGTGAATAGAAAAGGCAGGAGAGTGGTCAGGTACTGTTTTCTCTCAGTTGGCAAGCTGCGCACACAATCGCAGTGTTGTACAGCTTGTTTCATCACCTTTGCGAAGTTACCGCTCTCTCCGGCTCCCGGAGACGAAGAAGCTGCTTCTTCGCGCAAAGACGATTCTGCCGCTCACAGTGCTCTGCGGTGTGCGCCTTCTGCCGAAAGAGGTCCGGGAGCGGTGCTTAGCTCTGCAGAGCACCGTACCTTCGTCTTTAGCCTGTCTTCTCGTCTACATCTTAGCAAAAAGCTTTTCCACTCTGTCTGGCAAGGAGAAACTGTGCCAGCACAAAAAACATCTCCCATCGTGTTCTAGAGGCTGCACGGAGGTCTGCCGAGTGTTTTGCAAGAAGAGAAAGAAAGTTGTCCAAAACAGCTTGCAATCGAATGTTCATGTGAATAAAAAAGGCAGGAGAGTGGTCAGGTACTGTTTTCCCTCAGTTGGCAAGCTGCGCACCCAATCGCAGTGTTGTACAGCTTGTTTCATCACCTTTGCGAAGTTGCCGCTCTCTCCGGCTCCCGGAGACGAAGAAGCTGCTTCTTCGCGCAAAGACGATTCTGCCGCTCACAGTGCTCTGCGGTGTGCGCCTTCTGCCGAAAGAGGCCCGGGAGCGGTGCTTAGCTCTGCAGAGCACCGTACCTTCGTCTTTAGCCTCTCTTCTCGTCTACATCTCAGCAAAAAGCTTTTCCACTCTGTCTGGCAAGGAGAAACTGTGCCAGAACAGAAAACATCTCCCATCGTGTTCTAGAAGCTGCACGGAGGTCTGCCGAGTGTTTTGCAAGAAGAGAAAGAAAGTTGTCCAAAACAGCTTGCAATCGAATGTTCAAGTGAATATAAAAGGCAGGAGAGTGGTCAGGTACTCTTTTCTCTCACTTGGCAAGCTGCGCACACAATCGCAGTGTTGTACAGCTTATTTCATCACCTTTGCGAAGTTGCCGCTCTCTCCGGCTGCCGGAGACGAAGAAGCTGCTTCTTCGCGCAAAGACGATTCTGCCGCTCACAGTGCTCTTCGGTGTGCGCCTTCTGCCGAAAGACGTCCGGGAGCGGTGCTTAGCTCTGCAGAGCACCGTACCTTCGTCTTTAGCCTCTCTTCTCGTCTACATCTTAGCAAAAAGCTTTTCCACTCTGTCTGGCAAGGAGAAACTGTGCCAGCACAGAAAACATCTCCCATCGTGTTCTAGAGGCTGCACGGAGGTCTGCCGAGTGTTTTGCAAGAAGAGAAAGAAAGTTGTCCAAAACAGCTTGCAATCGAATGTTCATGTGAATAGAAAAGGCAGGAGAGTGGTCAGGTACTGTTTTCTCTCAGTTGGCAAGCTGCGCACACAATCGCAGTCTTGTACAGCTTGTTTCATCACCTTTGCGAAGCTGCCGCTCTCTCCGGCTGCCGGAGACGAAGAAGCTGCTTCTTCGCGCAAAGACGATTCTGCCGCTCACAGTGCTCTGCGGTGTGCGCCTTCTGCCGAAAGAGGTCCGGGAGCGGTGCTTAGCTCTGCAGAGCACCGTACCTTCGTCTTTAGCCTCTCTTCTCGTCTACATCTTAGCAAAAAGCTTTTCCACTCTGTCTGGCAAGGAGAAACTGTGCCAGCACAGAAAACATCTCCCATCGTGTTCTAGAGGCTGCACGGAGGTCTGCCGAGTGTTTTGCAAGAAGAGAAAGAAAGTTGTCCAAAACAGCTTGCAATCGAATGTTCATGTGAATAAAAAAGGCAGGAGAGTGGTCAGGTACTGTTTTCCCTCAGTTGGCAAGCTGCGCACACAATCGCAGTGTTGTACAGCTTGTTTCATCACCTTTGCGAAGTTGCCGCTCTCTCCGGCTCCCGGAGACGAAGAAGCTGCTTCTTCGCGCAAAGACGATTCTGCCGCTCACAGTGCTCTGCGGTGTGCGCCTTCTGCCGAAAGACGTCCGGGAGCGGTGCTTAGCTCTGCAGAGCACCGTACCTTCGTCTTTAGCCTCTCTTCTCGTCTACATCTTAGCAAAAAGCTTTTCCACTCTGTCTGGCAAGGAGAAACTTTGCCAGCACAGAAAACATCTCCCATCGTGTTCTAGAAGCTGCACGGAGGTCTGCCGAGTGTTTTGCAAGAAGAGAAGGAAAGTTGTCCAAAACAGCTTGCAATCGAATGTTCATGTGAATAGAAAAGGCAGGAGAGTGGTCAGGTACTGTTTTCTCTCACTTGGCAAGCTGCGCACACAATCGCAGTGTTGTACAGCTTATTTCATCACCTTTGCGAAGTTGCCGCTCTCTCCGGCTGCCGGAGACGAAGAAGCTGCTTCTTCGCGCAAAGACGATTCTGCCGCTCACAGTGCTCTGCGGTGTGCGTCTTCTGCCGAAAGACGTCCGGGAGCGGTGCTTAGCTCTGCAGAGCACCGTACCTTCGTCTTTAGCCTCTCTTCTCGTCTACATCTTAGCAAAAAGCTTTTCCACTCTGTCTGGCAAGGAGAAACTGTGCCAGCACAGAAAACATCTCCCATCGTGTTCTAGAGGCTGCACGGAGGTCTGCCGAGTGTTTTGCAAGAAGAGAAAGAAAGTTGTCCAAAACAGCTTGCAATCGAATGTTCAAGTGTATAGAAAAGGCTGGAGAGTGATCAAGTACTGTTTTCTCTCAGTTGGCAAGCTGCGTACACAATCGCAGTGTTGTACAGCTTGTTTCATCACCTTTGCGAAGCTGCCGCTCTCTCCGGCTGCCGGAGACGAAGAAGCTGCTTCTTCGCGCAAAGACGATTCTGCCGCTCACAGTGCTCTGCGGTGTGCGCCTTCTGCCGAAAGAGGCACGGGAGCGGTGCTTAGCTCTGCAGAGCACCGTACCTTCGTCTTTAGCCTCTCTTCTCGTCTACATCTTAGCAAAAAGCTTTTCCACTCTGTCTGGCAAGGAGAAACTTTGCCAGAACAGAAAACGTCTCCCATGGTCTTCTAGAGGCTGCACGGAGGTCTGCCGAGTGTTTTGCAAGAAGAGAAAGAAAGTTGTCCAAAACAGCTTGCAATCGAATATTCATGTGAATAAAAAAGGCAGGAGAGTGGTCAGGTGCTGTTTTCCCTCAGTTGGCAAGCTGCGCACACAATCGCAGTGTTGTACAGCTTGTTTCATCACCTTTGCGAAGTTGCCGCTCTCTCCGGCTCCCGGAGACGAAGAAGCTGCTTCTTCGCGCAAAGACGATTCTGCCGCTCACAGTGCTCTGCGGTGTGCGCCTTCTGCCGAAAGAGGCCCGGGAGCTGTGCTTAGCTCTGCAGAGCACCGTACCTTCGTCTTTAGCCTCTCTTCTCGTCTACATCTTAGCAAAAAGCTTTTCCACTCTGTCTGGCAAGGAGAAACTGTGCCAGCACAAAAAACATCTCCCATCGTGTTCTAGAGGCTGCACGGAGGTCTGCCGAGTGTTTTGCAAGAAGAGAAAGAAAGTTGTCCAAAACAGCTTGCAATCGAATGTTCAAGTGAATAGAAAAGGCAGGAGAGTGGTCAGGTACTATTTTCTCTCACTTGGCAAGCTGCGCACACAATCGCAGTGTTGTACAGCTTGTTTCATCACGTTTGCGAAGTTGCCGCTCTCTCCGGCTGCCGGAGACGAAGAAGCTGCTTCTTCGCGTAAAGACGATTCTGCCGCTCACAGTGCTCTGCGGTGTGCGCCTTCTGCCGAAAGAGGTCCGGGAGCGGTGCTTAGCTCTGCAGAGCACCGTACCTTCGTCTTTAGCCTCTCTTCTCGTCTACATCTTAGCAAAAAGCTTTTCCACTCTGTCTGGCAAGGAGAAACTGTGCCAGCACAGAAAACATCTCCCATCGTGTTCTAGAAGCTGCACGGAGGTCTGCCGAGTGTTTTGCAAGAAGAGAAGGAAAGTTGTCCAAAAAAGCTTGCAATCGAATATTCATGTGAATAGAAAAGGCAGGAGAGTGGTCAGGTACTGTTTTCTCTCAGTTGGCAAGCTGCGCACACAATCGCAGTGTTGTACAGCTTGTTTCATCACCTTTGCGAAGTTGCCGCTCTCTCCGGCTCCCGGAGACGAAGAAGCTGCTTCTTCGCGCAAAGACGATTCTGCCGCTCACTGTGCTCTGCGGTGTGCGCCTTCTGCCGAAAGAAGTCCGGGAGCGATGCTTAGCTCTGCAGAGCACCGTACCTTCGTCTTTAGCCTCTCTTCTCGTCTACATCTTAGCAAAAAGCTTTTCCACTCTGTCTGGCAAGGAGAAACTGTGCCAGCACAGAAAACATCTCCCATCGTGTTCTAGAGGCTGCACGGAGGTCTGCCGAGTGTTTTGCAAGAAGAGAAAGAAAGTTGTCCAAAACAGCTTGCAATCGAATGTTCATGTGAATGGAAAAGGCAGGAGAGTGGTCAGGTACTGTTTTCTCTCACTTGGCAAGCTGCGCACACAATCGCAGTGTTGTACAGCTTGTTTCATCACCTTTGCGAAGTTGCCGCTCTCTCCGGCCCCCGGAGACGAACAAGCTGCTTCTTCGCGCAAAGACGATTCTGCCGCTCACTGTGCTCTGCGGTGTGCGCCTTCTGCCGAAAGAGGCCCGGGAGCGGTGCTTAGCTCTGCAGAGCACCGTACCTTCGTCTTTAGCCTCTCTTCTCGTCTACATCTTAGCAAAAAGCTTTTCCACTCTGTCTGGCAAGGAGAAACTGTGCCAGCACAGAAAACATCTCCCATCGTGTTCTAGAGGCTGCACTGAGGTCTGCCGAGTGTTTTGCAAGAAGAGAAAGAAAGTTGTCCAAAACAGCTTGCAATCGAATGTTCAAGTGTATAGAAAAGTCTGGAGAGTGGTCAAGTACTGTTTTCTCTCAGTTGGCAAGCTGCGCACACAATCGCAGTGTTGTACAGCTTGTTTCATCACCTTTGCGAAGCTGCCGCTCTCTCCGGCTGCCGGAGACGAAGAAGCTGCTTCTTCGCGCAAAGACGATTCTGCCGCTCACAGTGCTCTGCGGTGTGCGCCTTCTGCCGAAAGAGGTCCGGGCGCGGTGCTCAGCTCTGCAGAGCACCGTACCTTCGTCTTTAGCCTCTCTTCTCGTCTACATCTAAGCAAAAAGCTTTTCCACTCTGTCTGGCAAGGAGAAACTGTGCCAGCACAGAAAACATCTCCCATCGTGTTCTAGAAGCTGCACGGAGGTCTGCCGAGTGTTTTGCAAGAAGAGAAAGAAAGTTGTCCAAAACAGCTTGCAATCGAATGTTCATGTGAATAGAAAAGGCAGGAGAGTGGTCAGGTACTGTTTTCTCTCAGTTGGCAAGCTGCGCACACAATCGCAGTGTTGTACAGCTTGTTTCATCACCTTTGCGAAGTTGCCGCTCTCTCCGGCTCCCGGAGACGAAGAAGCTGCTTCTTCGCGCAAAGACGATTCTGCCGCTCACAGTGCTCTGCGGTGTGCGCCTTCTGCCGAAAGAGGTCCGGGAGCGGTGCTTATCTCTGCAGAGCACCGTACCTTCATCTTTAGCCTCTCTTCTCGTCTACATCTTAGCAAAAAGCTTTTCCACTCTGTCTGGCAAGGAGAAACTTTGCCAGCACAGAAAACATCTCCCATCGTGTTCTAGAAGCTGCACGGAGGTCTGCCGAGTGTTTTGCAAGAAGAGAAGGAAAGTTGTCCAAAACAGCTTGCAATCGAATGTTCATGTGAATAGAAAAGGCAGGAGAGTGGTCAGGTACTATTTTCTCTCACTTGGCAAGCTGCGCACACAATCGCAGTGTTGTACAGCTTATTTCAGCACCTTTGCGAAGTTGCCGCTCTCTCCGGCTCCCGGAGACGAAGAAGCTGCTTCTTCGCGCAAAGACGATTCTGCAGCTCACAGTGCTCTGCGGTGTGCGCCTTCTGCCGAAAGACGTCCGGGAGCGGTGCTTAGCTCTGCAGAGCACCGTACCTTCGTCTTTAGCCTCTCTTCTCGTCTACATCTTAGCAAAAAGCTTTTCCACTCTGTCTGGCAAGGAGAAACTGTGCCAGCACAGAAAACATCTCCCATCGTGTTCTAGAGGCTGCACGGAGGTCTGCCGAGTGTTTTGCAAGAAGAGAAAGAAAGTTGTCCAAAACAGCTTGCAATCGAATGTTCAAGTGTATAGAAAAGGCAGGAGAGTGGTCAGGTACTGTTTTCTCTCAGTTGGCAAGCTGCGCACACAATCGCAGTGTTGTACAGCTTGTTTCATCACCTTTGCGAAGTTGCCGCTCTCTCCGGCTCCCGGAGATGAAGAAGCTGCTTCTTCGCGCAAAGACGATTCTGCCGCTCACTGTGCTCTGCGGTGTGCGCCTTCTGCCGAAAGACGTCCGGGAGCTGTGCTTAGCTCTGCAGAGCACCGTACCTTCGTCTTTTGCCTCTCTTCTCGTCTACATCTTAGCAAAAAGCTTTTCCACTCTGTCTGGCAAGGAGAAACTGTGCCAGCACAGAAAACATCTCCCATCGTGTTCTAGAGGCTGCACGGAGGTCTGCCGAGTGTTTTGCAAGAAGAGAAAGAAAGTTGTCCAAAACAGCTTGCAATCGAATGTTCATGTGAATAGAAAAGGCAGGAGAGTGGTCAGGTACTGTTTTCTCTCACTTGGCAAGCTGCGCACACAATCGCAGTGTTGTACAGCTTGTTTCATCACCTTTGCCAAGTTGCCGCTCTCTCCGGCTCCCGGAGACGAAGAAGCTGCTTCTTCGCGCAAAGACGATTCTGCCGCTCACTGTGCTCTGCGGTGTGCGCCTTCTGCCGAAAGAAGTCCGGGAGCGATGCTTAGCTCTGCAGAGTACCATACGTGCTTCTTTAGCCACGCTTCTCGTCTACATCTTAGCAAAAAGCTTTTCCACTCTGTCTGGCAAGGAGAAACTGTGCCAGCACAGAAAACATCTCCCATCGTGTTCTAGAGGCTGCACGGAGGTCTGCCGAGTGTTTTGCAAGAAGAGAAAGAAAGTTGTCCAAAACAGCTTGCAATCGAATGTTCATGTGAATAGAAAAGGCAGGAGAGTGGTCAGGTACTGTTTTCTCTCACTTGGCAAGCTGCGCACACAATCGCAGTGTTGTACAGCTTGTTTCATCACCTTTGCGAAGTTGCCGCTTTCTCCGGCTGCCGGAGACGAAGAAGCTGCTTCTTCGCGCAAAGACGATTCTGCCGCTCACAGTGCTCTGCGGTGTGCGCCTTTTCCCGAAAGAGGCACGGGAGCTGTGCTTAGCTCTGCAGAGCACCGTACCTGCTTCTTTAGCCTCTCTTCTCGTCTACATCTTAGCAAAAAGCTTTTCCACTCTGTCTGGCAAGGAGAAACTCTGCCAGCACAGAAAACATCTCCCATCGTGTTCTAGAGGCTGCACGGAGGTCTGCCGAGTGTTTTGCAAGAAGAGAAAGAAAGTTGTCCAAAACAGCTTGCAATCGAATGTTCATGTGATTACAAAAGGCAGGAGAGTGGTCAGGTACTGTTTTCTCTCAGTTGGCAAGCTGCGCACACAATCGCAGTGTTGTACAGCTTGTTTCATCACCTTTGCGAAGTTGCCGCTCTCTCCGGCTGCCGGAGACGAAGAAGCTGCTTCTTCGCGCAAAGACGATTCTGCCGCTCACAGTGCTCTGCGGTGTGCGCCTTCTGCCGAAAGAGGCCCGGGAGCGGTGCTTAGCTCTGCAGAGCACCGTACCTTCGTCTTTAGCCTCTCTTCTCGTCTACATCTTAGCAAAAAGCTTTTCCACTCTGTCTGGCAAGGAGAAACTTTGCCAGCACAGAAAACTTCTCCCATCGTGTTCTAGAGGCTGCACGGAGGTCTGCCGAGTGTTTTGCAAGAAGAGAAAGAAAGTTGTCCAAAACAGCTTGCAATCGAATGTTCATGTGAATAGAAAAGGCAGGAGAGTGGTCAGGTACTGTTTTCTCTCAGTTGGCAAGCTGCGCACACAATCGCAGTGTTGTACAGCTTGTTTCATCACCTTTGCGAAGCTGCCGCTCTCTCCGGCTCCCGGAGACGAAGAAGCTGCTTCTTCGCGCAAAGACGATTCTGCCGCTCACAGTGCTCTGCGGTGTGCGCCTTCTGCCGAAAGAAGTCCGGGAGCGATGCTTAGCTCTGCAGAGTACCATACGTGCTTCTTTAGCCTCGCTTCACGTCTACATCTTAGCAAAAAGCTTTTCCACTCTGTCTGGCAAGGAGAAACTGTGCCAGCACAGAAAACACCTCCCATCGTCTTCTAGAGGCTGAACGGAGGACTGCCGAGTGTTTTGCAAGAAGAGAAAGAAAGTTGTCCAAAACAGCTTGCAATCGAATGTTCATGTGAATGGAAAAGGCAGGAGAGTGGTCAGGTACTGTTTTCTCTCAGTTGGCAAGCTGCGCACACAATCGCAGTGTTGTACAGCTTGTTTCATCACCTTTGCGAAGTTGCCGCTCTCTCCGGCCCCCGGAGACGAACAAGCTGCTTCTTCGCGCAAAGACCATTCTGCCGCTCACTGTGCTCTGCGGTGTGCGCCTTCTGCCGAAAGAGGCCCGGGAGCGGTGCTTAGCTCTGCAGAGCACCGTACCTTCGTCTTTAGCCTCTCTTCTCGTCTACATCTTAGCAAAAAGCTTTTCCACTCTGTCTGGCAAGGAGAAACTGTGCCAGCACAGAAAACATCTCCCATCGTGTTCTAGAAGCTGCACGGAGGTCTGCCGAGTGTTTTGCAAGAAGAGAAAGAAAGTTGTCCAAAACAGCTTGCAATCGAATGTTCATGTGAATAGAAAAGGCAGGAGAGTGGTCAGGTACTGTTTTCTCTCAGTTGGCAAGCTGCGCACACAATCGCAGTGTTGTACAGCTTGTTTCATCACCTTTGCGAAGCTGCCGCTCTCTCCGGCTCCCGGAGACGAAGAAGCTGCTTCTTCGCGAAAAGACGATTCTGCCGCTCACAGTGCTCTGCGGTGTGCGCCTTCTGCCGAAAGAGGTCCGGGAGCTGTGCTTAGCTCTGCAGAGCACCGTACCTTCGTCTTTAGCCTCTCTTCTCGTCTACACCTTAGCAAAAAGCTTTTCCACTCTGTCTGGCAAGGAGAAACTGTGCCAGCACAGAAAACATCTCCCATCGTGTTCTAGAGGCTGCACGGAGGTCTGCCGAGTGTTTTGCAAGAAGAGAAAGAAAGTTGTCCAAAACAGCTTGCAATCGAATGTTCAAGTGTATAGAAAAGGCTGGAGAGTGATCAAGTACTGTTTTCTCTCAGTTGGCAAGCTGCGCACACAATCGCAGTGTTGTACAGCTTGTTTCATCACCTTTGCGAAGTTACCGCTCTCTCTGGCTGCCGGAGACGAAGAAGCTGCTTCTTCGCGCAAAGACGATTCTGCCGCTCACAGTGCTCTGCAGTGTGCGCCTTCTGCCGAAAGAGGTCCGGGAGCGGTGCTTAGCTCTGCAGAGCACCGTACCTTCGTCTTTAGCCTCTCTTCTCGTCTACATCTAAGCAAAAAGCTTTTCCACTCTGTCTGGCAAGGAGAAACTTTGCCAGCACAGAAAACATCTCCCATCGTGTTCTAGAAGCTGCACGGAGGTCTGCCGAGTGTTTTGCAAGAAGAGAAAGAAAGTTGTCCAAAACAGCTTGCAATCGAATGTTCATGTGAATAGAAAAGGCAGGAGAGTGGTCAGGTACTGTTTTCTCTCAGTTGGCAAGCTGCGCACACAATCGCAGTGTTGTACAGCTTGTTTCATCACCTTTGCCAAGTTGCCGCTCTCTCCGGCTCCCGGAGACGAAGAAGCTGCTTCTTCGCGCAAAGACGATTCTGCCGCTCACAGTGCTCTGCGGTGTGCGCCTTCTGCCGAAAGACGTCCGGGAGCTGTGCTTAGCTCTGCAGAGCACCGTACCTTCGTCTTTAGCCTCTCTTCTCGTCTACATTTTAGCAAAAAGCTTTTCCACTCTGTCTGGCAAGGAGAAACTGTGCCAGCACAGAAAACATCTCCCATCGTGTTCTAGAGGCTGCACGGAGGTCTGCCGAGTGTTTTGCAAGAAGAGAAAGAAAGTTGTCCAAAACAGCTTGCAATCGAATGTTCATGTGAATAGAAAAGGCAGGAGAGTGGTCAGGTACTGTTTTCTCTCAGTTGGCAAGCTGCGCACACAATCGCAGTGTTGTACAGCTTGTTTCATCACCTTTTCCAAGTTGCCGCTCTCTCCGGCTCCCGGAGACGAAGAAGCTGCTTCTTCGCGCAAAGACGATTCTGCCGCTCACAGTGCTCTGCAGTGTGCGCCTTCTGCCGAAAGAGGCCCGGGAGCGGTGCTTAGCTCTGCAGAGCACCGTACCTTCGTCTTTAGCCTCTCTTCTCGTCTACATCTTAGCAAAAAGCTTTTCCACTCTGTCTGGCAAGGAGAAACTTTGCCAGCACAGAAAACTTCTCCCATCCTGTTCTAGAGGCTGCACGGAGGTCTGCCGAGTGTTTTGCAAGAAGAGAAAGAAAGTTGTCCAAAACAGCTTGCAATCAAATGTTCATGTGAATAGAAAAGGCAGGAGAGTGGTCAGGTACTGTTTTCTCTCTGTTGGCAAGCTGCGCACACAATCGCAGTGTTGTACAGCTTGTTTCATCACCTTTGCGAAGCTGCCGCTCTCTCCGGCTCCCGGAGACGAAGAAGCTGCTTCTTCGCGCAAAGACGATTCTGCCGCTCACAGTGCTCTGCGGTGTGCGCCTTCTGCCGAAAGAAGTCCGGGAGCGATGCTTAACTCTGCAGAGTACCATACGTTCTTCTTTAGCCTCGCTTCTCGTCTACATCTTAGCAAAAAGCTTTTCCACTCTGTCTGGCAAGGAGAAACTGTGCCAGCACAGAAAACACCTCCCATCGTCTCCTAGAGGCTGAACGGAGGACAGCCGAGTGTTTTGCAAGGAGAGAAAGAAAGTTGTCGAAAACACCTTCCAATCGAATGTTCAAGTGAATAGAAAAGGCAGGAGAGTGGTCAGGTACTGTTTTCTCTCACTTGGCAAGCTGCGCACACAATCGCAGTGTTGTACAGCTTGTTTCATCACCTTTGCGAAGCTGCCGCTCTCTCCGGCTCCCGGAGACGAAGAAGCTGCTTCTTCGCGCAAAGACGATTCTGCCGCTCACAGTGCTCTGCGGTGTGCGCCTTCTGCCGAAAGAGGTCCGGGAGCGGTGCTTAGCTCTGCAGAGCACCGTACCTTCGTCTTTAGCCTCTCTTCTCGTCTACATCTTAGCAAAAAGCTTTTCCACTCTGTCTGGCAAGGAGAAACTGTGCCAGCACAGAAAACACCTCCCATCGTGTTCTAGAAGCTGCACGGAGGTCTGCCGAGTGTTTTGCAAGAAGAGAAAGAAAGTTGTCCAAAATAGCTTGCAATCGAATATTCATGTGAATAGAAAAGGCAGGAGAGTGGTCAGGTACTGTTTTCTCTCAGTTGGCAAGCTGCGCACACAATCGCAGTGTTGTACAGCTTGTTTCATCACCTTTGCGAAGTTGCCGCTCTCTCCGGCTGCCGGAGACGAAGAAGCTGCTTCTTCGCGCAAAGACGATTCTGCCGCTCACAGTGCTCTGCGGTGTGCGCCTTCTGCCGAAAGAGGTCCGGGACCGGTGCTTAGCTCTGCAGAGCACCGTACCTTCGTCTTTAGCCTCTCTTCTCGTCTACATCTCAGCAAAAAGCTTTTCCACTCTGTCTGGCAAGGAGAAACTGTGCCAGCACAGAAAACATCTCCCATCGTGTTCTAGAGGCTGCACGGAGGTCTGCCGAGTGTTCTGCAAGAAGAGAAAGAAAGTTGTCCAAAACAGCTTGCAATCGAATGTTCATGTGAATAGAAAAGGCAGGAGAGTGGTCAGGTACTGTTTTCTCTCAGTTGGCAAGCTGCGCACACAATCGCAGTTTTGTACAGCTTGTTTCATCACCTTTGCGAAGCTGCCGCTCTCTCCGGCTGCCGGAGACGAAGAAGCTGCTTCTTCGCGCAAAGACGATTCTGCCGCTCACTGTGCTCTGCGGTGTACGCCTTCTGCCGAAAGAGGTCCGGGAGCGATGCTTAGCTCTGCAGAGTACCATACGTTCTTCTTAAGCCTCTCTTCTCGTCTACATCTTAGCTAAAAGCTTTTCCACTCTGTCTGGCAAGGAGAAACTGTGCCAGCACAGAAAACATCTCCCATCGTGTTCTAGAGGCTGCACGGAGGTCTGCCGACTGTTTTGCAAGAAGAGAAAGAAAGTTGTCCAAAACAGCTTGCAATCGAATGTTCATGTGAATAGAAAAGGCAGGAGAGTGGTCAGGTACTGTTTTCTCTCACTTGGCAAGCTGCGCACACAATCGCAGTTTTGAACAGCTTGTTTCATCACCTTTGCGAGGTTGCCGCTCTCTCCGGCTGCCGGAGACGAAGAAGCTGCTTCTTCGCGCAAAGACGATTCTGCCGCTCACAGTGCTCTGCGGTGTGCGCCTTCTGCCGAAAGAAGTCCGGGAGCTGTGCTCAGCTCTGCAGAGCACCGTACCATCGTCTTTAGCCTCTCTTCTCGTCTACATCTTAGCAAAAAGCTTTTCCACTCTGTCTGGCAAGGAGAAACTGTGCCAGCACAAAAAACATCTCCCATCGTGTTCTAGAGGCTGAACGGAGGTCAGCCGAGTGTTTTGCAAGAAGAGAAAGAAAGTTGTCCAAAACAGCTTGCAATCGAATGTTCATGTGAATAGAAAAGGCAGGAGAGTGGTCAAGTACTGTTTTCTCTCACTTGGCAAGCTGCGCACACAATCGCAGTGTTGTACAGATTGTTTCATCACCGTTGCGAAGTTGCCGCTCTCTCCGGCTCCCGGAGACGAAGAAGCTGCTTCTTCGCGCAAAGACGATTCTGCCGCTCACAGTGCTCTGCGGTGTGCGCCTTCTGCCGAAAGACGCACGGGAGCGGTGCTTAGCTCTGCAGAGCACCGTACCTTCGTCTTTAGCCTCTCTTCTCGTCTACATCTTAGCAAAAAGCTTTTCCACTCTGTCTGGCAAGGACAAACTGTGCCAGCACAAAAAACATCTCCCATCGTGTTCTAGAGGCTGCACGGAGGTCTGCCGAGTGTTTTGCAAGAAGAGAAAGAAAGTTGTCCAAAACAGCTTGCAATCGAATGTTCATGTGATTACAAAAGGCAGGAGAGTGGTCAGGTACTGTTTTCTCTCAGTTGGCAAGCTGCGCACACAATCGCAGTGTTGTACAGCTTGTTTCATCACTTTGCGAAGCTGCCGCTCTCTCCGGCTGCCGGAGACGAATAAGCTGCTTCTTCGCGCAAAGACGATTCTGCCGCTCACAGTGCTCTGCGGTGTGCGCCTTCTGCCGAAAGAGGTCCGGGAGCGGTGCTTAGCTCTGCAGAGCACCATACCTGCTTCTTTAGCCTCTCTTCTCGTCTACATCTTAGCAAAAAGCTTTTCCACTCTGTCTGGCAAGGAGAAACTGTGCCAGCACAGAAAACATCTCCCATCGTGTTCTAGAGGCTGCACGGAGGTCTGCCGAGTGTTTTGCAAGAAGAGAAGGAAAGTTGTCCAAAACAGCTTGCAATCGAATGTTCATGTGAATAGAAAAGGCAGGAGAGTGGTCAGGTACTGTTTTCTCTCAGTTGGCAAGCTGCGCACACAATCGCAGTGTTGTACAGCTTGTTTCATCACCTTTGCAAAGTTGCCGCTCTCTCCGGCTCCCGGAGACGAAGAAGCTGCTTCTTCGCGCAAAGACGATTCTGCCGCTCACAGTGCTCTGCGGTGTGCGCCTTCTGCCGAAAGAAGTCCGGGAGCGATGCTTAGCTCTGCAGAGTTCCATACGAGCTTCTTTAGCCACGCTTCTCGTCTACATCTTAGCTAAAATCTTTTCCACTCTGTCTGGCAAGGAGAAACTGTGCCAGCACAGAAAACATCTCCCATCGTGTTCTAGAGGCTGCACGGAGGTCTGCCGAGTGTTTTGCAAGAAGAGAAAGAAAGTTGTCCAAAACAGCTTGCAATCGAATGTTCATGTGAATAGAAAAGGCAGGAGAGTGGTCAGGTACTGTTTTCTCTCACTTGGCAAGCTGCGCACACAATCGCAGTGTTGTACAGCTTGTTTCATCACCTTTGCGAAGTTGCCGCTCTCTCCGGCTGCCGGAGACGAAGAAGCTGCTTCTTCGCGCAAAGACGATTCTGCCGCTCACAGTGCTCTGCGGTGTGCGCCTTCTGCCCAAAGAGGTCCGGGAGCGGTGCTTAGCTCTGCAGAGCACCGTACCTTCGTCTTTAGCCTCTCTTCTCGTCTACATCTTAGCAAAAAGCTTTTCCACTCTGTCTGGCAAGGAGAAACTGTGCCAGCACAGAAAACATCTCCCATCGTGTTCTAGAGGCTGCACGGAGGTCTGCCGAGTGTTTTGCAAGAAGAGAAAGAAAGTTGTCCAAAACAGCTTGCAATCGAATGTTCATGTGAATAGAAAAGGCAGGAGAGTGGTCAGGTACTGTTTTCTCTCACTTGGCAAGCTGCGCACACAATCGCAGTGTTGTACAGCTTGTTTCATCACCTTTGCGAAGCTGCCGCTCTCTCCGGCTGCCGGAGACGAGGAAGCTGCTTCTTCGCGCAAAGACGATTCTGCCGCTCACAGTGCTCTGCGGTGTGCGCCTTCTGCCGAAAGACGTCCGGGAGCGGTGCTTAGCTCTGCAGAGCACCGTACCTTCGTCTTTAGCCTCTCTTCTCGTCTACATCTTAGCAAAAAGCTTTTCCACTCTGTCTGGCAAGGAGAAACTGTGCCAGCACAGAAAACATCTCCCATCGTGTTCTAGAAGCTGCACGGAGGTCTGCCGAGTGTTTTGCAAGAAGAGAAAGAAAGTTGTCCAAAACAGCTTGCAATCGAATGTTCATGTGAATAGAAAAGGCAGGAGAGTTGTCAGGTACTGTTTTCTCTCAGTTGGCAAGCTGCGCACACAATCGCAGTTTTGTACAGCTTGTTTCATCACCTTTGCCAAGTTGCCGCTCTCTCCGGCTCCCGGAGACGAACAAGCTGCTTCTTCGCGCAAAGACGATTCTGCAGCTCACAGTGCTCTGCGGTGTGTGCCTTCTACCGAAAGAGGCACGGGAGCGGTGCTTAGCTCTGCAGAGCACCGTACCTTCGTCTTTAGCCTCTCTTCTCGTCTACATCTTAGCAAAAAGCTTTTCCACTCTGTCTGGCAAGGAGAAATTGTGCCAGCACACAAAACATCTCCCATCGTGTTCTAGAAGCTGCACGGAGGTCTGCCGAGTGTTCTGCAAGAAGAGAAAGAAAGTTGTCCAAAACAGCTTGCAATCGAATGTTCATGTGAATAGAAAAGGCAGGAGAGTGGTCAGGTACTGTTTTCTCTCAGTTGGCAAGCTGCGCACACAATCGCAGTATTGTACAGCTTGTTTCATCACCTTTGCGAAGCTGCCGCTCTCTCCGGCTGCCGGAGACGAAGAAGCTGCTTCTTCGCGCAAAGACGATTCTGCCGCTCACAGTGCTCTGCGGTGTGCGCCTTCTGCCGAAAGAGGCACGGGAGCGGTGCTTAGCTTTGCAGAGCACCGTACCTTCGTCTTTAGCCTCTCTTCTCGTCTACATCTTAGCAAAAAGCTTTTCCACTCTGTCTGGCAAGGAGAAACTGTGCCTGCAAAAAAAACATCTCCCATCGTGTTCTAGAGGCTGCACGGAGGTCTGCCGAGTGTTTTGCAAGAAGAGAAAGAAAGTTGTCCAAAACAGCTTGCAATCGAATGTTCATGTGAATAGAAAAGGCAGGAGAGTGGTCAGGTACTGTTTTCTCTCAGTTGGCAAGCTGCGCACACAATCGCAGTGTTGTACAGCTTGTTTTATCACCTTTGCGAAGTTACCGCTCTCTCCGGCTCCCGGAGACGAAGAAGCTGCTTCTTCGCGCAAAGACGATTGTGCCGCTCACAGTGCTCTGCGGTGTGCGCCTTCTGCCGAAGAGGTCCGGGAGCTGTGCTTAGCTCTGCAGAGCACCGTACCTTCGTCTTTAGCCTCTCTTCTCGTCTACATCTTAGCAAAAAGCTTTTCCACTCTGTCTGGCAAGGAGAAACTGTGCCAGCACAAAAAACATCTCCCATCGTGTTCTAGAGGCTGCACGGAAGTCTGCCGAGTGTTTTGCAAGAAGAGAAAGGAAGTTGTCCAAAACAGCTTGCAATCGAATGTTCATGTGAATAGAAGAGGCAGGAGAGTGGTCAGGTACTGTTTTCTCTCACTTGGCAAGCTGCGCACACAATCGCAGTGTGGTACAGATTGTTTCATCACCTTTGCGAAGTTGCCGCTCTCTCCGGCTCCCGGAGACGAAGAAGCTGCTTCTTCGCGCAAAGACGATTCTGCCGCTCACTGTGCTCTGCGGTGTGCGCCTTCTGCCGAAAGAAGTCCGGGAGCGATGCTTAGCTCTGCAGAGCACCGTACCTTCGTCTTTAGCCTCTCTTCTCGTCTACATCTTAGCTAAAAGCTTTTCCACTCTGTCTGGCAAGGAGAAACTTTGCCAGCACAGAAAACATCTCCCATCGTGTTCTAGAGGCTGCACGGAGGTCTGCCGAGTTTTTTGCAAGAAGAGAAAGAAAGTTGTCCAAAACAGCTTGCAATCGAATGTTCATGTGAATAGAAAAGGCAGGAGAGTGGTCAGGTACTGTTTTCTCTCAGTTGGCAAGCTGCGCACACAATCGCAGTGTTGTACAGCTTGTTTCATCACCTTTGCGAAGTTACCGCTCTCTCCGGCTCCCGGAGACGAAGAAGCTGCTTCTTCGCGCAAAGACGATTCTGCCGCTCACAGTGCTCTGCGGTGTGCGCCTTCTGCCCAAAGAGGTCCGGGAGCGGTGCTTAGCTCTGCAGAGCACCGTACCTTCGTCTTTAGCCTCTCTTCTCGTCTACATCTTAGCAAAAAGCTTTTCCACTCTGTCTGGCAAGGAGAAACTGTGCCAGCACAAAAAACATCTCCCATCGTGTTCTAGAGGCTGCACGGAGGTCTGCCGAGTGTTTTGCAAGAAGAGAAAGAAAGTTGTCCAAAACAGCTTGCAATCGAATGTTCATGTGAATAGAAAAGGCAGGAGAGTGGTCAGGTACTGTTTTCTCTCACTTGGCAAGCTGCGCACACAATCGCAGTGTTGTACAGCTTGTTTCATCACCTTTGCGAAGTTGCCGCTCTCTCCGGCTCCCGGAGACGAAGAAGCTGCTTCTTCGCGCAAAGACGATTCTGCCGCTCACAGTGCTCTGCGGTGTGCGCCTTCTGCCGAAAGAAGTCCGGGAGCTGTGCTTAGCTCTGCAGAGCACCGTACCATCGTCTTTAGCCTCGCTTCTCGTCTACATCTTAGCAAAAAGCTTTTCCACTCTGTCTGGCAAGGAGAAACTTTGCCAGCACAAAAAACATCTCCCATCGTGTTCTAGAAGCTGCACGGAGGTCTGCCGAGTGTTTTGCAAGAAGAGAAAGAAAGTTGTCCAAAACAGCTTGCAATCGAATGTTCATGTGAATAGAAAAGGCAGGAGAGTGGTCAGGTACTGTTTTCTCTCAGTTGGCAAGCTGCGCACACAATCGCAGTGTTGTACAGCTTGTTTCATCACCTTTGCGAAGTTACCGCTCTCTCCGGCTCCCGGAGACGAAGAAGCTGCTTCTTCGCGCAAAGACGATTCTGCCGCTCACAGTGCTCTGCGGTGTGCGCCTTCTGCCCAAAGAGGTCCGGGAGCGGTGCTTAGCTCTGCAGAGCACCGTACCTTCGTCTTTAGCCTCTCTTCTCGTCTACATCTTAGCAAAAAGCTTTTCCACTCTGTCTGGCAAGGAGAAACTGTGCCAGCACAAAAAACATCTCCCATCGTGTTCTAGAGGCTGCACGGAGGTCTGCCGAGTGTTTTGCAAGAAGAGAAAGAAAGTTGTCCAAAACAGCTTGCAATCGAATGTTCATGTGAATAGAAAAGGCAGGAGAGTGGTCAGGTACTGTTTTCTCTCACTTGGCAAGCTGCGCACACAATCGCAGTGTTGTACAGCTTGTTTCATCACCTTTGCGAAGTTGCCGCTCTCTCCGGCTCCCGGAGACGAAGAAGCTGCTTCTTCGCGCAAAGACGATTCTGCCGCTCACAGTGCTCTGCGGTGTGCGCCTTCTGCCGAAAGAAGTCCGGGAGCTGTGCTTAGCTCTGCAGAGCACCGTACCATCGTCTTTAGCCTCGCTTCTCGTCTACATCTTAGCAAAAAGCTTTTCCACTCTGTCTGGCAAGGAGAAACTTTGCCAGCACAAAAAACATCTCCCATCGTGTTCTAGAAGCTGCACGGAGGTCTGCCGAGTGTTTTGCAAGAAGAGAAAGAAAGTTGTACAAAACAGCTTGCAATCGAATGTTCATGTGAATAGAAAAGGCAGGAGAGTGGTCAGGTACTGTTTTCTCTCACTTGGCATGCTGCGCACACAATCGCAGTGTTGTACAGATTGTTTCACCACCTTTGCGAAGTTGCCGCTCTCTCCGGCTCCCGGAGACGAAGAAGCTGCTTCTTCGCGCAAAGACGATTCTGCCGCTCACAGTGCTCTGCGGTGTGCGCCTTCTGCCGAAAGAAGTCCGGAGCGATGCTTAGCTCTGCAGAGTACCATACGTGCTTCTTTAGCCTTGCTTCTCGTCTACATCTTAGCAAAAAGCTTTTCCACTCTGTCTGGCAAGGAAAAACTGTGCCAGCACAAAAAACATCTCCCATCGTCTTCTAGAGGCTGAACGGAGGACTGCCGAGTGTTTTGCAAGAAGAGAAAGAAAGTTGTCCAAAACAGCTTCCAATCGAATGTTCAAGTGAATAGAAAAGTCAGGAGAGTGGTCAGGTACTGTTTTCTATCAGTTGGCAAGCTGCGCACACAATCGCAGTGTTGTACAGCTTGTTTCATCACCTTTGCGAAGCTGCCGCTCTCTCCGGCTCCCGGAGACGAAGAAGCTGATTCTTCGCGCAAAGACGATTCTGCCGCTCACTGTGCTCTGCGGTGTGCGCCTTCTGCCGAAAGAAGTCCGGGAGCGATGCTTAGCTCTGCAGAGTACCATACGTGCTTCTTTAGCCACGCTTCTCGTCTACATCTTAGCAAAAAGCTTTTCCACTCTGTCTGGCAAGGAGAAACTGTGCCATCACAGAAAACACCTCCCATCGTGTTCTAGAGGCTGCACGGAGGTCTGCCGAGTGTTTTGCAAGAAGAGAAAGAAAGTTGTCCAAAACAGCTTGCAATCGAATGTTCATGTGAATAGAAAAGGCAGGAGAGTGGTCAGGTACTGTTTTCTCTCAGTTGGCAAGCTGCGCACACAATCGCAGTGTTGTACAGCTTGTTTCATCACCTTTGCGAAGTTGCCGCTCTCTCCGGCTCCCGGAGACGAAGAAGCTGCTTCTTCGCGCAAAGACGATTCTGCCGCTCACAGTGCTCTGCGGTGTGCGCCTTCTGCCGAAAGAGGCCCGGGAGCGGTGCTTAGCTCTGCAGAGCACCGTACCTTCGTCTTTAGCCTCTCTTCTCGTCTACATCTTAGCAAAAAGCTTTTCCACTCTGTCTGGCAAGGAGAAACTCTGCCAGCACAGAAAACATCTCCCATCGTGTTCTAGAGGCTGCACGGAGGTCTGCCGAGTGTTTTGCAAGAAGAGAAAGAAAGTTGTCCAAAACAGCTTACAATCGAATGTTCATGTGATTACAAAAGGCAGGAGAGTGGTCAGGTACTGTTTTCTCTCAGTTGGCAAGCTGCGCACACAATCGCAGTGTTGTACAGCTTGTTTCATCACCTTTGCGAAGCTGCCGCTCTCTCCGGCTCCCGGAGACGAAGAAGCTGCTTCTTTGCGCAAAGACGATTCTGCCGCTCACAGTGCTCTGCGGTGTGCGCCTTCTGCCGAAAGAGGTCCGGGAGCGGTGCTTAGCTCTGCAGAGCACCGTAACTTCGTCTTTAGCCTCTCTTCTCGTCTACATCTTAGCAAAAAGCTTTTCCACTCTGTCTGGCAAGGAGAAACTGTGCCAGCACAGAAAACATCTCCCATCGTGTTCTAGAGGCTGCACGGAGGTCTGCCGAGTGTTTTGCAAGAAGAGAAGCAAAGTTGTCCAAAACAGCTTGCAATCGAATGTTCATGTGAATAGAAAAGGCAGGAGAGTGGTCAGGTACTGTTTTCTCTCAGTTGGCAAGCTGCGCACACAATCGCAGTGTTGTACAGCTTGTTTCATCACCTTTGCGAAGTTACCGCTCTCTCCGGCTCCCGGAGACGAAGAAGCTGCTTCTTCGCGCAAAGACGATTCTGCCGCTCACAGTGCTCTGCGGTGTGCGCCTTCTGCCGAAAGAGGTCCGGGAGCTGTGCTTAGCTCTGCAGAGCACCGTACCTTCGTCTTTAGCCTCTCTTCTCGTCTACATCTTAGCAAAAAGCTTTTCCACTCTGTCTGGCAAGGAGAAACTGTGCCAGCACAAAAAACATCTCCCATCGTGTTCTAGAGGCTGCACGGAGGTCTGCCGAGTGTTTTGCAAGAAGAGAAAGAAAGTTGTCCAAAACAGCTTGCAATCGAATGTTCATGTGAATAGAAAAGGCAGGAGAGTGGTCAGGTACTGTTTTCTCTCACTTGGCAAGCTGCGCACACAATCGCAGTGTTGTACAGCTTGTTTCATCACCTTCGCGAAGTTGCCGCTCTCTCCGGCTCCCGGAGACGAAGAAGCTGCTTCTTCGCGCAAAGACGATTCTGCCGCTCACAGTGCTCTGCGGTGTGCGCCTTCTGCCGAAAGAAGTCCGGGAGCGATGCTTAGCTCTGCAGAGTACCAGACGTGCTTCTTTAGCCTCGCTTGTCGTCTACATCTTAGCAAAAAGCTTTTCCACTCTGTCTGGCAAGGAGAAACTGTGCCAGCACAGAAAAAACCTCCCATCGTCTTCTAGAGGCTGAACGGAGGTCTGCCGAGTGTTTTGCAAGAAGAGAAAGAAAGTTGTCCAAAACAGCTTGCAATCGAATGTTCAAGTGAATAGAAAAGGCAGGAGAGTGGTCAGGGACTGTTTTCTCTCAGTTGGCAAGCTGCGCACACAATCGCAGTGTTGTACAGCTTGTTTCATCACCTTTGCGAAGCTGCCGCTCTCTCCGGCTGCCGGAGACGAAGAAGCTGCTTCTTCGCGCAAAGACGATTCTGCCGCTCACAGTGCTCTGCGGTGTGCGCCTTCTGCCGAAAGACGTCCGGGAGCGGTGCTTAGCTCTGCAGAGCACCATACCTGCTTCTTTAGCCTCTCTTCTCGTCTACATTTTAGCAAAAAGCTTTTCCACTCTGTCTGGCAAGGAGAAACTGTGCCAGCACAGAAAACATCTCCCATCGTGTTCTAGAGGCTGCACGGAGGTCTGCCGAGTGTTTTGCAAGAAGAGAAAGAAAGTTGTCCAAAACAGCTTGCAATCGAATGTTCAAGTGAATAGAAAAGGCAGGAGAGTGGTCAGGTACGGTTTTCTCTCACTTGGCAAGCTGCGCACACAATCGCAGTGTTGTACCGCTTGTTTCATCACCTTTGCAAAGTTGCCGCTCTCTCCGGCTCCCGGAGACGAAGAAGCTGATTCTTCGCGCAAAGACGATTCTGCCGCTCACTGTGCTCTGCGGTGTGCGCCTTCTGCCGAAAGAGGTCCGGGAGCGATGCTTAGCTCTGCAGAGTACCATACGTGCTTCTTTAGCCACGCTTCTCGTCTACATCTTAGCAAAAAGCTTTTCCACTCTGTCTGGCAAGGAGAAACTGTGCCAGCACAGAAAACATCTCCCATCGTGTTCTAGAGGCTGCACGGAGGTCTGCCGAGTGTTTTGCAAGAAGTGAAAGAAAGTTGTCCAAAACAGCTTGCAATCGAATGTTCATGTGAATAGAAAAGGCAGGAGAGTGGTCAGGTACTGTTTTCTCTCACTTGGCAAGCTGCGCACACAATCGCAGTGTTGTACAGCTTGTTTCATCACCTTTGCGAAGTTGCCGCTCTCTCCGGCTCCCGGAGACGAAGAAGCTGCTTCTTCGCGCAAAGACGATTCTGCCGCTCACAGTGCTCTGCGGTGTGCGCCTTCTGCCGAAAGAGGTCCGGGAGCGGTGCTTAGCTCTGCAGAGCACCGTACCTTCGTCTTTAGCCTCTCTTCTCGTCTACATCTTAGCAAAAAGCTTTTGCACTCTGTCTGGCAAGGAGAAACTTTGCCAGCACAGAAAACTTCTCCCATCGTGTTCTAGAGGCTGCACGGAGGTCTGCCGAGTGCTTTGCAAGAAGAGAAAGAAAGTTGTCCAAAACAGCTTGCAATCGAATGTTCATGTGAATAGAAAAGGCAGGAGAGTGGTCAGGTACTGTTTTCTCTCACTTGGCAAGCTTCGCACACAATCGCAGTGTTGTACAGCTTGTTTTATCACCTTTGCGAAGTTGCCGCTCTCTCCGGCTCCCGGAGACGAAGAAGCTGCTTCTTCGCGCAAAGACGATTCTGCCGCTCACAGTGCTCTGCGGTGTGCGCCTTCTGCCGAAAGAGGCACGGGATCTGTGCTTAGCTCTGCAGAGCACCGTACCTTCGTCTTTAGCCTCTCTTCTCGTCTACATCTTAGCAAAAAGCTTTTCCACTCTGTCTGGCAAGGAGAAACTGTGCCAGCACAAAAAACATCTCCCATCGTGTTCTAGAGGCTGCACGGAGGTCTGCCGAGTGTCTTGCAAGAAGAGAAAGAAAGTTGCCCAAAACAGCTTGCAATCGAATGTTCATGTGAATAGAAAAGGCAGGAGAGTGGTCAGGTACTGTTTTCTCTCACTTGGCAAGCTGCGCACACAATCGCAGTTTTGTACAGCTTGTTTCATCACCTTTGCCAAGTTGCCGCTCTCTCCGGCTCCCGGAGACGAACAAGCTGCTTCTTCGCGCAAAGACGATTCTGCCGCTCACAGTGCTCTGCGGTGTGCGCCTTCTGCCGAAAGAGGCCCGGGAGCGGTGCTTAGCTCTGCAGAGCACCGTACCTTCGTCTTTAGCCTCTCTTCTCGTCTACATCTTAGCAAAAAGCTTTTCCACTATGTCTGGCAAGGAGAAACTTTGCCAGAACAGAAAACATCTCCCATCGTGTTCTAGAAGCTGCACGGAGGTCTGCCGAGTGTTTTGCAAGAAGAGAAAGAAAGTTGTCCAAAACAGCTTGCAATCGAATGTTCATGTGAATAGAAAAGGCAGGAGAGTGGTCTGGTACTGTTTTCTCTCAGTTGGCAAGCTGCGCACACAATCGCAGTGTTGTACAGCTTGTTTTATCACCTTTGCGAAGTTACCGCTCTCTCCGGCTCCCGGAGACGAAGAAGCTGCTTCTTCGCGCAAAGACGATTGTGCCGCTCACAGTGCTCTGCGGTGTGCGCCTTCTGCCGAAGAGGTCCGGGAGCTGTGCTTAGCTCTGCAGAGCACCGTACCTTCGTCTTTAGCCTCACTTCTCGTCTACATCTTAGCAAAAAGCTTTTCCACTCTGTCTGCAAGGAGAAACTGTGCCAGCAAAAAAAACATCTCCCATCGTGTTCTAGAGGCTGCACGGAAGTCTGCCGAGTGTTTTCCAAGAAGAGAAAGGAAGTTGTCCAAAACAGCTTGCAATCGAATGTTCATGTGAATAGAAGAGGCAGGAGCGTCGTCAGGTACTGTTTTCTCTCACTTGGCAAGCTGCGCACACAATCGCAGTGTGGTACAGATTGTTTCATCACCTTTGCGAAGTTGCCGCTCTCTCCGGCTCCCGGAGACGAAGAAGCTGCTTCTTCGCGCAAAGACGATTCTGCCGCTCACTGTGCTCTGCGGTGTGCGCCTTCTGCCGAAAGAAGTCCGGGAGCGATGCTTAGCTCTGCAGAGCACCGTACCTTCGTCTTTAGCCTCTCTTCTCGTCTACATCTTAGCAGAAAGCTTTTCCACTCTGTCTGGCAAGGAGAAACTTTGCCAGCACAGAAAACATCTCCCATCGTGTTCTAGAGGCTGCACGGAGGTCTGCCGAGTGTTTTGCAAGAAGAGAAAGAAAGTTGTCCAAAACAGCTTGCAATCGAATGTTCATGTGAATAGAAAAGGCAGGAGAGTGGTCAGGTACTCTTTTCTCTCAGTTGGCAAGCTGCGCACACAATCGCAGTGTTGTACAGCTTGTTTCATCACCTTTGCGAAGTTACCGCTCTCTCCGGCTCCCGGAGACGAAGAAGCTGCTTCTTCGCGCAAAGACGATTCTGCCGCTCACAGTGCTCTGCGGTGTGTGCCTTCTGCCGAAAGACGTCCGGGAGCTGTGCTTAGCTCTGCAGAGCACCGTACCTTCGTCTTTAGCCTCTCTTCTCGTCTACATCTTAGCAAAAAGCTTTTCCACTCTGTCTGGCAAGGAGAAACTGTGCCAGCACAAAAAACATCTCCCATCGTGTTCTAGAGGCTGCACGGAGGTCTGCCGAGTGTTTTGCAAGAAGAGAAAGAAAGTTGTCCAAAACAGCTTGCAATCGAATGTTCATGTGAATAGAAAAGGCAGGAGAGTGGTCAGGTACTGTTTTCTCTCACTTGGCAAGCTGCGCACACAATCGCAGTGTTGTACAGATTGTTTCATCACCTTTGCGAAGTTGCCGCTCTCTCCGGCTCCCGGAGACGAAGAAGCTGCTTCTTCGCGCAAAGACGATTCTGCCGCTCACAGTGCTCTGCGGTGTGCGCCTTCTGCCGAAAGAAGTCCGGGGGCTGTGCTTAGCTCTGCAGAGCACCGTACCATCGTCTTTAGCCTCGCTTCTCGTCTACATCTTAGCAAAAAGATTTCCACTCTGTCTGGCAAGGAGAAACTGTGCCAGCACAAAAAACATCTCCCATCGTGTTCTAGAGGCTGCACGGAGGTCTGCCGAGTGTTTTGCAAGAAGAGAAAGAAAGTTGTCCAACACAGCTTGCAATCGAATGTTCATGTGAATAGAAAAGGCAGGAGAGTGGTCAGGTACTGTTTTCTCTCAGTTGGCAAGCTGCGCACACAATCGCAGTGTTGTACAGATTGTTTCATCACCTTTGCCAAGTTGCCGCTCTCTCCGGCTCCCGGAGACGAAGAAGCTGCTTCTTCGCGCAAAGACGATTCTGCCGCTCACAGTGCTCTGCGGTGTGCGCCTTCTGCCGAAAGAAGTCCGGAGCGATGCTTAGCTCTGCAGAGTACCATACGTGCTTCTTTAGCCTCGCTTCTCGCCTACATCTTAGCAAAAAGCTTTTCCACTCTGTCTGGCAAGGAAAAACTGTGCCAGCACAAAAAACACCTCCCATCGTCTTCTAGAGGCTGAACGGAGGACTGCCGAGTGTTTTGCAAGAAGAGAAAGAAAGTTGTCCAAAACAGCTTCCAATCGAATGTTCAAGTGAATAGAAAAGTCAGGAGAGTGGTCAGGTACTGTTTTCTATCAGTTGGCAAGCTGCGCACACAATCGCAGTGTTGTACAGCTTGTTTCATCACCTTTGCGAAGCTGCCGCTCTCTCCGGCTCCCGGAGACGAAGAAGCTGATTCTTCGCGCAAAGACGATTCTGCCGCTCACTGTGCTCTGCGGTGTGCGCCTTCTGCCGAAAGAAGTCCGGGAGCGATGCTTAGCTCTGCAGAGTACCATACGTGCTTCTTTAGCCACGCTTCTCGTCTACATCTTAGCAAAAAGCTTTTCCACTCTGTCTGGCAAGGAGAAACTGTGCCATCACAGAAAACACCTCCCATCGTGTTCTAGAGGCTGCACGGAGGTCTGCCGAGTGTTTTGCAAGAAGAGAAAGAAAGTTGTCCAAAACAGCTTGCAATCGAATGTTCATATGAATAGAAAAGGCAGGAGAGTGGTCAGGTACTGTTTTCTCTCAGTTGGCAAGCTGCGCACACAATCGCAGTGTTGTACAGCTTGTTTCATCACCTTTGCGAAGTTGCCGCTCTCTCCGGCTCCCGGAGACGAAGAAGCTGCTTCTTCGCGCAAAGACGATTCTGCCGCTCACAGTGCTCTGCGGTGTGCGCCTTCTGCCGAAAGAGGCCCGGGAGCGGTGCTTAGCTCTGCAGAGCACCGTACCTTCGTCTTTAGCCTCTCTTCTCGTCTACATCTTAGCAAAAAGCTTTTCCACTCTGTCTGGCAAGGAGAAACTGTACCAGCACAGAAAACATCTCCCATCGTGTTCTAGAGGCTGCACGGAGGTCTGCCGAGTGTTTTGCAAGAAGAGAAAGAAAGTTGTCCAAAACAGCTTACAATCGAATGTTCATGTGATTACAAAAGGCAGGAGAGTGGTCAGGTACTGTTTTCTCTCAGTTGGCAAGCTGCGCACACAATCGCAGTGTTGTACAGCTTGTTTCATCACCTTTGCGAAGCTGCCGCTCTCTCCGGCTCCCGGAGACGAAGAAGCTGCTTCTTCGCGCAAAGACGATTCTGCCGCTCACAGTGCTCTGCGGTGTGCGCCTTCTGCCGAAAGAGGCCCGGGAGCGGTGCTTAGCTCTGCAGAGCACCGTACCTTCGTCTTTAGCCTCTCTTCTCGTCTACATCTTAGCAAAAAGCTTTTCCACTATGTCTGGCAAGGAGAAACTTTGCCAGAACAGAAAACATCTCCCATCGTGTTCTAGAAGCTGCACGGAGGTCTGCCGAGTGTTTTGCAAGAAGAGAAAGAAAGTTGTCCAAAACAGCTTGCAATCGAATGTTCATGTGAATAGAAAAGGCAGGAGAGTGGTCTGGTACTGTTTTCTCTCAGTTGGCAAGCTGCGCACACAATCGCAGTGTTGTACAGCTTGTTTTATCACCTTTGCGAAGTTACCGCTCTCTCCGGCTCCCGGAGACGAAGAAGCTGCTTCTTCGCGCAAAGACGATTGTGCCGCTCACAGTGCTCTGCGGTGTGCGCCTTCTGCCGAAGAGGTCCGGGAGCTGTGCTTAGCTCTGCAGAGCACCGTACCTTCGTCTTTAGCCTCACTTCTCGTCTACATCTTAGCAAAAACTTTTCCACTCTGTCTGCAAGGAGAAACTGTGCCAGCAAAAAAAACATCTCCCATCGTGTTCTAGAGGCTGCACGGAAGTCTGCCGAGTGTTTTCCAAGAAGAGAAAGGAAGTTGTCCAAAACAGCTTGCAATCGAATGTTCATGTGAATAGAAGAGGCAGGAGCGTCGTCAGGTACTGTTTTCTCTCACTTGGCAAGCTGCGCACACAATCGCAGTGTGGTACAGATTGTTTCATCACCTTTGCGAAGTTGCCGCTCTCTCCGGCTCCCGGAGACGAAGAAGCTGCTTCTTCGCGCAAAGACGATTCTGCCGCTCACTGTGCTCTGCGGTGTGCGCCTTCTGCCGAAAGAAGTCCGGGAGCGATGCTTAGCTCTGCAGAGCACCGTACCTTCGTCTTTAGCCTCTCTTCTCGTCTACATCTTAGCAGAAAGCTTTTCCACTCTGTCTGGCAAGGAGAAACTTTGCCAGCACAGAAAACATCTCCCATCGTGTTCTAGAGGCTGCACGGAGGTCTGCCGAGTGTTTTGCAAGAAGAGAAAGAAAGTTGTCCAAAACAGCTTGCAATCGAATGTTCATGTGAATAGAAAAGGCAGGAGAGTGGTCAGGTACTGTTTTCTCTCACTTGGCAAGCTGCGCACACAATCGCAGTGTTGTACAGCTTGTTTCATCACCTTTGCGAAGTTACCGCTCTCTCCGGCTCCCGGAGACGAAGAAGCTGCTTCTTCGCGCAAAGACGATTCTGCCGCTCACAGTGCTCTGCGGTGTGCGCCTTCTGCCGAAAGACGTCCGGGAGCTGTGCTTAGCTCTGCAGAGCACCGTACCTTCGTCTTTAGCCTCTCTTCTCGTCTACATCTTAGCAAAAAGCTTTTCCACTCTGTCTGGCAAGGAGAAACTGTGCCAGCACAAAAAACATCTCCCATCGTGTTCTAGAGGCTGCACGGAGGTCTGCCGAGTGTTTTGCAAGAAGAGAAAGAAAGTTGTCCAAAACAGCTTGCAATCGAATGTTCATGTGAATAGAAAAGGCAGGAGAGTGGTCAGGTACTGTTTTCTCTCACTTGGCAAGCTGCGCACACAATCGCAGTGTTGTACAGATTGTTTCATCACCTTTGCGAAGTTGCCGCTCTCTCCGGCTCCCGGAGACGAAGAAGCTGCTTCTTCGCGCAAAGACGATTCTGCCGCTCACAGTGCTCTGCGGTGTGCGCCTTCTGCCGAAAGAAGTCCGGGGGCTGTGCTTAGCTCTGCAGAGCACCGTACCATCGTCTTTAGCCTCGCTTCTCGTCTACATCTTAGCAAAAAGATTTCCACTCTGTCTGGCAAGGAGAAACTGTGCCAGCACAAAAAACATCTCCCATCGTGTTCTAGAGGCTGCACGGAGGTCTGCCGAGTGTTTTGCAAGAAGAGAAAGAAAGTTGTCCAAAACAGCTTGCAATCGAATGTTCATGTGAATAGAAAAGGCAGGAGAGTGGTCAGGTACTGTTTTCTCTCAGTTGGCAAGCTGCGCACACAATCGCAGTGTTGTACAGATTGTTTCATCACCTTTGCGAAGTTGCCGCTCTCTCCGGCTCCCGGAGACGAAGAAGCTGCTTCTTCGCGCAAAGACGATTCTGCCGCTCACAGTGCTCTGCGGTGTGCGCCTTCTGCCGAAAGAAGTCCGGAGCGATGCTTAGCTCTGCAGAGTACCATACGTGCTTCTTTAGCCTCGCTTCTCGCCTACATCTTAGCAAAAAGCTTTTCCACTCTGTCTGGCAAGGAAAAACTGTGCCAGCACAAAAAACACCTCCCATCGTCTTCTAGAGGCTGAACGGAGGACTGCCGAGTGTTTTGCAAGAAGAGAAAGAAAGTTGTCCAAAACAGCTTCCAATCGAATGTTCAAGTGAATAGAAAAGTCAGGAGAGTGGTCAGGTACTGTTTTCTATCAGTTGGCAAGCTGCGCACACAATCGCAGTGTTGTACAGCTTGTTTCATCACCTTTGCGAAGCTGCCGCTCTCTCCGGCTCCCGGAGACGAAGAAGCTGATTCTTCGCGCAAAGACGATTCTGCCGCTCACTGTGCTCTGCGGTGTGCGCCTTCTGCCGAAAGAAGTCCGGGAGCGATGCTTAGCTCTGCAGAGTACCATACGTGCTTCTTTAGCCACGCTTCTCGTCTACATCTTAGCAAAAAGCTTTTCCACTCTGTCTGGCAAGGAGAAACTGTGCCATCACAGAAAACACCTCCCATCGTGTTCTAGAGGCTGCACGGAGGTCTGCCGAGTGTTTTGCAAGAAGAGAAAGAAAGTTGTCCAAAACAGCTTGCAATCGAATGTTCATATGAATAGAAAAGGCAGGAGAGTGGTCAGGTACTGTTTTCTCTCAGTTGGCAAGCTGCGCACACAATCGCAGTGTTGTACAGCTTGTTTCATCACCTTTGCGAAGTTGCCGCTCTCTCCGGCTCCCGGAGACGAAGAAGCTGCTTCTTCGCGCAAAGACGATTCTGCCGCTCACAGTGCTCTGCGGTGTGCGCCTTCTGCCGAAAGAGGTCCGGGAGCGGTGCTTAGCTCTGCAGAGCACCGTACCTTCGTCTTTAGCCTCTCTTCTCGTCTACATCTTAGCAAAAAGCTTTTCCACTCTGTCTGGCAAGGAGAAACTGTGCCAGCACAGAAAACATCTCCCATCGTGTTCTAGAGGCTGCACGGAGGTCTGCCGAGTGTTTTGCAAGTAGAGAAGGAAAGTTGTCCAAAACAGCTTGCAATCGAATGTTCATGTGAATAGAAAAGGCAGGAGAGTGGTCAGGTACTGTTTTCTCTCAGTTGGCAAGCTGCGCACACAATCGCAGTGTTGTACAGCTTGTTTCATCACCTTTGCGAAGTTGCCGCTCTCTCCGGCTCCCGGAGACGAAGAAGCTGCTTCTTCGCGCAAAGACGATTCTGCCGCTCACTGTGCTCTGCGGTGTGCGCCTTCTGCCGAAAGAGGTCCGGGAGCGATGCTTAGCTCTGCAGAGTACCATACGTGCTTCTTTAGCCACGCTTCTCGTCTACATCTTAGCAAAAAGCTTTTCCACTCTGTCTGGCAAGGAGAAACTGTGCCAGCACAAAAAACATCTCCCATCGTGTTCTAGAGGCTGCACGGAGGTCTGCCGAGTGTTTTGCAAGAAGAGAAAGAAAGTTGTCCAAAACAGCTTGCAATCGAATGTTCATGTGAATAGAAAAGGCAGGAGAGTGGTCAGGTACTGTTTTCTCTCAGTTGGCAAGCTGCGCACACAATCGCAGTGTTGTACAGCTTGTTTCATCACCTTTGCGAAGTTGCCGCTCTCTCCGGCTCCCGGAGACGAAGAAGCTGCTTCTTCGCGCAAAGACGATTCTGCCGCTCACAGTGCTCTGCGGTGTGCGCCTTCTGCCGAAAGAGGTCCGGGAGCGGTGCTTAGCTCTGCAGAGCACCGTACCTTCGTCTTTAGCCTCGCTTCTCGTCTACATCTTAGCAAAAAGCTTTTCCACTCTGTCTGGCAAGGAGAAACTTTGCCAGCACAGAAAACTTCTCCCATCGTGTTCTAGAGGCTGCACGGAGGTCTGCCGAGTGTTTTGCAAGAAGAGAAAGAAAGTTGTCCAAAACAGCTTGCAATCGAATGTTCATGTGAATAGAAAAGGCAGGAGAGTGGTCAGGTACTGTTTTCTCTCACTTGGCAAGCTTCGCACACAATCGCAGTGTTGTACAGCTTGTTTTATCACCTTTGCGAAGTTGCCGCTCTCTCCGGCTCCCGGAGACGAAGAAGCTGCTTCTTGGCGCAAAGACGATTCTGCCGCTCACAGTGCTCTGCGGTGTGCGCCTTCTGCCGAAAGAGGCACGGGAGCTGTGCTTAGCTCTGCAGAGCACCGTACCTTCGTCTTTAGCCTCTCTTCTCGTCTACATCTTAGCAAAAAGCTTTTCCACTCTGTCTGGCAAGGAGAAACTGTGCCAGCACAAAAAACATCTCCCATCGTGTTCTAGAGGCTGCACGGAGGTCTGCCGAGTGTCTTGCAAGAAGAGAAAGAAAGTTGTCCAAAACAGCTTGCAATCGAATGTTCATGTGAATAGAAAAGGCAGGAGAGTGGTCAGGTACTGTTTTCTCTCACTTGGCAAGCTGCGCACACAATCGCACTTTTGTACAGCTTGTTTCATCACCTTTGCCAAGTTGCCGCTCTCTCCGGCTCCCGGAGACGAACAAGCTGCTTCTTCGCGCAAAGACGATTCTGCCGCTCACAGTGCTCTGCGGTGTGCGCCTTCTGCCGAAGAGGTCTGGGAGCTGTGCTTAGCTCTGCAGAGCACCGTACCTTCGTCTTTAGCCTCTCTTCTCGTCTACATCTTAGCAAAAAGCTTTTCCACTCTGTCTGGCAAGGAGAAACTGTGCCAGCACAAAAAACATCTCCCATCGTGTTCTAGAGGCTGCACGGAAGTCTGCCGAGTGTTTTCCAAGAAGAGAAAGGAAGTTGTCCAAAACAGCTTGCAATCGAATGTTCATGTGAATAGAAGAGGCAGGAGAGTGGTCAGGTACTGTTTTCTCTCACTTGGCAAGCTGCGCACACAATCGCAGTGTGGTACAGATTGTTTCATCACCTTTGCGAAGTTGCCGCTCTCTCCGGCTCCCGGAGACGAAGAAGCTGCTTCTTCGCGCAAAGACGATTCTGCCGCTCACTCTGCTCTGCGGTGTGCGCCTTCTGCCGAAAGAAGTCCGGGAGCGATGCTTAGCTCTGCAGAGCACCGTACCTTCGTCTTTAGCCTCTCTTCTCGTCTACATCTTAGCAGAAAGCTTTTCCACTCTGTCTGGCAAGGAGAAACTTTGCCAGCACAGAAAACATCTCCCATCGTGTTCTAGAGGCTGCACGGAGGTCTGCCGAGTGTTTTGCAAGAAGAGAAAGAAAGTTGTCCAAAACAGCTTGCAATCGAATGTTCATGTGAATAGAAAAGGCAGGAGAGTGGTCAGGTACTGTTTTCTCTCAGTTGGCAAGCTGCGCACACAATCGCAGTGTTGTACAGCTTGTTTCATCACCTTTGCGAAGTTACCGCTCTCTCCGGCTCCCGGAGACGAAGAAGCTGCTTCTTCGCGCAAAGACGATTCTGCCGCTCACAGTGCTCAGCGGTGTGCGCCTTCTGCCCAAAGAGGTCCGGGAGCTGTGCTTAGCTCTGCAGAGCACCGTACCTTCGTCTTTAGCCTCTCTTCTCGTCTACATCTTAGCAAAAAGCTTTTCCACTCTGTCTGGCAAGGAGAAACTGTGCCAGCACAAGAAACATCTCCCATCGTGTTCTAGAGGCTGCACGGAGGTCTGCCGAGTGTTTTGCAAGAAGAGAAAGAAAGTTGTCCAAAACAGCTTACAATCGAATGTTCATGTGATTACAAAAGGCAGGAGAGTGGTCAGGTACTGTTTTCTCTCAGTTGGCAAGCTGTGCACACAATCGCAGTGTTGTACAGCTTGTTTCATCACCTTTGCGAAGCTGCCGCTCTCTCCGGCTCCCGGAGACGAAGAAGCTGCTTCTTCGCGCAAAGACGATTCTGCCGCTCACAGTGCTCTGCGGTGTGCGCCTTCTGCCGAAAGAGGTCCGGGAGCGGTGCTTAGCTCTGCAGAGCACCGTACCTTCGTCTTTAGCCTCTCTTCTCGTCTACATCTTAGCAAAAAGCTTTTCCACTCTGTCTGGCAAGGAGAAACTGTGCCAGCACAGAAAACATCTCCCATCGTGTTCTAGAGGCTGCACGGAGGTCTGCCGAGTGTTTTGCAAGAAGAGAAAGAAAGTTGTCCAAAACAGCTTGCAATCGAATGTTCATGTGAATAGAAAAGGCAGGAGAGTGGTCAGGTACTGTTTTCTCTCAGTTGGCAAGCTGCGCACACAATCGCAGTGTTGTACAGCTTGTTTCATCACCTTTGCGAAGTTGCCGCTCTCTCCGGCTCCCGGAGACGAAGAAGCTGCTTCTTCGCGCAAAGACGATTCTGCCGCTCACTGTGCTCTGCGGTGTGCGCCTTCTGCCGAAAGAAGTCCGGGAGCGATGCTTAGCTCTGCAGAGCACCGTACCTTCGTCTTTAGCCTCTCTTCTCGTCTACATCTTAGCAGAAAGCTTTTCCACTCTGTCTGGCAAGGAGAAACTTTGCCAGCACAGAAAACATCTCCCATCGTGTTCTAGAGGCTGCACGGAGGTCTGCCGAGTGTTTTGCAAGAAGAGAAAGAAAGTTGTCCAAAACAGCTTGCAATCGAATGTTCATGTGAATAGAAAAGGCAGGAGAGTGGTCAGGTACTGTTTTCTCTCAGTTGGCAAGCTGCGCACACAATCGCAGTGTTGTACAGCTTGTTTCATCACCTTTGCGAAGTTACCGCTCTCTCCGGCTCCCGGAGACGAAGAAGCTGCTTCTTCGCGCAAAGACGATTCTGCCGCTCACAGTGCTCAGCGGTGTGCGCCTTCTGCCCAAAGAGGTCCGGGAGCTGTGCTTAGCTCTGCAGAGCACCGTACCTTCGTCTTTAGCCTCTCTTCTCGTCTACATCTTAGCAAAAAGCTTTTCCACTCTGTCTGGCAAGGAGAAACTGTGCCAGCACAAGAAACATCTCCCATCGTGTTCTAGAGGCTGCACGGAGGTCTGCCGAGTGTTTTGCAAGAAGAGAAAGAAAGTTGTCCAAAACAGCTTACAATCGAAGGTTCATGTGATTACAAAAGGCAGGAGAGTGGTCAGGTACTGTTTTCTCTCAGTTGGCAAGCTGTGCACACAATCGCAGTGTTGTACAGCTTGTTTCATCACCTTTGCGAAGCTGCCGCTCTCTCCGGCTCCCGGAGACGAAGAAGCTGCTTCTTCGCGCAAAGACGATTCTGCCGCTCACAGTGCTCTGCGGTGTGCGCCTTCTGCCGAAAGAGGTCCGGGAGCGGTGCTTAGCTCTGCAGAGCACCGTACCTTCGTCTTTAGCCTCTCTTCTCGTCTACATCTTAGCAAAAAGCTTTTCCACTCTGTCTGGCAAGGAGAAACTGTGCCAGCACAGAAAACATCTCCCATCGTGTTCTAGAGGCTGCACGGAGGTCTGCCGAGTGTTTTGCAAGAAGAGAAGGAAAGTTGTCCAAAACAGCTTGCAATCGAATGTTCATGTGAATAGAAAAGGCAGGAGAGTGGTCAGGTACTGTTTTCTCTCAGTTGGCAAGCTGCGCACACAATCGCAGTGTTGTACAGCTTGTTTCATCACCTTTGCGAAGTTGCCGCTCTCTCCGGCTCCCGGAGACGAAGAAGCTGCTTCTTCGCGCAAAGACGATTCTGCCGCTCACTGTGCTCTGCGGTGTGCGCCTTCTGCCGAAAGAAGTCCGGGAGCGATGCTTAGCTCTGCAGAGCACCGTACCTTCGTCTTTAGCCTCTCTTCTCGTCTACATCTTAGCAGAAAGCTTTTCCACTCTGTCTGGCAAGGAGAAACTTTGCCAGCACAGAAAACATCTCCCATCGTGTTCTAGAGGCTGCACGGAGGTCTGCCGAGTGTTTTGCAAGAAGAGAAAGAAAGTTGTCCAAAACAGCTTGCAATCGAATGTTCATGTGAATAGAAAAGGCAGGAGAGTGGTCAGGTACTGTTTTCTCTCAGTTGGCAAGCTGCGCACACAATCGCAGTGTTGTACAGCTTGTTTCATCACCTTTGCGAAGTTACCGCTCTCTCCGGCTCCCGGAGACGAAGAAGCTGCTTCTTCGCGCAAAGACGATTCTGCCGCTCACAGTGCTCTGCGGTGTGCGCCTTCTGCCGAAAGAGGTCCGGGAGCTGTGCTTAGCTCTGCAGAGCACCGTACCTTCGTCTTTAGCCTCTCTTCTCGTCTACATCTTAGCAAAAAGCTTTTCCACTCTGTCTGGCAAGGAGAAACTGTGCCAGCACAAAAAACATCTCCCATCGTGTTCTAGAGGCTGCACGGAGGTCTGCCGAGTGTTTTGCAAGAAGAGAAAGAAAGTTGTCCAAAACAGCTTGCAATCGAATGTTCATGTGAATAGAAAAGGCAGGAGAGTGGTCAGGTACTGTTTTCTGTCACTTGGCAAGCTGCGCACACAATCGCAGTGTTGTACAGATTGTTTCATCACCTTTGCGAAGTTGCCGCTCTCTCCGGCTCCCGGAGACGAAGAAGCTGCTTCTTCGCGCAAAGACGATTCTGCCGCTCACAGTGCTCTGCGGTGTGCGCCTTCTGCCGAAAGAAGTCCGGGGGCTGTGCTTAGCTCTGCAGAGCACCGTACCATCGTCTTTAGCCTCGCTTCTCGTCTACATCTTAGCAAAAAGCTTTTCCACTCTGTCTGGCAAGGAGAAACTGTGCCAGCACAAAAAACATCTCCCATCGTGTTCTAGAGGCTGCACGGAGGTCTGCCGAGTGTTTTGCAAGAAGAGAAAGAAAGTTGTCCAAAACAGCTTGCAATCGAATGTTCATGTGAATAGAAAAGGCAGGAGAGTGGTCAGGTACTGTTTTCTCTCAGTTGGCAAGCTGCGCACACAATCGCAGTGTTGTACAGCTTGTTTCATCACCTTTGCGAAGTTGCCGCTCTCTCCGGCTCCCGGAGACGAAGAATCTGCTTCTTCGCGCAAAGACGATTCTGCCGCTCACAGTGCTCTGCGGTGTGCGCCTTCTGCCGAAAGAAGTCCGGAGCGATGCTTAGCTCTGCAGAGTACCATACGTGCTTCTTTAGCCTCGCTTCTCGCCTACATCTTAGCAAAAAGCTTTTCCACTCTGTCTGGCAAGGAAAAACTGTGCCAGCACAAAAAACACCTCCCATCGTCTTCTAGAGGCTGAACGGAGGACTGCCGAGTGTTTTGCAAGAAGAGAAAGAAAGTTGTCCAAAACAGCTTCCAATCGAATGTTCAAGTGAATAGAAAAGTCAGGAGAGTGGTCAGGTACTGTTTTCTATCAGTTGGCAAGCTGCGCACACAATCGCAGTGTTGTACAGCTTGTTTCATCACCTTTGCGAAGCTGCCGCTCTCTCCGGCTCCCGGAGACGAAGAAGCTGATTCTTCGCGCAAAGACGATTCTGCCGCTCACTGTGCTCTGCGGTGTGCGCCTTCTGCCGAAAGAAGTCCGGGAGCGATGCTTAGCTCTGCAGAGTACCATACGTGCTTCTTTAGCCACGCTTCTCGTCTACATCTTAGCAAAAAGCTTTTCCACTCTGTCTGGCAAGGAGAAACTGTGCCATCACAGAAAACACCTCCCATCGTGTTCTAGAGGCTGCACGGAGGTCTGCCGAGTGTTTTGCAAGAAGAGAAAGAAAGTTGTCCAAAACAGCTTGCAATCGAATGTTCATATGAATAGAAAAGGCAGGAGAGTGGTCAGGTACTGTTTTCTCTCAGTTGGCAAGCTGCGCACACAATCGCAGTGTTGTACAGCTTGTTTCATCACCTTTGCGAAGTTGCCGCTCTCTCCGGCTCCCGGAGACGAAGAAGCTGCTTCTTCGCGCAAAGACGATTCTGCCGCTCACAGTGCTCTGCGGTGTGCGCCTTCTGCCGAAAGAGGCCCGGGAGCGGTGCTTAGCTCTGCAGAGCACCGTACCTTCGTCTTTAGCCTCTCTTCTCGTCTACATCTTAGCAAAAAGCTTTTCCACTCTGTCTGGCAAGGAGAAACTGTACCAGCACAGAAAACATCTCCCATCGTCTTCTAGAGGCTGCACGGAGGTCTGCCGAGTGTTTTGCAAGAAGAGAAAGAAAGTTGTCCAAAACAGCTTACAATCGAATGTTCATGTGATTACAAAAGGCAGGAGAGTGGTCAGGTACTGTTTTCTCTCAGTTGGCAAGCTGCGCACACAATCGCAGTGTTGTACAGCTTGTTTCATCACCTTTGCGAAGCTGCCGCTCTCTCCGGCTCCCGGAGACGAAGAAGCTGCTTCTTCGCGCAAAGACGATTCTGCCGCTCACAGTGCTCTGCGGTGTGCGCCTTCTGCCGAAAGAGGTCCGGGAGCGGTGCTTAGCTCTGCAGAGCACCGTACCTTCGTCTTTAGCCTCTCTTCTCGTCTACATCTTAGCAAAAAGCTTTTCCACTCTGTCTGGCAAGGAGAAACTGTGCCAGCACAGAAAACATCTCCCATCGTGTTCTAGAGGCTGCACGGAGGTCTGCCGAGTGTTTTGCAAGAAGAGAAGGAAAGTTGTCCAAAACAGCTTGCAATCGAATGTTCATGTGAATAGAAAAGGCAGGAGAGTGGTCAGGTACTGTTTTCTCTCAGTTGGCAAGCTGCGCACACAATCGCAGTGTTGTACAGCTTGTTTCATCACCTTTGCGAAGTTGCCGCTCTCTCCGGCTCCCGGAGACGAAGAAGCTGCTTCTTCGCGCAAAGACGATTCTGCCGCTCACTGTGCTCTGCGGTGTGCGCCTTCTGCCGAAAGAGGTCCGGGAGCGATGCTTAGCTCTGCAGAGTACCATACGTGCTTCTTTAGCCACGCTTCTCGTCTACATCTTAGCAAAAATCTTTTCCACTCTGTCTGGCAAGGAGAAACTGTGCCAGCACAGAAAACATCTCCCATCGTGTTCTAGAGGCTGCACGGAGGTCTGCCGAGTGTTTTGCAAGAAGAGAAAGAAAGTTGTCCAAAACAGCTTGCAATCGAATGTTCATGTGAATAGAAAAGGCAGGAGAGTGGTCAGGTACTGTTTTCTCTCAGTTGGCAAGCTGCGCACACAATCGCAGTGTTGTACAGCTTGTTTCATCACCTTTGCGAAGTTGCCGCTCTCTCCGGCTCCCGGAGACGAAGAAGCTGCTTCTTCGCGCAAAGACGATTCTGCCGCTCACAGTGCTCTGCGGTGTGCGCCTTCTGCCGAAAGAGGTCCGGGAGCGGTGCTTAGCTCTGCAGAGCACCGTACCTTCGTCTTTAGCCTCGCTTCTCGTCTACATCTTAGCAAAAAGCTTTTCCACTCTGTCTGGCAAGGAGAAACTTTGCCAGCACAGAAAACTTCTCCCATCGTGTTCTAGAGGCTGCACGGAGGTCTGCCGAGTGTTTTGCAAGAAGAGAAAGAAAGTTGTCCAAAACAGCTTGCAATCGAATGTTCATGTGAATAGAAAAGGCAGGAGAGTGGTCAGGTACTGTTTTCTCTCACTTGGCAAGCTTCGCACACAATCGCAGTGTTGTACAGCTTGTTTTATCACCTTTGCGAAGTTGCCGCTCTCTCCGGCTCCCGGAGACGAAGAAGCTGCTTCTTCGCGCAAAGACGATTCTGCCGCTCACAGTGCTCTGCGGTGTGCGCCTTCTGCCGAAAGAGGCACGGGAGCTGTGCTTAGCTCTGCAGAGCACCGTACCTTCGTCTTTAGCCTCTCTTCTCGTCTACATCTTAGCAAAAAGCTTTTCCACTCTGTCTGGCAAGGAGAAACTCTGCCAGCACAAAAAACATCTCCCATCGTGTTCTAGAGGCTGCACGGAGGTCTGCCGAGTGTCTTGCAAGAAGAGAAAGAAAGTTGTCCAAAACAGCTTGCAATCGAATGTTCATGTGAATAGAAAAGGCAGGAGAGTGGTCAGGTACTGTTTTCTCTCACTTGGCAAGCTGCGCACACAATCGCAGTTTTGTACAGCTTGTTTCAACACCTTTGCCAAGTTGCCGCTCTCTCCGGCTCCCGGAGACGAACAAGCTGCTTCTTCGCGCAAAGACGATTCTGCCGCTCACAGTGCTCTGCGGTGTGCGCCTTCTGCCGAAGAGGTCCGGGAGCTGTGCTTAGCTCTGCAGAGCACCGTACCTTCGTCTTTAGCCTCTCTTGTCGTCTACATCTTAGCAAAAAGCTTTTCCACTCTGTCTGGCAAGGAGAAACTGTGCCAGCACAAAAAACATCTCCCATCGTGTTCTAGAGGCTGCACGGAAGTCTGCCGAGTGTTTTCCAAGAAGAGAAAGGAAGTTGTCCAAAACAGCTTGCAATCGAATGTTCATGTGAATAGAAGAGGCAGGAGAGTGGTCAGGTACTGTTTTCTCTCACTTGGCAAGCTGCGCACACAATCGCAGTGTGGTACAGATTTTTTCATCACCTTTGCGAAGTTGCCGCTCTCTCCGGCTCCCGGAGACGAAGAAGCTGCTTCTTCGCGCAAAGACGATTCTGCCGCTCACTGTGCTCTGCGGTGTGCGCCTTCTGCCGAAAGAAGTCCGGGAGCGATGCTTAGCTCTGCAGAGCACCGTACCTTCGTCTTTAGCCTCTCTTCTCGTCTACATCTTAGCAGAAAGCTTTTCCACTCTGTCTGGCAAGGAGAAACTTTGCCAGCACAGAAAACATCTCCCATCGTGTTCTAGAGGCTGCACGGAGGTCTGCCGAGTGTTTTGCAAGAAGAGAAAGAAAGTTGTCCAAAACAGCTTGCAATCGAATGTTCATGTGAATAGAAAAGGCAGGAGAGTGGTCAGGTACTGTTTTCTCTCAGTTGGCAAGCTGCGCACACAATCGCAGTGTTGTACAGCTTGTTTCATCACCTTTGCGAAGTTACCGCTCTCTCCGGCTCCCGGAGACGAAGAAGCTGCTTCTTCGCGCAAAGACGATTCTGCCGCTCACAGTGCTCTGCGGTGTGCGCCTTCTGCCCAAAGAGGTCCGGGAGCTGTGCTTAGCTCTGCAGAGCACCGTACCTTCGTCTTTAGCCTCTCTTCTCGTCTACATCTTAGCAAAAAGCTTTTCCACTCTGTCTGGCAAGGAGAAACTGTGCCAGCACAGAAAACATCTCCCATCGTGTTCTAGAGGCTGCACGGAGGTCTGCCGAGTGTTTTGCAAGAAGAGAAAGAAAGTTGTCCAAAACAGCTTACAATCGAATGTTCATGTGAATAGAAAAGGCAGGAGAGTGGTCAGGTACTGTTTTCTCTCAGTTGGCAAGCTGCGCACACAATCGCAGTGTTGTACAGCTTGTTTCATCACCTTTGCGAAGTTACCGCTCTCTCCGGCTCCCGGAGACGAAGAAGCTGCTTCTTCGCGCAAAGACGATTCTGCCGCTCACAGTGCTCTGCGGTGTGCGCCTTCTGCCGTAAGAGGTCCGGGAGCTGTGCTTAGCTCTGCAGAGCACCCTACCTTCGTCTTTAGCCTCTCTTCTCGTCTACATCTTAGCAAAAAGCTTTTCCACTCTGTCTGGCAAGGAGAAACTGTGCCAGCACAAATAACATCTCCCATCGTGTTCTAGAGGCTGCACGGAGGTCTGCCGAGTGTTTTGCAAGAAGAGAAAGAAAGTTGTCCAAAACAGCTTGCAATCGAATGTTCATGTGAATAGAAAAGGCAGGAGAGTGGTCAGGTACTGTTTTCTCTCACTTGGCAAGCTGCGCACACAATCGCAGTGTTGTACAGCTTGTTTCATCACCTTTGCGAAGTTGCCGCTCTCTCCGGCTGCCGGAGACGAAGAAGCTGCTTCTTCGCGCAAAGACGATTCTGCCGCTCACAGTGCTCTGCGGTGTGCGCCTTCTGCCGAAAGAGGTCCGGGACCGGTGCTTAGCTCTGCAGAGTACCATACGTGCTTCTTTAGCCTCGCTTCTCGTCTACATCTTAGCAAAAAGCTTTCCCACTCTGTCTGGCAAGGAGAAACTGTGCCAGCACAGAAAACACCTCCCATCGTCTTCTAGAGGCTGAACGGAGGTCTGCCGAGTGTTTTGCAAGAAGAGAAAGAAAGTTGTCCAAAACAGCTTGCAATCGAATGTTCAAGTGAATAGAAAAGGCAGGAGAGTGGTCAGGTACTGTTTTCTCTCAGTTGGCAAGCTGCGCACACAATCGCAGTGTTGTACAGCTTGTTTCATCACCTTTGCGAAGCTGCCGCTCTCTCCGGCTCCCGGAGACGAAGAAGCTGCTTCTTCGCGCAAAGACGATTCTGCCGCTCACAGTGCTCTGCGGTGTGCGCCTTCTGCCGAAAGACGTCCGGGAGCGGTGCTTAGCTCTGCAGAGCACCATACCTGCTTCTTTAGCCTCTCTTCTCGTCTACATCTTAGCAAAAAGCTTTTCCACTCTGTCTGGCAAGGAGAAACTGTGCCAGCACAGAAAACATCTCCCATCGTGTTCTAGAGGCTGCACGGAGGTCTGCCGAGTGTTTTGCAAGAAGAGAAAGGAAGTTGTCCAAAACAGCTTGCAATCGAATGTTCATGTGAATAGAAAAGGCAGGAGAGTGGTCAGGTACTGTTTTCTCTCAGTTGGCAAGCTGCGCACACAATCGCAGTGTTGTACAGCTTGTTTCATCACCTTTGCAAAGTTGCCGCTCTCTCCGGCTCCCGGAGACGAAGAAGCTGATTCTTCGCGCAAAGACGATTCTGCCGCTCACTGTGCTCTGCGGTGTGCGCCTTCTGCCGAAAGAGGTCCGGGAGCGATGCTTAGCACTGCAGAGTACCATACGTGCTTCTTTAGCCACGCTTCTCGTCTACATCTTAGCAAAAAGCTTTTCCACTCTGTCTGGCAAGGAGAAACTGTGCCAGCACAGAAAACATCTCCCATCGTGTTCTAGAGGCTGCACGGAGGTCTGCCGAGTGTTTTGCAAGAAGAGAAAGAAAGTTGTCCAAAACAGCTTGCAATCGAATGTTCATGTGAATAGAAAAGGCAGGAGAGTGGTCAGGTACTGTTTTCTCTCAGTTGGCAAGCTGCGCACACAATCGCAGTGTTGTACAGCTTGTTTCATCACCTTTGCAAAGTTGCCGCTCTCTCCGGCTCCCGGAGACGAAGAAGCTGCTTCTTCGCGCAAAGACGATTCTGCCGCTCACAGTGCTCTGCGGTGTGCGCCTTCTGCCGAAAGAGGTCCGGGAGCGGTGCTTAGCTCTGCAGAGCACCGTACCTTCGTCTTTAGCCTCTCTTCTCGTCTACATCTTAGCAAAAAGCTTTTCCACTCTGTCTGGCAAGGAGAAACTTTGCCAGCACAGAAAACTTCTCCCATCGTGTTCTAGAGGCTGCACGGAGGTCTGCCGAGTGTTTTGCAAGAAGAGAAAGAAAGTTGTCCAAAACAGCTTGCAATCGAATGTTCATGTGAATAGAAAAGGCAGGAGAGTGGTCAGGTACTGTTTTCTCTCACTTGGCAAGCTTCGCACACAATCGCAGTGTTGTACAGCTTGTTTTATCACCTTTGCGAAGTTGCCGCTCTCTCCGGCTCCCGGAGACGAAGAAGCTGCTTCTTCGCGCAAAGACGATTCTGCCGCTCACAGTGCTCTGCGGTGTGCGCCTTCTGCCGAAAGAGGCACGGGAGCTGTTCTTAGCTCTGCAGAGCACCGTACCTTCGTCTTTAGCCTCTCTTCTCGTCTACATCTTAGCAAAATGCTTTTCCACTCTGTCTGGCAAGGAGAAACTGTGCCAGTACAAAAAACATCTCCCATCGTGTTCTAGAGGCTGCACGGAGGTCTGCCGAGTGTCTTGCAAGAAGAGAAAGAAAGTTGTCCAAAACAGCTTGCAATTGAATGTTCATGTGAATAGAAAAGGCAGGAGAGTGGTCAGGTACTGTTTTCTCTCACTTGGCAAGCTGCGCACACAATCGCAGTTTTGTACAGCTTGTTTCATCACCTTTGCCAAGTTGCCGCTCTCTCCGGCTCCCGGAGACGAAGAAGCTGCTTCTTCGCGCAAAGACGATTCTGCCGCTCACAGTGCTCTGCGGTGTGCGCCTTCTGCCGAAAGAGGCCCGGGAGCGGTGCTTAGCTCTGCAGAGCACCGTACCTTCGTCTTTAGCCTCTCTTCTCGTCTACATCTTAGCAAAAAGCTTTTCCACTCTGTCTGGCAAGGAGAAACTTTGCCAGAACAGAAAACATCTCCCATCGTGTTCAAGAAGCTGCACGGAGGTCTGCCGAGTGTTCTGCAAGAAGAGAAAGAAAGTTGTCCAAAACAGCTTGCAATCGTATGTTCATGTGAATAGAAAAGGCAGGAGAGTGGTCAGGTACTGTTTTCTCTCAGTTGGCAAGCTGCGCACACAATCGCAGTTTTGTACAGCTTGTTTCATCACCTTTGCGAAGCTGCCGCTCTCTCCGGCTCCCGGAGACGAAGAAGCTGCTTCTTCGCGCAAAGACGATTCTGCCGCTCACAGTGCTCTGCGGTGTGCGCCTTCTGCCGAAAGAGATCCGGGAGCGATGCTTAGCTCTGCAGAGTACCATACGTGCTTCTTTAGCATCTCTTCCCGTCTACATCTTAGCAAAAAGCTTTTCCACTCTGTCTGGCAAGGAGAAACTTTGCCAGAACAGAAAACATCTCCCATCGTGTTCTAGAGGCTGCACGGAGGTCTGCCGAGTGTTTTGCAAGAAGAGAAAGAAAGTTGTCCAAAACAGCTTCCAATCGAATGTTCATGTGAATAGAAAGGCAGGAGAGTGGTCAGGTACTGTTTTCTCTCAGTTGGCAAGCTGCGCACACAATCGCAGTGTTGTACAGCTTGTTTCATCACCTTTGCGAAGTTGCCGCTCTCTCCGGCTGCCGGAGACGAAGAAGCTGCTTCTTCGCGCAAAGACGATTCTGCCGCTCACAGTGCTCTGCGGTGTGCGCCTTCTGCCGAAAGACGTCCGGGAGCTGTGCTTAGCTCTGCAGAGCACCGTACCTTCGTCTTTAGCCTCTCTTCTCGTCTACATCTTAGCAAAAAGCTTTTCCACTCTGTCTGGCAAGGAGAAACTGTGCCAGCACAAAAAACATCTCCCATCGTGTTCTAGAGGCTGCACGGAGGTCTGCCGAGTGTCTAGCAAGAAGAGAAAGAAAGTTGTCCAAAACAGCTTGCAATCGAATGTTCATGTGAATAGAAAAGGCAGGAGAGTGGTCAGGTACTGTTTTCTCTCACTTGGCAAGCTGCGCACACAATCGCAGTGTTGTACAGCTTGTTTCATCACCTTTGCGAAGTTGCCGCTCTCTCCGGCTCCCGGAGACGAAGAAGCTGCTTCTTCGCGCAAAGACGATTCTGCCGCTCACTGTGCTCTGCGGTGTGCGCCTTCTGCCGAAAGAGGTCCGGGAGCGGTGCTTACCTCTGCAGAGCACCGTACCTTCGTCTTTAGCCTCTCTTCTCGTCTACATCTTAGCAAAAAGCTTTTCCACTCTGTCTGGCAAGGAGAAACTTTGCAAGAACAGAAAACATCTCCCATCGTGTTCTTTAGGCTGCACGGAGGTCTGCCGAGTGTTTTGCAAGAAGAGAAAGAAAGTTGTCCAAAACAGCTTGCAATCGAATGTTCATGTGAATAGAAAAGGCAGGAGAGTGGTCAGGTACTGTTTTCTCTCACTTGGCAAGCTGCGCACACAATCGCAGTTTTGAACAGCTTGTTTCATCACCTTTGCGAGGTTGCCGCTCTCTCCGGCTCCCGGAGACGAAGAAGCTGCTTCTTCGCGCAAAGACGATTCTGCCGCTCACAGTGCTCTGCGGTGTGCGCCTTCTGCCGAAAGAGGCACAGGAGCGGTGCTTAGCTTTGCAGAGCACCGTACCTTCGTCTTTAGCCTCTCTTCTCGTCTACATCTTAGCAAAAAGCTTTTCCACTCTGTCTGGCAAGGAGAAACTGTGCCTGCACAAAAAACATCTCCCATCGTGTTCTAGAGGCTGCACGGAGGTCTGCCGAGTGTTTTGCAAGAAGAGAAAGAAAGTTGTCCAAAACAGCTTACAATCGAATTTTCATGTGAATAGAAAGGCAGGAGAGTGGTCAGGTACTGTTTTCTCTCAGTTGGCAAGCTGCGCACACAATCGCAGTGTTGTACAGCTTGTTTCATCACCTTTGCGAAGTTGCCGCTCTCTCCGGCTCCCGGAGACGAAGAAGCTGCTTCTTCGCGCAAAGACGATTCTGCCGCTCACTGTGCTCTGCAGTGTGTGTCTTCTGCCGAAAGAGGTCCGGGAGCGGTGCTTAGCTCTGCAGAGCACCGTACCTTCGTCTTTAGCCTCTCTTCTCGTCTACATCTTAGCAAAAAGCTTTTCCACTCTGTCTGGCAAGGAGAAACTGTGCCAGCACAGAAAACATCTCCCATCGTGTTCTAGAGGCTGCACGGAGGTCTGCCGAGTGTTTTGCAAGAAGAGAAAGAAAGTTGTCCAAAACAGCTTGCAATCGAATGTTCATATGAATAGAAAAGGCAGGAGAGTGGTCAGGTACTGTTTTCTCTCAGTTGGCAAGCTGCGCACACAATCGCAGTGTTGTACAGCTTGTTTCATCACCTTTGCGAAGCTGCCGCTCTCTCCGGCTCCCGGAGACGAAGAAGCTGCTTCTTCGCGCAAAGACGATTCTGCCGCTCACAGTGCTCTGCGGTGTGCGCCTTCTGCCCAAAGAGGTCCGGGAGCGGTGCTTAGCTCTGCAGAGCACCGTACCTTCGTCTTTAGCCTCTCTTCTCGTCTACATCTTAGCAAAAAGCTTTTCCACTCTGTCTGGCAAGGAGAAACTGTGCCAGCACAGAAAACATCTCCCATCGTGTTCTAGAGGCTGCACGGAGGTCTGCCGAGTGTTTTGCAAGAAGAGAAAGAAAGTTGTCCAAAACAGCTTGCAATCGAATGTTCAAGTGTATAGGAAATGCTGGAGAGTGATCAAGTACTGTTTTCTCTCAGTTGGCAAGCTGCGCACACAATCGCAGTGTTGTACAGATTGTTTCATCACCTTTGCGAAGCTGCCGCTCTCTCCGGCTCCCGGAGACGAAGAAGCTGCTTCTTCGCGCAAAGACGATTCTGCCGCTCACAGTGCTCTGCGGTGTGCGCCTTCTGCCGAAAGAGGTCCGGGAGCGGTGCTTAGCTCTGCAGAGCACCGTACCTTCGTCTTTAGCCTCTCTTCTCGTCTACATCTAAGCAAAAAGCTTTTCCACTCTGTCTGGCAAGGAGAAACTTTGCCAGCACAGAAAACATCTCCCATCGTGTTCTAGAAGCTGCACGGAGGTCTGCCGAGTGTTTTGCAAGAAGAGAAAGAAAGTTGTCCAAAACAGCTTGCAATCGAATGTTCATGTGAATAGAAAAGGCAGGAGAGTGGTCAGGTACTGTTTTCTCTCACTTGGCAAGCTGCGCACACAATCGCAGTGTTGTACAGCTTGTTTCATCACCTTTGCCAAGTTGCCGCTCTCTCCGGCTGTCGGAGACGAAGAAGCTGCTTCTTCGCGCAAAGACGATTCTGCCGCTCACTGTGCTCTGCGGTGTGCGCCTTCTGCCGAAAGAAGTCCGGGAGCGATGCTTAGCTCTGCAGAGTACCATACGTGCTTCTTTAGCCACGCTTCTCGTCTATATCTTAGCAAAAAGCTTTTCCACTCTGTCTGGCAAGAAGAAACTGTGCCAGCACAGAAAACATCTCCCATCGTGTTCTAGAGGCTGCACGGAGGTCTGCCGAGTGTTTTGCAAGTAGAGAAAGAAAGTTGTCCAAAACAGCTTGCAATCGAATGTTCATGTGAATAGAAAAGGCAGGAGAGTGGTCAGGTACTGTTTTCTCTCAGTTGGCAAGCTGCGCACACAATCGCAGTTTTGTACAGCTTGTTTCATCACCTTTGCGAAGTTGCCGCTCTCTCCGGCTGCCGGAGACGAAGAAGCTGCTTCTTCGCGCAAAGACGATTCTGCCGCTCACAGTGCTCTGCGGTGTGCGCCTTCTGCCGAAAGAGGCCCGGGAGCGGTGCTTAGCTCTGCAGAGCACCGTACCATCGTCTTTAGCCTCTCTTCTCGTCTACATCTTAGCAAAAAGCTTTTCCACTCTGTCTGGCAAGGAGAAACTCTGCCAGCACAGAAAACTTCTCCCATCGTGTTCTAGAGGCTGCACGGAGGTCTGCCGAGTGTTTTGCAAGAAGAGAAAGAAAGTTGTCCAAAACAGCTTGCAATCGAATGTTCATGTGAATAGAAAAGGCAGGAGAGTGGTCAGGTACTGTTTTCTCTCAGTTGGCAAGCTGCGCACACAATCGCAGTGTTGTACAGCTTGTTTCATCACCTTTGCGAAGCTGCCGCTCTCTCCGGCTCCCGGAGACGAAGAAGCTGCTTCTTCGCGCAAAGACGATTCTGCCGCTCACAGTGCTCTGCGGTGTGCGCCTTCTGCCGAAAGAAGTCCGGGAGCGATGCTTAGCTCTGCAGAGTACCATACGTGGTTCTTTAGCCTCTCTTCTCGTCTACATCTTAGCAAAAAGCTTTTCCACTCTGTCTGGCAAGGAGAAACTGTGCCAGCACAGAAAACACCTCCCATCGTCTTCTAGAGGCTGAACGGAGGACTGCCGAGTGTTTTGCAAG